>NC_091699.1:87444330-88075869 GCF_041296265.1 Equus caballus
CAAACACTGACGGACTAACTCCACACTCACTGTCCAACCCCGCCTGCAGTCAGTCCTGGGGTCTAGCTCCCAGCTGTGGGAAGGGTGCTCCTTTCATCAGCCCGAGGGGAGGGAGGGAGAGGGATTCAAAGGGCCCTTGAGGTGAGCCACTGAGGAAGCTCACAGGCCTCTCTGCTAGTGGTTCTGGGAGGAGATGAGGCCTTCCCCGCCTTTGCTAACCCTGCCCCCACCAACACCCACCCCACTATGTTCTGACGTCACAGGGCCTGAGTCTCATCTGCACCTGGGGCAACTCCACTGTCTCTACAACCCAAGTCGCCCAGAGTCGCGAGGTAGCAAACAGCCGACTTAAGATGACTGCACGACTCACAGGCGACTGTGCGGCAGACAGACAGAGCCCCTCCCTTGTGAACTAGCTCCCTTGGAATGATCTGATGGGGCTAATTTGTGTTTGAAGACTGACTCACGTTATTTTTCAAGTCTGGCAGAGTATGGTTACAACTGCAAACTCTGCTAACGAGGGGAGTCATCCTCTTTTATCCTGGTAAAATAGCAGAAATGACAGAGTCCTCCCCACCGCTTGTATACAGAATCCAACTGAAGGAAAGAGGACATGTGGCGGTCGTCTGTAGTCTTCCAAGGGCAGCGGGCAGCGCTGAGGGGAGGGCTCCCTGGTGGCACCTCCTTCTTGCCCCTCCCGAAGTCCTCCATTGTGTGAGGCACCCTTTAGCCCTGTGCTCACTGAGGCTGCTCCCACGCCCTGCCGTCACAGGAAGAGAGGAAGTGGAAGAGACAGAGCCTCAGCGGGGAAGGGTGAGGGGAGCCTGGGTGCCCTGGGCACGGCCATGGACCCTGCAGGGTTCCCCTCGCCACTTAGGAGTCAGGTAACACAGGCCTGGTGCCACCTGCGCAAGTGCCAAATGGAGCCAGAATTCACTGACTGAGAGTGCTACGCACCTGAGAGGGCAACAGCCAAACGGGCCTGGGGGGGGGGGGGGAAGGTCTCCTGAACTCCCCAAAGCAGAGTGTGACCAGCACCCTCTGGGAGGGGTGTCTGTGTGTGTCCGTGTGTGCGTGCCTGTCACCCCATGTGTGTGCACATGCAAGTAACCCCAAGTGCTACTCCTAGAAAGAAGCCTGGATGTCGTAACCACAATTTCCTAACATCTTTTCACGTTGATTTCTATATGAAATTTTGAGTGCTGAAGTTTAGACACAGATAAATCTGTTTAGGGGAGATGCAGAAGAATAACAGGATTTATCTTTCTAGACATCTCAACCTAGTTGTCTGCTCGGGTAAGGCTTTACACCAGCGATGTGCCTGGTGACCACAGTGCGACTCTTCTAGAAGTCCTCAGCAGCAACCCAAACACGCTACTGAGGAACGGAGGCCATTTCCCTCCAAACGCCACACACCCGTGGCTGGGACGGCCAACAATGGGGCCCCAGGAATGATGAGTCTTTGGTTGCTTTTGTCCATTCGAAGCACTATCCCGGGGAGCGGGGGGGGCAGCCGCCCCAGACGGCCAGCGAGGACCGGCCCTTCTGCAGAGGAAGGTCAGGGTGGACGTGCCTGTCACGAGTGACGGACCTGCAGCACAGCACTCTGAACACTAAGGGGCTGTCCGTTGGCCTCTCCAGCTCCCTGCCAGGCCCCCTCAGGTAGAGGCATGAGGAAAGGCGGCGGTCAGTAAAGAAAGGGGAAGCCTCGGGAGGACAGTTGGGAAGGGAATCCGGTTTTACCTGACTGCAGCTGTCACTCTCCCATCAGAAATGTCCCCTGAGGCCCCTGGGGACCCGCTGCAGCCTCTGCAGTGTTTCGGACCCCTCCCATCTGCCCAGCTGAGAGGTGTGCCCCAGAACTCGGGCTGAGACAGAATTCTCCAAAAACTGCCCTCCCTCTGCCCTTTGAGCACTCTGGGTCTGCACCATGGCTTATTTCTGACCGAATGAGTTTTGTCTCAAAGGAACTTAAGTAAAAGTTGTATGTTCTTGTGTATTAGTTTTATGACCCTAAGAAAAATTTTAGGTCAGCCAAACCTTTCACCTCCAGCTCACTGTCAGCAGAGCGGCAGAGCTTTGAAAAGGCATCATAAGGCACCCACGCTTTCCCCATGGGACTTAGAAAAGAACCAAGTGGGGCCGAGCTCAGGGCTGGGCCCACAGATGCTGGCTGCATAATCTAGGGGCAAAGCCAAATGATTCAAGTCAAAGATCCAGATTAGCTTTCCATTACTATTTGCTCCTTTCAAGGCCTTCCTGTGAAATTAAGTTGCGGTTGGCCATGGCAGGTGTCTCCACCCTCCTCCGTTCAGAGGAGCAGCAACTGTGGACACACCACCGCAGTGTTCCTAGCGGCATCTTTGGCTATGAAATAACACACTATATCCTGCGCTACTACAAATCCAATCATTTGGAGTGTTCAACATTTTTTGGTGTTTTTGTGAAACACTGACTATCAAGTTAGTTTGAAATGCAATTTATCCAGGAATAAACCCAATAAGGTCATTTTGATTAACGAAAATGTACAAAAGGTGACATGTACAGGAAAACATTGCTGTTCAGGTTCTTGAAATAGACTTTTCTTTTAAGACAAAAGTAATGACATTTGGTTCATTTTCACAAATTGCACACTGGGTGAAATACAATTACTGCAGGGAACCGTAAGCAAGCAATTCGGTCATAGGAATTTGTTTCTTTGTTTTGTTTTAAATGATAAAGCTGTATGAAATGCATAGCTTTGATTAAAACTATAGATACAAGTTCCCTCTCTGTAAAACTCCAGATTTAGAATGCTGGCGAAAGGCAGTGCTGGCAAAGTATTTAATGCACATGGAAATGCTATTCTATTTTGGCTTCCATACGTAGCCCTAGAAAATTCTATGCACCACTGCATTGGCTAATAATGATCATTTCAGTTTTACTATAAATTATTCTAAATGTCACTTAAGTACTTAAGAAGTAGCGCTCGCTCCTTTCTAGAAGCCGTCTAAGGCAGCTGATGCGTAAAGCACCTCAACTAGACTTTCAACTAGTTCAGCAGTTTAATCTGCGCTCCTTAGGCCAGAAGGACTGCCATCTACACCCCTCACTGTACAACTCTCCCCACTAGGAACTTCCCAGGTTCCCCTCGGCCTCGTAAAAGGCAGCCAGGCAAGGGAGAGAAACGCGAGGGAGCAGCCCATCAGGAAGTGTCCGCTGTAGCAATCGGAATCCTACAGAGGGTGACACGTGGGGCAACACACAGATCCCGCCTCAGGGAGAGAACTGAGCTTCATTCACGCTGCCAGTTCTTCAGGGACTATTCCCTCCATCCCCTCAGAAAACACACCTCGTCCGTGGTGTGATCGCACGCTCTGTTGTTCAGAGTTCCCATTCACACTACGTTAACTTCCACCTCTATCATCTCAGCCTTCGTGTGATTTGCTTATTGTGTTTCCCTAGTTTTCACTGAACACACAGCGCAAACAGAGGCAAGGACTGAAGCAGTCATTTCAAAAACAAGAGCTCACACTACAAACACACATGAGCATCAAATACTAAAACGTGGGTTTTCTCCTGTCTTTATTCTGGGGAGGAGGAATCCTCCTCGTCATCTTCCTCGTCTTCGTCGTTGAACGAACAGGGGGTCTCACCTCGCGACTCAGAGCAGTGAGAGGCCGCACTGCTGGACTGGTGACTGTTTGGGGCAAGGAACTGCCCCGTTGCTAAGGCCACTTCAGCATCCAAGCACAACCCTTGGTTTACACTAGCAAACAATTAGAAACACACAGCCTCATTAATGTGGCATGTTTTAAGCTTTGTCAAACACAGGAATAAAAATATGGGAAAGGAGGTGCCACTAGCGAGCTCAGGCCTGCGCCAGCAGTGACGCGCAGGCCCTCCCTCCAGGAGGGTCAGTGCTTCGTAGCCTGCCTTTCCAGACCTGGAGATATACGTACCTTGATTGGGACAAGGTGGCACCAGTGGTCAGGTCTAAATTTGAAACTGACTGGGTAGAGTTCAAGAGTAGTCCCTGATTTAACCAGGCGGGTCCTGTGGAGATATCTACAGAAAAAACAAAAACAGAAGAGGTAGGCGCTGCAGCTTCTGTTACAGCCCGAAGCAAGCACAGACTCAGAGGGGGATGAGCCTGTTCTAAATCACAGCCAGACAAGTCCTGGGAAGAACCCAGGTTTCTTCAGCTTAGAAAAAAGAAATTTCTAGAACATTAAGATCAGGAAGAAAATACAGGAGGGCAGACTACAGCAAGGAAGAATTCAAATTAAACCAACATGGACCTTCTCATTCTTTTTTTCTTAAATAAGACCTCCAGAGGGTAGTTCACTGAGTGCAGTGATGGCTGGCCTATCCCTGGACACCTGCTGTCCTCGCCACAGAAGAGTGTTTGCGGTGCTAACAGCCAAAGCCAGGCGTGGGTAAGGAGAAAGGTGAATCAAAAATGTCTTAGGTAAGAAGGACACGTTTTTGCCAAAACCTCCACTGCACCATCTTTTGAAGGGCCCCCTGGTGAACTCAGTGCTATTACTCATCAAAGATTGATTCTTTTCCTGATATCCTTTGCTTCATAACTCAAACCAGCCCTTATTCTGAAAGGTCATATACAGTCACGTTTTTAATGACACTGAGACAGCTATTACTGTTTTAGTAATTCTTTGGGTATATCCTTGCAATCTTATTTTCTATACCACCATATTTTTCCTATCACAACGTTGGTCAATTCTTATTGTAATTTTACTTGTTTAATATTTGCCTCCTTATCTAGAAGGTTAGCTCAACGAAGGCAGTGACTGGAACATTTAAGATTTAAACGTTACTGAATGAAAGAGTATACTCTCTTCCAACAGTGAGTCTGCAAAACAGGTGGTAGATACGTTACAGATACATTCCTAAAAATAAACCATTTGACTTCCATTATAAGATAAGAACAAATATATGCTCAGAAAATATAATTTGCCAAAATGAGCTTTTATGACATTTAATCAAAATAGTTTTGTAGTTACTGTGCAAAAAAAAATGAAACTACGTCTTGTAGTTTCATTCATTCAAAAACGAAATGGCGTCTCGGGATGGGAAACGCGCCTATCCTGGCAGTCTGACCAAGCGAGAGGCTTCCCACGTAGGAGACCAGTACACTGAATGAACTACATTAACTTTACAATAGCCTCGTGAACCCTTTTATTTACAGGCTAACTAAGGCAGCTGTGAAAAAAAAAGAACTCCAATTCTAAGAATGGCAGACTTTAAATACACTAAATAAGCACAAGTCTGTACAAGATAAAATTCAGCCAGAATCCTGTGCTGAATAGTAATTAGTATATATGGAAACTTTCTGTCAGAACACAGCTATTTACTTGTTTGAGAGCATAACACATTAAATTTTCTTTTCACAATGGCTTTGAATAGCCTACGTTTCTTTCACATTATCACAGGACCCACACAATGGTGCCCACAATCTCACTCAAGAGCCACTCTGTCCCTCTGCACACTAAAGGCACACGTTTCTTCTTTTGAACGAACCAGAAAGTCTGTGTCTCAGTCTGCAAATGAGGTCATGAGGAGATCAAACCATAGAGCCTGCCTCACTGCCCTGAGCCTTTCCACTGAGAATAAGCTAAAATGAAGTTCTGGTGATTTCCTGAGGAAGCCCTTTATTCAGACCCTGTTGGACTGCCACTATGACTGGGCTGCTAACAAAACAGCAGGTCCTGCTCTGGGAGAGCGCGGGGAGACGGGCAGGTGGGGGGTGAAGATACGGGACTGGCTGGGGGCAAGAGGAAGGGGGTGCCCGCAGGAGGGGGATGGCGCCAACTGGAGAACCAAATCAAACAGAAACCAAACCTCAATCAACAGACTTACGTTGTGACCAAAAGGCCAAAACCATAAAACAGAACAAAATAAAAACGACTTCTTTGCTTATATTTAATATACCTTGGAATTAACATTATAATGCCTTTAAAAAGTGATGTAAAATCCTAGGTGTAATATTTATAAATGAAGGAAACTGGCAGGAGCCAAAGGAAAAGCATTGCTTATACATCCAAATTTACATATGCAGAATATACCATAGTCTTAGGAATTAAAGATTTATGAATTATGGGGAAAAAAACCTGAATTACAGAACATGGAAAACGTGTTTTTGTTTTCAAGTATACTCAGTATATTTTTATAACTTATAATAAAAAGACAAATAACCAAAATGGCAAAATGGGCAAAGGATCTGAATAGACTTTTCTCCAGGAAGATACACAAATGGCCAATGAGCACACAAAAAGATGCTCAACATCATCAGTCATTAGGGAAACGCACATCAAAACCACAGTGAAACACCACCTCACATCCGCTGGGATGGCTAGAATAAAAAAGACGGGCAATAACAAGTGCTGAGAAGGAAGCGGAGAAACTGGACCCTCAAACATTGCTGGTAGGACTAGAAAATGGTTCAACTGCTTCAGAAAATAGTTTGGCAGCTCCTCAAAATGTTAAATATAGAGTTACCATAGGACCCAGCAATTGCACTCCTAGGTAAACACCCAACAGAACTGAAAATTTATGTTCACGCAAAAACACGTACAAGAATCTTGACAGGAACACCACTCATAATAGCCAAAAAGTGCAAACAATCCAAATGTCTTCAAACTAATGAATGGACAGACAAAATACTATAACAATAAAAAGGGATACAGTACTGATACAAGCCACACATGGGTGAGCCTTGAAAACATGATGCTGAGTGAAAGAAGCCAGTCATAAAGGATGCATTTGTATGATTCCATTTATAGGAAATGTCCAGAATGGACAAATCCACTCTTTTTTTTTTTTGAGGAACATTCACCCTGAGCTAACTACTGCCAATCTTCCTCTTTTTGCTGAGGAAGATCAGCCCTGAGCTAACATCCATGCCCATCTTCCTCCACTTTATATGTGGGACGCCTACCACAGCATGGCGTGCCAAGCAGTGCCAGGTCCGCACCTGGGATCTGAACTGGCAAACCCCGGGTCGCCCAGAAGTGGAACGTGCTCACCTAACTGCTGCGCCACCAGGCCGGCCCCGACAAATCCATTCTGAATTAGTGGTTGCCAGGAGCTGGGAGGAATGGGGGAATAGGGCACCACTGCTAATGCATATGGGGTTTCTCTTTGGGGTGATAAAGATGTTTTAGAATTAGATAGTGGTGATGACTGCACAACCTTGTGAATATACCAAAAACCACTAAATCATATAGTTTAAAATGGTTTATTTTATGGTATGTGAATTAAATCTCAATTTCAAAAATCTACAGGGGGCTGGCCCGGTGGCAGAATGGTTAAATTCATGGACTCCATTTTGGCCCAGGGTTCACGGGTTCAGATCCCCTGGCACGGACCTACACACCGCTCATCAAGCCACGCTATGGTGGTGTTCCACATACAAAATAGAGGAAGACTGCCACAGATGTTAGCTCAGCAACCATATTCCTCAAGTAAAAAGAGGAAGACTGGCAACAGATGTTAGCTCAGGGCAAGTCTTCCTCACAATTAAGAACAAAAGACAATAGCAACAACAAAAAAATTACAATGATACCATTTCACATCCACCTGATGGGAAAAACAGAACACTTCCACTCCGCAGGGGAGACTGTAACCTGGTCAAATCCAGCTGAAAACCTTTGCACCATTTGGCAAAGCTGAAGATGCACCTGCCTCTGACCCAGCACCTCGCTACACACACGTGCACAGGGTCACTAGGGTACAGGTAAAGGAAGGTTCAGGATAGCGCTGTCTTTTAATACCAAGAAACTGGAAACAAAGCTAAAGGTTTATCATCAGTAAAATGAACAAATAAATTGTGACATATTCATATAATGGAATTCTATACAGTAGTAAAAATGTATGAATTATAGCTACATTAAATCATGAGAACAAATCTAAAGAACATGACGTTGAGTGGAAAAAAAAAAAAAAATCAAATCAGGGGCCGGCCCGATAGTGCAGCGGTTAAGTTTGCACGTTCCGCTTCAGTGGCCCGGGGTTCACCGGTTCGGATCCCAGGTGCGGACATGGCACCGCTTGGCACGCCATGCTGTGGCAGGCGTCCCATATATAAAGTAGAGGAAGATGAGCACGGATGTTAGCTCAGGGCCGGTCTTTCTCAGCAAAAAGAGGAGGATTGGCAGATGTTAGCTCAGGGCTAATGTTCCTCAAAAAAAAAAAACCAAACACCAAAGAATATATCACTATGATTCCATTTATATAAAGGTCAGAAGTAGGCAAAACTAAGCAATAAATTGTCGCCAGTTTACTTTATTTGTTTGTATCTCTAAAGAGCAACTGAGGATGAACAAGAAATTTAAGAGAGTGGTTACATTTAGGGGGTGGGGAAGGGCACAGAATCCAGAGCAGGTGCACCGCAGACAAATTTTCTGAGAAAGGTTTTAACAAGCTGGGATTTGACATTTATCAGGGACGACGTGTGAGAGCATTAGTTAACATACCTGTGATGTAACCTTCTAAAGCCTTTGGCACCAGTGACTTAGCCAGTTTCAGATCCTCCAGAGAGCATTTGCCTGACTCCAGCCCGAAGGACATCCCCATCCGCTTCAGGACCTCTATGTCATCATGGATCTCAAAGGTGTTGTCAAAATTGAAAAGATATTCAAACCTGCATCAGGAAACAAAGTTAGGATGGGGTTTTCTTTGGCACTGGGGAGGTCTGAGTAGTTTTGTACTCTTGACGTTACATAAAAGAATGAGGGCCTAAGTTCAGCTATCGTAGTAGAAACTGTTACCGTTTAGAGCAATAAGAGTCATTCTGCTGTGTTCAGGGGAATGACATCTCAAACAAACCACTTTCCCAATCAAAACAATTTTCCAGGGGCCAGCCCAGTGGCACAGTGGTTAAGTCCACGTGCTCGGCTTTGGTGGCCTGGGGTTCACAGGTTTGGATCCTGGGTGTGGACCTAGCACTGCTCGTTAACCCTAACCCTAACCCTGTGGCGGCATCACACATACAAAATAGAGGAAGACTAGCACAGACGTTAGCTCAGAGACAATCTTCCTCAAGCAAAAAGGGGAAGATTGGCAACAGACATTAGCTTAGGGCCAATCTTCCTCACCAAAAAAACACCCAAAAAACAATTTTCCTGTGACAGACAATAGGAGTCCATAAACTTTAGTCCTCATTAAGCTGTTACAAACTGGAGACAGAAATTTTGGTCTAAATCCAATACTTTCGAAAGTTGTCTACAGGTTTGTCACAAAAGATAAAATAGTAAGACAGCCTTTCCAGTTTAATGTGTGACATCTTTACTGTGAGCTGGCCTACTAGGTTTGAAGAAAAAACATTTTGGAAGCTTACTTCATTTTCATGAGCCAAGTGTTAACTGCAGCATACTTCAGATAAGCAGTAAACGGAAGACTTTTCACAAACTAACCAAGCCCCAAATCCTGTCTTGAGAGCAGGAGGAGTGAAATGTCTTAAGAAAAAAGTGTCACAAGTAACACATAGCACATTTCCAAATGTTCCTGAGAAGTACCAGTCAGGATGCCCAGCACAACGTTTCAATAAAGAGGCCACTGCAGCAAGAGACAGTCTTGTGGCTCCCAGGCGGGGCCCTGGGGCACCTGCACCTCAGGCCTCAGTCCTACAGGGACCGAGCACAGGTGAATGTTCTGGGACGATGGTGGTTTACCTTGTCATGAAATTCCCTCCATTAAAATTATGAGAGGGTAAAATTTTTATGCTAAATCTTAGATCAGGGCAAATGTTACAATTTAAAGCAAAATGCCATTTTTATTTGAAGTATATGAACTTGAATAAAGTACGTTAACAAATTTTCAGAAAAAAACACAAAAAATCTGAAGTGTGGGCCTGCCACAGGGATGATTCCAGGCATAGTTAAAAGAAGACGGTTTTGTAAATTTAATCCTCGTTGAGGGAAAGCCTCCTGGCTAACGAAGGTGAAAACACTGCACCACCAAAGCAACTGCAAGTCAGGGTTAGGACCTGCCTTGACTAACGAGCCCCTGCGAGCTCCTCCAAGTGCTCCGAGCCGCCTCCTCTCCACCCAGCGGAGGGCCGGGAAAGGGCCTGAGTCAGTAATCCCCAAGGATGGAACCTTCCAGACCCCAGTCCGGGGTGAAGAGAATCCCTAATTCCCTTAGGCCAATGGTTCTAATTTTCCTCCTACTCTTTTTAGATTTAGAAGACTAACCAAAGAGAACTTAACAGTTCCCCACAAGAGACTAACTAGAGTAACTAGAATTATAAGTGTTTTTTCCCCTGAAAATATGTTATCCATTCTCTATAATTCTCGGTTTTATGAGAATATGTTAACAGCCCTTTTAGATAATAGGTTTTTGTAAAGAATCTGCAAATGTGTGAATAATAATACAGACACCTACCATTTACTGACCACTGGGCTAGGTCTGCTATGAATTTATCTATAACTTTTGAAAACCAGCAAGTTAAATACTATAGTTCTTACTTTCACGGAGGAAGGAACGAGATCTCAGAGAGGTTAAGAAACTGTATACCTGGAAGAAAGACTGAAACGTGGATCCTCTGACTTCATAGCCTGCATGGTGCCTATTTCTAATTGTGTCCATAGTCTAAATTACCAAATACTTTCAAAATCCCTCCTGCTTTCCTCCTCCTCCTTTTTTTGGTGTCTTCTTATTTAAGTGACCCAGAATCTCTGTATGCAATCAAGACAGACGGGGGCAGCACCACTGCCCGAGAAAAGAGCAGGGAAAATGAGAGATGGTACAGCCCAAGGGCAATGCTGTAGCTCTAAGCGGACCAGAAGCTCCCATCTCCCTGGGACAGTCCTGGGCTATGCCTGTGGTACTGATGTAATTATTGAGCCCTTTTTTGCTTTCAAATGTCTACCAATTTGGATGATAAATGATATGCTGACTCCTCGTGTTTATGAAGCACTTGCCCTGAGTCAGAGCCTTTAAGGCATTCTCTCTTTTAATCCTCACAACAAGGCTAGGAAGTGACAGATGCCCTGGTATCATCCCCATTTGTTCTTCAGAAAACAGAGTTTTGGAGCAGGCAAATGGGGGAACCACAATCCACACTTGGGTCTGTCTCACCCTGCGTGATATACCCTTAACTATCTCATGATGCTGGTCACAGCCTGAAGACCACTGCTGTTTTCATGAAGAGTAAAATAAACAACAAATCAACTGTCTATTTTATAAGCTGCTACTTCTCACTTGCTATGATGAACATTACCATCAACCTTGGTTAAAACATAAAAAAATGTTGGTGGGAATGTAAATTGGTGCAGCCACTACAGAAAACAGTATGGAGGTTCCTCAAAAAATTAAAAATAGAACTACCATATGATCCAGCAATTCCACTTCTGGGTATACATCCAAAGGAAAGAAAATCACTATCTCAAAAAGACATCTGCTCCCCACGTACACTGCAGCATTACCTACAATCGCCAAGGCAAAGAAACAGCCTACATGTCCATCAATGGATGAATGGATAAAGAAATGTGTATACACACACACACACACACACACAAACACGCACACAATGGAATAGTCAGCCACACAAAAGAAGGAAAACCTGCCATTTGGGACAACATGGATGGACCTCAAGGGCATTATACTAAGTGAAATAAGTCGGAGAAAGACAAATACTGTCTGATCTCACTTATATATGCAATCTAAAAAAACTGAACTCACAGATTCAGGGAACAGACTGGCGGTTGCCAGAGGGAGGGGGTGAGGGGTTGGTGAAAAAGGTGAAGGTGGTCAAAAGGTACAGACTTGCAGTTAAAAGATAAACAAGAAAAAAAGAAAGCAGAGAACACATCTAGCATTTTCATGTCCATTCATTCATTTACAAACAGAAGCACACTCAACTATGATACAGAAAAACAAAGAAATAATTGCTTTAATGCCACATCTTGCTCTAAAATATATCCACAATAAACTATGATAGTGACTCACCAGTGACCCTGCCTTGTCCCAGTTCCTCATGGACGGCCTGCTGCAGCTACCTGGCCTAAGCTACCACATCCAGGCACACCCTGGACTAGGTCCAGGCACCACTGTGCATATACACAGGCAGCAGAGTGCCAGGCACAGGACAGCGGCTGCAGAGGGGGAGTGATGAGGCGCACCAGCAGACGGCAGCACTCCAGGCTTGCAAAGGTGTCTCACGTGCCCCCGGAGGTCAGCCTTGGGGGGCTCTGATCAGATCACATCAGATCACAGAGCACACCCTTCTTTATTTTGCAAATGATAGGAATCTGTTACAGGAGGTCAGCCCTGTCCGCCCCCCTGCTCTCACTCACTTGTCACTGGAGATGCTGCAATCTATGACTGTTTTCCTGCTTGTGTTGATGATTATAAATGGCAGCTGAATGGTGGAGTTCAGAGCTGGAGGGCCCTGGTTCTGCTGTTCATTTTGCCGATTTCTCTGCACCAGGTTTTTGAAAGCGATTTGCTGTAATGATCAATATAAAGAATATGGTCATTTAATGTGGATAAGTGAGTTGGAATTAAATGAATTAAGATAAATACATTTAAAATATAGTTTAAAATTAGACAAAGAGGCTTTCCACCTATGAGTTAATTATTTTTTTAATTAATTAATTAAATTTTTTTGGAAGATTAGCCCTGAGCTAACATCTGCCACCAATCCTCCTCTTTTTGCTGAGGAAGACTGGCCCTGAGCTAACATCTGTGCCCATCTTCCTCTACTTTATATGTGGGACGCCTGCCACAGCATGGCTTGTCAAGAGGTGCCATGTCTGCACACAGGATCTGAACCAGTGAACCTAGGGCTGTTGAAGTGGACCGTGTGAACTTAACTGCTGTGCCACCGGGCTGGCCCTGTTATGAATTAACTAAAATTAAACATTTAAGATTAGAATGACCCAACTCAATAAACATACTTCAAGTGAAAAAATATACATTTAAATGGTGTCTAACATCATCCTAATGTAAATAGTGGGGCCCATGGTCTCCATTATTCATACAAACAGGATCTGACAAATCTGAGAGAGAGCCCAGTGGCACCTGCAACTCTTCTTAGAGTGACACAGCGAAAGTGACACCAAGCGAACTTATGTTTTCCATTTATCTAACACAGACTTCTGAGACTTTAGGGTTAAATAACCCTTTTAGATTGTCTAGCCCAGGGATATACAAACTTTATAAAGCCACAGAATACTTTCTTCAAATGAAATCTGATGGGACAACCACTATATAAACCAGATGCAGGCAGCACTGCTCTGGCTGGCTGCCAGGGGGCAGGAGGCCTGAACCTGCCAGCTCCGCCCTCATTCACCCCTCAGGTTCCCAGACCACCTCCGCACAACTTCTCAGCATCCTTAGGGCACAGCTGGAATCTGGCCCAACCCTCCCCGTACCTGACATCTTCCAGATGAGGAAACTGAGGCTTACACTGATTATAACACATATCAAGGCCTGAATCTTTACACTGAATCTTGCTGTCACTTTTAGTTATAACCATTACTCAAAAGTCAAAGACAATGACCGCCCCTCCTTTTACTAAGGCAAAAGTATCCTAGAATTCCATAGCCATAAAGACCGTACGCAGTTCAAGTTTTTCATCTGCTCATGAAACAGATACTGGTTTTTAAAGCTCCTGAAGTCAGACCCCTCATTCTCTTTCATCAGCTTGTTCCACCCTCTCACCCAGTGGTGATGGAGCTATTTTCTGTATTTTAGCAATCTTCCCCCATGATTGTTTATTTTAGGTTCTGGGCCTTAACTAGAGTTTGATAAACATTATTATCGTCTTAAAATGGCTGGGTGCTACCTCCCTAGAAAGTGAACGTTTACGCTTAGAATGCACAAAACAGAAAGGACACCAATTTATTCTAGCCCTAACAGTATGTCCGAAAGTCATTACCCCATATCAATCACTGTCAAAAAACGATCACTATCAATACTTAAATACTACTATCAAACTTTAAGTTAAATTTCTTCATTATTTTCTGCTGCTAAAGAACTAAGGCTGTCTTTCATTGCTTAGTTCACTTCACAGAGGGGAAAAATATGCTGAAACTGTACAACTGAGAAAAAGAATGAATATTTGAATTCTTCTGCTTACGTTCTCTACCCTCCCACTGGAAAAAGCATCTGGGGAGAAGCTCCCTACTTTGCCCAGCTTTGTGGCCCTAGCACCACGGGAGGGCCTCAGTGTGGGGGGATATAAACAATGATGAGTTCTTTATATACTTATGATTCACTGTTTAATATCATGTACGTTTAACAGCATCAAAGATTTTTCAGGTGAAGAGAGCAGTAATAACATACTAACGTTATTTTGATAGCAAAAAAAAAAATCACCTCCCATTTGTTTTGGATTAATTTCCTTATTTGCTGCCCTTTGAATGATTTCCTTCAGGCTTTGTTCTTTTTCAGGCTCACTAATATCTATTTCAGAGGCTAAACAGCTCCGGGTGAGTTCAGACATCCATTTGGCTGTGCATCAGCAGCTCTGGGAAAGCCTCAAGGGCTGGAAGGGACAAGCGGACAGGCAAAAGCAGGGTATCTGCATTATCTATGGGTGTAATCTACTCACATCATTCCTCCCCTAGCTACCAAGAGGGGCGGCAGCACCTAAGTAAAACTTACCTGCGTCCTGTGATGTCAGTGAGTCGTGACATTAACTTGTTAAATTAAGCTAGCTTAACCATGGCAAATTATCAGTGTTCAGGAACAACTTGTTTGACTTTCTGTGACAACTTCATAAATGTTATTTGATGAAAGAAAGAAAAACGAAACACTGCGAGGATAAGCTGTGAGTCACCAGAAGACCATTAAGTCGCCGTTTTCAGTTAGACTTGGAGTTTCTTTTTAATGTTTGGAGAGACCTGCTCTTACGCATGTTGACAGCTAGGCTGCCCCTCAGTTGCAATCTTCTATAAATATTTGGCTTGAGAGACAGTAGAGGAAAAGAAATTTAGGACTTAAAAAAATATAACGTTCCTCGTATAAAGATACACAGGAAAAAAATATTTAGCTTCATTCTTTGTTTTGGCCATCTAGAGAGGGAAAGTCCCGCACGTATGAGGGCCACCTTGCCCAGCACCCTTCTTTCTAATGAACAAGCAGATAATGACAGGCTTACTGATAAACCGGTTCTTTAAAATAACAAGTGCCAAAAATCAAGCTCCAAAATGCTCGGTGAAGGTTTTGAGGAAATCTAGGGAAGGCCAGCACACAGCTGAGGGACGGTGAGCTGGAGGGAAATACTGCAGACCCCTGTGCAGGGACAGAGCCAGGAGAAGAGGCGGCTGGCAGAATGAGGTGACAGCGTAGGAGGGAGAGGCGAGGGCCTGGCAGGCCAGTCTATGAGAAGGCAGGACTCCACAGGAAGGAGCACAGGACTGCTGTCAGCTTCCAGGTTTTTTTAAGCTGCAGAACACTTCATATCAAATCTCATTTAGGAGTCCAATATGAAAAATACATAAAAAGCCTGCTCCAGCGGTAACTCCTCAGGCAGGTCCCACAGGGTTCAGCGTGAAAAGCACACAGGGCACAGTAAGAAAGAAGGACACGGCCTCATCAAGAGGGAACCTCACCCTGGGGCTTCCCATGCGCGGTAAGCCTCTGCTCCACCTGCCGCACGCCCCTGCCCGGGCTCTGCTTCCTCCCTGCTTCCTTCTCAGACCGACCCACATCTCTGAAGGGCAGGCCCTCTTCCTCAGCCTCCCTGATTCATACATGAATGTGAAAGAAAAACAGAAGCAACCAGAAAGTGAAAAATAAAAACCTGGAATATTTAACATATTCTGCTCACTAAATAAAGTGAGTTATTTTAGAAAAAGACCTGTCTACCATATTCGGTAACTTATTGCTACCTTTACTTCTAAAAAGTGCATTACACCCAAAATTAAACAGGACCCACAGTTGTGCAAATGAGAGTGGATTTTATGATGGACTGAAAGAGTTTCATATAAAGGACAATTTGCTGATGAAAGCAAAAGCAAAAAGATGCTCTGGCTCATTTTACAGTTTCTCTGGATTAAAAATGGCCCCATGTACTGCTCAAAGCGAACTTTTACACCAAGTGCAATTACCAAGAATAGGAAAAAGGTCTGTCTACCCTATGATTTTACACCACATGATTTCATACAAGGGCTCTGTTATATTTTTAAAAATCATCCAAATTCTAGGCAATTATCCAAAAAAGTATAAATATAGGGATCCTTATTACACCATAAAATTTAATTTTCCTAAATAGAAATGCATTTTAAGTTGTGGTATTTCTACAAATCTTAGTGAATCACTTCATATTATTCTGTCATTTACAGACAATAACTGTTAAAGGTGTTACAGACAATACGTATTACAGGCGGGTGGGTTTGTTTTACTCAAAGCGCCTAAAATTCAACTAGCCTTACTTTTTTTTTTTAAAGATTTTACTTTTCCTTTTTCTCCCCAAAGCCCCCTGGTACATAGTTGTGTATTTTTAGTTGTGGGTCCTTCTAGTTACGGCATGTGGGATGCCCCCTCAGTGTGGCCTGATGAGCAGCGCCATGACCACACCCAGGATTTAGAACAGGCGAAACCCTGGGCCGCCGAAACGGAGCGCGAGAACTTAACCAGTCGGCCACGGGGTCGGCCCCTATCCTTACTTCTTGATATTCCAAATTAGGGATAATATAAACATACACAAAAAGACTCCTGGCAGTTTCTGTTCAGAATAAGAAGAAGTGTCCACAGTAAATTGTTGCATAATCTAAGTCACACACATGGCGGGTGAACTGCCGGGGGGCCCAGATGATGGCGAAATATGGAACCATCTTAAAGGCAGACCACATGGATGGCAATGAGTCTGGATGTCAGGGAGCCTACCCTAGCATGGTCCCACCAGACACTACTCAAAGGCACCCAAAGTAGAGACACTGATCCTTTTAAAAGCAAGTGGGCAGAGAAGCAGAATACAGGTGGGGAAGGTAATGAAGCCATCCCAGCATCTTTACCTGCAGGAGAAGTTCTTGCAGCTGGGCCCGTTTCTGCTTTATCCGTTCTATCCGCCTCTGCTTCTCTATCTTTAAAACACAGGTTACAAAATAACATGAACATATGTAGAGCATAAAGTACTGCTTACTTTTCAGGTCCGAATTCTGAGATATCAGGAATTTTCCTTAGAAAAACTCAATCCATTTTAACTACCAACATGAGTAAAGCCAAATCACACCTTTGTGGGGCTGGGGGTTGGGGTAATAAGCAAGCAGGCAAGACAGTAGAATCGTGGCAACTGTTACCAGTAATGAAATTCACCCACTTAATAACTACTTGGTATGCAGCACCTGTCGCTACTTATTACTCAATTCTAATCAGAGTAAGAGCTAACACTCAGTGAATACTCACTCCACGTGCCAGCACTCAGCACTTTACACAGTGTCTTAACTTATCTGCACAAAACCTTACGAGGTCAGTACTGTTACCCATTTGGCACGTAAGGAAATGGAGACGCAAAGGGTTAAATAAACCACTGTCCAAGGTCACACAGCTAGTGAGTGGCAAGAGCCAGGACATGAACCGAAGCCATATGGTTCCAGAGACCCTATTATTTATTTATTTTTTTTTTAAAGGAAGATTAGCCCTGAGCTAACTGCTGCCAATCCTCCTCTTTTTGCTGAGGAAGACTGGCCCTGAGGTAACATCCTTCCTCTACTTTTTTTTTTAAAGATTTTATTTTTTCTTTTTCTCCCCAAAGCCCCCCTGGTACATAGTTGTGTTTTTTGTTGTTGTTGTGGGTCCTTCCAATTGTGGCATGTGGGACGCCGCCCTAGCGTGGCCCAATGAGCAGTGCCATGTCTGCGCCCAGGATTCGAACCGGCAAAACCCTGGGCTGCTTAAGCAGAACGCGCGAACCTAGCCACTCGGCCATGAGGCCGGCCCCCATCGTCCTCTACTTTTATACATGGAACACCTACCATTGCATGGCTTTTGCCAAGCAGTGCCATGTCCGCACCCGGGATCCCAACCAGCGACCCCAGGCCCCCGAGAAGCGGAACGTGCGAACTTAACCACTGCACCACCGGGCCGGCCCCCCAGAGACCCTATTATTAATTACTCTGTTGTATTACACCCCCTCCCACCCCTGCAAGAAAGAGGTAAGATCTCATTTAAGATCTCAATTTAACTGACTTTTACAAGGGCACAGCTGCTAATACAGATAGCCTACGTAGTCAGTACACAATTCACTTGCAGTAAGAAACATGCTTCTAGGACAAATTTCTCAGCTTCAAACAATTATTATTTTCCTCTTACAACTACCTAGGAAACAGATACTAGGATACGAATTTCCTTGTAGATGAGTTCCTTACTGTTTCTTTGGGCAAAAGTCAATGACATCAAATAAGACATTTTTCTTGTCTATTCCAACAGTATTTCTTTCTTTTTTTAGGAAGATCAGTCCTGAGCTAACTGCTGCCAATCCTCCTCTTTTTGCTGAGGAAGACTGGCCCTGAGCTAACATCTGTGCCCATCTTCCTCTGCTTTATATGTGGGACGCCTGCCACAGCATGGCTTGATGAGCAGCACCATGTCCGCACCCAGGATCCGAACCAGTGAACCCCAGGCCACCGAAGTGAAATGTGCAAACTTAACCGCTGTGCCACTGGGCTGGCTCCACCAACAGTATTTCTTACTTGCTCCCCAGCCACTCTAATCTGCACCAGGAGTTTCCTCTCATTGTTCCTTTAATCACTACCACACTTTAATCCTAAACTACTCAGGATTCACTGTAGAACCTGTGTGGCCTTCTACATTTGAAAAGACGTTGTAGGAGTTTCCCCTGCATCTGAAGCTGTGATGGCCAAGCCCTTCCTGCCCCTCATGCCCCACATCCAACCAAGTTGTACTGATCCCACCTCAGAACACTTCTCCAACTTCACTGCCAACTGCGTTAGCTCAGACCACCTTCAATCCACCTGCTCAACTTCCCTCCTCACCTTCCTGTCAGTTCAACTTCCCCCTCACTGGCAGAGTGATCCTTTAGAACACATCCTATCAGCTGTCTTCTTCCTAACTCTTCAACAGCTTCTCACTGTTTATAGGATCAGGTCCCAACTGCTGAGCACTTAGAAAACCACCTGGTGAACTTGTCCTCCTCCCTCACAGCTGAGCACAGGGATTTTTTTCTTGGTAAAGCCCTCCCTTCTCTCCCTTTCCAGAGAATCTGTACACGCTTCTTTCACAGGAACAATCACATTTTTGGTTACATCTTTTACATTTGTCCTCTCCTCAATTAAAATGAAAGCTCTTCAGGGTCAGACATTTTTGTCTGGTATAATCATTGGTTAAGTACATGGTATATGCTAATAGATTTTTGCTTATTGAGTCTGTGTTACCAGCTTAATATTTCTGGCAACTAAATGATCCTCAGATTCCACTGTATCAGAAGGAAAGGAGGACACTTCCACTGTAGTACATGAGCAATGTTATTCCGTAACTTCTGATGAATGTCTGGTTTCTCCCTCCATCCACAAGTATAATAATACCAAATTAACTTTTGATTTGCTGGGGTGGGGGGAGAACTGAGAAAAACATGAACTCAACCATATTTATCTCTATAAGCTATATTTAACCTCAGTTTATTACATTTATGGCCATGACAGTAAAATTACGTCAAACCAATTAAGAAACAATGTCAGGGCACATGCTCATTTAGGAAAGGTTTTCTATAATGATTAAAGTAACAGAATAAAAAATGCACACATCATCCTAAAATTCACGTAAGCTGAACATTCTATCGATTTTGACAAAGACACAAATGAAATACCATTCTGTTGCCACTGATTCTAGAGTCAAAGGGAAAAGTTTAAATACAAGAAATAAACAGCCAGCTTTATCCATTTTCTGTGGGAAGGGATGCATCAGCAACCATTTCATCAAATAAGATATCATTTCTATTACATGAGTCACCAAAAATTTACTAGCAGAGTGCTCAAAATTAAATTAGAATAAAACAAAGATCTTCTCTAAGAGACAGTAAAAATCAAGTCATTTAATTTCTATGTCCCTTAGTTTCATCAGGACATCAACTAGACTACACCTGTCTAAAAGCTCCTTCCAGTTCCAAAAAAAGAAGGAAATAGTGTTTGTCATTCTTTTAACATATACCACTTTTAACATATTCTTTTAACAACTACCACTAATATATTCAATCTGAGCCCTGTGGTAGAGGGGAAAGATGGGAGACGGGAGTAAATATAAGCACATTAATTTCTTTTTTCTTCCATAATCCACAGATATTGATCTACAGGTGAAAACTCAAGAAACAAAATATTGAAGTTACTTAAAGTTGTAAAGATAACCAATTAACTGTAGAACTACAGACTACAAACCTTCCAAATTATCAGAAAAATAACAGCAGTTCATTGATCAAGTATATATGAATAATTAGGGATATTTTAATACTATGTGATCAAGTACACATGAACAATTACAGATATTTTAATACTATGTGACTGTATTTCTAAATTAAAATGCCTCTGATGTAAAATAAAGCAAATACTGTCTATAAACAGATTTTCCTCACTTACCTCCAGGTTTTGACATTCCTGAGCAGAATTCGTGGGCAGGCCAATCCACTTAATTTCCTTTTTTTCCTTTGAAATTATGTTCATTGCCATTAGCACATTTAAAGCATCATAAACTCTTCGCCTAATGTTCTTCTGGTCATAAGCCTGCTAAAAAAATATTTTTATTGAGTAATAAATTTTAAGGGTTAAGATATAGTCACAGGATATTAAGATATTTAATTAACAATATTATTATAATTTCTTCAAAGTGCTGAAAGAATTCTATATCCAGTGGAAGTATCCTTCAAAAGTAAAGATGAAATAAAGATACTTTCAAATAATCTAAAACATAAAACAATCTAAAAAATAAAAATTATGTTACCACCAGTTCTAAATTAAAAAATACTAACAGGCATTCTTCAGGTACAAGAAAGACGATCTAAGATGGGAGCTTGGAGATGTAGGATGGAATGAAGACCAACTGAAAAGGTAAATCTCAATACTGTTTAAAACAATAATGTCTGTGGAGTCTAGAATAGATAGAGAACTAGATACATGACAACAATAGCATATATATCAGAAAGGGGTAATGGAGTTAAAGTGGGCTAAGGCCTTGCATTGTTTGGGAGGATAACTTTAAAAAGTCAAGAATGCATGTTTTAAGCTGTAAATAAACAGTGCTTCTCAAAATGTGGTCCATGGACTAGCGCTAATCCGCAAACTGTTACTGGTCTACAGTGAAAACACGGCACTTGCACCAAACCTAAGCACATTAAACACGCTGTTTAGTTCAGCTGATTCTTTTTTGGTAGCAAGACTTTCTCAATGAAGGAAACTATGTTAACTTAGTTGTGGAAAAGCCCCTTATCTTATTGTGGATGAGCAGTTCCTAAGAACAAAATCCAGTCAGTCAAATGCCATGATAAGAAAGGATGGTGGAGAACATCGAATCCATTTAAATATAGAACTAAACTTAAATAAATGGGAAATTTAAGTTATAGAACTGAATATAAATATTAGAAATCCTGACACTGCAGAAATAATGATAATGTAACAACAAATATCAGGAGGAGGCAACAGAGTAGGTCTGCAGACTTCCTCCTCTTGGATATTGGAAGGAGTATGGATTCAAAGCAGATGAACTACGTAATAGTAGAGCTTTGGACATAATATTTATTTATTTGTTTATTTATTTATTTGAGGAAGATTAGCCCTGAGCTAACTACTGCCAATCCTCCTCTTTTTTGCTGAAGAAGCCTGGCCCTGAGCTAACATCCCTGCCCATCTTCCTCCACTTTATATGTGGGACGCCTGCCACAGCATGGCGTGCCAAGTGGTGCCGTGTCCGCACCCGGGATCCGAACTGGCGAACCCTGGGCCGCTGAGAAGCAAAACATGCTCAATTAACCGCTGCGCCATCAGGCCGGCCCCTATATATTTATTTAAAGTCATAAAACAACTATAAAAATATTATTCTTTTAACAACTACCACTAATATATTCAATCTGAGTCCTGTGTAAGAGGGGAAAGATGGAAGAAAGGAGTAAATATAAACATATTAATTTCTTTTTTCCTCCATAATCAACAGATACAGGTCTACAGGTGAAAACTCAAGAAACAAAATATTGAAGTTACTTAAAGTTATAAAGATAACCAATTAACTGTCGAACTACAGACTACAAACCTTCCAAATTATCAGAAAAATAACAGCAGTGAACAAAGAGAACAAAATCCAACCCTTGCTTATATCCAGCGGTGAGGATGGGGGTGATTAGTAAAAATGTATGCTAGATGTTGAAAAGTGCTAAGAATGGCCTCATTATAGTGAGGTCTGAGTGAAAATTAGATGGAGTAGAGAGAGAAACCAAGAGTATTCCAGGCAAAGGAAACAGCAAGTGCAAGGGCCTGGTAAGCAGTCTGTCTGGCATGTTCACAGTGTGTGGCTGGAGTGTAGTAACTGAGGGAGTGCAGGGTGGGAGATAAGACCAGAGAGGCAGTGGTGGGCCAAGTCACAGGGGTTCTTGTAGATCGTTTTGAGAACTCTGACTTCCACTGAGAACCAGAATACCATATACTTTCAAGTGCCCAGAGAATGTTAAAAGAAAAAATAAATCACCATATAATGGCTCACAAGAAAAATCTCAAAGCAATCCAAAAAAATAGAAATAATTAGACCCTCAATCTCTGATCATAGGTGATAAAAGTAAAAATCCATAACAACAAACAAAAATCCCTATCAACTGGAACTATAAGAACTCTTTCTAATGCAATTCTTAGGTAAAAGAGGAAATTATAACCAAATTTACAGAATATCTATAGAATAACATGATATCAGAACCAGGGGATACCACTAAAGCAGCACATAAGAGGAAAAGTCACAGCCATAAAGATTGTCATTCCAAATAAAAATAACAAAAATAAATAACGTACACATCATGGCCTATGGGGTAGAAAAATAACTAAAGCAACTTCAGGAAAGAGAATATTAACTACAGATAAAAACAGAAATTAACTGCAAAACAGGAGGTCACTACAAACACTCCAAGAGATGGTTCTTTGGGAAAAATAATTGCAAATAATTTTGAGAACATGGATGAAATGGAGTATTTTCTAAGAAAACATAAAATGCCAAACTGACTCTAAGGCAGACAGAAATCCAGAGCTGACTAGTTACCAAAGAGGAAACGGAGAAAGCACTCTAAGCGCTCCCCGCACCGAGTCACCAAACCACCTGCGGGTTCTACAAAATTTCAGGACAGAAACAGACTCCAACGCTCTTAAACCTGGACGGGAACAAAGAGAAAGAGAGAAAGAAAGCCTCTAAATTCATTTCATGAAGCCAGCACAATGCTACAAATCAAATCTGTGAAGATGGCCAAAAAAACCCAAAAAAACAAAAACGCTACCAATCTCATTTATGACTATCAGTGTAAAAATCTTACGTTTTCAGGAAACTATCGAGAATTTGATTAAATTAAACATCCATTTCGGATTTTTTTAATTAAGAAAAAAGAAATGCTCATTAAAAAACAATCAAGTTATGCAAAGAGAAAGAGAACTCAAGAATACAATCCCATTTACAATTGCAACAAAAAGAATGAAATGTTTAGGAATAAATATAACCAAGGAGGTGAAAGACCTATAGAATGAAAACTGTAAGACATTACTCAAAGAAATCAAGAACGACATAAAGAAATGGAAAGATATTCCAGGTACATGGATTGGAAGAATAAACACAGTTAATACGTCCATACTACCTAAAGCAATCTACAGATTCAACGCAATCCCAATCAGAATCCCAATGATATTCTTCACAGAAATAGAACAAAGAATCCTAAAATTCATATGGGGCAACAAAAGACCCTGAATAGCTAAAGCAATCCTGAGAAAAAAGAACAAAGGTGGAGGCATCACAATCATGACTTCAAAATATACTACAAAGCTATTGTAACCAAAACAGCATGGTACTGATACAAAAACAGACACACAGATCAATGGAAAAGAACTGAAAGCTCAGAAATAAAACCACACATTTATAGACAGCAAATCTTCAACAAAGGAGCCAAGAACATAAAATGGAGAAAGAAAAGTCTCTTTAATAGACGGTGTTGGGAAAACTGGACAGCCACTTGCAAAAGAATGAAAGTAGACTGTTATCATTTGCCATACACAAAAATTAACTCACAACAGATCAAAGACTTGAAGGTAAGATGTGAAACCATAAAACTAGAAGAAAATATAGGCAGTACACTCTTTGACATTGGTCTTAGAAGCATCTTTTTGAGTACCATGTCTACTCAGGAAAGGGAAACAAAAGAAAAAATAAACAAATGGGACTTCATCAGACTAAAGTGCTTCTGTAAGGCAAAGGAAACCAGGAACAAAACAAAAAGACAATGCATCAACTGGGAGAAAATATTTGCAAATCATGTATCTAACAAGGATTAATCTCCAAAATATACAAAGAACTCACAGAACTCAATAACCAAAAAACAAACAACCCGATCAAAAAACAGGGAGAGGATATGAACAGACATTTTTCCAAAGAAGATATACAGATGGCCAATAAGCACATGAAAACATGTTCAACATCACTAATCATCAAGGAAATGCAAATCAAAACTACACTGAGATATCACCTTACACCCATTAGAATGGCTATAATCATCAGGACAAAAAATAAATATTGGAGAGGATGTAGAGAAAAGGGAACCCTAATACACTGCTGGTAGGAATGCAAACTGGTGCAGCCACTATGGAAAACAGTATGGACATTTCTCAAAAAATTAAAAATAGAAATGCCATAGACCCAGCTATCCCACTACTGGGTATTTATCCAAAGAATTTGAAATCAACAATTCAAAGAGACTTACGCAGCCCTATGTTCACTGCAGCATTTTTCACAATAGCCAAGATGTGGAAGCAACCCAAGTGCCCATCGACTGATGAACGGATAAAGATGATGTGGTATATGTATACAATGAAATACTACTCAGCCATAAAAGAGAGAAAATCGTGCCATTTGCAACAACATGGATGGACCTTGAGAGTATTATGTTAAGCAAAATAAGCCAGACAGAGAAAGACAAACACCACATGATTTCGCTCATACATGGAAGATAAACACATGGACAAAGACAACAGATCAGTGGTTACCAGAGGGGAAGGGGGATTGGGAGAGGGCATAAGGGGTAAAGAGGCACATATATATGGTGACTGACAAATAATAATGTACAACTGAAATTTCATAATGTTATAAACTATTCTGACCTCAATAAAATTTTTTTAAAAATCAAGTTATGGTTGCTATCATCTCAAAATAAAACCTTTATCATAATTAAGGTTGAAATACTATAAATATTTCCAGTAAGGTCAAGAATTAATGACTCAATATGACTAGAGTTACTATTATTATTTAATATTGTTGTGGAGTACGTATAGTATGATTACATTTAAATAACACGGAAACTGATGTATAATGATAAAAAAAACAAATCAGCAGTTGCCTGGCAATAGAGGGAGAGAAAGGGATAGATTACAAAAGGCAGGAAGAGCTGTTTGGGAATGATGGAAATGTTCTGAATCTTGATTATGGTGTTGGATCCACAGGTGCACATAACTATCAAAACTCATCAAATTTTATACTTGAAATGAATACATCATATTTTATGTAAACTATTCAACAATAAAGAAACAATAATTTAATAATTTAATTGTACACTTAAGACACATGTTTCCTTCCCTATATGCAATTTTATCTCTACAAAAAAAGACGATTTATATATGCTAAAAAAGAGGGGCCAGCCCAGTGGCGCAGCGGTTAAGTTCGCACGTTCCACTTTGGCAGCCTGCGGTTTGCCAGTTTGGATCCCGGGTGCAGACATGGCACGACTTGGCAAGCCATGCCATGGAAGGCCTCCCACATAAAATAGAGGAAGATGGGCAGGGATGTTAGCTCAGGGCCAGTCTTCCTCAGAAAAAGGAGGATTGGTGGCAGATGTTAGCTCAGGGCTAACCTTCCGCAAAAAAAAAAAAAAAAAAAGAATCTCCAAGATACTTTAAGAAAATAAAATTAAGAACACAGCATGCAAAGCAAAATCACATTTGAGCTTAAAATAAAAAAGCAAATAAATTTTATTGTGTGTATGCATAAAGAATTTCTGGAATGATACTCAAGAATCTGATAATAGTGGATATGGCCTTTGGGGAGGTAGATTAGGGTCTGCATAGAAGGGAGATAGTTTAAATACATACTCTTTGATACAAGTGAATTTTTTATAAACATATTCATGTATTATCTTTTTAATTAAAAACAAAATAAAATTCTCTTAGACTTAGACATAGAAGGAACATTAAAAGATTCAGAAATGTATCCAAAGTCATGCAAACATAAAAAGTATGTTAAAAAAAGTATGTTCTTTCAATAGCCCCCAAAATTATATTTTTAAAATACCTGTTCATCTTTATGTTTAAATAAATAATAAAAGAATCCTTTCCAAAACAAAACAAAAAATCAACAACAAAATTCTCCAGCAGACAATCTGAAACTCTCAAGTAAAGGAGAAGCTGGGCATTCCCTAGTACGTCTGAGTCCTGAGACTGACGACAGAGAACTTAAAGGGCCACACTGCTGCATCACTCACGCTAGTCCACGCCCAGCGCGTGATCCACCTACCGAATCAGCTGCCAAATGGTTATTCGAATTGGTGAACTCCGATACCAGCTCATCAGCTACTTCATTATATGACGTTGTACCTTTCCGCTGAACTTTCTCACACACTTTCATTGAAAAATGTCTCAAGCCTTTTCCATTTTTATCTCCTTTCTTGCTTCTTTTACTAAAAGAGAAAAAAAATATTTATACTCTATTATACTTATTAGAGATTTCCTTTACAAAACTATAAAATAACATCAGAAGAAAGTAATTTGATTTGCTTCAAGTGGTAAATTTTAAGTTGAATTAGAGATGAGGAAAGGTTTTGAATTTAATTTTTGCCTTAAAAGCTAGAGTGCTTTTCTATGCACATCATTCATTTATTCAACATTTATTCAAATATTTACTGACCAGAAACTTACTGTTATGTGCCAGGCACTGTTCTAACACTGGGAACAAATTTGTGAGAAGAACAGACAAAAACTCTGCCTTTGCAGACTTAACATATCGGTCAATACTTATCTTTTTCTATTCTATGTTTGCTACAGTTCTTTTTCACCTAAAATTAAAGTACCACTACTCTCAGTTTCATTTATTCACTCAATTTCTAAATGGAGGCCAGTGGTATTAATAATGGATCTAAGTCTTCTAATTGAAGTTTTAAGTTTGGTTAATGCCTAGGCCTAAACTTTGACAACTTAATCATTAAAATTTTCAGGGGTTCAGTTTAGTTCTAATATCTGAGTGCCAACTATACACCAAAAACTCTATTAGAAACTGGAAGTACAAAACATTAACTGAGGCAAAATCCTTTCCCTCAATATGAGTCTTGGAGAATGGGAGAGAGACAAAACAGACATACAATGACAGATATTATATTCCAATATAATATAATTCCAATATAATAAAGTGAGTGCCAAGTCGAAGTTATTGAGAGTCTTCTACGGGAACTGGGAAGAGGGGCATCCAGTCTAACCTAGGGAGGAAGACCTGCTGGAGGAAGAGTCAAGTGAAAACACTCAACAAAATGAAAAGGCAACTTAAGGTACCGGAAAGAATACCCGGAAACCCTTTATCTGGTAAAGGGTTGATATCCAAAATATCCAAGAAACTCCTACAACTCAATGGCAATAATAATAATAATAATAACCCAATTAAAAAATAGGTAAAGGACATGAATAGACATTTCTCCAAAGAAAACATACAAATGGCCAATAAGTATGTGAAAAGATGGTCAACATTACCAATCATCAGGGAAATGCAAATCAAAACCACAAGGAGGTTTCACCCCACATCTGTTAGGATGACTATTATTAAAAACAAGAGATAGCAAGTGTTGGTGAGGATGTAGAGAAATTAGAACCCTTTGTACACTGTTGGTGGGAACGTAAAATGACGCAGCAAGTATGGAAAAAAGTATGGAGGCTCCTCAAAAAATTAAAAATAGAACTACAATATAGCCCAGCAACCCCATTTCTAGGTATATATCCAAAAGAACTGACATCAGGATCTCAAAGAGCTATCTGCACTCCTACGGTCATCGCAGCATTATTCACAATATTCAAGATATGGAAATGACCTAAATATCCACAGGTGGATGAATGGATAAAGAAAATGTGGTATCATCCATACAATGGAATATCATTTAGCCTTAAAAAAGAATGAAATCCTGCCATATGTGACAACATGGATGACCCTGGAGGACATTATGCTAAGTTAAATAAGCCAGAAGGACAAACAATGCATGATTCTACTTAGATGAGGTATCTAAAATAGTCAAACTCATAGAAGCAGAGAGCAGAATGGTGCTTGCCAGGGGCTAGGGGGAAAGGGGAATTGGGGAGTTGTTGTTCAACAGGTATGAAGTTTCAGTTATGCAAGATGAGTAAGTTCTAGAGTTCTGGTGTACAATATTGTGCTTATAGTTAAGAATAATGTACACCTGAAAATTTGTTGAGAGGGCCAGCCCGGTGGTGCAGCGGTTAAGTGCACACGTTCTGCTTCGGTGGCCTGGGGTTCACTGGTTCGGATCCCAGGTGCGGACATGGCCCACTTGGCAAGCCAGGCTGTGGTAGGTGTCCCACATATAAAGCAGAGGAACATGGGCACAGATGTTAGCTCAGGGCCAGTCTTCCTCAGCAAAAAGGAGGAGGATTGGCAGCAGATGTTAGCTCAGGGCTAATCTTCCACAAAAAAAAAAAAAAAAAATTTTGTTGAGGGTAGATCTCATGTTAAGTGTTCTTACCACCATCACCAAAACAACAAAAAAAGAGAGTTAGTCAAGTGAAGGGAGTTAGGAAGGGCATCCAGGCAGGAGAAGCAGCAGCAGCAGGAAACACACAGAAGAGTAAAAAAGATGATAAATGTTGAGAGAGTTATAAACAAACAGTGCAATATCACCAGAATATAAAGTGAAGGCAAAAGATGAGGCAGAAAGGTAGACAAGGGACCAGGCCTCAGAAGCCATGCAGAGGAACCTGGACTTTACCATATCCCATCAATACAATAATAGTCATTTATAAGTTATTTACATGTTTTACTGTGAACTGTTCAATACACTACTAGTGAAATACTGTGACACCACTAAATGGCATTGAGTGGGGGAGTGGCATGGTGAGATTTTCAGTTAGGCAGAGATTCTGGCTGCAAAACAGAAGACGGATTTACAAGGGGGCAAAAGCAGAGACGGGAAGACCAGTTGAGAGGCCACTGTAATAGTCCAGGCAAGAAACGACGCGTCTTGAAATTTGGGCAATTGGTAGGGCTGGATAAGAAGAGATGGATTTGCAAAAATTTTAAAGATAAAAATGAGTAGAATCAAGTGCTTAACTGACGTGAATGGTAAAGAAGAGGGAACTAGGAGAACGACTCTCAGAAAGAGGGGCCATTTACTCAGATCAAGGAGACAGGAACAAGTTCATGTGTTCCACTTTAAACCTCCTCTTCTGCACTGCCCAACACCCTAGGCAGAACCCACACATACCTACTGAGCACTCGAAATGTGGGAAGTCTGAAGTGAGTATGCTGCAAGTGTAAAATATGCACTGAATTTCAAAGATTTGTATGAGAAATGAATGCAAAATATCTCATGAGTAAGTTTCATATTAACTACATGCTGAAATATACTTTAGATATATTAGATGAAATAAAAGATATTATAAAAATGAATTTTACATGTTTCTTTTTATTTTTTAAATTGGCTATTAGAAAATTAAAAATTACATGTGGCTTGCATTACATTTCAGTGGCAATGATATTGAGTTTGATGTACCTATAGAACATCCATATGGATATTTTCAATAAACAGTTGAATATCTAAGTCTACACCTTAACGGAGAAGTCACAAACTTCTCGGCATGTGTACCCATGCCAACCTTCTTCCTACCAGTCTCGGGGGATTAGGTATCCCCCCTTCCTTTTCAAGTCCAATTTCCTTTTTTTAAGAAAACAGCGTTATTGAATGAAATACAATTCACATACCATATACCTCATTCTTTTAAGTATACAATTCAGTGGTTTTTAAGAGTTCTGCACTCATCGCCACAATCTAATTTCCTCACCCTGCACAGAAACCCTGTAACCATTAGCAGTCACTCCACATTCCCCTACCCCCAGCTCCTGGCAACCACTATTCCATCTTCTGTTTCTATGGATTTGCTTATTCCTCAAAGCCAACTTTTCAACTTGAGTTTTTTACTCCGATGCTTCTGTTTCTGTATTGTGTGCTCTCCTTGAGCTGTCCCATACAGTGGGTTTTTTTGTTTGATTGTTTTTTAAATATACAACCTAGCATGAAAACTGAATCTGATCAAGACTCCAGACCCAACTACCAGTTCAAAGGAAAACCTGAGGACAGAAGAACATATCAAGTGACACTACCGGGATGCAATAAGCAAAAGCTCTAGGATTTCTCTTCAGGACACAGAATGTGGTTTCTTCAACTAACAAACTGTAAGGGAAAAATGGAGGAAGGGAAGAAGAAAGGGATAGATATTGAAGGGGAATCTACAGATTGTAAGAGACATATCAATTTATTTAAATCCTGATTCAAACAGACTGTATACGCATGCACACACACACACACGCATATACCCAATAGTTATGGGGGAGTCTGGGAATACAGCAAGAGCAGCATAGATTCCAAACTCTCCAAATCCCCACATAAAACCAGATAGAGCAAACAGAGCAAAACCAAAACCCCTTGACAACATTTCCAAGACTGGATGACAAGGTATCCTCCACAAACCCCAGAATACAAACTACCAACAGCCAAAAGGCCTCACAGTAATGCCTTTGTGGGCAGAACAAGAAATACTCAGTGGGGCTGCATCTAATGGAACTCAGAACAGGATAATCCCAAAACAGCCAAAAAGAATTTACTGGAAAGTACAACTGGCCAATTCAAGAGCAGGAGTTGAAACAGAAGGAGTCTTGACCTCTTCAGTACCAGCTGAGGGCAAGACGCCCACAATAAGACTAAAAGCTCGCAATAATCAAGTCTGTGTGATTCCCACAACTGATACTCAAAAGAAAAGGACAAATATTGGAGGTAGGCACAGAATATTCAGAAACAAGAGTATCTTCAGAAGAAAATGAAAGCAAAGGAACAGAATACTAAATGCTATATAATTCAAGAAAATGTTCATGAAATAAAAGAAAAAAGAGACTATCAACCGAGAATGACAAATACCAAAACATTCTATTAAAATTACTGAATTCCAAAGAAAAAGAATCCTTTAGGCAGCTAGGAGGAAAGAGTACCAGATTTTTCAACAGCAAGGTGTTATGCTAAAAACAAATATATTTAAGAAACTGAAAGAAAGCATGAGCCAAAGATTTTTGCCTCCAGCAAAACTGACTTAATTCAAATATAAAAGGCACAAACTCAGGGATTACTATACCCATGAGCTCTTCCTGAAGAAACCACTAGAGAACAAGCTTCAGACAATCAAAATGACTAGAGATACACTGACATAAGGCCTGGGGAGTATTAAACATATAGTTACCTGTAGACAGAAGACTAAATGAAGGCTAAGAGAAAGACAGTATAGTATATAAATGGGTATGTACTCCAACACTGTGGATAAAGCATGACTATTAAAAAAATGGGCAGAGAATGGAGAGAGCATATGCAAAAATTTTTTTAAATGTTTTCAGTAATCACATTAATGGTAATATTAGCATTATTATTTGGGATTGCTGAGCATGTAATGTGGGAAAAAGCCAATGAATAATTATCATATACACTAATTCTATCATCCCCTTTATCCCCTATGTCCTTAAAAAAAGGGATTCTCGGGGCTGGCCCCGTGGCCGAGTGGTTAAGTTCGCGCGCTCTGCTGCAGGCGGCCCAGTGTTTCGTTGGTTCGAATCCTGGGCGCAGACATGGCACTGCTCATCAAACCACGCTGAGGCAGCGTCCCACATGCCACAACTAGAAGGACCCACAACAAAGAATATACAACTATGTACTGGGGGGCTTTGGGGAGAAAAAGGAAAAAAATAAAATCTTAAAAAAAAAAAAAAGGGATTCTCAGTGTGGAAGAAAGAAGATTGAGATGTAATGCAGAAGAGGTTTAATAATATCTGAATTGCAAGTATCAACATGAACTCCTAAAGTATTCTATCTTCATGTGTGTGTATCTTCACTCTGTCCATTTAAAGGACTAGATAAAATGACCAACCTAGGGGCCACCCCTGTGGTCGAGTGGTTAAGTTGGCACGCTCCCCTTCGGCGGCCTGGGGTTTTGCTGGTTCGGATCCTGGGCGCGGACATGGCACTGCTTGTCAGGCCACGCTGAGGTGGCATCCCACATGCCACAACTAGAAGGACCCACAACTAAAATATATAACTATGTACTGGGGGGGTTGGGGAGAAAAAGCAGGAAAAAAAAATGACCAACCTAGTAGCAGTCAGCATCCCTAGCCCCCAATTAGAGCTTACATATAATTCTCCCCGAAGGAAACTAGGGCTTTCTAGAGAAAGAGCTGATTCCAGGTATTTGGCAGGAAATGTTCAAAATGAACTTGAACATCCTGTCATACCAGATAATAAAGAAGCTATCAAAGACTACTAGGGTCATGTCAAAAGGACTTTAGAGTCAACTAGAAGAGGCTCCCACTGGTCAAAGATGAAACAATTTAAGCTTCAACAGTGATAATAATTACAATGCATGAAATCCATCAGATATGTTTAAATTCATGAATTCATAATGGTATTTTTAAAAGGGAAGACGTGGTCACCTTTGGAGGAAGACAGGAAAAAGTCATTATCTTGAAAACTGGTCAGTAAAGCTAAGGGATCAAGCATTTATTCTGCTTTCCTATATTTGTTTCCAAGTAAACAAATAGAAGAGAGGAAGTGTCTTTAGATAAAAGTAGTGCCAGTAGTAAATGAAAAGGAAATGGAGAATTAGAATAACACTAATTGGAACCCACAATGAATTAACAAAAGCGGTAAACATCAGTGGTGTTCATACCATAAAGAGAGAGAGAACCAAACTTTATGTGCCTTTAAATGGAAGAACACACACTATCCATAGTTTTGCCAAAGGATCGAACATCAGTCTGATAATGCCTCTGATTCTTACGGCCAAACTACAGGAAACACAGAGAAAAGAGGAATACGTTGAGATGCACATGATACGCAATCAGTAAAATTTAGATCGTGGGAAATTCGATAGGTCAAGTAGTCTAGCTTCTTCAACTAAAGTATAAGAAAAATAATGGGACAGGGGAAATATATATATAAAAGACGTGTCAACTTTTTTTTCTATTGGGCAAGATGAAAATGTAGTGCCCAAGGATGCACATTTAGGTGATTAAACATGCAAGGATGTGATTACTCTAAAAATCAGGATAATGGTTATTTATAGGGGAGAGAAGGGATGACGAGTGGCATGGGGCACAAGGAGGGGCTTCTAGGGTTCTACTTCTTGATCTGGTGATAGTTACAAGAGTATTTGCTTTAAAGTAATTCACTAGTCATACATTTGCTTTTTGGTGATTTTCTGTATTTTATTTTACAAAAAAAGTTAAAGCAAACAAAATGACATTTGAAACAACTAGAAATTTAAATACTAGATATTTGATATTAAGGAATTATTGTTAACTTTCTTAGGGATAATAATATTGTAGATACATTCTTAAAAAAGGAGTCTTTCAGATATAAATGCTGATATAAAATAATTGAATGTGTGGGATTAAAATAATATGAGAAGGTATATACAAAATGAGATATGCCATGAATTGATTATTACTATTTTATTTATTTATCTTTTGCTTGAGGAAGATTGTCCGTGAGCTAACATCTATGCCAATCTTCCTCTATTTTGTATGTGGGATGCCTGATGAATGGTGTATAGGTTCATGCCCAGGATCCAAACTGGTGAACCCCAGGCTGCCAAAGCAGAGTGTGTAAACTTAACCACTATGCCACCAAGCCAGCCCCTGAATTCATTATTACTGACGTTCAGAGATTAGTACAGAGGAGGCTCGTGATATGAGTCATCTACTTTTATATTTAAAATTCTCTAAAATAAAGAGATTTTAAAAAAGAGAGAAAAAGAATGGTTCAAGCATACCTTTGATTATTTACAGAAGGTTAGTCCTTAGCCTCAGTTTCCTACACTGAGCCCAGCCTTCCCAGGAAGTGGTCCTTACAGAGCGCAATACCATATTCACACAAAGGAGAGTTCAACATGTACAACACATAACTCTGGATCCAGCTCAGTTCTCATCCAGATGAGTGACAGCACCATCAACCCAATCACCCAAGCCAGAAGCACCAGATTCAACCTATGCTCTTCCAACTCCCTTTCTAGCTAGTCAATTTAATTCTATCAAATCTAATCTAATTCAAGTCTTGTCCTAAATAGCTCTTGAATTCAACCTCTTCTCTCTGTTCCCACTGCCCTGGTTTAGGCCCTCTTAATCTCTCAGAATATAAGTAGAGCCTTATAACTGTTCTCCTCTGCTGTCTGGAGGCCTTCCAACCTTTCCTCCACGTAGCCATTACGGTGATGTTTCTACATAAACCCAATCACGTCCCTATTCTGTTTAAATCTGTTGTTGGGGGTAGTAGTAAAAATTTACTGAAAGCTAAGTATGATCCAGTTACTGTTCTAAGCAACTTCATTTTTGAAAAGAATCCATCAATTCTCATTTGCTACATACATTTCCACACAAAGCCCACTCTATGCTGATTTGTCCTTGGAGTTTGGTGGATTTAGATACAAGTGGCTAGTCATACATAAATTTATATAATTAGCACAAGTTAGGAGAAAAAAGCAAGTAAGAATGCCTAAAAATAGGAGCGCAGGAATTATTTTGAAAGAAATATGTTGTGCATGAGGTTTTATATTTATGCTATGAATTCTCAACTCAGTGTTTATATACTTTCTAAAAGCCAGAGAGAAAGCAAGGTGGTTATTTTTCATGTAGTTCTAGGTCTTTTTTTTTAAATGAGCAAAAAGATAATTATAGGGTAGTTTTGGGTGATCACTTGGCTACTGAGCCCTCTACAGTCATAGATGGATAATATTTAAAGGAAGAAACAAATACAGACTTTAAATAGGAACAACTAGACTTTTAACATGTATTAAATGCTGATGAACATACTCCTGAAACATGGATACAAGACTACATGAGTTTTATAAGATTAGTTCAGTGAATGAATTGATAATAAGCTTGAAGTAAATATCAACATTGGTAAACTATTTATTAGCTATATATTCTGAGCTAACTCTGACCCACAGGCCTCCTCCATCTGAAAAATGGGGACACAAACACACGTCTCACCAGGTTGTTGTAAGGATTAAATGATACAGCATGCACACAACATATGGGACACAATAGGTGATTTTTCTCTTCATGAGCTGCTAGAATTTTCATAAGCAATACAGAACTGAAGTCCACTATCCAATTATATTGGCTGAATCAAGAAACTAAGCTTGTTCTTTGGAAGGTTGGTAGAGGATCATGCCAAAAATCTAATCAATGTCTACCTTAAAATTCAACAGAAGTTAGAATAGCCAATACTTGCAGTACACAGGAGATTTGATCCTGTAACCAATTCTATTAGCCACTTCGCTTAAAGTTTAGTGAAGAATGCCTCTATAGTAAAACAACATTAAAAGGTAAAAAGTTATTTAAAGAACTCAACTCAACAACAACAAAACAACTCAGTTCAAAAATGGGCAAAGGACTTGAATAGACATTTCTTCAAAGGAGATATACAAATGGCCAAATGCACATGAAAAGATGCTCAAAATCACTAATCATTAGGGAAATGCAAATCAAAACCACAAGGAGATACCACTTCACACTCATCAGGATGACTATTACAAACAAAACAAAAGGAAACAACCAGAAAATAAGAAAGTGTTGTGAGGATGTAGAGAAATTAGAACCCTTGCACATTGCTGGTGGGAATGTAACATAGTGTAGCCATTGTGGAAAATAGTATGGTGGTTCCTCAAAAAATTAAACACAAAATTTCCATATGATCCAGCAATTCCACTTTGGGTATACACCCAAAGGAACTGAAAATACAAAAGATATTTGTATATTGGGTTCACAGCAGCAATATTCACAATAGCCAAAAGGTGAAAATAACCCAAACATCCATCAATAGATGAATGGATAAACAAAATGTGATATATACATATAATGGAATATTATTCAGCCTTAAAAAAGAATAAAATTCTGATGTATGTTACAATATGAATGAAACTTCAAGACATAAGTGAAATAAACCAGACACAATGGGGTAAATATTGTATGATTCCTTTTATACAAGGTACCTAGAATAGTCAAATTCATAGAGACAGAAAGTAGAACTATGGTTAGGAGGGGCTGGGGGAAGCGGAGGTGGGGAGTTACTGCTCAATGGGTACAGAGTTTCAGTATGGGATGGAGAAAAAGTTGTGGAGATGGATAGCGGTGACAGTTGCACAATAATTTATTTCTTATTTTCTTAGTGGTTCTTTCGGTTTTGAACTTATTCATGTTTTGTTGTCTTTTATGCTTAAATTCAGATGGTTTCATGGCTTCATTAACCAGTATATCTCCAAAAAATAAGATGCTGTGGTTTTAGCATTTCATGATCAATTATGAAAAAACTACTAAATTACTAAATTTACTTTTTACTAAATTTACTAAATTTACAATTACTAAATTTACTAAATTTACAATTACTAAAAAACCAAACTCAACATATGGGGGATCATGCTGCTGAGCAAAAGAAATACAAACTCTACTGTTCTTCATTCTTTAAATCACTACCATTGTCACATTTGGTTTACTAAATACTGCCACCACATTCAGAAAAGGTGTGTCTTTTCTTGACAAAAATACTTCAGGAATGTTTGTTTCACCATCAGAAAATGAGGGTTAAAAACAGAATAATACAAAGTTCACTTTTCTAAGTTAGTTAATAATTTTATTTATTTATTTATTTATTTAAAGATTGGCACCTGAGCTAACACCTGTTGCCAATCTTTTTTTTCTTCTTCTTCTTCTCCTCCCCAAAGCCCCCCAGTACATCGTTGCATATTCTAGTTGTAGGTCCTTCTGGTTGTGCTCTGTGGGAGGCCACTGCAACACAGCCTGATGAGTGGTGCCATGTCCATGCCCAGGATCCAAACCGGCAAAACCCTGGGCCAGTGAAGCTGAGCACTCGAACTTAACCACTCAGCCACAGGGCTGCCCCAGGTAGTAATTTTAAATGATAAACTTAAAGCCACAGTTGTTTAAAAAATTAAAATGACTGTAAAAATATAAAAATAAATGTCCCCCAAATGCCTACATTTTCACAGATCTTCTATGTGCTTTTAGATTACATTTGATAAATTAACCTTAAAATGTCACATGCTACAAAAATTAAAGTGGATCAAAGATCTAAATGTAAGAGCAAAAACTATAAAACTCTTAGAAGAAAATAGAGGTATAAGTCTTCATGATCTTGGATTAGGCAATGGTTTTTTTAGATATGACACCAAAAGCATAAGTAACACAAGAAAACAGAAAAATTAAAACTTTTGTGCTTCAAAGGATACCATCAAGTAGGTGAAAAGACAATCCACAGAACAGGAGAAATTTTTTTCAAATTATATATGACAAGGGACTTGTATCTATAATAGACGAACTCTTACAACTCAATAATAGAAAGGCAACCCAAAGGATCTGAATATTCTTCAAAGAAGATATGGCCAATAAGTGCTTGAAAAGATGCTCAACACCATTAGCCATTAGGGAAATGCAAATCAAAACCATAATAAGATACTATTTCATGTCCAAAAGGATGGTTATAATAAAAAAGATGGATAGTAAGTGTTAGTAAGGATGTGGAGAAAGTGAAATCTTTTGCTAGTGGGAACGTAAAACAGAATAGCCACTCTGGAAAACAGTGTGGCAGTTACTTAAAAGGCTAAACAAAGAATTACCATATGACTCAACAATTCTACTCCTAGGTATATATCCAAGAGAAATGAATCTTATATCCATATAAAAACTTGTTCACAAATGTTCATAGCAGCATCATTCATAATAGCCAAAAGGTGGAAATAACCTAAATGTCCATCATTACAAACAAAATATGGTATATCCATGCAATGGAATATTATTCAGCAAGAAAAACGAACGAAGTACTGATACATGCCCACAACATGGATGAAACTTGAAAATATACTAAGCGAAAGAAGCCAGTCACAAACTCAACCAAGGCAATGGTTCTGTTTCCTTGAGATCAATTCTCCAAGTTTCAGCCTGGGGAACAAATGTCTTTGGTGTAACTTCTATGTGTTTGGAGATAAGATGGGAGGTACAAGTGGATGTAAATGGTTGGCAATGTTCCACTGGTGTTCCTTCTACAGTCTTCATTTTAGTGTCCCCATTACCTCTCCCACCTATGTATTCTCGCTTTCTATACCTGTCAACTCTAAGCCTGGTGCCTCTCCATGTCGGTGCAGGGGAGAACGACTTCCATCTCCAATTCTGACTTCTCTAACGCATATTTGGGGATGTGGATTTCTCTACTTTCACTCGTCATTCATTATAATCACACCAGCTTTCACATTCCAACTGGAAAATCTATACCTGTACCACTTTTTACAGCACTATTAGAGATTTATTTCCTTTTGTTAATTTTTTACACTATAATTGCAGTAAAATCTTAGCGGTTGGGAGTGTAAACATGAGTGTTCAGTTAATCTTCTTAAACTGGACGCTCCCTATCTGAATCTTAAATAAATACAGTTTATACATTTTCTTAGAACCTGAGCTCTTTGAAACACCCGGAACCTCTTTCTAAATAACATCAAAATCTGGCTATAGAATGTAAACACTATGATCTCTATTAGTCCATAAATCAAATAAAGGAACCAGCAGGAAACATTCTTTATCAAATTGAGAAGTTAAAAAATAAATATGAATATAAAACCACCAGTATACCATAGTTTGGAAAGTATGTTATGTTTTATTACCAGTTTCATTTGAAGTATTCAAAAAATTGTACCCAAAGACTAAAAGAAAAAGTATTTATCTTTCCAGGCATTTAACTAGAATGCATAACCACTGTCCTTTCATGTTTCCCAATAATAATTTACTGTCATTTACAAAAGTAATATAAAACTAAAATTTGTGGTATAAAACAGTATATCCCAGGTATAAGTTATAATAAATGTATTCCATTTAAATAAGGAATCATATATAATATACAATAAAAACTTCATTTCTCATTAAAATGAGTCAACCAGACTGTTCAAATCAGCAAAATAATTTAGTAATTTAGTAAAATAATTTTTTAAAAACCCCTCACCTTCCTGTAAGTATATATCCATTGTATGTGCACATGTGTGTAGGGGCAAGAGGGTGGGTTTGAAATGGGAAATAAATGTTTATTCCTCATGGATTTTCATTCTCTCTCTCTCCTTGCGTAACGTCACCTGGGCCTGTGACCAGTTACATGCTGATGACACTATATATATATATGTATATATATACTAATGGTATCACCACTTGGATAACAAACTCCTCAAACCTCATACATCTAAAACAAAACTCAATTCCTCCCCAAACCTACCCTTAACTACAGTAAATGTAAACGGCATCAATATTCACCCAGCTGTTCACGCAAAAAAACAAGAGCCACCTTTTATTTCCCCCTTTCCTTCATGCAATCTATCAATAAACTTTGTTGGTTCTAACTCTAGAATTTATCCACTTTTTTTCCATCGCCACTGCCCCATGCAATAGCCTTCTAAGTGATTCCCCTGCTTCTGTTCTTGTCTCCTCAGAATCCACTTCCCCCTCAGCAGCCAGTATAAATTAGATCATGTCATTTCCCTGCTTAAAACCCTCCTTAGAATAAAAACCAAATTCTCTACCATGACCTACAAGGCCTTTAAGGACCTGACTCCTGCCTACCGCTCCATCCTCATCTCTTATCACTCTTTGCCTTTCTCACTATCTCCAGCCCACTGTGCTTCCCCAAATACGCCAACCTGAGCTCTGCATTTGCCATTCCCTCTGCCTAGAATCCCTGGTCCCCGCACCTTACCCGAGCTATTTACAGGCCTCACTTCTTTGCATTCAAAGAAGAGAGAGGCCTTCTCTAAGGTAGCCACCATCTTTCCAATACTCTACAAATCACCCACCTTAGTTTTTTTGCATACCACCTATCACAATAGAAAATTACCTTACTCATTTATTGTCCCCCTCCCCCACCAAATATCTCTTTAAGGGCAGAGACTTATCTATGTTGTTTATTATTCTCTCCGATGTTTAGAACATACCAACACTCAGCAGATATTCAAAATATTTGTCGAATGAACAACTTCATAAACATCACTGAAGCAGTACAGATATTAACTACACTGATTTTGATTATTACTATGAGCTTATTGTAGTTTAAATTATATTAGTTCAATATAAATTATTAGCTTATTATAAATAGATTTTTAATTATATTTCAACAGAAAAAAAGATACTGAGATTACATGACTACAAAGGAAGAACGAAACCCCACTGGACTAAATCTTATCCGTTCAGGACAAGATTAAAGAAAAACCCACGCAGGCTGCGGCCACTGCCCATGGTGCACCCAGGACCTTCTTCCCCAACAGAGGTCCCAAAGCGAAAGGCAGACCTATTTGGAAGAGATGCACTTAGAAGACACCATTCCATTCTGTCCAAAGGAAGAAAGAGAAAGTGAACAAACATCGTCCAGGACCAACAGCCCAGGCAAGACCAGGCGGGGCTCCGGCAGCTCCTTCCATGAGCTCTGTGAACAGAATCCCAGCCGGTCAGAACCAGGGGAAGCTGAGAATCTCTTAGTAGATTCTTCACCAAACAGGATTTCTTGAGAAACTGACCAGCTCTTGCAAATGACTTCTTATAGCTGTGTAAAACACACTCAAGTGGTACTGTCAAGTGGTAAGAAGAGGACAAAAGCTTGTATATATCAGTGTGAGAATATATATATAAATCCCCGGGGAAAACTAATATAAACACAAATGATACTAAATCAACAGACAAGACACTGAAGAGATGGATGAACTAATCTCAAGATTAATCTAGGGTTGAGAGCTGGCTTTTTGAACCTCAACGCTTGGGAAAGGGAAACAAAGACTTTTCACAGCATTACAGGAAAACACAGTAAATTTGGAGGAAAATAAACATCTGTAAAAAAGATGTTTTTTACGTCAAAAAAAGCACACGTAAGAATCCTTGTGGTTTAATTGGAGGGGGTGGTGGGATTCATTACAGAAAAGTTTTATTAAAAAATAAAAAGGGTGGGGCCGGCCCTGTGGCCGAGTGGTTAAGTTCGTGTGCTCCACTTCAGCGGCCCAGGGTTTCACTGGTTCGGATCCTGGGCGCAGACATGGCACCGCTCATCAAGCCATGCTGAGGCGGCGTCCCACATGCCACAACTAGAGGGACCCACAACTAAAAATACACAACTATGTACTGGGGGGCTTTGGGGAGAAAAAGGAAAAATAAAATCTTAAAAAAAATAAAAATAAAAATAAATAAACAAAAAGGCAATAATTAAAAAGCACTAAGAAAAAAAAGCCACTGATCCAAATGCAGAAAGAGAAAGTTGAATCAATGGCTATACCAACAAATTTAATCTAGTACTTTTATATGTGATCTTTAGAGTTCTCCCTCTTACGAAGGAGAGTAAAAAGATCTTGTTCTTTACAGATTTTGTAGTACAAAGATGCCACCAATCATAACCATTTTAAGGCCTTAAACACTGCAAATACATCTATTAGAACTTGTACTGCGGCCGCTGCCAAGGATAAACACCAGGAACGACTAGTATGAGTCGGAAAGAGGAATTTCCGTTAGAGAGAAAAGAACATTTAGCCGTATATTTCTATACACCAAAGCAGTTCCTCAGACATGATTTTATCTGTTCAAAATAGTTAAGAACCAAGAAACAAGCAACCAAGGCCACCAAGAAACTACAGCACGGCCAGTGTCAATGCAAGAAAACACACATTCTGTATGTATAACACCACCATCCTCACTCAGAGCCTATTCACCTTTATTTTAGACTGAATTCTAACACATTTGGCCATCTAGTTTCTCAGTGCACAGCAAATAAGAGATAGCAAACTAGAAAATGGAGAAGACAGAAAATTATTACATGGAGAATGGTGACCTAAGAGGAGAAAGGAGACTAAAACTCCACTGAAAAAAGGAATTACAAAATTTTAAAATTAAAAATAAAATTAAAAAGCATAGCTGTCAAGGTTTTACTTAAAATACTAACACTTTTACAGAATTCAACTGCACCTGAGACTGTGTCTTATTTTAACATAGTACAACATTAATATGGTACCTAGTAGAGTGGCTTGCATGGAATATTGAACTTAAGTTCAAATAATGACCCTAAAGTGATAGTTTTTAATCCTGGAGTTTCTGACCTGGTAGGCATTTATATTTTATTCAAAAGACCACAGGTAATCTGATGCATACTGAGAACTGAGAAGCACTGTCCTAATAGTCTAAGGAAAGGTGATATTATATTTGATGTATCATTTAAGAAAGAACGAGAATTTACTGATCTCAAATGTGTTCAATCAAACTTGTTTTTAAAAGGGTGGGCATGTTGGGGTCATGTGAAAGTGTTCACCTTGGTAGAATACTTCATCTCCCAAAAAGGAGGGGGGGGGCTAAGCAGCATACTATCAACAGCCCATCTACTCACAGGATAATTTCTTTTGAAATCATACAAATATAATAAATTTATGTCATAATGAGCGAAGTAGAATACTCAGTGCGGAATGAAATAACGGTAGACACTCAATGAAGCTAAAGTTATGTGAAGAAAAACATCTCATTACTTAAACTAGAGCGCAGCCTCGGCAGCACACCCCTCTCTACACAGCAGCACCTCCCAAACAAAATATTTACACTTATACTCACCTTTCTGAAAAATCAGAGTCTATAAATTCTCTAGCCCGTTTCCTATCACTAAAAAGAAAAAAAGATAACATAAAAAGAACATATATAAAGACAACTTTACTTCATGAATAATTTATTGTAATGTCTAATTCCACACTGAATATATCCAAACACAAAAACTAAGAAATGTAAAAGATATGTACATAAAATAAAAACAAATTTTATCATAGGACTAAGAAATCACACCTAAAACAGTCATAGTTTAAAATGAGCTCAATGAAGCTTTAGGGAAGAAAATATTGTAGATTTACAAAGGAGAAGGTACACAAAAGTTTTATTCACTCTAGAATGACTGACTGTAAAAACACTAGACAATCATACCACCTCTGATATAAAGCACAGCTGGGGCTGAAAATATCCAAACCCTGATCAGTTCCAAAGTGGGCAGAGGCCTAGCTGGTGCAGGTTTGGTTTTTGTGTTATAATCTCTCGAGGCTATGTAGAAGTCCAAGCCAACTTTTAGATCTACATGAGAATGTTCTTAAGGACTAAATAAAGGTCACGGGATTACACGTGATTCTGTAATTTCATCTCATGCAATAATGGAAAGATACGTATACATATGAAACTCTTCTGTCTCTAAAGTGCATATACATAGGCACATGTGTGTATGCACGTATATGAATATGTATATGGCTTAAATTACTTTGCCAGGATTATTTCATTAATTCATTTAATATCCTTAAAACAAGGAGATTCTTACTCAACCAAGATTTACCGTCTGCTTGCTAGAACTCACAATTCTAAGTCAACGATAGAACTACCAGTGCAGTATGCCATCATGGAAATAACTTCTAATGTGACAAAAAGAAGTTTCCAGTCATTTGTCTTAGTATTTCTTTTTCTCTTATGGAAGGAAGAGATGCTAAAATGATAAGGGGTGGAGAAAGGTTTGGTAAGGGTATTTTAAAGGCAAAGATGAAACATGTAAAGGTTTGATACTGAAAGTGGCAAACAAGTAACGCAGAAAAGATATTGATTTAATTGCCCAGGGTTTAAAAAGAATCAAGGGAAAACAATGAAAATTCTAACATATATGGGCCTCTTTTTCCTAGTTTCCTTTCTGGTTTTTAAGGAAATAAGAATGCACAGGGGAAATTCTGAGAATAGGCAACATTTAATATTTAACTCTTTTCTAATGTTTGCTAAAGCAATATAAAATATAGTTTTTACATCTCCAAAGCAGCTAAATGTCATAATCAAAAAAGCAGTCCTCTTTCAGAGCTGAAAAAAGTCAGAAGACTCAGTTACAAGTTACTGTACTGTTTTTCTCTGTTTAAAAATGTCTGCTCCACTAGGTGCCCATCAAGGGATGAATGGATAAAGAAGATGTGGTAGATATACACAATGGAATACTACTCAGCCATAAGAAATGATGAAATCCAGCCATTTGTGACAACATGGATAGACATCGAGGGTATTACGCTGAGCAAAATAAGTCAGAGGGAGAAAGTCAAATACCATATGATTTCACTCATAAGCAGAAGATAAAAACAACGACAAACAAACACATAGCAACAGAGATTGGATTGGTGGTTACCACAGGGGAAGGGGGGAGGGGGAGGCTGAAAGGGGTGATGAGGCGCATGTGTGTGGCGATGGATCATAATTAGCCTTTGGGTGGTGGACATGATGTAATCTACACAGAATTCAAAATATATTACGATGTACACCTGAAAGTTAAAAACAAAAAAAAAAGACTGATGAGGGATGGATTAAAAAAAAAGATTGCTCAAGAGAGGATTTATATCTAAGATATAAAGTGAAATAAAATAGGTGATTTAAAACATATTAGCTTTTAAGAACTAGACTAACATAAAACAAGAACAGAAGGTAAGATAGTGAGAAAAAAAGGTCAGAAGTAAAAGAAAAAAAATTTTTTATAAATGGTAACATGCAACAACACTCTTACCCTGGGACCCAGCCAGCAGCTTCTGCTATGTGTGTCTGAGTAACCATTGCTGGTGCAGGGGTGTATGGACTCCCAATCAGAACACTTCCTGAACTGGTTAGCCTCTGTGGTGTACTTATAATCTGTAAAGTTATCAGGACAAAGAAAACAATATTCTTAGTTATTAAGAAAAGCCTACAGGCAGAAAATAATGTTGAATGCTAACCTACATACAAAGAGGAAACATTACTGCCTAAAAGGCACTTAATATCAATCATCTAAAATATGGGTAACACCTTTGATTCGCTTATATCCTAGGATCTTAAAGCACACGTATCCTGAATACTGACATGAGGTCACAAAACAGGTTTCAACAAGTGAAGAACAATTTGGAAGGATTAAGCTAGCAACTGATAATATTTTAAAAATCAGAAAAATTAAAAGCTTTCTTTGAAATTATAGAAGCTAATTGCAGTTGAGCTTGGCTGACTAGAACTAGGGTCCCTGCACATCAGATCTTCACAGTCCCTTACAGATGCAAAGATGATACACAATTTGGATTATTATACAGATAATAATATATCTTTTTTCCAAGAAAATTTCCTCATGTCATTAAATACTCTTCAAAGACATTTTAAAGACTGGAAAACATTCCATCATGTGGATTTATTATTCCTATTGTTATGTATATGGATATTCAATTATTCAACATTCTAAGTAATGCTGTGATAAACATTTTTGCATAGTGATCTTGGCCTTAATTTCTATTTCCTAAGAATAGACTCCAGAAAAAGAATTAATGGAACTAAGAAAATGGATTTTTTAAAAAGTCCCTTGATAATGTGTTACCAAATTACTTTTCAGATCTTACAATTTTCACTGGTGAATAGAACATGTTGTTTCCAAAAATTTTTGTAATAATTAATACAAAAACCAATTTGGTCTCCTGGTAATATCTTTAAAAGTATTTTCTTAAAACAAAACAAAACAAAACAAGAGCACGCTCTAGCGAATGGGGGTATTAATAAAACAAGATTGGCCTATGTGGGTAATTGCTGAAGGGGTGGATGCTGGACACACAGGTTCTATTTTTGTATAGTTTTGAAATTTTCCATAATAGTACAGTTTTGCTTAAATCCCAATTAAGAGGGAAAAGCATCAATATGGACTACATATCATTTTTTATTGACAGTTCTTAGAACAAAAGAAACAGTTCTATTTCTCTGCCTTATGTAAGTCAAAATGCTAACTAATTTTTGTCTCTGATCAAATGAAACCTGTTTCTGCAGCTAGAGTTTAAGCTCAGTCATTGAGTTAGTTGCTAACCTGCTCCATACTGAACCAAAGGGAAGGATTCATCTGGATTTCAAGCTCAGTTCAGACTTAGTTATTAAAGTCTACTCAACACCTATTCATTTACTAAGCACTTAAGAACTTGAGTTACCTTCTGTTGTGTTTGGTACTATGCGAATTTGGGGCTAGGGAGATATTACTAGATACAAATGCTTAGGAAATAATTTTAATAAGTTAACTATGTAGCAAAAAAAATTAAAATGAAAGACAATAAATACTGACAGATGTCTGGAGAATTCTGATTCTCTACAATATGCCAAGGACTATTAAACAAGGCATTCAGAAGCCTGCCTCATGAGAAAATATGAACACCAGACAATGTGTTCTTACCTCCTACCCCTCACCACATCCCACCCTACCTCCTCCCCTCCAACTCAGTGCCAGATCCTCAAGGGTAGAGAGAGCGTCTGCGGGGCCCAGCACAGCACTAGGAGACACTCACAGGAAAGGCTCAACAGACACATACTGAACTGAGACAGAAGACCCAGCTTTTAAAATGATGGAAAAAGTAGCTTTTCTGTTCATTGACATGCTAAAAAAGGATTATACAAAATTCAGTAAGAAAATACTCTACGACATAAATCAAATACAAATACTCCACAGTTCTCACCCATTACCATCACAGATTCAAATGTCCTCTATCACTCTGACCCTGACTGTGACAGCTTAAGAAGGAAAATCTCCGTATTTGGTCGGTCTCTGGTCTACTCTATTCCTACAACAGGAGTCTCCAGAAAGCAATTCTCAGCATTCTGACTCACCCTCAGAACAGACTGCATTACTTCTGCAGTTTTATTACTAAGGGGTTCATTTTCTATATCTGCTCTTAGTAACCTGCAGGCTCAGTTTTACCAGATTTAAAGGGCTTTGCAGGAAAAAAAAAAGAAGAAAGGAGGAAGGGAGATAATACATAGAGAAAAACTGGTTATCTTTATTGAGAATGACTTTGTAAATGAATTGCTGTGCTCTAGTTTATTTTTTCTTCCTCCGTGTCAGCTTGTCAACTAATTTTCTTTGCTTCTCTGAGCGTGACCAGCAGTACTCTGTTCCCTTCTCTCAGCACAGGGCCTGGTACATAGTACAGCAGTCCCGCCTTACCCATGGTTTGACTTTCTGTAGTTTCAGTTACCTGCAGTCAATCTCCGTCCGAAATTATTACACGGAAAATTCCAGAAATAAACAATTCTTAAGTTTTAAATGGCACACTGTTCTAGGTAGCAGGATGAAACCTCGTGCCATCTTGCTCCCTCCTGCCTGGGACGTGAATCTCCCTCTGTCCAGCGTATCCACACTGTATACACTACCCGCCCCTTAGTCACTCAGTAGTCCTCTTGGTTATCAGGTCAACTGTTGTGGCATCTCAGTGCTTAGGTTCAAGTCACCCTTATTTGACTTAATAATGGCCCCAAAGCAAGAGCAGTGACGCTGGCAATTCAGATACGCCAAAGACAAGGCATAAAGTGCTTCCTTTAAGTGAAAAGGTGAAAGTTCTCCACTTAATAAGGAAGAAAAATAATCATATGCTGAGGTGGCTAAGATCTATGGTAACTTTTATTACAGTGTATTGTTATAATTGCTCTATTTATTATTAGCTATTGTTAATCTCTTACTGTGCTTAATCTATAAATTAAACTTTATCATAGGTCTGTATGTACAGGAAAGAACACAGTATACATAGGGTTCGGTACTACCCGCAGTTTCAGGCATCCACTAGGCATCTTGGAACATGTGCCCTGAGGATAAGGAGGGACTACTCTAAGTCCTGAATAAACATTTCCTGAAGGAACAAACTGGAGGAATGATAGACTTGAACTGGAAAGACAAGTTAGAAGCTCATGTGAGATGCAGCGAGTTCCAAAACTAGGACAATGAGAGCGAGCCTTAAGAAACAAACCAGAGGAAGGGCGACAGAACTTGATCAACCACTAAACAAAGGCAAGTTAGTTAATAGTGATGATGAGCCAGATATACTTTATAGTACTGAACTTTAATTCTGAAATCCTAAATTAAAATCAAGAGGTAAAAACATACTTCTAATATCCAGTTGATCTGAAAAGGAAAATGAATATTTATTTTAAATTTCAGTGCCCCTCCCCCTGAAAAAACCCAAAGCATCCTTAATTTAAATGTAATCAAGTGGTTTCTTTGACAACAGACTACAGTTAGGTTATGAAAATTATATAGCAATTGAAGCTCATTCTTAAGACATTTTGCCCTCAATCAACACATCTTATGTACTACTGCCATCTACAGTAAGAAAAGCCAAGAGAGCACCTATATTCTGAAGGGGAAAACAATCTATATAATTTTAAGGTGTTATATTAAAGGTTTTCATTATTTAACCAAATTTTAGTTTTCACCATAAGAAACATGTAGTTTTTGGAGGGGATTGTCTTTTCTTCTTCTTCTTCTTTTTTTGGTGAGGAAGATTGTTGCTGAGCTGACACCTGTGCCAATCTTCCTCTACTTTGTATGCAGGTGCCACCCCAGCATGGACTGATGAGCAGGGCATAGGTCTGTGCCCAGGATCCAAACTTGCGAACCCCAAGCCACTGAAGCACAGCACGTGAACACAAGCCACTATGCTACTGGGCGGGCCCCAAAACATGCAGTTTTTAACCATGTTAAAATAAAGATAACCATGAGATTGTCTTATACAGACAACCAGATACCTATAAGAAAAGGGCAAGTATCCTAAACTAAAACAACTATTACTAAACTAGTTTGTTCAAATATGGAAAACAACTCAAAACTCTTTTCTTAGGGCTTTTTGAAATTTCTACCACTAAGATTTGGCTTTCAAAGAGACATGTGAAATCTAAAGGGTGACTGAGAAAGATGATTGTAAGAAGCATATAGGTGAGGTTTTATCAAGAATTTTCTAACTAAAAAGTTTTCTAAAATCATAAGTAAGAGATTGAAGGTGAAGGGACAATGTTCAAAAGAGACTAAAGAGGAGAAAAGAGAAATGGCTCTAATTTGGGTTATAACAATTAGGAAACCAAAAAGAAAACTCTGATTCCTGCCTAAGAACTTAGAGCTGCAAAAGGTACCTCAGAGTCAGGGACACACATTAAGGCCTTGGGCTGGCCTGGGTTAAAGGAGAGCCCCTGGTTTAACCTCCTCTCCTTCACTGACCTTCGTTGTGCTGATTCGGAGGTTTGCTGTAATTGGGTAGGTGGGGTATACGACACTCATCATGGCCAGAACTAAAGCGTGCAAAGGCTCACACGTACATTGCCTCAAACTGACAACAGGAAGAAAGATGATGTTTCCAAAAGAGGAATTCAAATGTGAGCCACAGCAGCATCACTGAAATACCAAGAGGAAATAGTCGCTCAAAATACAGGAGCACTGTAAGCACCAAATGCATAAAAGTTCAGGTATGTTTGTTTAATTTTGGTGTTTATATAACCACATTCCAAAATAAAGACTTCAAAGCCAGGTGCCTTATCTCATCCGCACCTACTGTAGTGGGTGGTGAGGGGCACATGCCTAGCAAATGTTCGAGAACATACCCTGAACCACCTCGAAATGGGGACACTTACCTGAGCTTAAGTCTCTAGGAGCATTAGATTACATTCTTCACATAGTTACAGTAAATTGTGTAAGATCTTTAGCTTGAATTCTGCAGATGATTAACTGTCCTCAAGTGACCAAGAAAAATGTCATGTCTAGAATGTCTTAAAATCTTAGACTTTCTGAAGGCATTAAGTATGTTGAAAGATATTTTTGTCTAAATAATTTTGCATTTCACATAGTCCACAATACTGTACATGATGGGCAAAATTTATCCCTATTGCTCCACAGATGAGAAGATGTAAGCACTGACAACCAAAAGTTATCGTTCTAATGTTTGCGTGCTTTTGCTAATGGTGGGTAAGGCCATTTAAATTAGGTATAGTTTTTTGAGTAGTTGCATGCAACTTTGTTTATAAATAAGCCTTTCCAAAAGTGCTATATGCTTCAAGGTCTAGCATAATTCAGAGAAAACAGTTAAATATTTTCCACTTTTCATCCATTATTTCTACTGTTAAAGATTAAAATAAATTGGCGTGTTGTTTTTCCCCAAATTTCCTTTAATCAAAGAGTTTAAAATTAATAGCTCCAGACACAGATTAACTGTTGGGTCATATTCAAATTACATGTAAGTACATAGTTTAGGGCAGTAAAGGTTATTATATAAGAAAAAGAAAAAAGGAGGAAAACAAAACATAACAGATTTCAAACCAATCTAATTAAACAACTAAAAACAAGACAACTCTCACATAGGGAGCAAAAACCTTAATATTACACATCCAAAATCCACAGATCAAATATGTGAAAACGAAACACTGAAGAGCACAATGCATTTCTTTTCTCGAGACTTAATCAGTTACATTCAGATAAAAACAAAACTTTTTACAAAAGTGATTGAGACAAGAAATTAACTGGAATATTTGACCCAAGCATCTTTTGTACAATTATCTCTCTTACTAAGCAAAGTTTCAAATTCTAAGATTTGATGATTTTCTTACCATTTGGGGTCCAACATTCACATTTATTGGTCCTAAGGTTTTTGGTAAAATCTTTGTTGGTGAGTTGGTGCTGGAAACTGGAAACGCAACAAATGAAATGTTACCTGAAATGATATCAGAACATGAGGTTAATGTTCTTCAGTACCAAGGCCATGTTCTAGCTATACATCCATGGTCCTGACCCCAGTTTTGCTTAAGTAATTTATAATTATCTTAGTAAGTAAGTTACAAACAAGAAGCCTTACTGAAAAGTCATACTAACAATTGCTTTGTTGTACTGTATACAATTTTTCGTTCTGAAATGGAAATTTATAAAATAAATAGTTCAGTCTACCTGGCAATTAACTACTAGACTTTTAGTTGGTGTTTCAGAGGGACAAGTATTTAGAGAATAAGTAATGCGAATCACAGTTTATATCAGAGCTGAGAAATCTAGTTAGTTTTTTACTAGGTATCATTGAACAAAAAAGATGTATGAAGTAAAATAAATATCTATTAGAATTTCTTTATTGTATAATATAAAATATACTAAAAGTTGACATGGTTTTCAAAATGCTGAGTTGGTAGTTTTTTGAGGTTTTATTATAATAGAGAAAAAAATATGATGCTGCTTAGTGATGCTGGAAATCATGGGATCTGTACAATGTTTTCTGGTGATTTCAACACTTTAAATTTCAACTGAAGGTAGCAAAGTGCTACCCCCAAAACAAACAAAAAAATCAATAACTTTCTGAACTAAAATGATCAACAACTTAATTCCTCAAGACAAACTTCAGTCTACGAACGTTTCTCCTAGAAGACAACAGTGTAATCTAATTTAACAAACGAGATCACCCAGGGTGTACGGGAAAGAGGGTCAATATTAAAACTCTGGGGGAAAACCAACATTTAAGAGGACTAGAAAGATAGCTCTTTCTCAGTCTCCTTCTTCAGATGGTCCCCTCCCTAGCTCTTCTAAAGCTTGTCATACTTAATCCCCTTCTCTTATCTCCTAAGTCTCAGCAAATACTCACCGCTCCTGCAGTAAGGAGACCAGGCCAACGGGCTAAATTATACCTCTTCTTCCTCAGCCTGTGAACTTACCTGCACCCTCACACAGTTTTACTGACATCTCTCTGAGTGGAAATTCTCATGGAAATTACTCCTTTCATACCTGCTCTGCACTTCCTGTCTCTTCAGGAATCTCACTCAATTACCTATCTTGTCTCCTGAGTTTCCAGCTCTACCACTTGCTCCTCCCCTTCAGTTTCTCTCTCTGCTCATTGGTTGTGTATCATTTTCCCTCAATATCCACGTTTTGAAACCAAATTCTTTATCTTTCTCGTGCCCACTCAGCAAGTACCCAAACCTGCTTCTCCTTCCTCTTGTCAGTCTTGGAATATGACTGAACCTTAATATACGATCATCATGCACCCAGCGACTCAATTCAGCAATAGTCAACACCCTCCTCCTTCAACTGAACACCAGATCCTACTTGTCATCTCCTCACCCTGGTTCCTACCACTGGCACTTGTTTAACTGGAACTTTATCAGATCTGGTTTGAACACAGTTATCCTCCGGCTCAGCAGTTCACAGCTGTGGCTGCCCAACGGAATGATCTGGGAAGCAACAGAAAGTACCAATGGCTGAGCTCCACCCCCAGAACTGCTGATATAACTGATCTGGAGTGAACCTGGGCATTGGACTGTTACAAGTTTTCCAGATGGTTCCAACGTGCAGCCAGGGCTGAGCACCACCGGATCTGCTACTTCAAACAGCTTTCCTAGCCCCTCCACACATCTATAACAAATCAGTCTTTCACCTGGAGAAACTGTTCTGGACACTCCCTTACCTGAGGCTTTCAAAGACTCCACAACACTTCCTAACCACCTCTCAGACTCTTCAACACGCCACAAAGTTCCTGTTTGGAAATCTCACCCCTGCTTCCTGCCCAGCTTCGTCTTCAACTACTCCCTCCACATGCACCCTAACTCCACTCTGATTAAATACTCTGCAGTTCCGGAAAGGCCCCAGTTCAACCACCCCAGCTTTGGCACACACCTTCCCTTCTGCTGGGACAACTCCAACCTTCCAGCACTTCAGAACGGGATTCCAGTCATTTTCTGAGCTATCTCTATGTGCTAGAGTCTAGGCTCCCCACGTATACATCACTGCATCAATGCTTGGGACAACAGCGCGAAATATATAATTACTGACTCCATTTCACACACGAAGAAACTGAGACAGAGTGAGGTTTGAACATATACAAGGTCCCATAGGTAGTGAGGGCCACAGCTGCACCTCCACAGCCCCTGCTCTGTATGTCGCCTCCTCCTTAAAAGCTGTCCCCAGCCTCTGTGGTCTAGGTCCTGGATGCTGGCTTCTGGCTTTTCGTTAACCTGTCATCACTCACTTGCAGTTCTCCGGTAAGTGGGCTATGTCTCTCAGCTTTGTATCCGAGCAGCTGGTTTAGTCCCTGACCCAACAAGCACACAGAACTATACAAACTGTTTGATTAGCACAGATTGGAGCTCTCACCTTCCCTCATCCGGATGCCATACTTACTGTAATGTAGCTTAAATTGCATAAAAAGTAACAACTTTTTAACAGGTCTCATAACTTATACTGAGTTTGTTTTTAAAATAGGACTGAACAACCAGCATTATCAGTTTCCTTACTGTGTAACTGTGCAACTGATTTTTTTCAATATAACATGTATATCTTATCAATTGCTAAAGATTAAGGTTATTATCAATACACTCCAAATATGGTTATTCACCTGTTTAAGAATCCATCTAACTGGAGAATAATAATCTATGATCCTAGGGGGAGGAATAGTTTTATAATTTTTTTTTCTGCTTTTTCTTCCCAAATCTCCCAAATACATAGTTGTATATTGTAGTTGTGGGTCCTTCTAGTTGTGGCATGTGGGACGCTGCCTCAGCATGGCCTGATGAGCGGTGCCATGTCCGCGCCCAGGATCTGAACCTACGAAACCCTGGGCTATTGAAGCTGAGCGCTCACACTTAACCACTTGGCCACCAGGCCGCCATGAGCTTTATAATTGATAGCCATGTGCTGTAAACTCAGTCCCAGGCAGGAGAGGAACACATCACAGACCCATGTGAGGAAGAACACAGCCCTGAAAAAGTCTGGTTATCAGATGGTTTTTAAAAATGACCTTAATGCTGCTGAATATTTAAGATGAGAGCATCTCTTATACATCATGTTAGAAGCAAAAGTCAAAAATTTGCAAAAATACTTAAGCAAGAAACACAAAAAGAGATAATTAAGGTTGGGGAACAGACTGACCCTAATTTTAAACCTAACACTAAAGGAAAATTAGAAATATAAAACATTGGTCAAAAACAAAAAGAAAAACATCATTAAAGCCAGATCTGTGATGTCAGTTAACACCAAAAGAATTTAGAGGGAACTTAATAAATTTGACAAACTGATTCTAAAGTGTATCTAGAGGAGTAAAGGCAGAGAACAGGCAAGAAAATTCTGAGAAAAAGGAATAATGGGGAAGAGGGGAACTTTAGCCTAACAGATTTCAAAATTATTACATAGCTGAAGTGACTGAAATAATGTGATACTGGCTAAGAAGCAGATAAAGAAATGGATAAAACAGATACTAAACTCCAGAAATTGCTTCATTTATACATGAAAATTTTATGTACGGTAAAGGTAGCATTTCAAATCAATGGGGAAAGGGTGGATTACTTAATAAATGTTGTTGAGACAAGAAATTGTCCATTTCAATAAAAGAAATCTTAGGTTTTAATTTCTCATTTTGCACAAAAAAAAACTCCAGAAAAATAAAATATTTAAATATAAAAATCAAAACTATGAAAGTATTAGAAGAAACATAATAATTTTTAAATAATTTACAAATGAGGAAGGCCCTTCTAAGCATGTTTCAGAATTTAGAAATCTTAAGTGAAAACAGATCGACAGATTTGACTATCTAAAAATAAATATTTTCTGAATAGCAAATAACTCAATAAACTTAAAAGACAAATCTCAGACTTAGTAAACAAATTTGCAACACATAGGTCATACGGAACAATAAAAGACCCCAAACAGCCAAAGCAATTCTGAGAAAGCAAAACAAAGCTGGAGGGATTACACTCCCTGATTTCAAAGTATACTACAAAGCTATAATAAGCAAAACAGCATGGTACTAGCAGAAAAAGAGACACACAGATCAAAGGAAGAGAATCAAGAGCACAGAAACAAACCCACACATTTATGGACAGCTAATTCTTGACAAATGATCCAAGAATATACAATGGAGAAATGAAAGTCTTCAATAAATAGTATTGGGAAAACTGCACAGCCACATGCAAAAGAATGAAAGTAGACCATTATCTTAGATCATACACAAAAATTAACTCAAAATGGGGGCTGGCCCCGTGGCCGAGTGGTTAAGTTCGCGCGCTCCGCTGCAGGCGGCCCAGTGTTTCGTCGGTTCGAATCCTGGGAGCGGACATGGCACTGCTCATCAGACCACGCTGAGGCAGCGTCCCACATGCCACAACTAGAGGAACCCACAACGAAGAATACACAACTATGTACCGGGGGGGCTTTGGGGAGAAAAAGGAAAAAATAAAATCTTTAAAAAAAAAAAAAAAAAATTTAACTCAAAATGGATTAAAGACTTGAATGTAAGACCTGAAACCATAAAACTCTTAGAAAAAACATAGGTAGTACGATCTCTGACATCAGTCCTAGCAGTATCTTTTTGAATATGTCTCCTCAGGGAAGGGAAACAAATGAACAAAAATGAATAAACAGGACTACATCAAGCCAAAAAGGTTCTACACAGCAAAGAAAACCATCAACAAAACAACAAGACAACCTACCAACTGGGACAAGATATTTGCAAATCATATATCCAATAAGGAGTTAACATTCAAAATATATAAAGAACTCATATAACTCAACAACAAAAAAACCAACCTGAATAAAAAATGGGTAGAGGCTATGAACAGACATTTTTCCAAAGAAGATAGACAGATGGCCAACAGACACACGGAAAGATGTTCAACATCACTAATTATTAGGGAAATGAAAATCAAACCACAGTGAAATATCACCTCACACCTGTCAGAAAGGCTATTTTTAAAGAGACAAAAAGTAACAATTGTTGGAGAGGATGCAGAGAAAAGGGAACCCTCCTACACTGCTGGTGGGAATGTAAAATGGTGCCATCACTACGGAAAACAGTATAGAGATTCCTCAAAACATTAAAAATAGAACTACCATATGATCCAGCTATTCCACTCTGGGTATTTATCCAAAGATCATGAAAACACTCATTTGAATAGATATATGCACCATGTCCACTGCAGCATTATTGACAATAGCCAAGACTTGTAAACACCTAAGTGCCCATCGATGAATGAATGGATAAAGAAGATGTGGAATATATACACAGAGGAATACTACTCAGCCATAAAAAGGTGAAATCTTGCCATTTGTGACAACATGGATGGACCTTGAGGGTATTATGCTAAACAAAATAAGTGAGACGGAGAAAGACAAATAGCATACGATTTCACTCATGCAGAAGATAAAACAACAACACATAGATACAGAGAACAGATTGGTGGTTACCAGAGGGCAAGTGGGTGGGGAGAAGGTGAAAAGTGTAAAGGGGAGCATTTGAATGATGACAAATGGCAACTAGACTTTTGGTAGTTAACATGATGTAGGCTATACAGAAATCAAAATACAATGATGTACACCTGAAATTTATATAATGGTATAAACCAATGTTACCTCAAAAAAAATTTATTTACTTAACTTCCCACTTTTAAGTCAGTAACAATAAGATAATACCTCAAAATAAAACTAAGCTGAGTACACGAAGAAATATAAATGTCAGTGATCATATAAAAAGATGCTTGATTTTAATAATAAAAAATATATGCTTAAAAAACAAAGAAACCTTTTCATCTACCACATTGAAAAAGATTAAGAACTTTGATAAGGCCCTGAGTTGGTAAAGATGGGGCAAAATGGGTGCATTAAAAATTATTTATTGGGGCCGGCCCTGTGGCCAAGTGGTTAAGTTTGCACGGTCCACTTCGGCAGCCCAGGGTTTCGCCAGTTTAAATCCTGGGTGCGGACATGACACCGCTCATCCATCCATGCTGAGGCAGCGTCCCACATACCACAACTGGAAGGACCCACAAGTAAAAATACACAACTATGTACCAGGGGGCTTTGGGGAGAAAAAGAAAAAATAAAATCTTTAAAAAAAAAAATTATTTACTTGGTACCTACTATATGTCAAGTACTCGTGCAAGTGACACTGTCCCCCGAACTCAAGAGGGAACACACTCTGTTGGTGGAGGGAGTATTGACGAGCCTTTCTAGAGGGCAGTCTGACGTTATGAGAAAGGAGTAATGGGACTGTGTGTTAGAGTACGAAATTTTAAATAAATGCTTTAAAAACAATTATACACATTTTAAAGCCTCTTTCCACCTCTGCAAATATCCTTTCAAATGTCCTCCGTTGCCTAGGTGGCAAGCTGATTCCTGGCCTCTGCAACAACATCACGATTAATAATGGGCGTATCTTCTGACCAGCAGTTCTTCTGCTAGATATGTATCCTAATACACTGAGCAGATAAGAACAACTATACATGTCCTGGGACTGCAACATTGAGCATAAAAGCAAAAACCTGGGAACAATGTAAATGTTTAAACATCTTTTGGTAAACATATATGATAGAATGTTATACAGCACCTAAAAAATTATAAGTACGTACTGCCATAGAAAAAGCTTTCCATTATTAGAGAATATGATTCGTATGATTCCATTTATCTTAAAAACTACATATACACCTAAGTTTGCATATGCATGAAAAGTCTGGCAACATAAACAACAAATTTAATAAAGTTAGCTCTGGTAGTAGCATGGAAGAATGTTTTATACTTTTATTATTTGAAAAAAAATTTATTAACATGCATGCATTTATTTTATAATTTAAAAAGCTATTGCTGGGCCCAGCCTCACGGCCAAGTGGTTAAAGTTCCATGTGCTCTGCTTCAGCAGTCCAAGTTCGCAGGTTTGGATCCCCAGCGCGGACCTACTCCACTCACCAGCCACACTGTGGAGGTGACCCACATACAAAAAAATAGAGGAGGACTGGCACAGATGTTAGCTCAGGGCTAATCTTCCTCAAGCAAAAAGAGGAGGATTGGCAACAGATGTTAGCTCAGGGAGAATCTTCCTCAGCAAAAAACAAAAAACAACCTACTGCCATTCTGAAGAAAAAAAAGAGAGCAAGAGAGAATCAGTCACAGCTGCTAAAACAAGATGAGGATCTATTAATGAAGTATCTGTGTTTTAAAGTTCGTAAAAACGAAATCTGCTTTAGAAGCAGTTAAAGGGGCTCCACTGGGATTTCACTAAGTGTAATATCCAGAAATAACAGCCATGTATTTAGACATAATTTACTTTCATCAAATCAACTAGTTTCAGCAGTAGAAATATAATATTTTTTTTTACTCAAAAGGATATATTTAAATAGGTTACAAACATCCATTCTCCCAAAATTTCAGCCGGGTTAAGAGAAGTAAACCAAACCAAGTCTAAATAAGTTTTCATAAGTGCCTGGCCTTCATTCATAGCTTCTTGGCAACAGGGGCTCGACACCGTCCAGCAGCCAATTCCTGGCACTTGATGTATTTATTAAAAACAAAAATTTAAAGACCTGCCTGGATTTGGGTTCTGGCAATTCCCTGAATTAACTAAATGAGATCAATCACCTAGGGAAGTGGCTAGGAAAAAGAGCTAGAAACTTACGCCAAATCTTGGCACAGGCACAAAATTTTGGCTCAAATTTTATTTCAAGTTCTTGAGTAACTGGAATCTTTCTGTTTTCCATTTGGAATTGTCTAGACAGCAAAGATTTCACTCATAATTCTTTAGGGGGTTCCAGTTACAGTTAATCACCTTCAATATATCCAATTAGAATGAAAGATTCAGTCAAATAATTGCGGTTTGTCTACATGATGCCCGTATAAGTTATTTTTTCACAGGACTGACTTTCCGGAAAATTTTTTTTTTTTTTGCGTGAATGAGCTTTTGGAAAAACTTTCTTCACCCAAGTCTATATCACATCCTCCTAGAAGAACCAAGGTAGTAATTTACTGTAGGAATGAACACACCTATTTTATGGGTTTATAAATATCTCAAATCAGAAGGAGTAGTATATCCCATATCTACAGGGTCTAACTTGGCAGAATAAGCCAACCCACAGCCCTAAATAAAAGTTAAAAAATGACCTGGCTGGCGGTGGTATATGTGTTTGTCAAACTCGTAGAACTCCAGGCTAAAGACGGTTGCTTCTACTATATGTAAATTACACCTTAATAAGAAAATGATGGGAAAAAGTGAGGTAGGCAAGTGCATATTTACTAGTAAGAGGCTAATTATAGATTATACAATCCTCTTGCTTTTCCTCTCTCTTACCTCAACTGTGGCTATTTTATTAAAATTTATTTGTAAACAGGTAGTTCATGTATTTGTCTACACTGCACCCCTGTAGCTACTCTCTTTTACAAGTCTCCTGCACCATAAGTCTCTCCCTCTCTGCTGAACCATTCACATCAGCACATGAGCATGTGTTATGTTTTTCATCTTAAAAACAAAAAACAAAAACAACTTTGCTTAGCCATGCAAAGCTCTCCACCTATCAACACATTTCTGTTGGCCTCTACAGCACAAAACTCACAAAAATCAACATTTGCTGTCTCTATGTCTCTACTTTGTTTTTCTTGAACCCACTCCCATCTTCCACACCCCACAGCTTCACTGAAATACTTCTTGTCAAGATCATCTCCATGTTGCTAAATCCAATGGTCGATTCCCAGCTTTCAACTTAACTTTAACCTACCAAGAATAGTTGACTTTTTAATTTAAATCACATCTTCCTTTGAAATAACTCTTCAGTTGGCATCCAAACCACCATTCTCTCTTGGTACTCCTCCTAACCCACTGGCTTCTCCTTCTTATCTTGGTTGCTGGCTCCTCCTCTCCAAAAACGTTCCGGGGCCCCTACGTTGGCCCCCTCCAACTTCTCTCTGTCAACTGTTCCTCACTAGGGGCTGTGACGACTCTTGTGTATACTTCTCCAGATTAAACCTCTCTCCTGAACTTCAGATTCACATATCAGCTGCCTAGCTCCATTTTGATATTTAACAGGTATCTCAAACGTAACATATCCGAAATCTAACTCCTGACTGCTCCCCAGCCCACCTGGAAACCTCCTTCTCCCATCTGTCTCTTCATCTCAGTAAAAGTCAACTCCATTCTTCAACTGTTCAGACCAAAAAAAATCACTGGTGACTCCTCCCTTTCCCTCATATCCTACATTCAACCCATTAATAAATCCTCTTGGCTTTATCTTTAAAATATATCTTGAAGACAACCACTCCTCACCCACTCGACGCTACCACTCTGGTCTAAGTCACCAGCTCTTGCTTGAATTACTGAAATATCTTCCTGACGCATCACCCGCCTCTGCACGGGGCCCACCCACCACTCGATTCCCACGCTGTCCAGTACAGTAGTCACTAGACACAGGTGGCTACTAAACACTTGAAATGTGGTTAGTATGACTAAGGACCTGAATTTTAAATCTATTTAATTTTAATTAATTTAAATTTAAAACTGAAGCAATATAAAATATTTTCCCATTAAATACAGCTTTACTGTTTTGGTAGTACTGCATTTCACCTCACCTGTTGAAAAGTTAGCATCTAAATTGAGGGCCAGTACCAGAGGCCTAGTGGTTCAGTTTAGTGAGCTCCACTTCAGCAGCCCGGGTTCAGTTCCCAGACGGGGACCTATACTCTCTGTTAGTGGCCATGCTGTGCCAGCAGCCCACATATTAAAAACAGAAAAGATAGGCACAGATGTTAGCTCAGAGCAAAGCTTCCTCAGCAAAAAAAAATTTCCCATCTAAACTGAGATGTGCTCTAAGTGTAAAAGACACATCAGATTTTGAACCCAAAACATGTACAATGTCTCATCAATAATTTGTTTACATTGATTACATGTTGAATGTTAACGTTTTGGATATATTGGGTTAAATAAAATCTATCATTAAAATCAATTTTACCTGTTTCTTTGGACTTTTTAAAATGTGGCTACTAGAAAATTTAAAATTACCTCAGTGGCTCACATTATGCCACCGAACAGCACTGTTCTATCCCCACACAACAGTCAGGGTGATCCTACTATGTGGCGTAATTCTCTTCAAACCCTCCAGTTGGCTCTGCATCTGTCAGCGAAAGTCCTCACGATGGTTTACTGAGCCCTGTGTCACCTGTACCCTTCCTTTCTGACCTGATCACCTGTCAACCTCCATTTCATTCCACTACAACCACCCAGGCCACTCTGTTGTTCCTCAAACTATGCCAAGCAAATTTCTGCCTCATGGCCTCTGCCCTTGAAGTTTCCTCTGCCTGTAACTCTCTTCCCCCACAGATCTCCGTGCCTTATTCCCCAGCTTCCTTCAAGTCTCTGCTCAGTTGTTATTGCATCAGAGATGCCTGCCCACCCTATATCAGCGCTTCCTAACTTAACATGATTTTCACCAGAGTATTTATCTCTGTATGATATATTACATATTTATATTCACTTGCTTATGTGATTATTATCTGTCCATAACCCACCCACTCTCAGAATGTTAAGTTCTACAAGGACAGGGGCTTCACTATTTCATTCCCTGCTCTATATCCGGCACCTCGCACAATGCCTGGGACATGGCAGAGTTCACCAAATATTTGTTGGATGAATGAATGAATTGACGGATGGATGGATGAATCCTGAATGTCTGCATGGAAGCACATGATACAAATTAATGAGACAAGAGTACACAATGAGCCATCCCCAACCACCACTTAACCACTCCCTTCCCCAGTGACAGCTACTGGTGCCAGTTTGTATATACCCTTCCAGAAATATCTAGGCATATACAAACATATATGCATAAATATCCTTTTTTCCTTACACATATGGTCGAATACTACATCGGTTTGCATGTTGTTTTTTTCCCACTTAATACTGTATCTATCTTAGATATCTTTCCATACCTGTATATATAGTTCTACCTCAATATTTACTTTGTCAGCTCCACAGCATTTCTTTTTATGGTTCTAGCAGTTTACTTATTGAGTTCCTTAGTAATGGAAAAGCTTTTAGTATTACAAGCATTATTAACAGTAAAATCTTTTATTACTACAAGTAATACTGCAATAACATATGTCTTTACACATAGTGGTTGTACTGACTGGCTGCACCAATTCACTCTCCCTTCAGAAATATATGAAAGTGTCCATTTTCACATTTTCTTATCAACTCAGTAGGTTATCAAACTTTATTTTTGTCAATTTTTAGGTTAAAAATAGTATTTCATATTTTGATTTTCTTTTGCTTTTAATTTACTATTATGAATAAGGCTGATACATATTGTTTAAAAGTCATCTAAATTTTCCTTCCTGAGAATTATGCCCATCTTTCTATTGGCTGTTGGTGATTTTTAATTGGTAGAGCCTTTTTAAATTTAAAGGAATTTAAGTGAATAAGTACATTCTTTCTTTTACCCACTGTAAATATTTTTCCTAATTTGACATTGGTCTTTTGCTTTTTTTTTTTTAAGATTTTATTTTTCCTTCTTCTCCCCAAAGCCCCCCAGTACATAGTTGTATATTTTAGTTGTGGGTCCTTCTAGTTGTGGCACATGGGACGCTGCCTCAGCGCGGCTTGATGAGCAGTGCTAGGACTGCACCCAGGATCTGAACCAGTGAAACCCTGGGCTGCCAAAGCGGGGCATGCAAACTTAACCGCTCGGCCACGGGGCTGGCCCCAAGTCTTTTGCTTTTATCCATGATTTTCTTTGCACATTTTTAAAAAATGTAGTCAATACTATAGTTCTTTCCTTTTATGACTTTTTTGTCATACATAAAAAGGTCTACAGAAACGAATGAGGTCAGAGAAACTACAAAGTTTATTTATTTATCTTTGCTCCCCACCCTGGAGATGCACATTTTACAAGGGCATGCTGTGTTTACTTATCTTACAGGTTTGGCATTTCCAGTTGTATATGTTGTTCTTCAAAATTAGTTATCATTAATTATATCCTAAGATTATATCAAACATCTCCTATGTCTTCTTATAATACTTTAATGCCTTCATTTAAGATTTTACATCTTTAATCCATCTGGAATTTACTTGATGTGAGAAGTGAATAACTAATTTTTTTTTCTAGATGGCTACTTTTAGTGAATAATCCACTCCCTCTCCCCCAAGCTGATATCAAATGCTACTTTGCTCATTTACTTATTTGGGTCAATTTATTGACTATTTTGCCCCACTGATCTATTTATGTGACAGTATCATATGCTTTATTTCATTCATGATTAACATCTCCAGCAAAGAATAAATAGAGTCAGAAAAAGAAAGTGTCAAGCATTTCTTTCTTCCCATACTACCCTTTTAACTCTTTGTTAATAACTGTTATAAAGGACTATCGATCAGTTTCAAATACAGTACTAATGAGGTCAAGTCATAGGTCGATCCTGGAATAAGCCAATTCATTCTGCAAAGAGAAAAGATTCCACAACCTTACGACTGTATTTCTAATTTCAGCCAGCCATCTAGAAAGCAATATATGTCACTGAAGAAAGAGTGGACTAGGGAGAAAAGACATGGATGGCTCAGGGATATCTATCACCTTTATCTGCAAAATAACTCAGGTCCAATAGATCGACAGCACTGTCTTCATAAATGAAACATATATTAATAACAAAAGCAATCTGAAAAGACAGCATATCCAACTGGAAATACCCAACCTGTGAGACAAGTGAAATATAGCATGTCCATGTATAACGTGTATGTCAGGTTTAGGGAGTAAAGGTAAATAAACCCCGCAGTTACCCTGACTTCCTTCATTTTTATGTTTGAACATACTCAGATTTTTTAAAATAAGTTTTCATTCTATTAATAGCTAGCTACTAGTATAGGTACAACGTGCCCTACCCATCTGCACACAATAACACTGCTATGCTCTATTTTGTTGCGCTTTTTTGTTGTACTCAATCATGTTCAAAGTTCCTAAGATTAAATCTGAAGGCCATCACCATTACTAAACTTTTTAACTTGGGTGACCACAACGTCACTATAAAGGAGAGGGTGAGAAAAAGATAAAAGTTCATAATATCTCCAAAGTATAATGGTTAAAGTGACCTACAGAACTTCCCCCTCTGTATGTGGTTCCAAAAGGGAAATCAAGCATCCTATGGGGTACAGACAGGACAGAAGGTCTGAAATGCACATTCCTACTTATCACAGGCAAGGAAGCAAAAGTCTGGATGTTTTTACAGCTGTCAGAACACAGGACTTCTAGGATTCCCCCAAATGGACCATCTAACCAGAACCTTTCCATGTACCAAAGAAAGGATCCTTGAAACGGCCATAACCAACAGCTCTATAGCCCCAAGGGCATACTGCTAATGGGTCAATAAATCTTTTATGTCAGTCTTTCCTACAGACTTTCCCTAGAGGATCAATCTGTTCTCTTGGCTTTGATAAGCATTTTCACTTGTAGGACACCTTTTAAAACGATTAGCTAGCTCCCTCTTTCTCTGGTATCCAGAACCATAAATACCCTGGATTCTTCAATTTGAAAGGAAAAGAAATTTCTTTCTCCATCTTCCCACATGCCAGCATTTAAACAGTGCCTCTTCATTTCTTAACTGAACTCCTTAATTCAAGATCTGGTATCTGGAATATTATAATTGTTTTTAATTAGTTCACTAAACCTCAAAGCTAAAAGATTTGAGAAATCACTTAGTTCATTCTCACTAGGTTTCTTTTGTAGGACCATTCCCTTTCAATATTTTTTAAATGTCCATCCAAAAACATTTATCTCATCTACAGGTTTGATCCTGCTGCTTTTTCACTGGCTTCTTTATCTTTAGTCAAAAGATGTCATTTTGTTCTTTTTCTATTACCTTGCTCAGTCAAGGAAACTTAAATTCTTAATTTTCTCATTTCTCTTCCACCTGCTTAATTAGAATTTGCCTGTTTTTTGACAATATATCTTCTGATTAATAATTGAACAAGTTTATCATATGGCCTCAAACAACCTGGTTCTTCCAATCCTTCACAGTTCTTCCCACATGCGCCTGGTCATACCGCAAAGGGGGTGAGAGGTGTAGGGGAGGGGAGGGTCCCTCTTATTCAAAATACACATTCCCAGGCTCCACCAGACACCTAAAGAATCAGGAACTAGGTGGGAATGCGTATTTTCACCAAGTGCCTCAGATGATTCTTATGAGTAGGCAAGACTGGGAAAGATGCTTCAAGCTCCCTTTTCCTCTTTGTTCAAATTAAGGAAGTAATGGTGTGTACGTAGACTCTTTCTACTACACTTATCTCTACTGTCATTTTAAAAAGAGAAAGGGCTGAGTGACCCTTATTTCTGCAGTCTCTTCTTCTTAAATGTTCTATCTTTTCAATGTTTAGCCTATTTTCAACCACTACTTTTAGCACCATCACCACAGCCAATACACCCACCAGATGGCACATAAACACTGTTTGCATGCCTAGTAAAAGACAGTGAGTGGAAAGCAGCACACTTTATCTTGTACCAACAGCCACTGAATGGCTGGAGCAGATCAAGGCAGCTGGGTGCATCCACAAGGATTCAAATTTATGAGTGTTAGAATATCCAAGGGTACTTAATAGGAAATCATTCTCATGAAGAAGCCCACAACCCCTCTAAGATAGTAATCTGCCCCAGTCAGTATTAACAAATAAATATTTTAAACTTACAGTCAAGAGAGATATTTTTCTAATACTTATAAAAGGTGACAACGACTACAGACAGATCTAGAATTAAAAAGCTGCATTCTTAAATTTAAAACTTTAGGACACAAACACAAAAAGACCAAAGACTATCCCCGGAATTAGAGTTTCAAAGTAGTTCTTTTCCTTAGTAAATAAAAACCGGGGTCTTTATATTCCATAATACCATACGAAGTAGCTCATTCAAAATTGCAATGTTATCAATATTCTTATTTCAACATGTTCCACTTGAGAGCTATTAGTGAAGCTATATTTAAATTACATCGTGAAGAGCAAGAAATCAGAAAGTTAGACATCAATATCAACAACATCTTTTGTATTAAAATCTTATCCATTAAAACATTTTGTGAACCTTGATAAATAAGTTCCATGGGTCTACTTGGCACACAGTAAGGGCTCAGTTAGCAGTCTCTTCATTTTTCTGTCAGAGAAACTGCCAAGAGAGTTGCCAAACTTTGCACCACAAGTGAACCAAGCGCCAAAAACGAAGACCCCTGCTGATGGTCTCCAACTTTAGAGTCAAGATCCAAAAGTTCGTTTGAAAATTGGCTGCTTGGAACTTGGTAGAAAGAAATATCTAATGTTATTATCCGACAGGTTCCTGGATCTATTTGCAAAACAGAGTTAATTCATAATATACTTAAAGCACAATACTCATACTATTTTACCAGCTCCTAAACAAGAATGTAAAAGGTTTTCTTTTCAGAAAAACACAGGTATCAGGAAAATCTTCCCTCTGACCTCACCCCAGAGATGAGAGATTTCTAGGTTGCCGTTGTTTGTTTCTAATTGCCTACATATATGTAGGGCAGAGAGAAGGTCTAAATCAGTCATTCTGGTATCCTGACTTGGAGAACAATGAAAAGCTGAAGCTCAGATCCCCCCAGACCTCACTTTTATGCTAAAGAGTTCATATATAAGGCAAGAATCACAGGGACTTCACTCCAGAAGTCTTCTTTCAGTATATTGCTCTCAATTTGAAGGGTTAACAGTCTCAATTACTTTTGTATTGTTGTTGCTTGATGCTGTTTTCCTTGTTAAGCAACTTACTGCCATACCTACATTTATAATCGTAAGTGACACACATACTCGATAACTACAATCTATGATGGTGTCATAGTTATATATCACATGTGGGACCACCAACTTTTTTTAGGGCTGTCTATTCCATCAAAATTATATATCCTTTAGTCAAAATTCTAAAAGTTCTTACTTAAGTCAAACCTAGAGTTTGTAAATTCATTTTAAACTCCATGCACATTATTTTACTTATCTTAGAGAAAAAACCTCAACTGCAACATGTTGCTACTCCTTAAAAAAGCAAAATGTACAGAGATCAATTTTAGAATCTTATCTTAATTAAAACAATGATCTGAAAAGCTTCAAAATCTCTAAATTCTGTTGTCATTATTTAAAGGAAAGAAAATCTTCAGGGAAGCCCACAGATCCTAGCTAAGAGCAAGAGAAATTTTTAATAATCTCCTTGAATGTTGATATCTTTTTCAGTCCTCTCCTTAACTCAAACAAACATTTAGAAAAACGTTTAATATTTGCTCCATACAGAGATTTTGAACTATGGTTCAAAGAATTTTGGGGCTATTATATATTATGATTAGTTTTACAGTGTGGGGTATGGCAAATTTTTAACAAGTGCCTAATATGTGAAAGATCTGATTCTCAGCACTGGGTTTTCAAGAACTAACTTTAAGAAATGCATAAAGTTGTACTTTATGTACACTATACAAGAGCACAGAACTTCTCTTTGTGTTACTTGTAAAAGGAAAGGTTTGCATTTTACTCATTATGAATTCCACAAATTCAAAAACTATTTTTTTATTCCGACTGCTTTAATCACATGCATATTGCTTCCAAGCTCTTCCTTCCTACTCTGCAGCAGACAAACATTCCCCTCTTTCCATTAGCAAGCAGTCTAAGCTTACTTTCTTTTTAGAGGCAAACTGCAATACAGCATTTCAATTAAATTCAAAATATTTCTCCCACATTTCCTATTCAAAGATCTTTTGGAATAAATCTCATGCTTCTCATTGAAGATAAAATGATCTATCACAATATGCAAATAATGTTTCATTTTGAGCCTCAGTACCTATTGTACAATTATAAACTTCTGCAACCTAAGTATTCCTTATGTATTTTATAATGGCTTAGTTTTTATTCCTAACATTCTATACAATTTAATGATTTTTTCCATAATGTAAATACGCTAAAATTAATTTTCTCACATTTCCATTAATTACACATAATTTTTTAAGATTAAAAAAAGCCTCTTCAAAAGGTATGTTACTCTATACTGATTTTCAAATCCTGAATATAAAAGAATAAATTTTAAATCACTAAATTTTATTTATTCACTGATTAAGTCAGATTTATGACCTCCCCTCCCCATTCCAGCTATTGCGAATTTTGAATGAAACAACCTCAATTGTAACAGAAGAAACATCTGTTGCTTTTTTCTTCATCAGGCCTTTCCTAACTGAAAGAAAGGCTCTCTGCCTGACCTCCTCTCTCCCCCACGCCCCCTCCCCACCCACACTAAGTTCCTTACAACTTGTTAAAGGAAATGTGTTACTTAAAATTTTATTGTATCTATATAAAATGTCATAGTTTATGTAGAAACATTCATTTCCTTATGGAAGTTCAAAGAATGAGTAAATGTTATATACATCAAAAACAAGAGACATGGCCGGCAGAATATTAATTGTAACTAAAATGCAGACTTCAAGAGAATACTTGAAGTGATCAACTCAATCAAGTTGTCACACATTCCGGGTTCACTCGCTATTGTTTAGGATTAAGATTTTCTTCACAGTACCCAGATTCACATGGGATCTTGCATGCTATATTTTCTTTGCCAATGCAACGCTAACATAATGGCAGTCACTACCCCAAGAGGCAGACACCAAATGGTGCCACCCACACTCTCGCACTGTGCTCATAATAAACCATAAAGCAGTGGAATGCACCGGCCCCTTTATGAGCAAACAATGCCTGAGCTTCATTAGAATACAGCTGACATTTTCAAAGCACAAATACTTTTAAGAAAAATGTACTAGAGGAAAAAAAAAAGGAATGAAACAGCTATAAAAGCTGAAAAAAATGTTTTTAAGTGTCAGGTTTATTCCAAAGATCCTGAGGAAGCATATTTTGCTGTTGACAATTTTAAAGTTTTCATAAATGGAAAAAATGTATAGTTAAGGGCCAGGCTTATTTTATTAACTACTGGAAAGAAATGAAAGTAAAAACTATCATCTGAATTGCATTCACAAGTAATAACCATGAAGTACCTTTAAAATTATTCATTCCTCAACTGCTTCCTTAGTTCTTGAATGAAGAAAACTGAGCTCCAGAACTACTTTCACATTTTAATTGATTTATATAAGTAACTGAGTGATAAAACTAAGCTTACTCTACCCCTCCCCCCCACCCCAACCCCCATGCCCTGTAGTTCTCCTGTCTGCAACAAGCAAGGACGTCTTGAATTCAGCGTGCCCCTGACTATTTATCAATTTAACATTGCTGCTGTTGAAAGAATATAAAATAAACGCTGTAAAAACTCGCCCAGCAGTAAGAAACACAATGATCTCTCTTACCTGGTCTAAAGAGGCATGCCTCTGACTGCAGGACCAACAACACTCTACAGTCTTTGTTACCATTCAGTGGAAACTTGAGACTCTGTCAGACATGAGCAATCGAGCTCAGAAAGCTCAATTTAAAATACTTTTCAATAAAACTAAAAAGATGCTCAGGAAAACTATTTCGTTAACTGGCTTTCAAAAGACATATGAATATTGTCCAACGCAACAAAGACACTTCAAAAGAAACTGAAAATGCAGGTCTTAAGAGACTAAGGAGCCTCTTTACATAGAATCTTGCTTTCTTATTAAAGGTTGTTTTACAAATATGCTTAAAATAAAATGGTGAAATGATAAAATGCCTGACTCCAAGCTAACATTTTTCTAAAAAATCACTTGAATTTTAACTAGCTAAAAAATAAGATTAAACTTACTCATGAAATCCGCATAATTTGAATTATACATGTCAGGGTATTTGCTGGCTCCAGAGTAGTCACAAAGCAAACCTTAATGCATCTTGAAAGCAGAGCAAAAGCACCATGAGTTTCAGAAAAAAAAAAAGGAGAAACTCTTGAAAAACTGGTCGGGGCTTTTCAACCTGTAATAACTTTCCAGCTCTTCTGGGGGAGAAAAAAAAAGTCCTGGTCCTGCCCCCTGCGATAGGAGGCTATGCTTCAATGCCAAAATGAATGGCAGGCCCATTTCTGATATCAACAAAGAGCAGCTTAGCTGTGCTCGATTTTTTTTCACTTTCCCACACAGTTAGAAGTTCTAAAATTTTCAGGTTAGTACCTAAATATCTAGGGTTAAGTACCTTTCTTCATTTTCTCAAGAGAACCCAATTACATCGTCCTAGTTTTTTAAATGATTAATTAAAAATACACTCCTAATCATCTTACACAGTTTTTCCTAGATAGGAAGCTGAACAAAAGATGACCTCTTAAGTTGCTCTCCAAATCTATCCTTTGCAATATCAGATCATCAAATGACTAATTATTAATATTAATAAGCTTTTCCTGCAACCTGCTATGTGAGCACAAGGAGAAACAAAATGTAGGCAACAAACATAAAAATAAGGTTACTGAGATTATAAAATTTTGAACTAGCCAGATGTAAGGATCATTTACTACAGTACACATCTATGATGATACAAATGCAAAACAATAAACACTTCAACCAATGACATATATTTACTGATGCCTATTATGAGCCAGGCACCATCTTGGGCTCTGGGGGTAGAGCAGTGAATGGAGCAGACAAAAGCCGAGCGAAACCTGTGTCTTCAGTGAGCTCAGTTTATATAGCGGCGCCCTGAGAGTACGACTGAAATGACGAAGGTACCTTTCCTTCTCTGATGAGTTACCGCCTAACCTGAAATATCCCCCATTGAAAGCATGTCTTGACAACAGCTCCAGGAGGGCAAGGATTCTGTGCTTTGTTCAGTGTTGTACCCCAGTGCCTAAAACAGCACCCGTTAGACACACAAACAAATATATATGGAATGAAACAGATCAAAGAGAGCTGCTCCTTGGTCAAACTTTCCTGTGCAAACAGACTATGTACCACACATTATTACACCTACATGCATACAGAGATATGTCAAAAATGATACAGTATATGGTGTAAATTAAATTGGGTTGCAAATATATATTAGCTTAAAATTGAAAATACAACCCATATGGCCCTGTATCTTTTCAGATTCTAAAATCTGTTTTCACTATCAGATGTAGTGGTCACTATAATATTTGAGTAAATGAATCAGTTAAAATTTTATACACTAAGTTTTTGTGGACTATTAGATTTCAGGGGAGTTTTGAATAAAAAAAGAAGAACATGGAAATTTTAGCACCCAATCAGTTTTGTGTATTAAGATCTTAGACATTTACATCCATTTATATACACATACTTTATTATTATTTTTTTATTGAGTTATTGATAGGTTACAATCTTGTGAAATTTCAATTGTACATTAATGTTTGTATATACATATATTTTGAAATAATTTTAAACTCCCCATCCTGCTTCTCATCATTCCTGATCACCTTACCAGAAACCACAGAGAGAAAATAAGTGCGCATCTCCAACCTGTCAGATCAGCCAGAAGGGGTCCCCCATGTCACCCAAGGCCAGGATGCTAGGAGCTAGATATGGTCACACTTACTGCTACAGTCTTTAACAAAAGGAAATTAAACTTCCCAGGACTCAGATACACTCCCCATACTTCTAAATAGCAGAGTATCACCCCCTCACCCCAAGCCCCCCAAGCTGGACAATGATTACAAGTTCAAACAGAAACTACCTGGAATACTCACACATTTAGTATATGTTCTAACAAGAAATCTAACAGCAACTCAAAGTCAGGATGACATGTGATGACCGAGGTCAAGTAATGGATAAAATAAAGTGGCCAAAGGAGGATTCCATTGTTCCTGCAGGAGCAATTTTTCTTCTCCCTAACCATCGTTCCTTCTTTCCTTCCACAGATACTGACTGAGCACCTGCTATGTACGAGGCACTGAGCTAGGCAGCAAACTGACCTGCTCCCTACCGTCTACTCCACAGATCTGACCTTAAGCCTATGTCTATTCTTCCATATGCCTCCTTCTCTCTGTTTGCCTTCCTTGCCAGTGCCCCTTCTCCAGTCCCAAATTCTTCTCTCACACCACCCTTCAATCTACTCCCAAGCCTTTCTCAGCAAGCAGCAGCACCACGATTTGTGCTCCCCTCAAGTGTACGACACACTGTGGGGAAATCCTGAGACTTCCCACTGGCATAATAAAACGCATCTTATATAGGTCCTCTCAAATAATTTCTCCTTAATCTCACATGGAAAATCCTTTGAAGCATTATATTATTTATAACCATCATCTAGAAAACACCAAAGAGGGCTAGGCATTCTCTCCCCCAGGTGTATAAGCTAACGTACTTGGACCAGAGTTTGTTGTGTTTATTGGCAACCTGACCAAATACTAACCACATTTTACAGATACACTTATGATTCTCTAGGCAGAAATGACACTATGATAGCACAGCAATAGTTTTTATTTCCCCCATCCTTGCTAAATGTAAGTATCTGCCACATGTTTTTTCAAGTATAACCTCTATCCTTCTGAAGAGCACTACACCTGAAGCAAAGGGTTCCCGCTGCCACTTGCATGGATAGTGCTGATTTCTTAAAAATATCTTATGGTAAGTAACTTCACCTTTGCTCGCTCCTCTTTCTTTTCCCATCTTAATAGACACTTTTCAAGGTTCTGTCCTTAATGCTCCTTACTTCAAGATTTACATTCCCTCTTTGGAGGACATTACCCATTTCTAGGACGTTATCACTCCTATGTAGATGACGACAAACATATACACTTCTAGCCCTAGCCTTCTCCATTCTTTCCGCTCTAAACTCTTATTTATAGTTGCCTATTGGACATCTCTGTCTATCTGTCCCACAGTCTCAACTCAACCTCTGCAGTATTGAACTCCTCGTCCACCTTCCCAAACCAGCTCATCCTCCTGTGTTCCCCATCCTTGTGAAAGTCACCATCATCCAGAATAGAAAGTGATTCTCTATCATTGACTCTTCCTTACCATTCAAATGCCTACACTGTTTCCAGTTTTTTTTTTAAATACACATTATTCCCCTGGTTTAAAAACAAAACAACAAAAAAGAAATATAACTCCCAATGTCTAGAGCTACACTAGCAAAAGTAGTGGTAGCCTTAGCCACATGTAGCTACTTAAGCTTGAATTGACTGAAGTTAAATAAAATTAAAAATTCAATTTCCTAGGTCCAGTAGACACGTTAAGTCCTCGATAGCTGTATGTGGCTAATGGCTACTGTACTGGACACTGCAAATACAGAAAATTTCCATGATCACAGAAATTAAACATCTCTGGTCTAGACAATAACAGCAAACCACTTAAGACAGTAGTCTAAATCTTGCTCAACCTGGCCCCAATCTACTACCTTTCTAACTTTATCTTGTACCAAAATCCCTATACATGCTTTAGTCACAACTGAATTAGTGGAGCCCAAAGAGTCAAGCTGAAGACTTTACAGGATGAGGGATCCTTTCGAAGAAGGATCTATGGGAGGCGAAGAAACTACAGATGCTGGTGAGGAGAGAAATGGTTCACTAAAGCCCTCACAAGTTAGGAAGGGATGGAATTTTAGACATAAGATTTTAGCCTTCAAGAAGGAATATGGTGCAATGGAGAAAGCACGAGCACTGGAGTCAGAGTGCTTCATCCAATTTCAGGTATTAGCCATAGGGGAGAGAAATTCAACTCAAACCGGTTTGACTTGAAAGGAAATTAGTTGGCTCAACTGGCTCATAGAATTCAAGAAAGGGTTAGATAACCAAACTAGGAGGGTCAGGATGCAACTAGGTCTCAGGAACTCTAAGGTTGTTAGGACTGTGCCTGTCTGTCTGTCTCCCTCTGTCATTTGCCTCTGATCTCCTCTCAAGTCAGCATCATGCTCACGATAGATCAGCATTCTTCACATGGTGGGAAACATGGCCACTGATGTGTCACCAGTTTTATATCTTACAGATTCCATTAACCCTCTCTCTCATCCTAGGCTTTAAAATACCAGGAAGACATCCATTGGCTGAACTTCAGTCAGGTGCTTGTCCTGGCCAATGAAATGTCAAAGTGATGAGGTGCTGGGACAACCAACTGTGGCCATAGGACATACAAGGACATAATCACATAAAATCCATTAGCTAGGATGATGAGGTACAGACTGGTGAAGGAGCTTCTGGGCAGCTCATAGAGGGCCACTAAAATCACTAGGTGAGTCATTTAAACATAAGAGAGTAAGTGAGTTGCCACTAATCTAGTAAGAGGTAAAGTCAGGATTTAGCTCTGGGTTTTCTGACTCCAATGACTATACTCTTTCCATTAGAATATTCTTAGATCATCAAGGTGTTGGGTGGTGAGGTGATGTTATCCATTTACCTCTTTAAGGCCACACTGTTCACTGTGCGATAGATTCTTCCTTGAGCAGCAAAGACTTTAGCTTTCAAACTTACTTCCCTCTTCAGAAACTAATTTTTCCCTCTCCACTGAGTTCATCTTAACATTTAAAATGCAGAGATCTTTCCACTCTAACTGCTGCCAAATTAAAAACATCCTTCTCTCCGTCTCTCTTAAATTACCTAATTTTTAAACGTGTGACATGTATATCTACTATCTCATCTTTTTCACTATCAATTATATTTTGATTCTTCAAAAATGCACCTACTACCTCCTACATGATAACTACCGTGCCAGGCACTAGGGATATAAAAACAAAAGGCATAGTCTTATCCTCAAAGAAACAATCCAGTTTGGCTTCTCTCCCACTGCTCAAATGCTACTGCATGTCTAAAGTAGACAATGAACCCTGCCTTGACAAATCTAATGTATGCTTATGCTCCATAACCTTGCCATATTTGGCCTTGCTGATCTTACAAATTTCACCTTCTTAATACCATTAAAACTATTCACTCTTGGCTTTTGTAAAGACCATTTCTTCTGTTTCACACCTACCTTTCTGGGCTGGTTCCTTTATGTTTTTCTCATTACTTGTACAGATCTTCCTTGACTTACAATGGAGTTATGTCCTGACAAACCCATCGTAAGTTGAAAATATCTTAAGTTGAAAATGCGTTTAATACACCCAACCTACCAAACATCATAGCTTAAGTTCATAACACCTACATTAGTGTACAGCTGGGCAAAATCATCTAATACAAAGCCTATTTTATAATCAACTGTTGAGTATCTCATGTAATTTATTGCAAATGGTACTGAAAGTGAAAAACAGAATGACTGTATGGGTACAGAAGGGTTGTAAGTATACAGGTTGTTCACCCTCGTGATCATTGCCCAGTATCACAAGAGAGTATCGCACCTCATATCACTAGCCCCGGAAAAGGTGAAAACGCAAAGTGCAGTTTCTACTGAACGTGTATCACTTTCACACTGTCATAAAGTTGAAAAATCACTAAGTTGAACCATCATAAGTCAGGGACCGTCTGTATGCTAAAAGGCTCAACCATGGTCTTCTGTTCTTGCTGTATTTTTGCTTTAGAAGGTGATCAGCCACATAATTTATTATACAAACTGGCTTAACCATTGAGAGTGAAAGGGGGCACAATATTAATTATTATGCTGAAATACAAATAAAGCTGTTTGGAAAAACCAGAATATATGGATTCCTGCTTAAAGATCTTCAATGGTGCCCATGTCAAAATGTTTAAGCATGGCATACAGAAACCTTTTCAGAACTAATTACCTCTATAAATTAATGAACTCTTCCACAACAGGTTTTTGGCTCTCCAGCCCTCCTAATCCATCTCTGTACCCCTCCTGTCTAGAAAACCACGTAGAACACAGTATGTACTCAAACAACACCTAATAAACAAATGAATGAATGAACAAGTGTCCTTTACTAATCAGACACTTTCAGTAACTTCCCATCTGTTAAAAGAACTCCAATGACAACAGAAGAAATTCCAACTACTTTGGCCTGATTTCCAGGCTCTTAATGATTAGATCAAGATGAATTTTTGTAACAAATAACTTTCCATTACTAATTACCAGCAACTAGCTGCCTTCTCCATTAGTGACCTACAGTTTTCTGTAATGGTTTCCCAAACATGCCAAAGATATTCCTGCAGTCCTGTCTTAAAAACTCACGTAGGGAAAAGGATTCTGGGAAGATGGTAGAGTAGGAAACACCAGGAATGTCTCCCCCTATCTAGACAATAATTGCACTGTTAGAATCTGTCTGATGTAACTATTTTGGAACTCTGGAGTCTACTGAAGGCTTAGAACTTCCAGGGGAAGACTTGGATAGTAAATTTCAGTCAACTTATAACTAGTAGCACAGAAGTAGCTACCCATCCCCAACACCAGCCCCGCAGCTGTGCACTTGTTCCTGCAGCAGTGTGCACACAGCATGTGGGAGCCAAGGTGGGCAAAAAGGACCTTGTCCTCCAAACATCAAGCATCTGTGCTGTTTGGGGATTGCTGCTTCTCATCACAAAGGTGTAGACAAAGGCACAGGCAGCCATTGTTATTGTACCTCCTCCCACTGTTGCAAGTCCCTCCCTGCTCCTGCTAGAGTGACTTCCAAAGGATTTAAAGGGCTCGCACCCTTCCCTCCTTCCTTCATTTTTCTCTTTTTACCCTTTTGGGAACCCAGCATTAAAGACTAGAACATTTAAAACCAAGTGCAAATACAAGAAAAATTAGAAAGTGACTACACGTGCCCAACAACAGTCTCAAAAAAGACCTGAGAAGACCTTAAGTTTACACCTCAGGCTGATCTTCAGCACAGAGACAGCCTATAGCAATTAAAAAAAAAGAAACGAACAAGAACAAAAAGAACAAAACAAAACAACAGCAAACCTTTGGGGAAGGAGATTCTGATCTCCAGAGCTATCACATTATTAGATTCAAACATCAAGTTTTCAACAAAAAATAACAAGACATACAAGAAACAGGAAAATATGGCCAATTCAAAGAAAAAAAAGAAATCAATAGAAACTGTCCCTGAAAAAGACCTGATGGCAGATATATTAGATAAAGACTTTAAAACAGTCTTAAAGATGCTCAAAGAACTGTAGGAAGACATGGATAAAGTCAAGAAAACAACACAAACAAAATGGAAATAATAAAGAGATAGAAAAGCTGAAAAGAAATTCTGGAGCTGAAAAGTAAAATAACGGAAATGAAAAAACTTGCTAGAGGGATTCAAAGGCAGATATGAGCAGGAAGAAGAAAGAATCAACAAACTTGAAGATAAGACAATGAAATTATTGAGTCTGTGGTACAGAAAGAAAAAGAGATTGAAAAAAAGTGAATGAAAGCTATGGGACCTGTAGGATACCACCACGCAGACCAGTGTAGACATTGTGGGACTCTCAGAAACAGAAGACAGAAAAGGGCAGAGAGGATATTTGAAAACTTCCCAAATTTAATGAACAACATGAATATAAACAACTAAGAAGCTCAATGAACTCCAAGTATCATGAACTCCAAGAAATCCAGACAAAGACACATTAAAATCAAACTTCCAAAAGACAAAGAGAGGATCTTGAAAGCAGCAAGCAAGAAGCAAATCATCACATATAAATCATATATCTGATGAGGGGCTAATATCTAGAATATATAAAGAACTCCCAAAATTCAACAACAACAACAAACAACTCAATTCAAAAATTGGCAAATGACTTGAATAGACATTCCTCCAAAGAAGATATACAAATGGCCAATACACACGTGAAAAGATGCTCAACATCGCTAATCATTAGGGAAATGCAAATCAAAACTACAATGAACTATCCCTCACACCCATGAGGATGGCTACTATCAAAAAAACAAAACGACAAGTTTTGGCGAGGATGTGGAGAAACTAGAACCCTTGTGCACCGTTGTTGGGAATGTAAAGTGATATAGCTGCTGTGGAAATCAAAATGTCGATTCCTCAAAAAATTAAAGATAGAATTACCATATGGTTCTGCTGGGTGAGTTCCACTTCTAGGTATATACCCCAAAAGAACTGAAAGCAAGGTCTTGAAGAGTATGTGTACTCCCATATTCACAGCAGCATTATTCGGAATAGCTAAAAAAATGGAAGCAACCCATGTGTCCAGTGATGGATGCATGATAAGCAAAATTTGGTATACACGTACAAGAGAATATTATTCAGCCTTAAAAAGGAGGGGAATTGTGACATACGCTACAACATGGATGAAGCATGAGGACGTTACACTGAGCAAAATAAGCCAGTCACAAAAAGACAAAAACTGTACAATTCCACTTATTTGAGGTACTTAGAGTAGTCAATATCATATAAACTGAAAGTAAAATGGTGGTTGCCAGGGTGTAGGGGGTTGGGGAACTGGAGAATTACTGTTTGACGGTATAGAGTTTCAGTTTTACAAGAGGAATAGAATTATGGGGATGTATGGTGTGATGTTGCACGTTATGAATGTATTCAGTACCACTGAACTGTACACTTAAAATGGCTAAGATGGTAAATTTTATGTTATGTATATTTTACTACAATAAAAAAAAAACTGAAAAAAAACCCAAAAACTCATGTAGGAGTGAAGACAGAGAGTATATGTGAAATCTCTGTAACTTCCGCTCAATTTTGCTGTGAACCTAAAACTATGCTAAAAAAATAAAGTCTACTTAAAGAAAAAACAAAACACAACACATACAGCTGTCTTGTCCAAAACGTCTTTCTTCCTCTTCTTGACGTCTTTAAAGTCCACTCACTCCTCGGCACCCAGTGGCACTTCTGCCTCCAGCACGAGTTTCTCTTACCTCTTGAGTCTAACCTAACTTTTTTCCTCCATCCCTACATAAAATACATTAAAATATCAAGACCAATATGGCTAAGATAAATTAAACATGTGTTATAAGAATAATGTTGGTAGAATCTAAATTAGTAATAATTTTAAATTAAATTGCATGATAAATTCTTAATGAGCTGTTGTCAAAATTGCAAAATTAAGCTTGTTCATTCGACCTACACATACTTACTATTTACAATGTGCCAGCCATTAGAACGGGACCTAAAAATACACTAGTGAAGGAAAAGGTATAACCCCTAGGCTCAGGAAGTTACAGTCTAATGGAGCAAACACTATAAAGAAGCAAACAAATACAAAAATATCAATTGTGTTCATTGCTATGAAAGAAACTAGCAGGCATCAGAGAGCTGGGAAGGGGTAGGACACGCAGGCTCTTTTAGATAAGGTGGTCCAGGAAGATCTCTCCGAAGGGATGATATTCAAGCTGCAACCTGGAAGATGCAGAGATGCTACCATGGAAAAAGTAGGAAGAGCATTTCAGACAGAAGAATAGAACTATGAAAAGGCTCAGATAACACCTATAACTAAAAGTAAAGCAAATAAATCGAAACAGAGGAAAACAAATAAAATACACGTAAGCAGTTTGGAGAACAAAAGTAATTTACCAATTTTGGTTATTTACACAAAACAGTAGACGGAATCCATTTCTCACTTTCTTATCTGGGACCACAGCAAAGAATACACAGAAAGAATGGGAATCACGGATGCCATTCTGAGCAGGAGACTAAAACAGAACACGAGGATTATTAGACCTCAAGAACTATCCTCTAAACTCAATCATGAGCACTAATATTCCACTGTACAGATGGGTCATATTTTATTTCCCTATAAATGAATATTTATACAGTCTCAATATTTTGCCATTTTAAATAATTACGTAGTAAATACTGCTATACTCAAATCTCTTATTCTTTTTAATGACAAACTCCCAGAAGGGTTTCTACTGGGTGAAAGAATATAAACTATTTTAAGGGGGTTGAGGTATATTACCAATTTGCTTCCCAAAGTGCTTGTGCTGATTCACACTCCTACCAGAAGTAGTATGAAGAAATAGAAGTAGATAAGAATAAATAGAAGTACAGAAAGAAGAAGTGAATATGAAATGAAAATACCAATTTCTTACAATTTTGCCAACACAGGTTATAATTCTAAGAAAGTCTTTGTTAATTTGATGGAAGAAAAAGATTTTGTTTTTAAATAGGATTTACATGATGTGCAAGATGCTGCACATGCATATTGCAGAAAAACTGCAAAATGTATAAAAGCACATAGGAGAAAAAAAATCATCTATAATTCACACACCCAGAAATAATTATAATTCATGTTTTAAATACATATATCGTCTTTTTTTTTTAACCCATTTCTTTTCTTTTTTTTTTCTTTGAGGAAGATTAGCCCTAAGCTAACATCTGCTGCCAATCCTCTTCTTTTTGCTGAGGAAGACTGGTCCTGAGCTAACATCCATGCCCATCTTCCTCTACTCTATATGTAGGACGCCTACCACAGCATGGCTTGCCAAGCGGTGCCATGTCCATACCCGGGATCCGAATCAGCAAATCCTGGGCCACCGAAGCAGAACATGCACACTTAATTGCTGCGTCAACGGGCCGGCCCCTATCAAGTCTTATTCTATGCTACATATTTTTCTTTTTCCAAAAAAAAGGGGAAGGAGATCATATTGTACATGCTGGTTTAACTTTTTGAACTTAGTAAGTTCTTTAGTTTATAATATCTATAGAAAACCACCACACAAGAGTGTTAGAATAGTTTTTTTTAACACTGCTTCCAATTTTTCATTCTTATCAACAATGCAATAGTAAACATTCTTTGCTAAAATCTTCCCACAGATCTTTCTTTAATTAGGATAAGTCCACAGAAGAGAAAATGCTGAGCCAGAGTTTGCATATTTTTAAGACTTTTGTATGTACTGAGCAAATGATCCTCCAGAGAGGTCGTATCCCTCTATAAGCTCCCATACTCTCCTCTACTGCCCAAGAGGTGGGCATTCACAAATGAAATACAAAAAATCACTTTCCTAATGTGACTGGCAAACATGGGCTATTGTCATTTAAGTTGCATTCTGATTACTGGTGAAGTTGAATACATATTCATATTTTTATCAGCCATTTGCATTTCTTCCGTGAATTTCCCATTCCGCTGAACTTTTTTCTTGAGATGTCAATATTTAATTTGTTTATTAGTATTATATTTAGTTATCATGTTTACTAAACCTCCCCTGGTCTGTGACAGTTTCTCAGATCTGCCTTGTTTTTATTGATTTCATTTTATTGAGGTCATAATAGTTTACAACATTGTCAAATTTCATTTGCACATTATTATTTGTCAGTCACCACATAAGTGTGTCCCTTTACCTCTTATGCCCACCCCCCAATCCTCTTCCCCTCTGGTAACCATTAATCTGTTCCCTTTGTCCATGTGTTTGTGGATATAACTGAAATTATACAGTGTTTGTCTTTCTCTGCCTGGCTTATCTCACTTAACGTCCTCAAGGTCCATCCATGTTGTTGCAAATGGGACGATTTTGTCTTTTTTTATGGCTGAGTAGTATTCCATTGTGTATGCATACCACATCTTCTTTATCCATTCATCAGTCGATGGGCACTTGGGTTGCTTCCACATCTTGGCTACTGTGAATAATGCTGCAGTGAACATGGGGGTGCACAAGTCTTTCTGAATTGTTGATTTCAAGTTCTTTGGATAAATACCCAGTAATGGAAGAGCTGGGTTGTATGGTATTTCAATTTCTAATTTTTTGAGAAATCTGCATACTGTTTCCCATAGTGGCTGTACCTGCTTGCATTCCCACCAGCAGTGTATGACGGTTCCCTTTTCTCCACATCCTCTCCAACATTTGTTGTTTTTTCGTCTTGGTAATTACAGCCATTCTAACAGGTGTAAGGTGATATTTCATTGTAGTTTTGATTTGCATTTCCCTGATGATTAGTGATGTTGAACATCTTCTCATGTACCTGTTGGCCATCCATGTATCTTCTTTGGAAAAATGTCTGTTCATATCCTTTACTCATCTTTTGATTGGGTTGTTTGTTTTTTGGTTGTTGAGTTGTGAGTTGTCTATATATTTTGGAGAATAACCCCTTCTGGATAAATGACTTGCAAATATTTTCTCCCAGTTGGTGGGTTGTCTTTTTGTTTTGTTCCTGGTTTCCTTTGCCTTGCAGAACCTCTTCAGTCAGATGAAGTCCCATTTGTTTATTTTTTTCTTTTGTTTCCCTTGCCTGAGTAGACACAGTATTCGAAAAGATGCTTCTAAGACTGAGGTCAAAGAGTGTATTGCCTATATTTTCTTCTAGGAGTTTTCTGGTTTCAGGTCTTATCTTCAAGTCTTTGATCCATTTTGAGTTAATTTTTGTGTATGGCAAAAGATAATGGTCTACTTTCATTCTTTTGCATGTGGCTGTCCAGTTTTCCCAACACCATTTATTGAAGAGACTTTCCTTTCTCCATTATATATTCTTGGCTCCTTTGTCAAAGATTAGCTGTCTGTAGATGTGTGGTTTTATTTCGGAGCTTTTAATTCTGTTCCATTGATCTGTGTGCCTGTTTTTGTACCAGTACCATGCTGTTTTGATTACTATAGCTTTGTAGTACATTTTGAAGTCAGGGATTGTGATGCCTCCAGCTTTGTTCTTTGTTCTCAGGATTGCTTTAGCTATTTGGGATCTTTTGTTGCCCTATGTGAATTTTAGGATTCTTTGTTCTGTTTCTGTGAAGACTATCACTGGGATTCTGACTGGGATTGCACTGAATCTGTAGATTGCTTTAGGTAGTATAGACATTTTAACTATATGCTTCCAATCTATGTGCATGGAATATCATTCCATTTCTTTATGTCTTCATTGATTTCTTTCAATAATGTCTTATAGTTTTCATCATATAGGTCTTTTGCCTCCTTGGGCAAATTTATTCCTAGATATTTCATTCTTTTCGTTGCAATTGCAAATGGGATTGTGTTCTTGAGTTCTCTTTCTGTTAGTTCTTTATTAGAGTATAGAAATGCAACTGATTTTCTAAGTTAATTTTGTACCCTGCAACTTTGCTGTAGTTGTTGATTATGTCTAATAGTTTTCCCTTCGATTCTTTAGTGTGTTTTATATATAAAATCATGTTATCTGCAAACAGCGAGAGTTTCACTTCTTCCTTTCCAATTTAGATATCATTTATTTCTTTTTCTCGCCTAATTACTCTGGCCAAAACCTCCAGTACAATGTTGAATAAGCGTGGTGAGAGTGGGCACCCTTGTCTTGTTCCTGTTCTCAGAGGGATGGCTTTCAGTTTTTCCCCACTGAGTGTGGGTTTGTCACATATGGTCTCCATTATGTTGAGGTACTTTCCTTCTATATCCATTTTATTGAGAGTTTTTATCATAAATGAATGTTGGATCTTGTCAAAACGATTTCTCTGCGTCTATTGAAATGATCATGTGATTTTTATTCCTCATTTTGTTAATGTGGTGTATCACACTGATTTGTGGATGTTGAGCCATCCCGGTGTCCCTGGTATAAATCCCACTTGATCATGGTGTATGATCCCTTCAATGTATTGCTGTATTGGGTTTGCCAATATTTTGTTGAGGATTTTTGCATCTATGTTCATCAGCGATATTGGGCTGTAATATTTCTTCTTTGTGTAGTCCTTATGTGGCTTTGGGATCAGGGTGATCTTGGCATTGCAAAATGTGTTAGGAAGTGTTCCATCTTCTTCAACTTTTTGGAATAGTTTGAGAAGGAAAGGTATTAAATCTTCTTTGCATGTTTGGTGGAATTCTCCAGAGAAGCCATCTGGTCTTGGACTTTTATTTTTGGGGAAGTTTTTGATTACTGTTTCAACCTCTTTACTTGTGACTGGTCTATTCAAGATCTGCCTTGTTTTTGATGACCTTGCCAGTTTTGGGAAGTAGTGGTCAGGTATTTTGTAGAATGTCACTACATCTGGGTTTGTCTGAATTTTTTTTTAATTGTTAGACTAGGGTTATGGGTTACTGGGAGGAAATTCTCATCACATCATATCAAGGGTATACTCCATCAACATGGCTTATGACTAAGAAAGTTAACCTTGAGGATTACCTGGGCAAGGTGGTGCTTTCTAGGTTTCTTCATATGTTACTCCTGCACAAGCCACCCTTTGGAAGCATTGCACTAAGTGCAGCTCACACTCGGGGGGGGGAGGGGTTGGAGGCTTTAAGCTCTACCTCCTGGAGGGGGGAGTATCTACATAAATTATTAGGTATTCTATATGAGAGATTTGTGTTTTCTCCCCCACTTATTTATTTATTTATTTACTTACTTCTTCTTCTCCCCAAAGACCCCCAGCACATAGTTGTATATTGTAGGTCTCTAGTTCTGCTACATGGGACGCCACCTCAGCACAGCTTGATGAGCAGGGCTAGGTCTGCACCCAGGATCCAAACCAGTGAAACCCTGGGCCACCAAAGTGGAGTGTGCGAACCTAACTACTCAGCCACGGGGCTGGCCCCAGCCATCACTTATATATGAGGATGTACTCATGTATATTTATTTTATACTTTAGGTTAAAATCGAACGTTACATTATTTATTTTTTCGCTCAAATCACTCCAGTTTTGGCTATTGGGAGCTTTTTCAGGTTGATGCCTGTGTTCCACCATTTTGGGTTTTTTTCTACTATTTCCTTACTTTCCTGGTACTACAAGACATTCAGGTTCATCTTGTACATTTCCTGTCCCAAACCCAAATTAGCTATTTTTCCAAGGAGACTTGGATCTTTTATTAGAGAATAGTATTAGAAACCAAGATCTGGGTAGTGGGTGACATTACCGTTTTTGAGAAACTCTAATAATATTTGATTGAAACGTCATTACATAATTTTTATTTGCTTTGGAAAGAACTGTCAACTTTAAAATACTTATTTTTATCTTCCAGGAATATGGAATGACTTTCATTTGTTGAGTTGTCTTTTACGTTTCTTAGTACATAGTAAAACAGTTGCTTTTTCTGTATATCACAGCAATGATAATAATTTAAATGTCACTTGATATTTCCTCCATCTGCTAATGCAAATCTTCCAGGCCCTACAAAGTCTCCAACAGCCCACAAGGATTATTGTTAGCCTTGAGAGGAGTGATCCTCAGCCTTGGCTGCACGTCAGAATCAACTGGGAAACTTAAAAATCTCATGTCCAAGTCACATCTCAAACCAAGCCCATTGGAATCTCTGAAGGTGGGATCAAGGCATAAGTATCATTCTAAAGGTCTCAGGTGATTCCAATGTGTATGTAAGCTAGAGAAACACTGCTTTAGTCTTTCACATGGTCTCATTAAAAGCTCTTTCCCAGTAAGCACTGCTGATTAATGTTGCCTCCACTAGGCACAGATCACCTCCCCATTCCTCTGCAGAAACACTGGGCATCCACGAAATGCCAAAGCTTCAAGTTGCGCCTTTTTCAATAGAAGGAAGAATATTTTGCTCCCTTACTATATTACCCTATAAGACATACACATTAGCAGTGTTGCTTGGGACTTAACAAGATGAGTCTCATTAAATTATATTTTAAAAGATAATTGTTTTGTTGTTCTCATAAACACTTATATCCACCCTATTCTCATAGGATTTGCACATGACTCGAATAGGTCTGGCCATAAGACAAACTCTAGTGACTACCACCATGCAATATTCAAAATCATTTCCCTTTTCCATAGACCAAGATTTTTCTTAAAGGTTCAACCTTTCTTCCCCTTAGATATATTAAACAGAAACTAATCACAGCAACCTCAAAACCCAAACTGAGTTCAATTCCTCACTGATTAACCTAACCCCATAGACAAATGGCCTAACAGAAGAAGTGTGCCCATTGCCAGGTATAAATATTACTTACTTTAATCTCTACTATTTTACTATACAAGATGTCTGGCATTAAATTAAAATTGTAACAGACACAAAAAGGGGGTAGGGGACCCAGTGCAAGAGAAAAAGCAATCAATAAAACTAGACTTATATATGACCCAGATGTTAGAAATATCAGACAGGGGGTTTAAAATAATTCTTTCAACTTTCTCATTATTAGGTGGAAGGGATTTTTTTCCTATCTTCAATCTTTAATCACTTTAAAAGATAATCGAGAGTCTAAACCAAAACACTAACAATGTATTATAGGGTTTATAATTATGTAAAAATAAAATATATGCTAACATGGGGCCGGCTCCGTGGCCAAGTGGTTAAGTTCACGCGCTCTGCTGCGGCGGCCCAGGGTTCGGATCCTGGGCACGGACATGGCACCGCTCATCAGGCCACGTTGAGGCAGCGTCCCACATCCCACAACTAGAAGGACCAGCAACTAAGATACGCAACTGTGTACAGGGGGGGTTTAGGGAGAAAAAGCAGAAAAAAAAAAAAGATTGCCAACAGTTGTTAGCCCAGGTGCCAATCTTTAAAAAAAAAAAAAAAAAATATATATATATATATATGCTAACAATAGCACAAAAGATAGGAGAGAGGAAATGGAAGTATATATGGTATGGTATAATATTCTCTCAAAGTAGACTGAGATAACCTAAAGATGTAATAGAGCAAACACTAAAAATAAAAACCTTAAGGGGCCAGCCTGATGGCATAGTGGTTAAGGTCATGTACTCTGCTTTGGTGGCCTGGGGTTTGTGGGTTTGGATCCTGGGGGTGGACCTACACACCGCTCATCAAGCCATGCTGTGACAGCATCCCACATAAAAAAAATAGAGGAAGACTGGCACAGGTGTTAGCTCAGGGCTAATCTTCCTCAAGCAAAAAGAGAAAGATTGGCAACAGATGTTAGCTCAGGGCCAATCCTCCTCACCAAAAATAAACAAACAAAGAAACAAACAAATAAATAAACTTAAAAGGAGGTATAACAAATAAGCAAAGATAAAATGGAAATAAAATGGAATCACACATAAAAAATATTCAATTTATCCAAATAATTCAAGAAAAATAAAGAAAAGGAACAGAGAACAGATGGGACATATAGAAAAAACTAGCAATATGGCAGATTTAAAATCCAAGCACCTCAATAATTACATTAACTGTAAATGAACTAGAGACCCTAATTAAAATATAGAGACTTCCAGAGCAAGGCACGTTAGGAGGGATAAAGACGGGTATTACATAATGACAAAAGAAAACATCACAAATAAACAAAGTAACACATAACAATCCTAAATGTGAATGTACTCAATGACAATTTCAAAATATATGCAGGAAAAACCGACAGAACTCAAAGGACAAATGGAAAAATCAACATCATAATTGGAGACCAACATCCCTCTCTTAGCAATCAACAGAACAAGTAGACAGACAGTAAGGATACAGAAAATCTGAACAACACTAGCAATCAACTTGCCATCACTGATATGTATAGAACCCTCCACTAAATATCGGCAAAACTGACATTCTTTTCAGGCACTTGGAACATTTACTAAGACAGTCCATACAACAGATCCCGAAGCAAACTTCAAAACTCCCTAACAATTTAAGCAATCCCCAAGAAATGTTTTCTGATCACAAGAGAATTAAACCAGAAATCAATAACAGAAAGATAGCTGGAAAATCCTCAAATATTTAGAAATTAAATGACACATTTTCAAATTCACTGAAAGAAAAGACTACCAAACTTCACTCAAGGAAAAGCAGACAACCTGAACTGCCCTAAACCTACCAGAGAAATTGAATTCCCACTTTAAAACCTCCTCACGAAAAAAACTCCAGGCCCAGATGGCTTCACTGGCAATTTCTATCAAATATTTATGGAAAAACTAATCTAATACTACACAAACTCCTCCAGAAAACAGAAGAATGGGAAACACTTTCCAGCTCATTTGATAAGGCCAGCACTACCCTGATACCAAGACCAAAGAAATTATAAGAAAATTCCAAACCAATATCCTTCATGAACAAAGCTGCAAAAAACCTTAACAAGTCTAAAAAGAAATGAAATTCTGACACATGCTACAACATGGACAAACCTTGAAAACATTATGCTAAGTGTGTAAGCCAGACACAAAAGGACAAATCGTGAATATCTCCATTTACATAAGGTACCCAGAGTAGTCAAATTCATAGAGACAGAACTGAGAACAATGGTTACCAGTGGCTAGAGGAAAGGGGATGGGGAATTATTATCTAACGTGTACAGAGTTTCATTTATGGATGATGAAAAGTTCTGGAGATGGACAGTGGTGATGGCTGCACAACAATGTGAATTCACTTAAAGCCACCAAATTATACATCTGAAAATGGTTAAAATAGTAAATTTTGTGTTATGTATATTTTACCACCATAAAAAAATCCTTAACAGAATGTTAGCAAATCGAATCCAGCTATAGATTAAAAAGGAGAATACATTATGGGCAAATGGTGTCTACCCAAAGAATGCTGGTTGGCATAGGTAATCCAAAAGAATCTACAAAAAAAGCTATCATAAGTAATAAATTTTAATAAGCTAATGAGTTTAACAAGCGCCAAAATATAAAATACACAAAACATACCAAAAAAAGAGTAAACTTTACTGCATGTAGAGTATACCTCAATAAATCTGACTTTAAAAAAGAAAACAACAGAAAACCAAATAAATAATTGTGGCGCTAGTGGACTTCATTATCTTGTTCTCTCTCTCATTTCTTTTTTTGAGGAAGATTAGCCCTGAGCTAACATCTGCTGCCAATCATCCTCTTTTTGCCGAGGAAGACTGGCCCTGAGTTAACATTCGTGCCCATCTTCCTCTGCTTTATATGTGGGACATCTGCCACAGCATGGCTTGCCAAGCAGTGCCATGTCCTCACCTAGGATCTGAACCAGGAAACCGCGGCCGCTGAAGCAGAACATGCGAACTTAACTTCTGTGCCACCGGGCTGGCCCCCTTGTTCCTGTTTTAAATGGAAATGCATTAAATATGGTATTGGCTAATAACTTAAAGACAGACTTTTTAAAAATATACTTTAAAGTGTTTTTTAATTCCTAGTTCATAAGGGAATTTTATTTAAAAAGAAGTGACCAATATTTTTTAAATGTAGCCTGAAAAGTATTTCAGACAAAAATACAGTTCTTCTTTGATCTACCTATGTAAATATAGTATTGGTAATTTCTTAATATTCTATCAAACATTTTTACTTTCTGACACAAATTCTACTTGGTTCATGGTATAAACAGATCTCTCAATATGTTAGTTTTATTTGCTAACACTTTGGGGTTTTGCCTCTATGGTGTGTGACTGGTTTATCAATTTCTGTACTGTTAAGTTTTATTATCTGAGTTAAATCAGTTTTGTTCCCTGTGCTGGGAAGCCTTTGGTCTTATCCTCCACAGGTTTTATTGCCTGGATCATCTATTCATAGAAACAGGAAAAACTTGCCCATAAAACTGTCAGCAGCAGCAGTGCCCATAAAAAGCACTTTTTGAAAGTGACTTTTTTCCAGAACACTTTCTATTTCTTCCAAAATATTAGACTTTATAAGTTTTCTACTTTTTAAAAAATCAATTTTGGGAATTTATATTTCTCCCCAAATAATTTCCTTCATCAGTATTTTCAAATTCCTTAACATAACTGCTATAAGGTAATCTGATAAAGTTTTTTCTATATAAAAAAATCCTTTAATATTCCTGTCGTGTTCCTAATATTTCAACATTTTGCTAAATGACTTCCTAGAGTTTGTTTATTTTGGTCAATCTATCTGGATTTTTCAGTGTTACCACTTTTCTCTCCTCTGATTTTGTTCAGTTTTGTTTTCATTTTTATTATATTCTTCTTCTTGCTAACCTTTGCCTAACTTTGGGAGGCAAGCTCATTGTTTGTTTCATTCCATTTTAAATGATGAAAGCACCTATCCCACTGTGACTGCATCCCATATCCATGTGTATTTGTATTTATGTAAAATTATAATTTGTTAGTTTTAATGGTCGTGGCAGTTTAGGTTTCTGCTTTTCTTTAGTAGCTATTTGGGGAAAGAAGTGACAGGTGGACTTCCTTCATTAATATCAAATTTTACTGCACTCTGGCCAGATAAAATGGTCTATCAAATTTCTGCTTTATAGACTATATTGAGATTTTTACGTTTTCTAGTATAGTCACCTTCTGTAAATGTTCCATGAATGCTTGAAGAGAAGGGGTACTCCCTGTTTACAAGGCAGCCAGCGTCAGAGTTGAAGGCATGTGAGGAAGGTGTTCACTTGGTCGGGTGGCGGAAATGGGATACTGGTTATATATGGGAGATTTATCACATAAGTAAACATATAAAGGATAATGGGAGCCAGAAGGACTTCTAGAAGACTTTTTAGCTGTGTAAGGAACTACCAGCTGTCTTCCAAAGTGCCTGCACTGTCTCGTATTCCCACTAACAATGAAGGAGAGCCCCTGCTGCTCTGTAGCCTTGTCAACAATTGGTATTGTCACCTTTTGGGATTTTAGCCATTCTAAAAGGTATGTAATGCTATTTCACTGTTGCTTTAATTTGCAATCTCCTAATAACAAATGACATTGAGTATCTTTTCATGTGCTTATTTGCCTTCTGTATACGTTCTTTGGAGAGGTGTCTGTTCAGACATTTTGCTCACTTCTTAACCGTGTTGTTCGTTTTCTTATTGTTGAGTTCTTTTCATGTTTTGGATACAAGTCTAGGGAGCAAAGAATTTAATTTTACCCAAAGAGGGGTCTGGCTTTTGCCTTTAGCTCCTTGGAGGTAATGTCTAAACCCTGGGAAAGTCTTGCCAGATGAAAGTGTCTGTGTTTAACTGGGGGCACTGGGCAGCCAGACAGCAACAATATGATTTTGGGCGGAGGCTTTGAGTCCCATTAACAATGAGATTTAGGGTGGCAGCGTTTGGGTCATGTGGTATCAGCTCGACCTCCTGAGGGACTGGAGACTAAATCAGCCCCATGAGCAGCTGGTCAGGTTTACATGATGGTACCCCAATAAAGACTCTGGACACTAAAGCTCACATAAGCTTCTCTGGTTGACATTACTCTGTGTGAGATGTCAAATATCAATACTGGGAGAGTAAAACTGTCTATGACTCCATGGAAAGAGGACAACTAGAAGCCCCACGTTTGGGACTTTTCTGGACTCTGCCCTATGTGCCTTTTCGCTTGACTGATTTTAATCTGTATCTTTCAGCTGTAATAAACCATAGCTATAACAGCTTTTGATGAATTCTGTGAGTCCCTCTAGAGAATTATCAAACCTCAAGGTGGTTTTGGAGACCCTTAAACTTGCAAGTGGTGTCAGAAGTACAGGCAGCCTTCTGTGCACTGCTCCCTAACTTTGTAATTGGCTAACTTCACAAAGTCCTTTATCTGATATATGTTTTGCTGTTGTATCTAAAAAGTCATTGCCAAACCCAAGGTCATCTAGATTTTCTTCTAGAATTTTTATCTTTTTATGTTTTACATTTAGGTCTATGATCCATTTTGAGTTAATTTTTGTGAAAGGCATATGGTCTGTGTCTAGATTCATTTTTTTGCACCTGAGCCTCAACTGTTCCAGCCTCATTTGCTGAAAAGACTCTTTTCTCCATTAAATTGCCTCTCCTCCTTTGTCAAAGATCAGTTGACTATATTTGTGTAGGTCTCTTTCTGGGCTCTCTATTCTGCTCCATTGATCTAGGTACCTATTTTTTCACTTATACTATACTGTCTTGATTGGTTCTCGGCCTTTTGGCTAAGATCAATTGTATACTGTCTTGATTACTTGTAACATTATAGTAAGCCTGAAAATCAGGTAGTGTGAGTCGTGGATATTGTTTTTTGACCCAATCTGAGTCTCTATCTTTTAAACTTATATGTTAATGTATTCATCTTTATCCTAATTACTGATAAGGTGGTCTAACATTCTGTCACTCCTTATTATTCTTGCTGCTCTTTAACATGATCTCCTTTATTTTCTGTCCTTTCCTAATAACACTTAGACATTTTCCTTTTCCTAATAACACTGTAAATATTGTTCCACTGTTTTTTACTATTTAGTAGTGAACAAAAAAATCTGTGATTAGCTTTTTTATATCTTTTTTTTTATTGCAGTAACATTGGTTTACAACATTATATAAATTTCAGGTGTACATTATCATATTTTGATTCCTGTATAGATTACATCATATTCACCCCTCAAAGACTAGTCACAATCCATCACCACACACATGTGCCTAGTTATCTCTTTGGTCCTCCCCGCTTCCCCTCTGGTAACCACCAATCCACTCTCTGTCTCCACATGATTGTTTGTTGTCGTTTTTATCTTCTACTTATGAGTGAGGTCATACGATATTTGACTTTCTCCTTCTGACTTATTTCGCTCAGCATAATACCCTCAAGGTCCATCCATGTTGTCACAAATGGCTGGATTTCATCATTTCTTATGGCTGAGTAGTATTCCATTGTGTACATATACCACATCTTCTTTATCCATTCGTCCCTTGATAGGCACCTAGGTTGCTTCCAAGTCTTGGCTGTTGTGAATAATGCTGCAGTGAACACAGGGGTGCATTATCTTTATGCATTCGTGTTTTCATGCTCTTTGGGTAAATACTCAACAGTGGAATAGCTGGATCATATGGTTGTTCTATTCTTAATTTTTTGAGGAATCTCCACACTGTTTTCCATAGTGGCTGCACTAGTTTGCAGCTCTCCCACCAGCAGTGTATGAGGGTTCTCTTCTCCTACATCTTCTCCAATACTTCTTGTTTCCTGGCTTGTCAATTACAGCCATTCTGATGGGCGTGAGGTGATATCTCATTGTAGTTTTGATTTGCATTTCCCTGATAGTTAAATATGTTGAACATCCTTTCATGTGCCTGTTGGCCATCTGCATATCTTCTTTGGAGAAATGTTTGTTTAGATTTTTTGCCCATTTTTTAATTGGGTTGTTAGTTTTTTGGTGTTGAGATGTATGAGTTCTTTATATATTTTGAATATTAACCCTTTATCAGATATGTGGTTTGCAAATATATTCTCCCAATTGCTAGGTTATCTTTTCATTTTGTTGATGGTTTCCTTTGCTGTGCAGAAGCTTTTTAGTTGATGTAGTCTCACTGTTTATTTTTCTCTATTGTTTCCCTTGCCCTGTCAGACATGGTACTTGAAATTATGCTGCTAAGACCAACGTCAAAGAGTGTACTACCTATGTTTTCTTCTAGAAGTTTTATGGTTTCAGGTCTTACATTCAAGTCTTCAATCCATTTTGAGCTCATTTTTCTGTATGGTATAAGATAATTGTCTACTTTCATTCTTTTGCATGTGGCTGTCCAGTTGTTCCAACACCATTTATTGAAGAGACTTTCCTTTCTCTACTGTATGTTCTTGGCTCCCTTGTCAAAAACTGGCTGTCCACAGATGTGTGGGTTTATTTTATAGCTGTTTGTAGCAGTCTCCTTTTCAAGTCCTTGCCTGGATGCTTACAGTATATCTTTTAGTCCTCCTCAAAATTTTCACTCTGATATATCTAGTATTCTCCAAATATCTGTGAAATCCTTTAAACTGTAAACTCATGTCTTTCTTAAGCCTGAAGACGTTGCCTTCGATTTTACCTTTGATTATTGTTTCTCTTCTACTTATTATTCTCCTTTATTCAGGAATACTATTTATCTATATAATGAGTCTTTATTCTCTGCACCTATCATTTTCATCTTTTGAATCCTTTTCCACCGTCAATTTTGGAAGACCTCCTCCAACTTCTCCTCCACATCACTGACTTGATTTTTAGCATTGATTATCTTCTGACTCCTTCATTCTGGATTTTAACAGTATGTTGAATTTCAATGTCTTTACAAGTTTTGAGGAGTCTTGAAGAAATATTAAAATGCAGAAAACCACTAAGAATGACTCAAGATCCCTTGTAATCATCCTTATTTCCTCTGGTTCCAGGGCCCCGGAGTTAGTCTGATTCATATATGAGACCTACCCCTTACTAGCTGTATAATCTTGTGGAAGTAATTTAACCTATTTAATTCAATTTTCTTCGGAATAATACTTTAATTAGACTTAATTAGCTAATTTACAAAGGGTTTTAATACAGTATCTGGTACTCAATAAATATTCAGCTATTCTGACTATAATCTTGGCTGATATGTCAGCTGGTTCCCTTCTACATCAGTCTGTTGTCTTTTACATACTATTTCAGATTCATTAAAGAATTTTGAGAAGAAAGCAAATACTATCTAATATTTTTTTGTTTCTTTCTCATTTTTTCCAAGTATGATTTTCCTTTGTGTCTTAAGTATAAGATTTCCTTCTTTTATTTTGCAGAATTTCTTAAGCCCATGATGGCTTTATTCAAAAAATGCTGTCAATTATTTGAAAGTTGAGAAAACTATCCAGGTTTGGTGTTTGCTAAGAAAAAAGTTAGGTAAATTCTAGTTAGTTTCTCCCCTTTACTGTCGACCTGGGTATTATTTGACTTTTAACTCTCATTTCTTAAGTTGGAAAAAAGATTGATTCATGCAACTGTTTTAAGCCAAATTCCTGGTGTTAAGTATTTACATAATATTATGGCTGTCGTCTATTTTAGAGATCAAAGATCTCATTGAGAATCCCATTAAAATTATATACTTTCTCTCCAGAGCATAGAATTTTGCTTAGCAGTTTAATCTGTCATGCCTTGAAGTCAATTCATGGATTCGAGGTTAAGGATCTCCTGATTTACTATGGCTCTGATAAACTAAGGAAGACACTCCTGATCCTGTTGCCTTGTTATATGATGCATGTGACTGGTAATTTCATCCTGGATACTTTGAAACAGAATACACTTCTTCTCTAGTCAAAAAAGTAGGGCCTAACCAAAAGTTGTTTAAGCTGGTGACTGTTACAAGGGAGTCCATTAAACTTTTCTCTTTATTCTTGTAAATATTTGAAATTTTCCATAGTAAAAAGCTTCACTTGTGTGTTTATTTGAAGTAGGGCCTGAAAAAATGCATACCACTCCCATGGATTTTCTTCTCTCTGCCCCTTCCTACTACTACTCCCTTCACATCTGAAAATGCACCATAACCAGTCCACTTCTGTCCCTGCCTTTACAAAACTGTGGTCATGAAGGGAAGTAGAGAGGTAATGATAAAAGAGATGGGAGGGAGAAAAAGAGCCCTGGATGCTGCAGATAGCAGTTGCAACACAACATGGGGTAGCTGCCAAGTTTCTGGTTGGCAAAAGCCCTGGTTCTTTAAGTTGTAGATATGCAGCAGAGATGGGTAGAAAATCTACCATTTGCCCGCCTGTCCCTGCTATTTTGTCTCAGGGATCTGTCTTTACTTTTACTCATAAAAAATACTTCTGATGCCTGGCATATTTTAATCAATATTTCTAGTTTCTACTTGTAACTCTGCTTCTCTGTGTATTTTCACCTATCTCACCATGGGATAACAGAAGAGATTAAGTTGGGTCCCACTAGCTGGCTACCAGCAAACCCAGGCTTTCCACAGTTGAATTCTTGAAGCTAAAAGGTCCTGCAATAATCTGGCTCATGTTCAACCTGGGAACAGCAGATAAGTAGAAGAAATAGCTTCTGATCTACTCTTGCCTCCCTTAACTCTCAACCACATCACAACTTTACATAAACAAAAATATGCTTATTGATATTACTGAGCATATAGAATGGAGCACAGTAAAAAAGAAAGTGTTATTTTCTCTCAAGGAAGCTCTAATTCAGATTAACAATGTCAAGAAACTGTCAACAGATGTGAGGTTTAAACCAAAGCACTGTAGCAACCAATTAGAAATATTCAAGTTCCTCCACAATAAAGTGCACCTGATAATACTTATAAACTGGTGAATTAACATACCAATTACCAGAGACACTCTCAAAATAAACTGAAAAATAAGTTAGCACCCAAATAATATTAAAACCAATTAGCATAACGAGGTGGACTGAGATTACTTAGAGGTATAGTTCTTTAAACTCCTTTGGTCCTGTCAATAATGTTCCATGTAAATCAAAGATTTCCTGGGAAAGATATGAACGTAGAGCATGTGTTTAGAAGACTGACTCTGATCTGAAAGACGTGATTTGAACTGCCTCTACCACTTGGGAAAGTTAGTTAACTGCTGAGCCTCAGTTTTCCCATTTCTAAAATAGGTGTAATAATAGCACTTATCTTGCAAGGAGGTTGTGAGGATTATACGAAATAATTAATGTAAAGAGCACAGCACACAGTTCCTGGCAAATAGCACTCAAAACACAATAGACATTTTATAAAAAGTAAACTGACCTCTCCTTTCAGAGTGTTAATTCCTTGGAAATGCTGAGATAAAACAAGGTGGCAAATAAGATCAAAAGGCACTTCAGAAAAAGAATCAAAACAAACAAAAGGAAACAAAAAAAACAAACAAAAGCATAATATGTAAACTACAGACCAATATCCCTCAAAAATTCTAAATAAAATTTCAACAAACTGAATCCAAGAATACAGAAAAAGGATAATACATCATGCCTAAGTGGGGTTTATCCAGGAATGTTGCAATGTTGGTTTAACATCAGAAAATCAATCAATATAATTCACCATGTATCAACAGAATAAAAAGAAAAACTACACTATCATTATAACAGATATTGATGAGGAATTTGACAAAATTCAACAATCTTTCATGATAATAACTAAGCAGACTAGGAACAGATGGAAACCCCCTCAATGTGCTCAGAGGCAACTACAAAAAACCTATAGCTAAAACTCACACGTCATGGTAAAAAACTGAATACTTTCCCCCTAAGATCAGGAACAAGACAATGATGTCCACTTTCACTACTTCAACAGTGAACAGGAGTCTTAGCCAGCGCAATAAGTCAAGAAAAAGGAAAAAGGCATAAAAATAAGGAATAAGTAAAACAGACGAAATGTTGGTTTATGTGGAAAATCCTATTGGATCTATAACAATTTACTAGTAGTGGGTTTATCAGCAAGGTCACAGGCTATAAAGTAAATATACAAAAATCAACTGTACTTCTATATTCTAGCAATTAAAGAAATCAGACATTGAAATAAAAAGATATAATTTATAATAATAAAAATGTGAAACACTTAGGGACAAATATAACAAAATATATGCAAGGTCTATACAATGAAAACTACATTTTGCTGAGACAAACTACAGAAGATTTAAATTAACAGACAGATAAACCATGCTTATAAATGGAAGACTCAATATCGTTAAGATGTCAATTCCTCCAAAATTCATCTACAGATTCAATGCAATCCCAATCAAAATCTCAACAGGAACTTTTGTAGAAATTTGTAAGATGATTCTAAAATTTATATAAAAATGTAAAAGACCTAGTATACACAAAACAACTCTGAAAAAGAACAAAATTGGAGGACTCACACTACTTGATTTCAAGACTTAATATAGAGCAATAGCAGAGCTTCTCAACCTTGGTACTTCTGACATTTCGGATTGATAACTGTTATGGGGAACTGTTCCGTCACTGTGGGATGTTTAGCAGCATCCCTGGCCTCCACCCCTACCAGCAGTGGATCCTCCACCCCCAAGTTGTAACAATCAAAAATGTCTCCAGACACTGCCAAATATCCTGGGGGGGGTGGGGGGAGCAAAACTGCCCTTAAGAAACACTGAACTACATTAAGTAGTGTGTTACTGACATGAAGATAAACATTTAGATCAATGGAACAGAACAGAATCTAGAAACCGGCCCTTAACTTACAGGCAATTGATATTTGACCAAGGTACAAAGCAACTCTAAGGGAAAGGGTAATCTTTCCAATAAATGACACTGTAATGACTGGTTATTCATACGCAAGAAACATAAATCTCATCCCTCACCACACTCCACACACAAAAATTAATTCAAAACTTATCACAGGCATAAATTTAAGAGCAAAAACTATAAAACTCTGAGAAAAAAAATATGGGAGAAAACCTTAGTAATCTTGGCTTAGGCAAAGATCTCTCAAAGAGGACATAAAGAAACAAAAACTATTTTTTTAATTGATAAACTGCACTTTGAAGTATAAAACAGGTTTGCTCTTCAAAAGTTACTGTTAAGAAAATAAAAAGGCAAGCTACAGGCTGAGAGAAGATATTTGTAAAATATATATCTGATAAAGGACTTGTATCCAGAATAAGATAATAATAAGACAAACAACTGAATTAAAAAATGGGGAAAAAATTAAAGTTACTTCATCAAAGATATGCAGATGGCAAATAAGCACGTGAAAAAATGTACGACATGATTAGCCATTAGAGAAATGCAAGTTAAAACCACACTGAGATACCACACAAACCCACTTGAATAACTAAAATGAAAAAAGACTGACCATATCAAGTGCTGGCAAGGACAGAGGGCAACTAGAACCCTTACACAGAGCTGATGGAAACACCAATTTGTACAGACACTTTGGGAAACATGTTTGGTGATTTCTTATAAAACTGAACATACACTTACCCTATGATCCAGCAATTCCACCCCTAGAGATTTACCTTAGAGAAACGAAAACTTCTATCAACACATAAGCTTGTATTTGAATGTTCATAGCAGCTTTATTCGTAATACTCCACAACTGGAAACAACATAAATGTTCATTAACTCATGGATGGATAAACAAATTGTGGTACATCCACACAATGGAATACTAGACAGTAATAAAGAAGAACTACTGATACACAAAACAACACGAATAAACCTCAAAAGCATCATTCTAAGTACATGAATCCAAACACAAATGATATTAATAAAATAGCCAAAAATATTCAACATGGCTAAAAAAATTCTTATTTTCAGCAGCTTTTTTGGGTTATGTAAATCACTGGCACTTACTATCTTTCATTATTTAACTTATGTGTCTAGTCTCTTTAAATCAACTACAAACCCTTCTGCCATAGGGGTTATCGTGTATCTCTGTGTAGCACTTCACAATACTAATAACAATGCCCCTCATTTGTATATCAATGCACAAGCTCCATAACGCTCATCCAGTCTGAAAAACAACTGGAATGCTGAACACACATTGCAATGGAGTCAGGACACCTGGGTTCAAACCCCAGAAGCCTACGTGGGTGACCTGTGGTAAGTCTAATCTATATGAGACTCACTTTCCTTATCCATTAAACTGAAAAGCTCTGGGTAAAGTGAGGAAAGAGAGTGTCGGGGACATTGAGGTGGTACAAACAGCAACTCTAACACATATGAGGCCAGTAAGAACAGAAACCTCCTGGGGAGCAAATGGCCAAACGTTAGACTTGAACTTGATTTCTCAGAAGAACCACAGACTGAGAAAATGGGATCTCAAGAGCCTTCTTATCTTTCGGGTTTTAAGCAGGAGATATCAGAAAAGTTACCACAGGGATAACCGGTTTGTGGCAGATAACCAAGCAGAGAAACATTCATTTTTGATCCTTCAGTGTAGTCTCTTATCACTGGGAACAGGATTCAATAGGCATTACATATGGAGAAAATTAGCTATTTTAGACTAATATAAAGCACGTTAGTTTTACTCTTCTGATGTGGTGTTGCCATAGTAATCCATCTCAGTAAGAGAGAAATCACAGGTTCAGATACTTGGTATATGTGCTTGACTGAGAATCTACAATTGGCAGAATTATGATGGCCCAAAAATCAAAAGGCAGAATAACAAGGAATTACATCATGGCAGGACCAAGAAGCTTCATCAGGGCCTCGCTAGGTACCTACCATGTACCAAAAACAGGCATACTGCTGGGCAAGAGCACATGTTTTATCAGTGAATCCTCACAATAGCCTTTATGAGGTAGCTGTTTTAGAGACAAGATTATTATTCTTGTTTTACAGCTGAGTAAACTGACATTCTGAAACACAATTAAGTAATCTGCCCAAGTAATCACCATTAGTATGTGACAAGGTTAAGATTCATACTCAGAGCTATTTTACTCCACGTCTTTACTGCTACTTAAAACCTATTACCACTATATTAAAAGCTCAGCATCTGATTATTGAGCTAGCACAGTTCCTAGAAAATAGGAGGCTCCATAATTTTTGGTTTTCTTTCAAGGTAGTTAGGAGGCAGACATCATCTAAGGTAGGCAGGAAACAGGCATCACCTCCAGCAATTAATAGGGAAACTAAAGCTTACATGTAAAGTGATAAAGTAAATTTCTGAATGCTGGAATTCCTAGCCCTTTATCTGCAGTAGCATTCCCCTGACATTCATCCTGATAATGATGATGAACAGGAAGAAAAGATGGAGGAGAGAAGAAATACATGCAATTATACGACTGAGTGTTTTCATTTTTTGAACAGCCCACACATTTTTATTGAGTACCCACAAGGTCAGGCACAGTGCTCAGCACTGGGGCTCTAGCATGAAGAAAATAAACAAGACACAGTTCCTGCCCACAGGGAAGTTTCACCCTAGTGAGAAGATACTGACAACTAAATAGACAAGATATAGTCCAGGAACGCAGAAATGGGATAGCACAGGGTGCCGCAGGAGCATAGCCAGGACAAAATAAACCCAGAGAGGGTGGAAAGAGAGCTACAGGACATCCAGTTACATTTGAATTTCAAATAAACAGTGAATACTTTTTTAGTACAAGAATGTCCCAAATATTGTCCTGTATTTTCATTTGCTACATCTGGCAACCCTAGGTGGGAATGATGTTTAGAAAAGTATCTCAGAGGAAATGATACCTAAGATGACAACTGAATTATTACTTGTCCCCAACAAATTTATATCAGTTGAAAATGTGTCTTAGTGGCTGGCTTATGGAGACACCCATGTGGCAAGGATCTGAAAGCTCCTGACAGCAGCCAGTAAGGAACTGAGGGCTGCTGCCCAGAGCCGTGTTAGTAAGCCATCTTGGAAGTAGATCCTCCAGCCACAGTCCAGCCCTCAGACGACAGAGCCCTGGCCGACAGCTTGACTACAATACATGAGAGACCTTCAGGCAGGGTCACCTGGCGAAGCCACTCCTGACCCTCAGAAACTGTGTGAGATAGTAACGTTTGTTGTTTTAGGCTGTTAGGTTTTGGGGTAACCTGTTAGGCAGCAATAGATAAGTAATGCTCTGCCCATTAGCGGAGTGCTGCGGCCGCCCGACCGGGCCTACACTAGTACCCCATCATGCCCACTCATTGCTGAGAGCAGCCGCAACTAGCGTGGGCGGCCTCACAGCGAGAATGGCCACAGCTGTGACTGTCAGTCAATTATGCCTCCCACCGGAAGGAGATCTGAATGGTGTATTTCCATGGCCGCCACAGGATAACAAAAAGCTTACTAATGACAGCGCATCCTTTCTGAAACAAAATAAGACCTTTTTAAAACAGCAAAATAAAAAATACTTCTCTGAGTTCAGCTTAATCATTTGAGAGAACTGTGTGAAAACAGAAATACAAGCAAAATAATAGAGAAAATTAGCAAAGCTATGAAAACACCAATCTTGGATTAGCCATGGCTTTCAGCTTGATTTCACGTGTGCTAAGAACTGATATGGCTTTTTCAACCAACAAAATCATTTGTGGGGCCGGCCCGGTGGCGCAGCGGTTAAGTTCACACGTTCCGCTTCTCGGCGGCCTGAGGTTGGCCGGTTCGGATCCCGGGTGCGGACATGGCGCCGCTGGGCACGCCATGCTGTGGTAGGCGTCCCACATATAAAGCAGAGGAAGATGGGCACGATGTTAGCTCAGGGCCAGGCTTCCTCAGCAAAAAGAGGAGGACTGGCAGTAGTTAGCTCAGGGCTAATCTTCCTCAAAAAAATAAGATAAAATAAAGGAAATCATTTGTTGCTGGGTCGTTTGTTTTGACTCTCCCATTCAGAAAGGAATTTCTGAAATTTAAGGATAACGTGCAACTGAAGAGCTGTGAACTGTGGTTAATCAACTAATCCAGAATTTCTAAGAGTACTTTCATGAAAGAAGTTGTGCTCTGAATTCCAGAAATTATTTTATTCCAATAGATTAAGTCTGAGTTAAAGTGATTACATTCCAACTATCTAATATGAATAGAAAAATCTCAGAGGGGCCGGCCCAATGGTGCAGCAGTTAAGTGCGCACGTTCCGATTCAGCAGCCCGGGGTTCACTGATTCAGATCCCCAGTGCGGACATGGCACTGCTTGGCAAGCCATGCTGTGGCAGGCGTCCCACATATAAAGTAGAGGAAGATGGGCACGGATGTTAGCTCAGGGCCAGTCTTCCTCAGCAAAAAGAGGAGGATTGGCAGCAGATGTTAGCTCAGGGCTAATCTTCCTCAAAAAATAAATAATAAATAAAAATCTCAGAGAAAGACATTTCCCTTCTTTTCCAAAAATACAGGATAAGTTGGAAGGGAAGGGGTTAATAACTGTGAACTAAATATGGCTGCAGGGAGATGCTAGAAATTTTCTTTGACTACCCCCTTGGCTTTATAATAAAGTTTTCTATCCAAACCATCTCAGAGGTCATGCTATTATGACATATTTTTCAGGTCAGTTCAATACTAACTGAGCTGAGATGTGTCTATAGTCGGAATCCTTTAAGGTCTGTGTTCCAGGTATATCAGATGTCACTTCTCCCCTATAGCCTGCAAAAGAGTCACAATTCTCTTACCAGATTTCCAATTCAAATTTCATAGAAACTGAGATAAGGACATTGCCTTAAAAGGATTACATCTCCCGGATAGTATAATTCACTAATCTAACCCATACTTTTTAGAATTTTCTATGTAAATTAATATTTTAAAGTATTCTATTTTTTAAATATCCAATTCATTTAAAAATTACCTTGGTATACCAATCTTAGATATTAAAAGAGAGAACATAGTGATCAAAAAAATAAAATCTAGAATATCTTCAAATTTGAGAAGCTGATTTTACAGAATAAAGGTACAGTTATTCAGCTATTTGTCCATAGAATTAGGGAGCAGTTTTACATATATGCTTTGACCAATTATATAAAACTGATATACATATTAAACAAAGCTCTGAAGTTTCGGGCCTAAGGCCCATGCATTTTCTCTGTAGCCACTCTAACACACATGTTCAAGATTTTCCAACAACTGAATCCAACATTTCTTAACAACTGGCTTGCTTCGTGGGGAGGTTTAAAGATCTGGAACCAAAAACCAAGGAAAGCTTTAAAAACTGGCCAGCAAAATAATCAACAATTTCTAGAGGATTAGCTGTCTTTTCTAACTAAACAATACTCTATAAAATTTTATGATCCAGAGTAGAAGAGAGTTGAGAAAAAAACATTCAACACAAAACTCTTTAATATCATCTGGGATAACAGATGCTACTCAAACACAGTTTCATTGTTCCTAATCTCTTGGCCTCCAGCTTTCTTTCCTCATTTTTTGGAAGTTCTTTTATTTTCCTCCTCTTTGTTCATAAGTAACAAATATATATTGTAGAATTTCTTATTTCACTGATACATCTTAATTAATATAAAGAAAATGCTTTTTTTTATTTTAATGAGAAGTTGAATAGATTCCCCCCACATTAGAACTACAAAAAAAAAAATCTCTAAAATGTGTAATATTTCCAGTGATTTCATGATTTACTTTTCTCCTTTCTGACTTGTCCTTATGGGGTTATCTTGAAAGAAAGTTTCACTTTGAAAAACTTCACTAATAACAATTTTCTCTTATTCATCTCAAATACTCCCTTTTAAACTAAAGTTCCAAAATTGGAGGGGAGGGGACAACAAGTGGAAGCTATAAGAAAACCTGAAAAGAAAAAAGCTTGACAGCAGAATTTTGTCATTGTTCCATCCACTCAACAAATTGAGCGTTGTGCTAGATACAAGTCCTACTTTGTCTTAAAACACCAACGAGGCTAATAAAATTTTATATATATATATAAATTATATTATATATTTATAAATTTATCTATATACACAATTGGTTTTTTGTGGAGAGTTTTTGAATTGTTTTGTGCTTTCCGCCTTGTTCTAAGGACTCAGGCAATAGGAAGAATGGAATAGATTCTGAGAACTACACATGCAGAGTCAGGGATAAAGGTATCCGCGGATAAAACAGAAAGAAAACCAAGATGTTAAGAACATTTCAAAATTATTAAAGCTCTAAAAGTAACGCAAAAATCAGTGTAGCACTTTATAAATATTATTTTATTTGAGTCTAGCAATGTTCTTGATTACAACAGCCAACAGACTCTATTAACTTACTTGTTTTGCCAAAAAATTTAAATGTGTCCGGAAGGATTTTCACATGAGAACATATCTTCAAATTTATAACTGAAGTTAATAGGAAAATAAAATTCAATTACAAAAGTGCACTTGAGAAACTCACAGCAAATCTCGTTAGACGTCATATTACAGGACATTGCAGTCATGCCGCGTAACCTTTCCATCAATGATGGACTGCCCATACAACAGTGGTCCTGTGAGATTAGCACCATAGAGCCTGGGTGTATAGTGGGCTATACCATCTAGGTTTGTGTTAAGTATACTCTATGCTGTTCATACAACAACGAAATTGCCTAATGACTCATTTTTCACAATGTTATCTCCATCATGAAGTGACACAAGACTGTACTGGCAAGGATGTGAGCAACAGGGAATCTTCATATACTGATGGTGGCAGTGTAAATTGGTATTATCACTTTGGAAAAAGTCATCTGGAAGTATTTACTAAAGCTGAGCACATGTATTCTCTAACCAAACCACTCCAATCCTAGGTAAATGTCCTGTTCACCAAAGGACATGGACTAGAATGTTCATGAGATCACTAATTGTAATATCCCAAAACTGAAAACTACCCAAATGCCCAATAACATTAGAATGAATAAACAAATTATGGTTCATTCATAAAATGGAATATTATACAGCAATGAGAAAGGATCAACTACAACCAGATACAGATGAATCTCACAAACAAAGTTGAGGATGAGAAGCTAGTCATGAACGAGTACTGCATGATTCCATAAATAAAGCATAAAAACAGATAAAAATAATCTATGCTGTTAGAAGTCAAGATAGCAATTACCCTCGGAAGGGGACACAAGGCAGGCTTCAGGAGCACTCGTAACATTCTGCTTCTAGATATGAGTGCTGGTTTGTACAACTCCACTGAGCTATACACTTGTATATATATTCTTCTCTCCATATTTTGACTAAAACTTGAAATATATATACACAAATAAATATATAACATGAACATTTTCATTATAAGACTAATACCCCTTCATGGATACATTACAAAATACAGAAAAGAACACCAATCAATCATAATCTCATCTTCTAAAGATACATGTAATTTGACGTATTTCCTCATTTTTCTATAAACTTCACATAGTTAAGAATACGTAACACATACAGTTTTACTTAAATTTGAGCAACATCCCTACATAAAGTAATTATTGCATATCAAGCATTTTCTACCTTTAAAATATTTCTCTCCATAAGCAAAATTTGACTATAAAATTAGCTATCACATACATACATATGCAATTTACTTTAAAATCACCTCGTAATACAATTCTGTGTAGGAGCTACGTTTTCCCTACTTAGAAATAATGCTATGATAAATTTCTCTTTGTCTTTACTAATCATACTTCAAAATTTACTTCCTTAGGATAGATACCTAAGGCAGAATTACAGGAGCCAATGCTTTTGCATTAAAATTAGTAAAAGATAAAATATTGCTATGACATGAAGACAGAGGTTTGGAAAGACAACAAAATTGACGACCTTTCCTCGTTTCTTCACTAGTCTTTTTTTTTTAGAAAGAGCTCCTTAGCCAGTAGAGTCCCTCAGTAAACCAAAAAATCTATGGTCTGAAAGTCTAAGACATGTGAAGCTTGATGACACCTCAGTATGAGACACATAGAAGGTACGGGGGAAAAAAAGTTTTCTGAATTGAGGGAAAACTCTTAGGCAAAAAAATCAGTCTGATTCTACCTGTTGCTTCATCCCCACTTCTTCTATATACCCTTGGAGCAGTAGTTCTCAAAGTGTGGTCCAGGGCAATAAGATCAGTTCACCTGGAAACTTGTCAGAAATACAAATTCTCAGACCCTACTCCAGACCTACTGAGTCAGAACCCTTGGAGGCAATCTTTAGAACATGCCCTCCAGGCAGTTCTGAAGCTCGCTGAAATTTAAGAACTCCTCGCCTAGAGCATTATAAACCTCCAGGCATAGTAAGAAAACATCACCTTTATTAATCAGAAAGTGGAAAAAAGATAAATAATTTTTTTCAAACTATTATTCTAATTGCTACCTTGCTCATCTGGGAGATGGAGGACCTTACTGGTAGATAAACGTTTTCATCTTCTGCTCCACTTCTGTTATGTTTGTGATTTACATGTCTGCAATGTCAGCCATGCTATTTTTCATACTTTAATGGATTCTAAATGGACTCACTAAAGGGGACGCACAGGATGTCACTGAACAAAGGATGATAAGAGAGTTCCTAGCTTATTCTGTGATACACATAAAATATTTGATTTAATTAGTTTCACAGACAGATAATGAAAGAAGTAATTTGTATTACAAGTAAATCCTGGTAGCAATTTCCTTTTACTTCAAAGTACAGCTTACAGTTAAATGTATTCGGGCTGGTCTTTTCAATAATTTAATCAGCAACTTGCAGACACGCAAGTTTAATCAATGATAAAGAAAGGCTTGAATATCAAAGAAACAATGAAGCAAGCAAAGGGGAGGAGAATATTTTTTTGAGCACCTACTACATGCTAAGTATTAGGCATAAAGCTTTACAGAATAGGGTTAAATGAGAAAATACAATCTTTATGAGGCAGGTATCATTACTCCCATAACATGAATGTGAAAATCTGACAGAGATTTAGTAAATTTCTATGTTACCGACTGTAGACCTAGTAAATAAAAATGGCAAAGCTGAAATTTGAAGCTGTGCTTCTATGGTTCCAAAACCTGTCCCTTTTCAAATATATCAAACTTACTTTACAACATCAAGCAAAACACAGTGCATTTTCATCAGAGTAAATAAAAAAGTCCTCAAGAAAAAGATAGAGTTAGTAAAATTTTAGCAACTTTTAATAGTTTTCCTATTATTTTTTAAAGACAAATACAGTTTTAAAAAAGAATATTTCAGGGGCTGGCCCCGTGGCCGAGTGGTTAAGTTCGCGCGCTCCGCTGCAGGCGGCCCAGTGTTTCGTTGGTTCGAGTCCTGGGCACGGACATGGCACTGCTCATCAAACCACGCTGAGGCAGCGTCCCACATGCCACAACTGGAAGGACCCACAACGAAGAATATACAACTATGTACTGGGGGGCTTTGGGGAGAAAAAGGAAAAAATAAAATCTTTAAAAAAAAAAAAAGAATATTTCAGCTACCATTTTTATTCACTATGTGATTTATAAAAAAGAGGAGAAGAAAGCAGGTTAAATGTCACAATGGGCAATTTAATCTCTTCTGAATAAAAACATTTGCAATTGAAATTGGTAGATTTAATTTTAAAAACATTTTGTTGGCAATAAAGCTGTTAACCAGCTTTCTAGCATGTTTTTGGATATTTGGCTTTTCGGTTTGGCAACGCATGCAAATTTTATTGCATAATGGTCATAAACAAGACAAATTTAAATAAGGAAATTCAAAAGAGAAAACATTTAAGAGGTTTATTTTAGAACGAATTCTAACTGGCAATCAAAATTATCTTCTTCCCTTCACACAGTGGGTTTGAAATTAACCAGCACCAATAGCTGTGACCAAGAGTAAGCAAGACGGCCAAAGGTAAAGGTGTGAAAAGGTTTTCTTCCAGGAGGAGACAATGGGCCATATGGGAATAGGAAATAAAAACAGACAATTAGATCAACTCCATTTTCAAAAGACTAAGCACATAAGAAATCACATAAATAAAGACCTTTTCATCTCAACAGTATTCTACTCCTGCCAACTGAGTTACAAACTGATTCACTGAAAATTAATTTTGTAATAATACAGAAACAAGACTGCAGTATCCTTTCCTCCAAAAAGAAGATCAGTTTATCCCCTTTCATATGAAACAGTAACTGGTTATTTCAACAACTATAAAAAATAGGTATCATCATGTCATACTCTTTATAATAAAGTAATTTAGATGAACTATCAGAATAGAGAATAACAATTTACATTAAAAAAACAAAAAAAAGCCATTTTATTGTGGCTCAGGTATAACATACTACATTATCAAAATTATTTCCGTGAGCCAGCCTGGTGGTGTAGTGGTTAAGTTTGCACACTCCGCTTTGGCAGCCCAGGGTTCGTAGGTTCAAATCCCGGGTGCAGACCTAGTACTGCTCGTCAAGCCACGCTGTGGTGGTGTCCCACATAAAATAGAGGAAGCTTGGCACAGATGTTAGCTCAGTGACAATCTTCCTCGAGCAAAAAAAACAGGACGATTGGCAACAGACGTTAGGTCAGGGCCAATCTTCCTCACAAAAAAGCAAAAAAACAAAACAAAACAAAAAACTATTTCTAAATCTACAACACACAATCAAAACACAGAGCAAAGTTATGTAATTCTGCCTAACCACAAATACATTGTGAAAGCAGTTAACAGGAAGATAAAAGACGTGGTAACCAAAGTCTATTTAAAAACATTTTAATTTTTCCTTTATTTTTTGCTTTAAATCAGGAACTCCTTAAATTTTATTCATAAAAGGTAATTATTTAATTCTAATATTTAACTATTTAATATGGTAGACCAAACACTCATACTTAAATAAAACATCTTGTAGGTAAACACAGGAAAAATACAAAAGAGAAAAAAGAGCAGATGGTGCAGGTCCTTCAGGAAAAGCAAGCTGCTGGAACGAACAGGTTAATACAACTATTTGTAGCATGGGATAGTTGTCTACTTTCAGAGCATTAAGATATTTTTAAATATCCTGAAACCAAACCCAGATTCAAAAGGCAAAGCCAGAACCATTCACTGTGTTAATTAAAATACAATCTCTTACTAAGCCTAGCACAGTAAGAGAAGCCAAACTCACCCTAATATGACCTCAGATTTAGAAGGCTGCCAAAGAATTTTTATAGAAATAGCAACCAACTGTCACTTATACCTACTGTTCAAAGTAACATAAAACAAAACAAAAACTTACTAGGCATTTCACGGCTTAAATTTGTGAAGTAAAATCCAAAGAAAATAATACGGGCAAATGTTAGTAGCCTTTTTAATTAAAGGTACAACTCTAAAATATATAGACTACTCTATTTTTTAAGATTTCAAAACCTGAAAATCTCTAACACCAATTCCCTACCCTTTCACCTTTCCAACTCCTCTTAAATTTCTCATCAAGAAAGTAAAGTTCTCACATCCCCTTCTTGGCAGAAATTCTTATAGTCCCTACAAGGAGCCATTCCAGCAACACTTTTGGTAGAACTCTAAATTCCTTCTGTTCCTACCTCCTTGCCCACAAAATGCTTCCTTCATTCCTGTTCCCAGGCTGTGAAGATCTGTTGAAAAACGTTACAAAATCTGAAACAACTGGTTCCACATAAACGTATGTAATCCAACCTCAGCTGGTTCCCTGCTGCTACTTAGGGGTCCCAGAATCTCTAGATTATAAAGGATTCAAAACAGTACAAAACACGCTCTAACCAACAATACTGTCTAAATGGAGAATTTGAGCTTCTCTCATAATTAGGTGCTGTTTATCCAGGGAATAAACGTTGGTTTGGCATGTAAAAATCAATCAATGTAATTCACCATATTCATGGGCTAAAAATACTCCAACATATAATCATTGCAATAGGTAAAGAAAAAACATTTAACAAAATCCAACAACCATTTATGATCAAAACTCTCAGAAAACCAAGAATAGAAGGGAAACTTACTCAACCAGACAAAGGGCTGCTGTGAAAACTCTACCGCTAACATCACGCCTAACAGTAAAAGACTTGATGCTTCCCTCCTAAGATCAGGAACAAGGCAAGGATGTCTGCTCTCACCATTTCGCTTTAAACTTGAACTGGAAGTCCTAATCAGTGACAACAGGAAAGGAAAAGAAATATAAATTGGAAAGGAATAAGTAAAACTGTCTTTATTCACAAATGATGTGACAGTATTTGTAAAAACTCCTAAGGAATCTAGGAAAGAGTTCAGAAAGTAACCAGCTACAAGACCAAAGTACAAAACCCAATTGTATGTCTACATACTAGCAAAGAACAACTGGAAATTGAAATTAAAAATACCATTTACAATAAAAAATACTCCTGGAACTAATAAGCATAATTATAGCAAAGTTGCAGGATACAAGGTTAAAACATAAAAGTCAACTGCTTTCTTATAAACTAGCAACGAATAATTGGCATTTGAAACTAAAAACACAAAGCTACTTACATTAGCGTCAAAAAAATGAAACACTTAAGTATATCCAGTAAATATGTATAAGATCTCTATGTGGAAGACGACAAAACTCGGATGAAAGAAATCAAAGATCTAATTAATGGAGAGCCATTCTATGTTTGTGGGTAGGAAGAATCAATATTGTTAAAGATGTCACTTATTCCCAACTTTACGTACAGATTCAACGAAATCTCAATCAAAATCCTAGTAAGTTATTTGGTGGATATCAACAAACTGATTCTAAAATTTACATGGAAAGGTAAAAGACTCAGAACAGCCAACACAATATTGAAGAAGGGTTGGAGGGCCGGCACTGCCCAACTTCAAGACTTACCGTAAGTCTACATTAATAAAGACAGTGTGGTATCAGCAAAAGAATAGGAACACAGATCAATGGAACAGAATAAAGAGCCCAGAAATGCACCTACACAAATATATTCGATTCACCTTTAACAAAGGAGCAAAGGTTATTCAATGGAGAAAGGATAGTCTTTTGAACAAAAGAAGCTGGAACAACTAGACATCCACATGCAAAAAAAAAATGAATCTAGACACATACCTTACACCTGTCAAAAAATTAACTCAAAATGGACTGCAGACCTAAATGTAAACCACAAAACTCCTAGGAGAAAATCTAAGTGACCTTGGGTTTGGCAATGACGTTTTAGATACAACACCAAAAGCGTGATGCATGAAAGAAAAAATTGATAATTAGACTTTATTAAAATTAAAAACTTCTCTGTGAAAGATACTGTTTTTTCTCTACTACCAGATAACTAATGTCCAGAGTCTTTGCATATCCTTACAAAAAACACATGAATAAGTATGTGTATGTATGTTGTTATTGCTCACTTCCTTTTAAAAAAATGGTTATATTCTCAGCATGTTGTTCTGCACTTTTCTTTTGTAAACTTAAGAACGTGTCTTTGTAGATAGGTTTCTCACTCCCAATTTTACATCTGCATAGTATTCTAAGTATTGAACATAATTTAACCAGATCTTACTGATAGATTTACACTCTTTCAAATATTTTGTTATTACATACAATACTGCAAAGCTAAGCTTTATTTTCTAAATTTACAAGCGTATCAGTACAATAAATTCCTAAAATTGGGACTGCTAGGCCATAGGAAAAGTGAATGTTAATAGATATTGTGAAATTGCTTCCCATAAAGGTTGTACTAACTTATGCTCCTATCAGCAGTATAAGAAAGCACATGCTACCCCCCACACCCTTGACAACAGTGTTTTATCAAACTTATTATTACTTGCCAGTCTTATAAAGTGAACAATGCTATCATGTAAATTTTCTTTTTCTTTCCTTCTTTCTTTCTTTTTTTGGTGAGGAAAATTGGCTCTGAGCTAACATCTGTTGCCAATCTTCCTCTTTTTGCTGAGGAAGACTGGCCCTGAGCTAACATCTGTGCCCATCTTCCTCTATTTTTTATGTGGGACCCCCGCCACAGCATGGCTTGAGGAGTGGTGTGTAGGTCTGCATCCAGGATCTGGACCCACAAACCCCAGGCTGCTGAAGCAGAGCACGTGAAGTTAACCACTATGACACCAGGCCAGCCCCTACTCAGTGTAATTTTAAATTACCATTAATATTTTCTTCTGTGAGCTGTTTATTCATAAGTTTTGCCCATTTTCTAAAAATTGGATTGTTGGTTTTATTGTTCCTTTTTTCACTATTCAATATTCTCCTTTGTCCTTTTAATGTTTTCAGGCTTTTAGTATATTTTATTTGATATCAATATTGTTACACTGCTCACACTACATCTTCGGCCTTTTCTTATTTTCAATCTTTCTTAGACTTAATAATTTTGAATATATTTTTACTTCCAAAACAACTTTTTCTGTGTTGGAACTATATCCTCTTAAGAGTCTTCATTCCCTTTTCTTCCCATCACAGCTTTCTCTCATCATTTCCAATAGTTCTGCCTTCAAAGGAGTCTGTTTGACTATTCAGTGATATTCGGTCTTCTGAGTTACTGAATTGTAACTTTAACAGCCAAAGGCTATTGCAGTATCTTGGACTGTGGAGAAGCAGTAGTCAGTATAACTTAGGCATACTTTAAATTTGGCGTGCAAGCAAAGAATGGGCTGATAAAGTGGAACTGCTCTGCTGAGGATATAAAGGAACAAGTGGAGGACACATGGCAGACCCCATCTACCTGCAAGGACGTGAACACCACATCCCGTTAAGTAAAACTCTCCCCCAGCTGCTGAGGAGGCAGGCTCCCAGAGGGCTGCATGTAGCTTGCAGGCAAGTATGGCCTCTTTCCACATGCCAGAAATACCCAAAAGTACAGCCCACCCAACAGCTTGTGCCTCTCAGATAATTGAGGAATCCCTGACTTTCACCAAAGGTTCTGCTGGGCTTTCAACACCATAGATAATGAAGCCCTCAGTTACAGTATTCTTATCTTTTATTTTTCTTAATGTATAATTACAAGAATTTATGACAAGGATATACAAATATTCAAATGCTTTTAAACCCTCTACTACTCCCCTTGTTATGACTGAATATAATTACCTTCAGCCTTGTTTTTATTTTAATTAATTATGTAACTTTTAAACCTCCAACTCTTAGAGTCTGGGAATGCTACGGCAACACAAGCTCTCGCAGTTCAGCATTTACTGAGTGCAGAGAACTGTGCTAGACACCACACTAGACTCTGACGACAAAATTAAAAAGGACCCTGCCCTCAAGTGTTCATAGTCTGGTAAAAGGACAATCATATAAAGAAATACGATATAATGTGATAAGGACAATAATAAAGTATGTACAGGGTCCAAAGGTTAACATGAGGAGGCATAGTAATGAGGAGGTACAGAGGAATTCGTGCTCAGCTAGATTTTAAACAGTAAATAGGAATTTGCCCAGTGGCCAAAGGAACTATAGATAGAAGACAGGACACACATTCTTTCAACAAAGTTCCCAGTTTGGGACAGATACTATGGGATAGATACGTTGAAATACCTGTCCTGGAGATACAATGATGAATAAGACAAAGTCTCTGACTTCATGGAGTCAGGAGGGGACCAATAAGTAAACCAGTAATTAAAGTACAGTGTGATAAATGCTACAATAGGGATAAGGAGAGAGCACTAGGGGATTATGGGCCAAGTGGAAATAAGACTTAAACTTAGATGTAAGGATCAGAAATTAGCCAGATGAAATGTACACATATGAGGAGTGGAGTAGAAGACAGTGTTAGGAAGGCACGGCATTCCAGGTACAGAGAAAAGCATACAGAAAGGCAGAGAGAGAGAGAGAGAAGGCAGAAGCATAGGTGTCTGAGATAAGGCTAAAGATGAAAGCAAGAACCGTATCATGAAGGATCTTTTAAATTGGAGTTTGGACTTTATCTTGAGGGCAATAAGGAACTATTAAAATGTTTTTTTAACATGGAAAGACTGTTCAGATTTGTGTTTGAGAAAAAGTATGTGGCTATAGTACAGTGAATGAAGCAGAAAGAAAGAAATCTGGAAGTAGAACAGCTGCAGGAATCCAGGAAATGGTTCACAGCAGTCTGAACTAAGATGGCAGCAATGGAGACAAAGGAAATGGGTAGGGAGACTGAGAGATTTAGGAGGTGGAATCAACAAGTCTTATAAGTGATTTGATTGAGAGGAGAAAGAGAAAGAGAAAGGAGTCAAAGATGATGCCTCACTTTCTAGTTTGGGCAAAGGGTGGATGGTACCACCATTCAGTAAGATAAGGAAAAGGGGAGAGCAGGTTTCGAGATGGTGAAATAATCACTTTAATTCTGGACAGATTGAGTCTGAGATGCATATAAGTTATTTAAATGAAGGTGTCCAATAAGCAGTTGGATATTCAAAAACTCAAGCCAAAGGTTTGGGCCAAAGGTACAGATTTGAGAATCATCCATATACAAAGCAGATGATAACTAAAGCAGTGAGAATAGATGAAATTGCCTGGGGAGAATGTACAAGGTGAAAAGAAAACATAACAAAGATAAAACCCCATGGAACACTAACATTAAGAAGACAAAGAGAGGAAAAACTAGGAGAATAGACTGAAAGTAAACAGCGAAAAAGGAAGATGAAAATATTAACAGGAAGAAAAGAAGTAGGCACTTAACGAATGCTCACTACATGCGAGATGCTGTCTCAGTGATTTTATGTGCACTACCTTATTTAATTTTTACACACTCTACGAGCAACTTACTATTATTATCTGCATCACTACAGATGTAGATATTTTGGCTTAGAGAAATCAACTTGCTCAGGTTTACACATTTAGTCGGGTGTAAGAAGTGCAAGGAAGATCACACCCTGGTCCTCCAGGGCTCTTGTTCATAAGTGCTACACTGTACTGCCTTCTGTGAAAGACCTAAAAAGTCTGGTATCACAGACACAAAGGAAAACAGTGGTTCAAAAAGAAAGACACCACCCAGTAGCAATGAGCTCACCCAGCACCGAGATCTTGGTTTCTAATAACTTTCCCCATTAAAAGGAATCAGGACCCTTTCAAAAAATTTCTGATCTGAGGAGTGAGCAGGAAATACATAAAATGAGCCCAGACATCTTGTAATGCTACAAAGTAAGGAGAGGCTCAAAGAAAACACCCCACAATGAGGGGGATGTCTCAAAGGGACACAGACAATCAACTGAAAGCTCCCAATGACCACAGGTCTAACAATTTGAGCCAAAAAACAAAGTAGTATTGAACTATAACCCAGAGTATAAACTAAATATCCATGAGTCCATACTGATATAAGGACTGACTAAATAAATAAATAAGTAAATAGGAGAGGAGAGACAAATCTAGGGTGCAAAAGAATCCCAAGCAAATTATATAGATACTGGCCCTCTTAAGGAGGCAGAGCAAACTCTCCACTTCTTCAATGTGGGCTCCACATACTGACTTCCTTCCAAAGACTATGGTATGGAAAGAGGGAGCGGGTAAAGAGCCACTTTACAGTAGGCAAACGTGAGAAGCACTACCTCAGCCGACCGATCAAGGCTCACATTAACAATGATGAGTCAAGGTGTAGTATGCACCCTAGATATGCTGCGATGAAAATGGCACTTTGTCTCTGTGGTCTTTCTCTCAAAAACACATAACCTCGATCATGAAAAAAACATCAGAAAACTCCCAATTGAGGGACATTCTACAAAATACCTGACCAGGACGCCTCAAAACTGTCAAGTTATCAAAAAACACAGCAAGTCTGTCACATTATCACAGTCAAAAGGAGACTAAGGATGCACGATGATAAAATGTAATGTGGTATCCTGAATGCCTTCCTGGACAATAAAGAGGATATTAGCTAAAAACTAAGGAAATGTGAATAAAGTATGGACTTCTGTTAGTTATAATGTATCAATATTGGCTCATTAATTGTAAAAACTTTACAAGACTAATGTAGGATGTTAACAGTAGAGGAAACTGAGTGAGGGGTTTATGAGAACACTATACAATATTTATAATTTTTCTGTAAACCTAAAATTGCACTAAAATTAAAAGTTTATTTTTAAAAAAAGGGCAGGTTAATGGTGCCAAATGCTGATAAACAAAAAACAAAAAGAAGACAGAGACCAAGGGCAGTTTCAGTGGACTAGTGAGTCTAAAGCCAGATTATTGGGCAGAGGAGTGAATGAAAGTTGAGAATGGGATTGTAAGTGTAGAGTTTCTTTCAAGAAATCTAGTAACGGGGGGAAAAGAAATCAGCGCTGGACGTAGACATCAAGTTGAAGAAAGTGGTTGGTCTTTTTCTTTTTTTAAATCAAGGTATAATTCACATACCCCAAACTTCACCTTTAAAGTGTACAATTCAGTGATTTCCAGTATAGTCACAAAGATATATAGCCATCACCACTACCTATTTTTTAAAGATTTTCATTATTTCAAAAAGAAATGGTGAAAGTAAAGAAGATCTAAATAAATGGAATATGTTCATGAATAGGAAGACTTAGCATTGTTAAGATGTCAATAAAACCAAAGTGACCTACAGACTCAATCCAATCTCTATCAAAATTCTAAGACTTTTTCACAGAAATGGAAAAGCTGATCCTCAAATTCATGCAGAATTGCATGGGTCCCAAACAGCCAAAATAATCTTGAAAAAGAAGAATAAAGTTGGAGGACTCACACTTCTCAACTTTGAAACTTAGTACAAAACAACACTAATCAAGGGGCTGGCCCCGTGGCCGAGTGGTTAAGTTCGCGCGCTCCACTGCAGGCGGCCCAGTGTTTCGTCGGTTCGAATCCTGGGCGCGGACATGGCACTGCTCGTCAGACCACGCTGAGGCAGCGTCCCACATGGCAGCGTCCCACATGCCACAACTAGAGGAACCCACAACGAAGAATACACAACTATGTACCGGGGGGCTTTGGGGAGAAAAAGGAAAAAATAAAATCTTTAAAAAAAAAAAAAAAAACAAAAAAACAACACTAATCAAAACATTATGATACTGACATATGGAGAGACATATACACCAATGGAATAGAATAAAAAGCCCAGAATTAAACCTTCACACATATGGCCAATTGATTTTGGACAAGGGTGCCAAGACCACTCAATGGGAAAAGGACAGTCTTTTCAACAAATGGTGTTGGGAAAACTAGATATCCATACGCCAGTTCGAACTTTATCTTACATCATTTACAAAAATTAACTCAAAATGGGGGCTGGCCCCGTGGCCAAGTGGTTAAGTCTGTGCGCTCCGCTGCAGGCGGCCCAGTGTTTCGTTGGTTCGAATCCTGGGCGCGGACATGGCACTGCTCATCAAACCATGCTGAGGCAGCGTCCCACATGCTACAACTAGAAGGACCCACAACGAAGAATATACAACTATGTACTGGGGGGCTTTGGGGAGAAAAAGGAAAAAAAAAATTAACTCAAAATGGATCAAAGACTTAAGCTTAAAAGCTAAAACTATAAAATTCTTAGAAGAAAACATTGGGAAAAATCTTCATGACACTAGATCTAGCAACCGTTTAATGGATATGACACCAAAAGCATAGGCCACAAAAGAATTGGATTTCATCAAAATAAAGAACTTTTGCACATTAAAGGATACCAATAAGAAAGTGAAAGGACAACCTACTGTATGGGAGAAAATATTTGCAAACCATTTATCTCATAAGGGATTAATATCCAGAATACATAAAGAATTCCTAAAACTCAACTCCAAAAAACAAACAATCCAATTCAAAAATGGGCAAAGGACTTGCATAGATTTCTTTAAAAAAGATAATAAACGGCAAATAAGTATATGACAATATGTTCAAGATCACTAGTCATTAGGGAAATGCAAATCAAAACCACAATGAGACATCACTTCATACCTACTACGATGGCTATAAAAAAAGCGTTGGCGAGGATGTGGAGAAATTGTAACTCTGTGCACTGTTGGTAGGAACATAAAATGGTGCAGCCATTTCACACTGATGTAAACAGTTTGTTGTATAGATAGATCACCTTTCGTTTATCCATTCATCCACTGATGGACATTTGGGTTGTTTCCACTTTTTGGCTATTATGAATACTGCTGCTAGAAACATTTATGTAGAAGTTTTTGTAAGGATATATGTTTTCCGTTCTCCCGGGTACAGTCCTAGGAGTGGAACTGCTGGGTCATATGGTAACTCTTATGTTTAACTGTTGGAGGAACAGCCAGAATGTTTACTAAAGCAGCTGCATCATTATACATTTCCGTTAGCAATATATGCAGGTTTTTATTTCTTCATATTCTCCCCATTACTTATTATTATCTGTCTTTTTTATTCTAGCCAGGCTAATGGGGCAAAGTGATATCCCATTGTGGTTTTGATTTGCATTTCCTTGATTACTAATGATGTTGAGCATGTTTTCACACATATATTATCCAATTGAATATCTTCTTCAAATCCTTAGCCTTATTTTAAATTGAGTATTTACCTTTTTAAATTATGGAATTGCAAGAGTTCTTTATATATTCTGGATGCTTGTCCTTTATCAGATATATAATTTGCAAATATTTTCTCCCATTCTGTGGGGGTTTTTTTCACTTTCTTGACAGTGTCTGTTATGGACTGAATGTGTCCTCTCAAACTTCGTATGTTGAAGATACTTCAAAAGGGGGCCTTTGAGAAGTAATTAGGGCTAGATGCGGCCATGAGGGTGGGGCCATCCTGATGGGATTCATGCCCTTACAAGAAGAGACACCAGAGAGCTTGCTCCCTCTCTTTCTTTCATGTGAAGACACAAGAAGGAGGCAGTAGTCTGGAAAAGAGCTCTCACCAGGAACCGAATGGGCCAGCACTTTAAATTGGACTTCCCAGCCTCCAGAACTGTAAGAAATAAATTTCTGTTGCTTAAGCCACCCAGTCTATGGCATTTTGTTATGGCAATACGAACTAATATAGTGTCCTTTAAAGCACAAACGTTTTAAATTTTAAGTCCAATTTATTCATTTTTTATTTTGCTGTTTTACTTTTGGTGTCTTATCTAAGAAAACCATTGAAGATTTGTGCCTATGTTTTCTTTTAAGAGTTTTATAGTTTTAGCTCTTACATTTTGGTCTTTGATTGGTTTGAGTTAATTTTTGTATATAGTGAGAGACAGGAGTCCAACTTACTGTTTTACATGTGGATATCTGTTGTCCCAGTACCATTTTTTGAGAAGACTATTCTTATTCCAATGAATTGTCTTGGTACCCTTGTCAAAAATCAGTTGACCATAAATGTGGGTTTATTTCTGGACCTTCAATACTACGCTGTTGATCTGTGTACTTGTCCTTATGGTAGTGACAGTCTTTTTAACTCACTTTATAGCAAGTTTTGAAATCAGAAAACGTGTCCTCTAATTTTTTTCTCCTTTTTCAAGATCGTTTTGGCTATTCTGGGACCCTTACATTTCCATCTACACTTTAGGATCAGCAATAAATGGTACCACAATAAATGTCTTTTTAAAAGCACTTTCTAGTTCTGCTTCTAGTATAACCATTTAGTTCCTACTGAACCAACACTCTAGCGGATAACAACTCTAAATTCTGGATAAAACATAAAAAATAACTATCTCAAAGCAAAAGAAAGATACCAACAGAGTTGTACTTGTTTAGCCAGGTGAGTTTCCCATTTTCTATGGCATTTAGCCAGAAGGGAGGCACCAGTCTATGCTATGCAAGGCGCTAAAACTCCCACAGAAAACACAGTCTTACTGGCTTGAAGAACTAAATAACAGAGTTTGGGATAAACATGATTGCTATAAAGGGGGGAAACTGGAAGAAGGAGAGACTCAGACAGGGGAAACCCCAGATTCTGTGCATAAACTGTGTCTAAATCTTTGACTGACTCCTGAACCACACATACATGGGGCAGATTTTAAGAATCCCAGCTAAGGCTAAAAAATTTTTTACTAAATTGAGGTTCGAGTTGCCGCTCCATCACAAGGAAGACATAGTTTGCAGTTAGAATCCAATGAAGTTAAGTGCCTACTAACACAAAAAGAACAACACTCTTTGGGAGAATATAAAGAAGTCCAGTCTTTACAACATATTTGCAATGTCCAGGATATGTTCAAAATTACTTGACATAAGAAAAAATAGAAGAACATGACCCATTCTCTAGGTAAAAGGCAATCAATGAATTTGACCCTGAGATGACTCAGATGTTGGAACCAACAGAGAAGAATTTTAAAGCAGCTACTATAACTACACTTAGGATGTAAAGGAAAATAGTCTGATAATGAACAAAAAGACAGAAATTTTCAGTAAAGAAAGAGAACCAAATGGAAATTCTAGAACTGAAAAATGCAATATCTAAAATTAAAAATTCATTGGATAAGATAAACAGCAGAATGGTAATAACAGAAAAATGTCAACTTTAAGTTAGATTAATAGAAAATTTCCAACATGAAGAATACAGAGGAAAAAGGGTAGGGAAAAAAATTTTAAAAACCTCAGGACTCATATAGCAATATCAAAAGATCTAAAATACATGCAATTGGAGTTCCAAAAGGAGAGCAAAACAAGAGAGAGAAAAAAACTTGCAGATACAAAAGCCAAAACTTTCACAAATTTGGTGAAAGACGTAACTTTAGAAGTTCAGTGAACCACAAGCAGAATAAATACAAAGAAAACCACATCTAGGCACATCATAGTCAAATGCTAAAAACCAAGATAAAAGAATTACGGTTTGTCTTTTTATATTTAAGATTACTTCCTAACACAGACTCCTAAAAGCCTAATAACATGGCCAAAAGAAATCAACATTTTAAAATTTTCTCATAGATACTGCCAAACAGCTTCCCCTCAAAAATATTAGTGTGGCTGAAGCACAGTGGGTACAAATAAGAGTGACAGAAATAAGAACAAAAACATATGCAGGGACGTAAAGTAGGTAAGGAGTTTGGGACTTTATTCTAATATAAATAGAAGTTGTTTAACAGGTTTTAAGCCAGGAAAAGACCCAGTTACTATAATTCAGAGTATTTATCTTAAGAAAGTAAATCTAAAGAAACAAAAACTTAGCTGACTAAAGAAACTGATTGGATGTCCAACATCATCACTGTATAGATACAGATATGCCTATGTATGTGTATTTATATATATCATGTATATAAACATACACACATCACATATATAAAACCACCAACAAAAAAAAGACTTACATATCCAGCAATAAGAAAATGGGGAAATGTTTAATAAATTATGATTCAGAAATGCAATGAAATAGTATGAAGCTCTAAGAATAGTATTTATGAAGACTGTCAAAATATGGAAAGTGTACTTTGCATTTGGTCAAAAAAGCAGAAAAGAAAATTATATGTGTACTAGCTTTGTAACTATAAAACATAAGTCTATGAACAATTAATAAAAAATAATATACAAAAACAAAAAGGTTATGTTAGGGTGGTAGAAATTTTTTTTCTAATTTTCAAAATCCTTACAGTATCATTGCTACATCATCATTTCAATTAAGTAAAATACTTTTCTACATCTTACTTCCAATACAATTCCCATATTGGGCCTATAATAAATATTAACTGATTTTCATCAATTTAAAAAATAATTAAAAGAAATCTCTTTTCCAAATCCTGTTGGTTCTCTTAATCTTGGTTCCTTCTGCTGCCACCAGCCAACAGCTCAAAGAAGAGTAACAATTTTCTTTTTACACAAAAGATGCTTCTAAACCAGCTTCTCTAGTTCTTGCCTCTTAAACGATTCTGTCTCCCTCTTCTCCATTTGTTTCATAAAGTTAAACAAATTGAGAAGGTTATACTCTATAACTAAACTTTACTCATATTTTTTTTAAAGATTTTATTTTTCCTTTTTCTCCCAAAGACCCCGAGTACATAGTTCTGCATTTCTAGTTGTGGGTCCCTCTACTTGTGGCATGTGGGACGCTGCCTCAACATGGCTTAATGAGCAGTGCCATGTCCACGCCCAGGACTCGAACCAGCAAAACCCTGGGCCACCAAAGCAGAGCGCACAAACCCAACCACTTGGCCACAGGGCCGGCCCCCTTTACTTGTATTATTAACATACACTCAGGGCTGACGTTCATGACTATCTTTCCTACCCTTCAGATGCCTCGCCTACCATCAAAGACAACCTCTCTCACCTAAACCCTCATTCTCTTGCTTCATATTCTGTCTTTTGAAGGCTTTTTTTCTATGTCACTCCTCCACTTTATGACTTGGTATCCTCTCCCTTCTTATTTTCAAGATCATTGCATCACCATTATTCCCTACTAAATATGATAGTTCTCCATATCTGCCAAGCTTGTGGTTCCCAGTTCCTTCTCCTGACCTGACTATTACATTAGATTAGAGCAGAGATCCCCAACTGTGTGCTGTGAGTAGGCTGTGGGTGTCCTAAGACACTGATCTCCTCAGATCTTTGGGGCAGCCAGGAGTGGCCTGGGGCGGGTGGAGCTCCTAGCTAGCTTACTCCTGACCTTAAGCCTCCTCTGTTTAGCCCTAGTGCACCCAATAAATGTTATCATCTTCTATGTATGCCATCATGTGAAAAAAAAAAAAAATGAGAAGCATAAAGGACTTCAGTAGTCATTTCTCCAAAGAAGATATACAAATAGCCATATGCACATGAAAAGACGCTCAACATTACTAATCAGTAGGGAAATGCAAATAAAAACCACACTGAGATACCACCGCACACTCATTAGGATGAAGACTATTAAAAAGAAAACAGAAAATAACCAGTGTTGGCAAGGATGTGGAGAAACTGGAAACCTTGGGCACTGTTGGTAGGAATGTCAAATAGTACATTCTACTGTGGAAATCATAATGGCAATTCCTCAAAAAATTAAAAATAGGATTCCCACATGACCCAGCAATTCCACTTCTGGTATATACCCCAAAGAATTGAAAGCAGGGTCTTGAAAAGGTATTTGTACTCCCATGTTCACAGCAACATTATTGACATTAGCTAAAACAGGGAAGCAACCCATGGGTACACCAACAGATGAACGGATAAGCAAAGTGTGGTAGATACATACGATGGAATAGTGTTTAGCCCCAAAAAGGAAGGAAATTCTGACCCATGCTACAACATAGATGAACCTTAAGGTCATTATGCCAAGTGAAATAAGCCAGTCACAAGAGACAAATACTGTATGATTCTACTTATATGAGGTATCTAGAGTCGTCAAAATCATAGAGACTGAGAGTAGAATGGTGCTGCCAGGGGCTTAGAGGAGGAGGCAATGGGGAGTTACTGTTTAATGGGTGTAGAGCTTTAGTTTTGTAAGATGAAAAGAGTTACGGAAATGGATGGTGGTGATGGTTGCACAATATGAATGTACTTAATCCCACTGAACTACACAATTAAAACCGGTTAAAGTGGGGGCCAGCCCAGTGGCGTAGTAGTTAAGTTCATGTGCTTCACTTCGATAGCCCAGGGTTCATGGGTTTGGATGCCAGGCACGGACCTACACACCACTCATCTAGCCATGCTACGGTGGTGCCCCACATAGAAAATAGAGGAAGACTGGGACAGATGTTAGCTTGGCGACAATCCTCCTCAGGCAAAAAGAGGAAGACTGGCAACAGATGTTAGCTCAGGGCCAACCTTCCTCACCAAAAAAAAATAAATAAATAAGGTTAAAGTGATAACTTTTATGTTATGTGTATTCTACCACAATAAAAATTAGAAAAAAATTGAGAAGCACCAAGGCTTGAAGTATCTCTTTCATTGCTTCACAAGACATATTTAAATTCTTAGAATAATTCTACAGACTATTTTTATTATTAAGCTAGACATTTTTATACAGTAGTTCCCCCTAGCAGTGAGGGATATGTTCCAAGACCCCCAGTGGATGCCTGAAACTGCAGATAGTACCAAATTCTATATACACTATGTTTTTTCCTATACATACATACCTATGATAAAGTTTAATTTATAAATTAGACACAGTAAGAGATTAACAACAATAACTAATAATAAAATAGAACAATTTTAACAATACACCGTTATAAAAGTTACCATAGATTTTAAAAACCTCAGCATACAATTTTTTTCCTTTCCTTATTAAATCGAGAACTTTCACCTTTTAACTTAAAGGAAGCAATTTCTGTCTTCTCTTTGGCATATGTGAATTGCCAGTATCACTACTCTTGCATTTTGGGGCCATTATTAAGTAAAATAAGGGTTACTTGAACACAAGCACTGCAATACTGTGACAGTCAATCTGAGAACGGAGATGCTACTAAGTGACTAAGGGGCAGGTAGCATATACACTGGACAAAGGGATGATTCATGTCCCAGGTGGGAGGGAGCGGGACAGCATGAGATTTCATCATGCTACTCAGAATAGCACACAATTTAAAACTTATGAACTGTTTATTTCTCACACTTTCCATCTAATATTTTCGGACAGCAGTTGACTATGGGTAACTGAAACCGTGGAAAGAGAAACCTTGGCTGAGGGGAACCACTGTACTGAAACACAGACTTCTCTAGCCTTCTCTCCAGAGTACATAGCCTACCTTAGACATACACCCTTTGAGGAAGCTGATGTTTCTTTCTCTCATAGCTATTTGTATTGTAATGGCATAAATTTTGTTCCTACCTTTTAAAATGGAAAATTGCAAACATATACAAAAGAAGAAAGGAATGATGAAACTTCACATAGCTATCACCCAGTTTAAACAATTAACCAACTCATAGACAATTTTGTTTTATCTATAATTCCACCCACTTTACTCTTCTTCCCCCAGTGGATTATTTTGAAGACAATCCCAGACATTATATTGTTTCAACCATAACTATTTCAATATGTAATCTCTACAGACTAAAAGACACTATTGAAAGACACATATTGAAAGATACTGCCAATGTCCTGCATAAATTCTTGTACTGGTGGGTCAGATTTCCAACATAAGCATTCCCACAGTAAACCATATACTAGTCACAGGAATTTTACATATATTAATTCATTCTACTATACTTCCTTACAAGTTAAATCACTTAAAAGTAGGGCTCTCAAACAATAAAATGAAGAAGAAAATGGCTTGAATAGTTTGCTCCAACTGTGACAGGACCACTGATCAAGGATGCACTTAGACACCACTCAGGAAAAGGCGGAGAAGAGTCACGCTCTCACTCTCCCCCACCCCTCAGAGGCGAATGACTCCACAGGATACAAGTTATCTGGTATATGATAACACAACACAGTAATATTATATAATTATTATTATACATAAAGTAATTCATGTAGTTGCATATTTTATAAAACAAATGCAATAAAACTAGCTCAATGTAGAAAATTTTTATTCAACTGTCCTTACCTTTTGTTGGACTGAGATTCTGATCTATAAATCCTCTTAGTTCTGCATTTGTGGAACTCAAACCAACCTAAATAAAATAGTTTAAAAAATTAAAAAAATAGGATCTTAGGTATTACGTGATCACTTAATAAGCTATTTTATACCTACCACCAGACATCCATATCAATTATTACATATAGTCACATAAAAATGAATTAATTATATCAACTATAGGAGTAGGATTTTTTAACAATGTTGCCATATTGCTTGAAATGGGAAAAATACGATTTCCAGATTAAGATAAAAATTAAATGACTTATGAGCAGAACTGAGATCTACAGATTTTTACTAATGCTTTTTTGAAAGCAAGTAATGTGGCAGCTGTGAAGTTGCCAACAGACATCCCAAAATTCCACCCTCATTGCTTCCCTTAATAATCACTGCCTATAATGCTTTTCAATATTAGGACATGTAATGGATCAAATAAAGACCATTAATACCACAAGGCAGACTTGAGGCCCACAGGCCTCAAGTCCAACTGCTCAGGTTCATACGCTGGCTCGTCAGGCTGACCACGCGTGTGGCCATGGTCACATACACTCTCTGTCTCAGTCTTCTTATCTGCAGATCGGAGGGTGCTAGAAGTACTTACCAATTCAGGTTGTTAGAAAGATTAAGTAAGATCATTCATGTAAAGCATAGAGGACAGTGCTTGACACAAAGTGCTCAACCCACGCTAACATTTATTGCTATCAGTATGATACTGGAGGGACTACCGAGAGCAGGTGTGTTCATAAATTCAGCTTTAGACAATATATTTCATTTAATGTGACGTCCACTAGACTACTTGAAATTATAGAGCTAAATATGGTAGTGTCATCAAACAGAGTTCTAAAAATTTATTATAGAGCCAGGAGAAAAAAAAACTCTTCATCTTTGAAAACTCAACACAAAGCAAGCATCCAATAAATGGTTCTACTATTACTATTATATTGCTGTTTTAATCCTTGTAGTTTTGTGATGTTGAAACATCAATGCTAATTTAGGACCTCAAACGTCCTTTCAAAGTACTACCACACCAAAAGGATTGTACAGCACACAAAGCTCTACCACTTTCTATCTGTACACTGGACTTAGGTTTCTAAACTACCCACTGCTGTAACATTATTCTTCATAAGCACTCATTTGATACTTTACAATTTCATAATGTAAGAGCAAATTATTTCATTATTTGGTAATTCAATGCTCTACTAATAGCTGTTTCTTTTTGTTTTATGTTACCAGAAATATTTCTACATATCATTCACATCATGAAAAACAAATTCTGATGCAAACCTATCTCTAGCATCTAATACTAAATTTTTATGACAGCAGCTGAGACGAAGACTACAATATAGCTAAAATACAGCTTCTTAACTCTATGTACATAATGGTGTAGATTCTTAATTCTGTCTACTTTCTTCTAAGTATTCTGTTAGAAATAAACCCCTTGCAACAGATTACCCCCACATGGATCTCCAGAGCGGCTCACAAATATAAAGTGCTCAATCTGTAAATGCCAAGAGTTTAGTGTGGGATCACTAACAGGCCTCCCCTTTTAAAACTCTTCTGCTATTAAAAAAAAAGAGGAAGACAAAACTTTTCTTGGTGTTCTACTGTAAAAAGAAAGCAAAGAAGGCAAAGAAGTCCTTTAATATATTCCATGCTTAACACAATGTGACCGTTTAATACATGTATTACAATAGCTTCAAAACCATCAGCTTACATCTTTTTGTTATTATACAAAGATAACGGCAAAAACCTCAACTAAAACCACACAGTCACAGTCGAGAGTTCACAGTTACCGGGTTACTGTTATGTTTAACACCTGCTCTTAATGTTCAACTTTTGCAGCGTAAAGCAGCAAACGAATTTTTAAGCAAACGAAACTTTTTAAGCCGTTGTACACCTGCACCTTAATATCCAACAAATTATACTCTAACAAGACAAAGGTAAATTGTGAGTTAATATTGTATGCCAATTTTGGTCTTATAGATGGAGGTGTTAGCATTTAGAGCTTATCTAAATACTACTAAAATCTATTTAATTAAAACTCCAAAAATGTATCAATTTCGGCTTCCATAAACACTTTAAAGACTCAAAGAAAAAGTATATTACTTGAGAGAAGAAAAAGTTGGCTAGGAAAGGAATTTAAAAAGATTAGTTATTCTTTCCTTATTCTATTTAAAAAGGATCTTTCTATGATGTATCACAGAGCAAGAGAGAAAAGAGAACTCATTTTATGTAAAAGTTTTCATCTAATAAGGTACTGAGAAGAGTTTTCTATCTGGATATTCGAACACTGTGTTGCATGCTCTAAGTAGTCAATAAATGTCTACTGAATAAAAAACATCCAAGCACAATTTTTAAGAATCAAACCATATTCCCCAATAACAGCATTACAATTTCACTTATATTTAACATTCTAGATTGACATAACTGAAAGAAAAGAGGATTCAGAGTGAGATGATCTGTGCTCAAGGTTCAGCTCTATCATTCACAAGAAAGGTGATCTTGAAGCAGTCACTGCAAAATGAGGGTGACAACACATATGTGTGTGACAAACTCCAAGAGCTCCTCGGATCAATTGAATAATTAGGTGAACATGGTGTTAATGGCAAAGCAATATTCAAGCGGGGGTTGTTATTCATATGGCAACGGCTTTTAACACTTCAACACTGACACAGAGAACTTATTAAAGAGAAATGCAAATGACCAATAAACATACAGAAGACCAGTTTGACCTAAGTAGTAATCAGAGAAATGTAAAAAAAATCACATACTATTTTTTTGCTGAGTAGATTGGCAAAGACTAAAAAGAAAATAAATGGAAATGGAACTCTCATACACCACCAGTGCGTATGAAAATTGGTGCAATCTTTCTGAAATGCAATTTAGCAATATGAACCAAAAGCCCCAAAAAAGCAAACATCCTTTGGGCCAGCAATTTCATAAGACTTTGCCTCAGGGAAATAATCCAAAAAGTAAGCAAAAATAAATGAAAAGTTTAAAAAAATGGAAATAACTTAATGGCCAATATTAAGAAACTGGTGTAATGTCTATACAATAGATAAAACGGCCATTTAAAACGATGTAGTGATAACAAGAAAGACCATCATAGAGATTAAGTTAAATAGTGGGCTACAAAAACAGTATGACCTCATTTTTGTTAAAAAGCATATAATATACATACATTTTGGTTTATATATATATATACACATACACATTTTTTATATACCAGATGTCATTCCAGGCAAAATTTTGCTGATAATCTCTAGGCTAGTTTCTTTTCTTTATCTGTATTTTCTAATTTTTCTGTAATGAGTACTATGGCTTATATTTTTTTTTAAAGATTCTTTCACAGGGCAAAAATTACACCTCAAATTATCTTTCAAATTCTTTATTGTGTATTGGGTGAAACTAGGTTAGAACACACCTGTATTTTCAGTCTAGAAGAGTATCAATGGATACTAGATACTGTTTGGTAACAATTTTATCCCAGATACGATGAATATATTGCCAGCTCTGCAGAACTCCTTTTGCAAAAATCCATCTCACAGTCCACGTAGTCTTGGTAGGAGCCTCAGTTGTGCCATAGCAGCAGAAGTGGACCCAAGACCCAGACCTGGCCATTTATGGTACCCCACTTCTTTCTCCACACTGGCTTGTCTGAGCATGTGGGCCAAACAGGGTCACCCAAAGCTTCTCAATGGAATTTGAAATATAAATGCCAAAAAAGAAAAGTTCCTTCTCTTCTTCTGAGGTAAGCATTATAAAGCCAATGTAGGCTTATATCTACATTGATCCCCTGAATCCAGATGTGTTTGAAGCCAGAGCACTCTAGACTTTTCGGTTATGTGAATCAATACATTCCACTTTTTGCCTTAAGCTATTTTGAATAAGCTCTCTATCACTTGCAACCATAAGAGACCTAGTATAGCAAGGATAAGGCAAAGTAATTCTTCATAAAAAACTGTTCTCATAAGAGAAATGCAAAATGAGAAACAGAAAATAAAGATGTAAATATCTGAACATATGTTTAATGACACCTCCATAAGACCTGGGCCATCTCTTCCATATCTGAGTCACTTCTCAGTGGCATGTGACACATTGATCACTCGCTCCCTCCTTCTTGAAACACTTTCTTCCCTTGACTTTCAGATCATCAGGACAACACTGCTTCCTTCCTTTCTGGTCATTCCTTGAGTCTCCTTTGTTCTTCAACTCCTCCCCAGCTGTTGGAGGATCCCTGTGCTCAGACCTTGGTCCTCATGTATTCTCCATCCACGTACATACTACATAATCTCATGTAGTCCCACCGCGTTAAAATAATTTAATATAAAATGACTCCAAAATTTCTATATCCAGCCCCAAGCCTTCCCCTGAGCTCCAGAGTCACTTATCAAACTGCCTAGCCAATATCTCCATCTGGATGTTTTTTGGTCCCTCAACTTCAATATGTTCAAAACAATTTCTGAGTTTGCCACAAAATCCTGCACTTCCCCAAGAGTTTCTCTCCACATTAAATAGCACAGCCATTTACCCAGTTCCAGAGGCCAAATACTGAGAAGACTTCTTTAACCTCTCCCCTGTATCCTAATTCCTGATGGCTGTCCTTTCAAATACATCCTAGACCCAGCCACTTTTCCCCGTCTCCAATATCATTACCTCAACCTGAATCACCAAACTCCACTGTCTGAACTACTGGGATAAGTACCAAATGAGTCCCTCGCTTCTGCTATGTCCCTCTTCAGTCTATTCACTCAGGAGCCAGAACAAACTTAAAGATGTTAAGTCAGGCCATGCAACTATCCTCAAAACCTCCTCATTGACATTTAAAATCCACACCCCTCACCCCAGTCTTCGAGGCTCCACGTGATCTGGCTCCTGCTTGCTTTCCAACTTCATCTCCTATCACTCTGCATTGTTTACTCTCTTCCATCTATAAACCGCTCATCTTGCTGGTCCTTGAACAACCACACTTTCACCCGCCTCTATCTGGAGTGCTCTTTCTCCAGATAGTCACACGGCTGGCTCCTTCTTGGATCAAGACTCCAGAGCATTTCTCTGTCTAAAGGTGATTTTCTTAAAGAGGACTGTTCTGAACACCTAGCTGAAAGAGCTTTCCCTCATCCCCATCACTCTTTCTCCTCTCACCCTGTTTTATTTTTCTTCAAAACACATAACATCACCTGACATTATATATTTATTTATTGTCTTCTCTCACTACACTACTCTAAGCCCCAAGAAGGCAGGAGCCTAGAGCAGTGCCAGGCACGTATATTTGTTGGAGAAAGGAGGGAGGGCAGAGAGGAGAATAAATTGCCCTTGGTGGTGTAAACTGGTATAATCCTTTCAGTATGTATCTTGACAAAACACATTAAAAGTCACAAAAACGTTCTTATCTATTGCAGAATGGCTAGTGAACTTGATCGGGTATTTTGAGACAGCCTATTTCAATTCTTTCCCGCAAGCCTCAGCACCTTCTGAGGCTTGATCTCTCCATGTCCGTCACTCCAGGGTATCAGAAGAAAGTCGGGTCATCACTGTCCGTCCCCCTCTAGGCTGCTATAGCAGAAGGAGAAACGCATTGCCCGCTGTCTGATTTCTTCCAAACATACAAACAAAATAAAATAACTAGAGTATAATTACCACTGGTTCAAATGCTTTATGTTACTTTATGGAAACAATTTTTAACATAGCAAATGGTACACACAGCTAGGAAGATTATATAGATTCAAGGTATATTTTAAGCCAAAATATCTTGTTGCTCAGAATAACTTTTACATCACCTTTTTTCCAAAGGAGAGAAAATCACGATAATATCCTGCAAGAAAACTCCTAATACATGGACTAAAACTTTGGTTCTTCTTTTCCCCAAACAGTACTTTAACAAACATACACAAGAACCTTAGATCAAAACAGACTACTCCTGATAATTTATCCCAAGAAAATTAATTAGATGACAATGAAGCAAAATCTCTATCTGCTTACAGCTACTAATGCATGTTAAAAGCAAGGGTAATAGCTGGAAAATACAGATAAGTAATGGGACTCTTTTAATGCTATTCTTTAGATGTACAATGAGTAGTATTTGGAACTATTTGTCTGGCACACAAGGAGACCCTCTGATGCAACACAACGCTTGTGTCTCCTGGTCACAACTAACCAAACCAAGAGTGGATATCAGACTCAAGCAGTGCCAGAGGTCCTCCCAAGGAGACTGAAATTGCAGCTGACATAGGCAGACAGGATGTGTCAGGCTGCCTCCCTCCCTTCCTTCACTCTCCTCTTTCTCTGAACAGGCTGGTTCTGTAAGATGTACACCAAGATGCTGACTGGAGAACTGAGGAAGATGATTTGCAGAAAGACAGAGTAATGAAGCAGATGCACAGAGACAAGCAGAGATGACAAAGGAAAACCAAATACGGCTTCAATTCCCAGTAGATTTCAAGTTCCTGGACTCAGATCTTTCTGAGGGCCCACTAAATTCCTACTCTTGAATTCCTTGAGACATCCCTCTATCTTTATAATAAATTCCCTTTTTGTTTAAGGTAGCCTCAACTGGTTTCTGTTACCTGCAATCAAAGATTCCAACATAATAATCTAGGAACATTAGAGCAATTAGAATAAGTTATTTCCTTGTATGTTGTGCTACTTATTTTCTGGCATAATCCTTCACCATAACTGGAAACAAACCCACTGACATAGAGTGATAATTAGAATGTAACTTGAAAGAAAGCAGATTCATAAACAATAGTCTCAAGCAGAGGAAAAAAATGGAATAACTTCTCTAAAACATCTGAGATCTAAGGTCCCCTCGGTAATCATCTCATTGAGGACAGCAGGCTTCTTCTGAACGTTTGAGTTCACACCTTTCCCTGAGTAAATCCAAGGGAAAAAATGAGCCAAAGAAAACAATGACTTTCTCAGTAAGGCCAAGTAACTCTCCAGCAAGTACCAAAACAAATTTATTACAGTACCAAAAAAGGAGGGGGGTGGGGAACTCTCTGGAGACAGCAATTTTGCAGCTGTTGAGAAGGAGCAACATACAAGAATGCCACCCCGCCCACTGAGGTACAATATTCAATAGCATTAAGGTTTACTGTGTCATTCTTCACATAAACAAAACAATTATAAATTAATGCCAGTAAATTAAATTGATTAATCAGAATAGAGAAGAAAATATGCATAGGAAAAAGCACAACTCACTTTTAAAATACTTACATTTAAAAATTTACAAATACTTACATTTTTTGCCGTCATGTCAAATTGTATTCGTTTTAAAATTCTGAAAAGCCATTAAAAAACAAACAAAACACAAAAATAAAAAAATTTCCTCTTCAATAATTCTTTAAAAGATCATCCTGTTAAAAGGGGAAAAAAAGAGGGAATAGTAATGTAATAAAAATAATAATAGGCAACATTTATGTCATATTTACTATGTGACATGCACTGTTCTTTAAGTGAATGGTCTAAATCAATCCTCACAACAATACTACAAGATGTGTATCATTTTAATCCTCATTTCCCAGATAAAAATTGGAGTTTAAAAATTTTATTTTATTTTTTCCTTTTTCTCCCCAAAGCCCTCCGGTACATAGTTCCATATTTTTAGTTGTGGGTCCGTCTAGTTGTGGCATGTGGGATGCCGCCTCAGCATGGCTTGATGAGCGGTGCCATGTCTGTGCCCAGGATCCGAACCGGCGAAACCCTGGGCCACTGAAGCAGAGTGCTCGAACTTAACCACTCGGTCACAGGGCCGGCCCCAAAACTGGAGTTTAGATATAAATAATTTGACCAAATCAACTCAGCTAACAAGCAATAGAGCCTGGGCTTTGAAATATTATACCATGTTGTTTTAGATAATCCACTGAAAGAAACATGAGGGCTTCTTGGAGAAATAGCCAATTCCAGGTCTGGGGCAGGAAATGTACAAGACAAGCCTAGAACATTTTATTGTACCTAAAGTAAGGAAGGGCTCAAACAATGATGGAGACCTCTCAAAGGTAGGCAGGAGCCAACTTAAAGGGCCTACAACTGGACAATTTGGGACAAGTGAGCACCAAAGTATATACTGATAGTAACAGATTATAACAGACTATAAACCCACTGAATAAAATAAAAATGCAGGAGTCCATACTGATAGAAACAAAAGGTAAGGAAGAAGGGAAAGCTCTTCTTTGCAATACAATGTCAACCAGTAAATATAAGGAATGATGCAGTTAGAAAGCCATCTGTAAACATCATAATAAGAACTGATTAGGGAAGAATCATGAATAGATGCTAAAACTAGTGGATGAAAGTTGGTGAGAAAAAGGATATTTCCATAGTCTTGAAATATCTCCCCACAAAATACCTATTAATTCAGATTTTACAGGGAACAAACCTGGCACACACCATTTTAGCCAACGTGATCAAAGCTACCATATGACCACCACCAACAGGACAAACCAACACCTGGATCTCTTCAAGTACACTGAGAGGAGTATAAAATCACTTCAAGGTATTTCCGCCCAAAGTGCATAATCTAAATCTAATCATAAGGAAATATCAGACAAATTCAAATTGAGGGACATTCTATAAAATAATGGTCTAAACTCTTCAAAAATGTTAGTATCATGAAAGACAAAAGATTCCTGACAAATATCCCAGATTAAAAAAGACTAAAGTCACATGAAAATTAAATTCAACACATGATCCCAGACTGGATTCTGGACCAGAAGAAATACCTGCTATGAAGAGTATTATTGGAGGAATTGGAGAAATGGAAATATGGTCCACAGACTAGATAATAGTATTGCTTCAGTGTTACAATTTCCTGCTTTTGATCAGAGTATCGTGGGGTTTTTTTTAAGTGAATGTCCTTGTTCTTAGAAAGAATACATCAAGATGTTTAGGAGTGTAGGGGTATGATAGCCACTTACTTTCAAATGAAGAAAAAAATATATAATCTATATATAGAGAGAAAGTAGGAATGATAAAGTAGATGTGGCAAAATGTTGACAACTGGTGAATCTCGGCAAAGGGTATTCACAGATTCTTTGCTCTACTTTTGCAACTTTTATTTTAAAATTATTTCAAAATTAAAACTTTAATAAGACATTCAAGGGGAATGATAAAATAAAATTTAATCTTGAAAAGACCATAAATAATGAGGGCTTAAAGAAATGGAGCCTCCAAATGTCTGCCTTATAGGCTAGAATGTGAATCCTGAAGTGAAAACTTGTAGAAAAAAAAGCTGTATTTGCTTTTCAATAAAGCACTGAGTTTGCAATTTTTCAGTGATAGAGAAAATAGAAACATGAATAGATCTTGAGGCTACTATACTAAGGAAAGTATGTTAGAGGGAGAAAGTCAAACACCATTGATTTCATTGATATGTGGAAGATACAACAACAAACAAACATACAGACACAGAGAATAGACTGATGGTTACCAGAGGGGAAGCGGGGAGGGGTAAAGGGGCACATTTGCACCGTAACAGATGGCAACCAGACTTTTGGTGATCAATACAATGATGTTTATACAGAAGTTGATATATAATGATGTACAACTGAAATGTATCTAATGCTATAAACCAGTGTTATCGCAATTAAAAAATAAATTTAAAAAATTCAAGTAAGATCTGAACTATACCTATGATTTTTGCTTTCCCACTGTAGCTTCAGATTTGTTCACAATGTCTATCATGACCTAATATGAAAATCAAGTTCCTACATGGGGCTGGCCCCGTGGCCGAGTGGTTAAGTTTGCGCGCTCCGCTGCAGGCGGCCCAGTGTTTCGTTGGTTCGAATCCTGGGCGCGGACATGGCACTGCTCATCAAACCATGCTGAGGCAGCGTCCCACATACCACAACTAGAAGAACCCACAACGAAGAATATACAACTATGTACCGGGGGCTTTGGGGAGAAAAAGGAAAAAATAAAAAATCTTTAAAAAAAAAAAAATCAAGTTCCTACACTACAACTGTTTTAAATTTATCAATTATTTATTTCCTCTTCAGTATTATACATAGGAGATAAATAATAAAGCACAAGTTCCTGATATTCCATTCACCAAACTACCTGACACATTAAAACTAAGAATTTAAGGCTAAAATTTAAGTATTTCACTTTGAGGATTAATGTTTTAACCAAGCTTGACCTAACAGATCTAGACAGAACTCTGCACCTAATAGATATGAAACATCAAAGAGATGCGTAAAGAAAGCACATATTTACAAAATTTATCCACGTACAAAATCACCAAAGAAGTAGCAACAAATTTCCAAGAGGCAATTCCACAATGCAATTAAATGAGGAAACAGCCATTTTAAGAAAGCAGTTAAAAGTCATGGATTTAGAAAATAAAACTATATTATTGTACAAACCACCCATGAATTAAAGAAAGAAATTTGAAATATTTAGAACTGAATGACAAGGAAAATAGGCATTAAAAAAACCAAAATATTTAGAACTAAATGACAACAAAAACAACAATAAAACTTGTAAGGTACAGCTGAAATAATACGTAGAGGTAAATTTATATTTCTTTTCATTCATTAAGCAGCCAACTTAAGAGCTTAAAAAGATCAGCGGGAACTCAGAGAAAGAAGAAAAGAAAGAGCAAGAATTAATGAAATAGAAAAAAAGTCAATGCAATGGAGAAAAGAAAGTCTCTTCAACAAATGGTGCTGGGAAAACTGGACAGCCACATGCAAAAGATTGAAAATTGACCATTCTTTTTCACCACACACCAAAATAAACTCAAAATGGATCAAAGACCTAAAGATTAGGCCTGAGACAATAAGTCTTCTGGAAGAGAATATAGGCAGTACACTCTTTGACATCAGTTTCAAAAGAATCTTTTCGGACACTATAACTCCTCAGTTGAGGGAAACAATAGAAAGAATAAACAAATGGGACTTCATCAGACTAAAGAGATTCTTCAAGGCAAGGGAAAACAGGATTGAAACAAAAAAACAGCTCACTAATTGGGAAAAAATATTTACAAGCCACTTATCCGACAAAGGGTTAATCTCCATAATATACAAAGAACTCACACTGCTTAACAACAAAAAAACAAACAACCCGATCAAAAAATGGGCAGAGGACATGAACAGACATTTCTCAAAAGAAGATATGAATATGGCCAATAGACACATGAAAAGATGTTCATCATCGCTAATCATCAGGGAAATGCAAATCAAAACTACACTAAGATATCACCTTACACCCGTTAGATTGGCAAAAACATCCAAAACCAAGAGCGACAAATGTTGGAGAGGTTGTGGAGAAAAAGGAACCCTCATACACTGTTGGTGGGGATGCAAACTGGTACAGCCACTATGGAAAACAGTACGGAGATTTCTCAAAAAGTTAAAAATAGAAATACCCTATGACCCAGCCATCCCATTACTGGGTATCTATCCTAAGAACCTGAAATCAGAAATCCCAAGAGTCCCTTGCACCCCTATGTTCATCGCAGCATTATTTACAATAGCCAAGACGTGGAACCAACCTACATGCCCAGAAACTGATGATTGGATAAAGAAGATGTGGTATATATGCACAATGGAATACTACTCAGCCATAAAAAAAGACAAAATTGGCCCATTCACAGCAACGTGGATGGACCTCGAGGGTATTATGTTAAGCGAAATAAGCTAGTCAGAGAAAGACAAACTCTATATGACTCCACTCATAGGTGGAAGTTAGTATATTGATAAGGAGATCTGATCGGTGGTTACCAGGGAAAAGGGGGGGTGGGGGGAGGGCACAAAGGGGGAAGTGGTGTACCCACAACATGACTAACAAAAATGTACAACTGAAATCTCACAAGGTTGTAATCTATCATAACATTAATAAAAAAAAAAATAATAACAACTGGTTCTAAGTGTCCTGCTTGAAGAAGGTAACCAACAAGCAAAGCAGCAGTGTCAGCAGAGTGGAAAGAGCAGGGATTTTTCTTGAACTTAGCCTCAGTCTCAGCTCTGACACTTATTAGTTATGGGACCTTGAACGAGTGATTTAACCTCTTTGAGCTTCAGTGTCCTCGTCTGAAAATAGGTATACTGAGGTCTTCAGGGTTATGTCAGGAGTAAACTAGACACAACCTGTCTAAGTGAAAACCACTAGATCGCCCAGGTCAATGTGCCAAATGCCCTCCAGTTCACACGAACACTGAACACTCCTCACCACACAAAAAATTCAATTTTCAATATTTTTAAGATTACCTTGTGACCTACTAAAATGTAGTTATAACAAAAAACAACGAAGTCTTTTCCATTCAAAGTACCTATTAAATTTTAGAAATCTGCGATACATCTGTCTAAGGCAGATACTGTTGCCCACCTAATGTCATTTCTTCTTCCTTAGGAGACAGTGAAGGTGGAAATGTGCCCAACTAGAAACACTACACTCTCAGTCTCCACCTCAGATGGGTTGACCATATGCCATAATTCCAGCCAATGAAAAATAAGCAGACATTTTTGGGCTGGACTACCAGATTCGGCTAGTAAATGTCCTTTTTCCCTTCAACCCATTTCTTCAATTCCAGAGCATGGTTGTAATGGCTAGAGCTCCATGCATCTGCTTCATTACTATATTCAGTATTCAATACAGTATTACATTTCCTAAGGGCTGGGCCATTGAGTGGCACTGTGTCATTCACACAAATAAAAGAAATGAACAGCGTGTTACTATTTCAGCACACTACAGCAAGAGACTACCAACAAAAATACTGCTTAGCCACACTAATGAGCTAGACAAAACAAAAAGTCATTTGTTTAGTATTCCCTTTGTACCTTCTCACCAGAGCTACAATTGGAACCTCTAAACGTTACCTAAATGATAAATGTTTGAAATAGAGCCAAGGTGCATGGATTTCTTGAGCAAATTTACCCTGATGTCTCTGTGCCTCAACTTATTCATCAGCAAAATAGTAATCGTACATCTACTTAATTAAATGAGGCAAGACATGGAAAATTATTAGGTCACTTCCTAGCATAAGGTAAGCACTCAATCAACGTTAGGGAAAAAAGCAGTTTACTGATTTCTCATGACAAATAAGGCTTCTTCCTCCCAAATAAATAATACATAATTCACATGTACTAGTGAAAAATACTACAACATAAATCCAATTTAAAACAGAAAAAAAGTGTTTAATTGTGGTTAAGAAAAACTCTTTTTTTTAAATTAACAAGAGTAGGCAACAACACCTTTCATTAATTTATTTATTCATCTAGCAAACATTTAATGCCCACTATGTGCAAGGGATTTCTCCATGCCCTGGAGACATCCTAGTAGATGAGAGAAACAATAAGCATAAAACTTCAAGTGTAATGTAAATTATATAAAAGTACATTAAATAAATCTTATAAAAAGAAATGGGATTGTGATAAATATCCACTTCATTCAATTAAAAGTTAAATACTGGCCAGAAAAAATACTTTACTGGCTTTGAACAACAGCTTACAACGTTTTAATTTAAAAATATACATTTCCAAGATTTTTAAAGTTTTTTTCTTTGTTTTACGTTGTCTTTAATCTAAAAATTATGTGGAATATATGACTTAAACCAAGTGTCTAGAAAGCAAACAAATGTAGCCCCGGATGTTTCGAGAAGTCGCCGTCTCTGGCAGCACTGCTGATCCTCAAAGATAAAGCAGTCATGTGCACTGATGCATTATGTTTTATCCAGACTCAACACTTCTACGCTTCTTCCTGTCACCAAGCTCTTCTGTTGGTTAAAGAACCAAGCTCTTCTGCTGGTTAAAAAAATAAGCCGGATTTCTCCTTCCAGCTTCATGGACACATTATGTGAAGCTCAAAAAGTCAATCTTTGTGACCTCACCATCTGCCATGATCTCTTGTCAGTTTCAGACAATGCAACTCCCACAGATGGTCTCAAAATGCAAGCCCCTTTCCTTTCCAGTCACAATTTAACAGCTCTGGCCACAAAGCCTTTTAAAACACTACAACATTAATCAAAATACAGGGAACAAAGCAAAAATAATTATGAATAAATTTGTAGGATTAGCATCACTTGATCAGGGTTTGCAAAGACTTTCTAACACTGCTGAAAAAGATGCTACTAAAAATTAAATTTCAGCAATGGTAGCATATTTAATAGAAGACATTACTATTTTAAATACATGCTTATGTTTCAAAGTTTGGAAAATACACAAAACAATAAAGTAAGAAACACATATCAGCCATAATCCCACTTCTCAGAGGCAACTGCAGTAAGTTTTTGGCATAACTTTCTTCAGTATTCTCTTCCTGCACTCTACTTTCGATAAGTGGTACTAATTAGAAGGTTTTTTTCATAGAAAGGGACAGTCTGTAACTTTTCTTAGGTGATGAGCACATCTAGGCACTCTCCTAAGTGCTTCACATGTATGATCTCATACACTTCAACCACAACTCTATCAGGTAAACACTATTACTGTTTGCACTTTACAGACGACAAAACTGAGCTTTAGAGAGCTGAAGTATTTGCCCAGTTAACCCACTTTGTAAATGGCAATGCCAGAATACCAACCCAGGATCTCAGACCAACAGACCTATTCTTAACTACTATGCTAATTTACAAAACATATCTGACATGAGATATATTAAATATATCCTCAAAATATAACAAAATATATAATTACTACTACAATAAATCCATATAAAAGGATAACTTACTATACGAAAAGAATCTTTCAAAATTCCATATAGGACAAGTCATATACCATTGGGTCAGGTCTTAAACCCTTTTTAGTTCTTTCTTTTTTTAAATTTCAATATTAAATTGAAATCTTCTTTATTTTTTTGAGTAGGTAGCAAACTTCCTTTTTTTTACAGCTACATAGTATTCCTTTACATGTTATACAATAATTTATTTCACTAATCCCCTACTGATGGACGTTTATTTCCCGAATTTCTAAACTGGTGGCAGTAATCACATCTTCATGATTCAGTCCTTACTGTCTGATCTGGTCTCTGACTACCTCTCCAGCTCTGTGTTGAACCACTTTCCCATACCCTTCTCTGATCTGGTGCCACTGGCCTTCTGTCAGTTTCTCAAAAAAATGCTCCTCTTGCCTCGGGGCCTCTGCACACACTGTTCCCTCTGCCTAGAACTTTGACCAATGGTTAAATCCTCTTCCTCCAGATCTCTTCTCAGATGTCACTTCCTCTGGGAAAACTGTCCCTCTCCCACTACCCAGACTAGGCCAGGGGTCTCTACTTAATGCTCTCCTACTTTCCGCTTTTATAGTATCCATCAGGTTGTCATTACCCATTTATTTGTGTGATTATCAGAATGTGGTCTGTCTCTGCCAACTAACATGGAAGCTCCCTGAGGGCAGGGACCCTGTCTATTTTGTTCACTGTCATATATCCAGTATCCAGCACATGGTTGGAACTCAAGCAATATTTGTTTTTTAAGAAATATTTATTAAATGAATTATATACTCAATATTTTATTTATTTTCATCCTTTAATAATGTATGATAATCCCATTTAATATGAGTTGGCAGAAGAAAACGAAATGATACATAAACACTGAACACATTCACACATCTGGAATGTCACTAAGCTCTTCAGCAGAATTTTGAGTGTCGCTTTCCTATCGTGAACAAAAAGTGTTTTGAAGCCGGCATTATACCAGTGTTCATTAATTAAAAAAAAAAAGTTTATGGAAGAAATTTATAATAGAGTATATTTAATTTCACTAATGTTTAAGGTGAAACGAACAATTTTGTTGTTATGCCATGGAGTCGATTCCGACTCCTAGTGACCCCACGCAGAGCAGAGCGGAACCTGCCGGGTCTTTGCGCCGTGCTCTATCAAACAACGCTCCACGCTATGCACAGGGTTTTCACGGCCAATTTTTTCGGAAGTGGGTGGCCAGGTCTTTCAGAACAGGAAGGCCAGGTTTCTTCTTAGTCTGTATAGTATAGAAGCTACACTGAAACCTGTCCACCATGGGCGACCCTGCTGGTATTTGAAATACCAGTGGTATAGCTTTCAGCACCACAGCAACACATGGCCACCACCGTATGAGAACTGACAGACAGGTGGTGCAGTTCCCTGACCGGGAAACAAACTCAGCCCTCAGTGGTGAGGGCACTGAATCTTAACCACCAGACCACCAGGGCTAGCTGAAAAGAAGAGTGACAAGAGTAAAATTTTAGGGGCTGGCCTTGTGGCCAAGTGGTTAAGTTCACGTGCTCTGTTTTGAAGCCTGGGGTTCGCCAGTTCAGTCCCTGGGCCCAGACCTACACACTGCTCATTAAGCCATGCTGTGGCAGCGGCATCCCATGCAGAAATAGAATGACTTACAATTAGGATATACAACTATGTACTGGGGCTTTGGGGAGGGGAAAAAAGAGGAAGATTGACAACAGATGGTAACTCAGGGCCAATCTTTCTCGCCAAAAAAGCATACCTTAAAAAAAGAAAGAGCAAAATTTTAAAAACACTTTTATTTACTAAAAGCTGCTCTTGAATGGAATCATCGACATTTTACACTTAAAAAAAAGAAAAAGATAATTGCTTTTATCTTCATTACTCACTTTTTTAAATTAAAAATTTTTTTTCCAGATTTACATATGCTTTTAAACCAGAACTCTCTACAGTGGTAAAAACTGGTCAAAATACCACAAGCAACCAATAACAACTTTTAACAGTCTTCTACATACGTGCAGTGAAAGAAAGAATAATGCTGTCTGAGCACTACTTATTCGTTAATGGATAAATACTTATGGCCAGCCTACTGCACGGCAAACACTAGGCTGAGCATTAAAGATTCTATAAGAAACAATGACAGAGTCCCTGCCTTCACGGAGCCTGAACTTCCACTATGAAGGCAGGCATTAAACTATGCATTTCACAATTAACTCCTTAATGACAATTACTCTAAGCGCTGCTACAGAGACAAAGAAGACGCAAAGGAAGCATGTGAAATAAAGGCCTGGGACTCTGGTGGTTCTAGAAAAGATTTCTCTGAAGAAGTGAAGGTGAAGCTGAGCTCAACAGACAAACAAACTGAGTAAACCATTGGCCAAGAGAGAGGGATACAACACAGCCAGAGGGAGCAAGGGGCACAGGGGGCTGCACAGAGGAAGAAAAGTATATGGGAGGTTCCGGGAACGAAGGGAGATCCATGTACCTGAAAACAAAAGGCCAGAGGGAGGGCTGCTAAGAGATGAGGCTGGAAGCCAGAGTATGCAGGACAAATGTTTTTTTCTTTAATCAGATTAGTGGGAAGCCTCATAGTTTTTAAGTAGAGAAACGAACATCTGAACCAGTAATACTAAATTAAGTTCACCAAAGATTAAGTAAAAATTCTTTGCATTCTAATTCTTTAAAAACCAGCAATATCAGCTATATTCTATAATTTTTTAGTAACTGAAATGCTCACTCATTTCTGGACTACATCAGATAAGTTTATATTCAGCATCTATAATCCATTTGTCTAACAAACGACCTTAACCCATTGGAACAAAACTCAAAACTCAGAAATAAGAAAAAACAAAAAAGTCCCCAGCTCTCAAATCAGCTTTCACAAAACCCATGCACTGGTCAGTAACTGAAGTCCTTAAGCTTTCCCTCATCTTAATAATTTTATTTAACATAAAATTCTTAGTAAATTTGCTTATCTTGATTGGCATGAAGCCAACTGTACTCAGAGAAGATGTGGTAATAGGGAACAAAGGGGTTAGGTAATGCTACAGATGAGGACACTGACAAAGTAACTGACAACTGGCAGCTTAACACTAAAGAAAGACTAGACGTAGAGTTATATTACACCAAGTAAATTCACTGAAGTAGAATTCCTCCCTCAATCCTTGGAAAAACTGGATTAATGACATGTTCCTATACACGTTTCTACAATAAAACCTAAGGGATACTTTTGTTTCAAACATCTTCATAGATCATAACATTTATTACTTATTCTTAATTGTTGAAAACAAAAGTCGAGCGAAAACTTATTTCTGCCTTGTCCAAAGACGCAACATTAGAAGAGATCACCCAAATTAGAACAAAATCACATTTCAAGATCCTGCCAAGAACTTAACAGAACGGTTCTTTCATCAGGCAGTACGAGCCAAATTTTAAACTATTAATTCACTTATGCACAATGACTACTCGAATTAGATCAACGGCTGCACATATGCTCATTAGCAAAGGTTCATTTCTAGATCAATGTAGCTTTAGATTAGTATTACACAGGTTAAGACTTATTCTGATTTGATCTATCACAACAGGCAAGATGAGTTTTAAAATATCATTTGAGTATTAATATGAATTTACAGAGTACTGTACAGAGAACTATATAAGCATAAAATGTTCAATTTACCTAAAACACCAAGAAGAAGACAAAAATAGGGCAATCAAAAACAAGCAGTCTGTGAAACTGATGAACATAGATGCAAAAATCCTCAACAAAATTTTGGCAAACCGAATACAGCAATACATCAAAAAGATTATACACCATGATCAAGTGGGATTTATAACAGGGACACAGGGATGGTTCAACTTCCGCAAGTCAATCAACGTGATTCACTACACTAACAAAACAAGAAACAAAAACCACATGATCATCTCAATAGAAAAGCATTCGACAAGATCCGACATCCATTTATGATAAAAACCCTCAATAAAATAGGTATAGAAGGAAAGTACCTCAAGATAATAAAGGCCATATATGACAAACCCACAGCCAACATCATACTCAACGGACAAAAACTGAAACCCATCCCTCTCAGAACAGGAACAAGACAAGGGTGCCCACTTTCACCACTCTTATTCAACATAGTGCTGGAGGTTTTGGCCAGAGCAATTTGGCAGGAAAAAGAAATAAAAGGAATCCAAACAGGCAATGAAGAAGTAAAACTCTCGCTGTTTGCAGACGACATGATCTTATATACAGAAAACCCCAAAGAATCCATAGAAAAACTATTAGAAACAATCAACAACTACAGCAAAGTTGCAGGGTATAAAATCAACATACATAAATCAGTAGCATTTCTGTATGCTAACAATGAACTAACAGAAAAAGATCTCAAGAACTCAATCCCATTCACGATCGCAACAAAAAGAATAAAATACCTTGGGATAAATTTAACCAAGGAAGTGAAAGATCTATACAACGAAAACTACAAGACCTTCTTGAAAGAAATCGACGACGACATAAAGAGATGGAAAGACATTCCATGCACACAGATCGGAAGAATAAATATAGTTAAAATGTCCATACTACCTAAAGCAACCTACAGATTCAATGCTATCCCAATCAGAATTCCAATGTCATTCTTTACAGAAATTGAACAAAGAATCCTAAAATTCATACAGGGCAACAAAAGACCCCAAATTGCTAAAGCAATCCTGAGAAAGAAGAACAAAGCTGGAGGCATCACAATCCCTGACTTCAAAACATACTACAAAGCTACAGTAATCAAAATAGCATGGTACTGGTACAAAAACAGATGCACAGATCAATGGAACACAATTGAAAGCCCAGAAATAAAACCACACATCTATGGACAGCTAATCTTTGACAAAGGAGCTGAGGGCCTACAATGGAGGAAAGAAAGTCTCTTCAACAAATCGTGCTGGGAAAACTGGACAGCCACATGTAGAAGAACGAAAATCAACCATTCTTTTTCACCATTCACTAAAATAAACTCAAAATGGATCAAAGACCTAAAGATTAGGCCTGAAACAATAAGTCTTCTAGAAGAGAATATAGGCAGTACACTCTTTGACATCAGCTTCAAAAGAATCTTTTCGGACACCATAACCCCTCACATGAGGGAAACAATAGAAAGAATAAACAAATGGGACTTCATCAGACTAAAGAGCTTCTTCAAGGCAAGGGAAAACAGGATTGAAACAAAAAAAACAGCCTACTAATTGGGAAAAAATATTCACAAGTTATTTATCCGACAAAGGGTTAATCTCCATAATATACAAAGAATTCACACAACTCAACAATAAAAAATCAAACAACCCAATTACAAAATGGGCAGGGGACATGAACAGACATTTCTCCAAAGAAGATATACGGATGGCCAATAGACACATGAAAAGATGCTCATCATCACTAACCATCAGGGAAATGCAAATCAAAACTACACTAAGATATCACCTTATACCTGTTAGAATGGCAAAAATATCCAAAACCAAGAGTGACAAATGTTGGAGAGGCTGTGGAGAAAAGGGAACCCTCATACACTGTTGGTGGGAATGCAAACTGGTGCAGCCACTATGGAAAACAGTATGGAGATTCCTCAAAAAGTTAAGAATAGAAATACCTTATGACCCAGCCATCCCACTACTGGGTATCTACCCTAAGAACCTGAAATCAGCAATTCCAAAAGTTCCATGCACCCCTATGTTCATCACAGCATTATTCACAATAGCCAAGTCATGGAACCAACCTAAGTGCCCATCAACTGATGATTGGATAAAGAAGATGTGATATATATATATACAATGGAATACTACTCAGCCATAAAAACGGACAAAGTCATCCCATTCACAACAACATGGACAGACCTTGAGAGTATTATGTTGAGTGAAATAAGCCGGACAGAGAAAGACGAACTCTGGATGACTCCACTCATAGGTGGTAGTTAACATATGGACAAAGAGAAGTGATCGGTGGTTACCAGGGGAAAGGGGGGTGGGAGGAGGGCACTAGGGGTGAAGTGGTGTACCTACAACATGACTAATAATGATGCACAACTGTAATTTCACAAGGATGTTAACTTTCATAACCTTAATTTAAAAAAAAGCAGTCTGTGAAGAGAATAGCAAAATTTCTAATTCTCATTGAGAATACCATTGTGCTTATATAAATACCTAATCTATATTCAAATGAAAATGAAACAATTTTATAATCAATGTCATCATAAGAGCTGTTTACTATGTATTTTCCTCAAAACTTCAAAATAACCCTACAGAATAGTTATTATCTCCATTTTACAGGAGGGAAAACTGAGTCAGAGAGCTTAAATAACTTGCCCATGGTCATACACAACCAAAAGTCACAATAACATTTAGATAACTGAGATGTTACTAAATACATGTTCCATGATATCAAGAAAAGACCTTCCAAGCATGAAATTACTTCATTTTAAAGATTTTTAAAACATCATATTTTTAAAAGTTTGTGTTACTTATAAATGCTGAAGAATATAAACTAAGTATTATATAGTTTAAAATGATCTAAAAGAGACTTCTGGAAAAACGGCAGAGTATAAGAACATTTGTTTTATCTGCATGAACCCCTTACCCACTTAAAAAGAGGTATAACTTTTATTTTTGATTTGATTTGTTAATACATTAACATTGGTAAAAAAAAAAAAAAAATTTAATTAATTAAAAAAAAGAGAGAGAGAGGAAAGCCAGAAAGTACAAAGGGTGCACAGTGAAATGTCATTCTCCCAACACTGTTCCCCATCTGCCTGCTTCCCACCTCCTCCGTTACACCTCAGCATGGACAATCACAGTACTTATGTTTCTTATGTATCTGCCCCAGGTTTCCTTAAGCATACACAAGAAATATGAAAACATTCTAGTTTTCTCATTTTTTAAAAAGCTGAATATTTAGTTCTGTATCTTGCTTTTTTACACTTATACACAACATAGCATTGAGATCTTGCCAAAACAGCACAAAGAGAATATCTTCATTCCCTTTTACAACTGCCTAGTATTCTGTTATATGAATATAACATTATTTAACCATTTCCTTCTTGTTGGAATTTGGGTTTCCAATCTTTGGCTATTACAAACAATGGTTCAATGAATAACCTTATACATAGGTAATTCTGCACGTGGAATTCTTTGATCTAATGATATATGCATTTTTAGAGATATTGCTAAATTGTCCTCCAGAGGTGTTGTGGAAATTTGCACTCCACCCAGTAGCATATAAAAGTACTTGTTTCTCCAGAGCCCATCAATACAGCGTGTTTATTCAATAGGTTTTAAAAACAGCATTTGCTTGCAATTTTATTTCATTCTTCTTTTTCAGAGTTTGACTATCATTACTTGTATACTTTTCCATGTGAAATTTGCAATATGCATCTCCAGGTCCAGAAGAAAACAAAAAACAAAAAAAAAACCACCTGTCAGGGTTTTTATGAGAACATGTCAATCCTCCCTACAGTAGTTTATAAGTTATACATTCTCAAAATGTTGGATCTTCTTATCTAAGAACATAGTATATACTTCCATTTATTCAAATTTACTTCTATGTCCTTCAGGGGTATTTAAAATTTTTCCTTATCCAGGAGTTATGGGTTGAATTATGTCCCCCCCAAAAAAGCACCTTCCAGTTCTAAGCCGTGGTACCTGTGACGGTGAGACTTCCCTGGAAATAGGGTCTGTGCAGATGTAATCACATTAAGAGGAGGTCATACTGGAATGAGGGTGAGCCCTAACCCAATAAGACCAGTGTTCTCATTCAAAGAGGAGAAGAGATACACACACAGACACACACAGAAAGGTGGAGGCAGAGACGAATCGTGAAACACCTGGGGCTATCAAGAGCTGAGCGAGGCAAAGGATCCTCCCCTGAAGACTCCAGAGAAAGGATGCTCCTGCCAACACCTCCATTTCAGACTTCCGGCCGACAGAGAGTAAGAGAATAAATTTCTCTTGTGTTAAGCCAACTAGTGCGTGGTACTTTATTACAGTGGCCCTAGGAAACCAATACAATAGGGTTTACACATTTCTTGTTATAGTTATTCCTAGGTATTTTGTTGTTTCGGCTTTTGGTTTTTTTCTTTTTAGCTGGTTGTTGTTCTATTATACATGAAATTCTCCATCATATCTTCTAAGCTGTTTGTATATAAGAAAGTTATTAATTTCTATTAATTAATTTTCTACCTCACTACATAACTGAATTCTCTTACTGTCTGTACTAGTTTTTCAATTGACTCTTTTGGGTTTTTCAAGTATGAAATTATACGAGAATAGGGATTGTTGAACCTTGCATGTTTGTAGAGCGATGGAGGCAGCCTCAGTACAAATCCCTGCCTCGGCCCTTCCAAACTTACATAAAATGAGCAAAAGAACAAATAAAACACACACTGAACTTGCCTTCAACACCATTATTACCAGGAGACAGAGATCAGAGCAACCTTCAGATTACCTATAAGGACAGGGAAAAAAGAAAGAAATTCCACAAGAAATCCCCTGCCTAGTTTCTACAGGCCTGTGGATGCAGAGAGTGAGTGAGGGGAGGCTAAAAGGACCCCACGAAAAAGAGCAGAGGGATCCATGGGACTCAGAGGAAGACGAAATCACCCCCAGAGAAAGAGTAAAACAATAAATGCAAAGATACGGAACATAAGGTAGGACTTAATCGTTCATAGCCCTAGTGATGTGAGAACACTGAGAAACTGCTGGGCCAGCAGTGGTAGCCTCCAAGAAACAGTGCTTCTGGTGGAGAATCAGGTATACAGATACAAAGAAATGGTACTCTTGGACATGAGGCAACGAATGGAATAAAGGCAACAAGAGGGGGACGTTAAGGATCCTGTGGAAATGAAATAGAAACAAGACATACCAACCCCTCCTCTACCCCCTCCCTCACCATCAATACACAAATTCATAAAAGAAACTGAACAGAAGTAGAAGATTGACAGAACTCTCAAACTAGGAACTCTGTCCACAAAATGAACAGACAGAACAACAACAAAGTAACCACGGGCCCGCCAGGACCAGTTCAACTAAGCCCATTTTATCAACAGAGTCATTAAGGGTGGTTTTTCAGGAACTGAGACCCCTTGTCCAGCTCGGGGCAGCTGAGATCACCTACTGGGCCTGTGCAAGTGCTCAACAAGTAAACTTTTTTGATGTCAAGGAGCTAAAAATCCCATCCTCAGATCCTGGAAGGCCACCGTTTTCTGAACATGCATCCTATGAAGAGGCATGAAGCTTGACTACGCTTGTGCAGGTCATCAATTACCTCACCTCTCCTCACCTCCAACCATCTATCTCCACACTTCACACCACCTTGCCCCCTACCCCATAAATATCCCGGAGTCCCCATTTTCAGGGAGGCAGATCTGAGAGTGCTTTTCCTACCTCCTCACTTGGCTGCCTTGTGATTGAATCCTTTCTCTTTGCAAACTCGCTGCCTCAGTGATTGGCATAATCATGCGGCGGATAAAACTAACCTGGTTCAGTAACAACAATAAAAGTAGGCTATGTGCATACAAAAGTACTGCAAAAAGTCAGAAAAATACAAATGAAAGCTTTTCTGTTGATGGTTTTCTCCCCAAAAACCAACATGAACTTGGAAAAAACTGTCACATGCACCTCACTCTGAATTAAATATCCTCAAACAAGGGGCCGGCCTGGTGGCATAAGTTTGCATGCTCTGCTTTGGTGGCCTAGGGTTTACAGGTTCAGATCCCAGGTGCGGACCTATACACTACTCATCAAGCCATGCTGTGGTGGTGTCCCACATACAAACTAGAGGAAGAATGGCCACAGATGTTAGCTCAGCAACAATCTTCATCAAGCAAAAAGAAGACTGGCAATGGATGTTGGCTCAGGGCCAGTCTTCCTCACACACACACACACACACACACACACACAAAAACAGGCAGAGGGACTGAATAGACATTTTTTTCAAAGAAGACATACAAATGGCCAACAGGTACATGAAAAGGGGCTCAACATCACTAATCATTAGGGAAATGCAAATCAAAACCACAATAAAATACCACATCACACCTATTAGAATAGTTGTCAAAAAGACAAGAGATAGTAAGTGTTAGTGAGGATGTGGAAAAAAGGGAACTCTTGAGCACTGTTGGGGGAATGTAAATTGGTGCAGCCATGACAGAAAACAGTATGGCGGTTCCTCAAAAAACTAAAAATAGAACAACCATATGATCCAGCAATCCCACTTCCGAGTATATATCCGAAGGAAATGAAATCACTATCTCAAAGAGCTATCTGCACCCTCATGTTCACTGCAACATTGTTTACAACAGCCAAGATATGGAAACACCTAAGTGTCCACCAACAGATGAATGGACAAAGAAAATGCAATATATATAACGGAATATTATTCAGCCACCAAAAATAAGGAAATCCTGCCATTTGCAACAACATGAATGGCCCCTGAGGGCATTTCGCTAAGCGAAATAAATCAAAGAAAGACAAATACTGTATGCTCTCACTTATATGTGGAATTTAAAAACACTGAACCCATAGAAACAGAGAACAGATTGGCGGTTGCCAATCTTCCTCTTTTTTTTTTGCTTGAGGAAGATCAGCAATGGATGTTGCTCAGGGTGAATGTCCCTCACCAAAAAAAACCCTCAACAACAAATAAACAACCCAATTCAAACATGGGCAAAGGACTTGAATAGATATTTCAAAAAAAGATATACAAATAGCCAATAAGCACAAGAAAAGATACTCAAAATCACCAATCACTAGGGAAATGCAAATCAAAACTACAATGAGATACCACCTCAGATCCATTAGGATAGCTACTACCAAAAAACAGAAAACAATAAATGTTGGAGAGGATGTGGAGAAACTGGAACCCTTGTGCATTGTTGGCGGGAATATAAAACGGTATCGTTGCTGTGGAAAACAGCATGGCAGTTCCTCTAAAAATTGAAAAGAGAATTACTATATGATCCAGCAATTCCACTTCTGGGTATAGACCCAAAAGAACCGAAAGCAGAGTCTCGAAGACATGTTTGTACACCCATGCTCATAGCAGCATTATGCACAGCAGCTAAAACATGGAAGCAACCCATGTGTCCATCAACAGATGAATGGCTAAGCAAAATGTGGTGTAAACATATAATGAAATAGTATTCAGCCTTAAAAAGGAAGGAAATTCTGACGCATGCTACAACATGGATGCACTTTGAAGACATCATGCTAAGTGAAATAAGCCACTCACAAAAAGACAAACAGTATATGATTCTACTTTGTGTGTGTGTGTGTGTGTGTGTGTGTGTGAGGAAGACTGGCCCTGAGCGAACATCTGTTGCTAATCTTCTTTTTTTTGCTTGAGGAAGATTGTCCCTGAGCTAACATCTGCACCAATCTTCCTCTATTTTCTTTTTTTTTTTGAGGAAGATTAGCCCTGAGCTAACATCTGCCACCAATCTTCCTCCTTTTGTTGAGGAAGACTGGCCCTGAGCTAACATCAGTGCCCATCTTCCTCTATTTTATATGTGGGATACCTGCCACAGCATGGCTTGACAAGTACTGCGTAGGTCTGCACCCAGGATCCAAACCAGTGAACCCCAGGCCGCCAAAGCAGAACATGCAAACTTACCCGATGCACCACCAGGCCAGACCCGTCTTCCACTATTTTATGTAGGATGCCGCCACAGCATAGCTTGACGAGCAGTGCACAGGTCTGTGCCTGGGATCCAAACCTGTGAATCCTAGGCCGCCAAAGCGGAGCCTGCATGCTTAACCACTAGGCCACCAGGCCAGCCCCGAGTATGATTCTACTTATTTGAGGCACTTACAGTAGTCAAAATCATAGAGACAGAAAGCAGAATGGCTGTCAGGGCCTGGGGCAGGTAGGGGGCAGGACTGGGGGGGTCATTGTTTAATGAGTATACAGTTTCAGTTTTACAAGAGGAAAAGAGTTATGGATATGGGTGGTGGTGGTTGCACAATACTATGCATGTACTTAATGCCACCGAAGAACTGTACATTTAAAAATGGTTAAAGTGAGGGGCTGGCCTCGTGGCTGAGTGGTTAAATTCACACGCTCCGCTTCAGCGCCCCAGGGTTTCGTGGGTTCAAATTCTGGGCGTGGACACAGCACTGCTCATCAAGCCATGCTGAGGCGGCATCCCACATGCCACAACTAGAAGGACCCACAACTAAAAACACACAACTATGTACTGGGGGCCTTTGGGAGAAAAAGGAAAAATTAAATCTTAAAAAAAAATGGCTAAAGTGGTAAATTCTATGTTATGTGTATTTTACCACAATAAAAATTTTTTTCTTTAATGGACAGAAAATAAAGGATAAGCAAAAAAATGTTTCTAAGGAAAAATAAAAGCAAGAATATTTATACAAATACTAGAAATATAGAGTAAGGATTAGCCCCAACCAATTATTAAAACAAGCTATAAAGTTACAATAATTAAAAGACTACACACTGTAAATGAAAAAGCATATAGATTGACGGACCAGAAAAAATACTCCAAGAACAGACCCAAGTCTATAGAGAAATTTAGTACTATGCATCAAAGTTGACACTTCAAATCAGTGGGGTATAAATGGTTTAGGTGGATTATTCAATAAGTCACATTGGGATAAGTGACAACTGAGTACCCATCTGAAAAAAAGTTAACTGGAGCCATAATTTACACCTCATTCAAAATAAATTCCAGATGGATCAAAGAATTCAATGCAATTTTCTAGGTACTATAAGAAAACATGGGAGTTAGATTTTTTAATCTCTGTGTGTGAAAACCTTTTCTAAATATGAACCCAAATCCAGAAGACATCAAAGGAAAAAACTGATATGAGTACAAAACATGTCTATATATATAGATAGCATTTAAGGAAACCACCACAATGCAAGTCATAAGAAAAACCTACTGGAAAGAAGTATTTGCAATTCACACTACAGAAAAAGACTTCATTTCTAGCCTATGAAAGCTCCCATAAATAAAAAGAACACCAAGAGTCTAAAGAAAAATGGGCAAAGGATATATAACAGAAAACAAAAACGGCTTTTAAGCGTAAAAAAGTATGTTCAACCACTCTCATAAGAGAAATACACAATAAAGTTGTAATATACAAGATCAAAAGTACCGATATCAGTACACTGCATTGAGAAGGAGAAGGGAAAACAGACTTTCTCACACTTTGCTGGTGGTAGAATACATAGGTACACTCTTTATAGAGGGTAACCTCACCATATCTATGAAAATTATAAATGCACATATCCTATGAGTTTTTTCTATAGAGTCACGTGAAACCAGATATATATGAGGATACTCGCTATGGTTTCATTTTTACAGCAAAAGATAAGAAAAACTCTAACTGTTTACCAATAGTAGGCTGGTTAAATAAACCATGGCCTAAAAAAAGAAATGAAATGAGGGAGCTCATTGTGTACTGATACGGAATGACCTCCAATATAAACTGTCCCGTGAAAAGCAGCAAGTTATAGAGAAGTGTGCGTAGCATACTAGCACTTGTGTAAGACGACTAACTTCGAGGCAAAGGAACTGGCTGGATATACAGCAAAGAGTGGAAAGATCACGTTTCTTTTCTTTTCTTTGATTAATTTTAATGAAACAGTAGGATGAACTACTTAAACCCTCTGTACATTTTGTATTTTATACGAGGAACTCAAACTACCTATATTACACACTAACAATTTTTTTAATTTCTGTATTTTCTTTTATACAGAAACAATACTTCTGTTTTTGCAATACATATAAGAAATAATCCTCTGAGCTAGAGAGACAAGGTGTGGTTTTTGTAATATTTTAGACAGACTCCTCTCCTAGGGAGCTTGAAAAGACATAATTATTACATTGTAATCAAACCCTGTGTAAAGAAAAATCTTTCTCCCCACAACTAGAAGGACCTGCAACTAAGATATACAACTATGTACTGGGGGAATCTGGGGAGAAAGAGCAGCAAAAAAAAAAAAAGAAATTGGCAACAGTTGTTAGCTCAGGTGCCAATCTTTAAAAAAAAAAAAAAGAAGCAAGGCCAGCCGGTGGTGCAGTGGTTAAGTGAGCACGTTCCGCTTTGGCTGTCCAGGGGTTCACAGGTTCGGATCCTGGGTGCTGACATGGCACTGCTTGGCAGCCCATGCTGTGGCAGGCACCCCACATATAAAGTAGAGGAAGATGGGCACGGATGTTAGCTCAGAGCCAGCCTTCCTCAGCAAAAAGGAGGATTGGCAGAGATGTTAGCTCAGGGCTAATCTTCCTCACAAAAAGAAAAGGAAAGTCTTTCTCTACAATAGGATAGAGAACTTGCTTAGTAAATCCGACACATAATGCAAGTTAGCTACATGTGAGATTCCCAGGTAAAATTACAAAAACCACTTTAAAAAGCCAGAAGAGGGGCCGGCCCCGTTGCCCAGTGGTTATGTTCGCCCACTCTGCTTCAGCGGCCCAGGGTTTCATCGGTTCGAATCCTGGGAACGGACACAGCACAGCTCAGCAAGCCACACTGAGGCGGCGTCCCACATGCCACAACTAGAAGGACCCACAACTGAAAATACACAACTATGTACCGAAGGGCTTTGGGAAGAAAAAGGAAAATTTAAAAAATCTTTAAAATAAATAAATAAATCATTAAAAAGCCAGAAGATGGCGATATTACCTCATTAAAGTCTCTCTGGTACCGATCTGGAAGCCCCTCACCCCTCTTATTAACAAACTTGTTTCTCTTCTTCACATCTCGCTCTTGTCGCCCTCCTGCATCCCCTCCTATGTTCACCTATCCTACTCTTCACCTATGCTATGAAACTGAAATAAATATATTAGTGGAAAAGGAAGACAGAAACTCTTGAATTTATAACAATACCATTTTTAAGTGACTATAACATAATCAAAATGTATTACAAGGCTCTTTTTGTTATATACAATCACACAGATTTATGGATATAAATCTCCTGAAACTACACTAAAATTATGCTAAAGGACTAAAAAAGGATAAACCCATCAAAAAACATATACATACATATATAACATTAAAGGAGACAACAGCTGATGAGAGACATAAATAGTTTTTTGAAGCTGGATAGAGGATTGCTGAACAGTAATCGGCTTGGTAAAACAGAACAAGCCAAACCTATGTGTGTGAGGGTGGGTGAGGGTACAAAACTCTAAGAAGCAAGCACAACAGAAAGGCTTAAGAATCTGAAGATGGGGTCTGGGTTGGGACTGAAAACAGGAATACTGGTTAAAAGTCTGAATAAGGAACAGTTTTCACCCAGAAGCCTTACCATGTAGTCAAGAAACTGCCTCTCCTGCACCCCAGCAAGAGACGAGTGGTTTACCTTCTCAAGACACTAAACCAGACAGGATGTAGAAACCAGGTACCCACAAGGGTTGTGTGTCACATCATACCACCAAGAGATTCAACGAAGATTCACAAGCTGAACAGTGACCCCAGCCCTTTTTCCCCAGTCAGCCTTCCAGAACACAGGCCGATCAGGCAGCAGACTAGGAGACTCCTCCATGGGGAAGCTGACCAGAGAAACAAGACCTACGATCATTCAATCACGCTCTGTTGAGATCTGCAGCTAACAACTCCTGGTGGACAGAGTTTTTACTCAGCTTTTTGCTGCCTCACTCTTTAATATGAACAGATGAACAGATGGCCAAAGATCACTGGACCACTGAGGAAAGCCTCTATCAGGAAATGAAGAAACCAAATTAACAAAGCAGTAGACAAAATTAATAAACAGAACAAAGGAAAGAAAGAAGGAAGGGGGAGAGAGAAAGCAAGCAAAGGAAGAGGAGGAAATCTCCCACAAAGTAGAACAAAAAGTTTTCTAAAAAATGAAAAAGATCAGAACACCAATCCAGAACGTCCAACTAAACAGGAATCCCAGAAAAGGAAAAGAGGAAAAAAAGGAAAGCAATTATACCAAAAGAATGACACTTGTTTCTGGCAACATAGTAAACTAAATGATCTGTAAACTTCACCTTAACTAAACATCTAGAAATGTTGGGTAAATTAAAAAAAATAATCTTTCAAATGCTGAGCTCACAAGAAAACAAAATTTTCAGCTGTCATGTCAATATAAATAACCAAAACTTTTGGCTTTTGATGGCCTTAAAGTGACAAGAGACAAAGCCTCAGGAACCACATGAGGTAAAGAGTTGGAACTCAGGCTTCCACTCCCTTTAAAACATTCTCAATGAAAGGATGGACTCAGGAGGGGAAAATCAACCACCAGTAAAGAAAAGACAAGAAAATGTCTCTAGCTCCAGACTCTGGAAACTAGGGGAAAAAGGACCTCCTAAAAATTCTCAGATTCAGATACACAATGACCTCCAATTAAAAAAAGAAAAGGAAAAAACTTCACCCAGATACAGCAAAACACTGAAAGTAAAGAGATCTTAAGAACAGGCAGAGAATGACACCAAAGGTACAAGCAACAAAAGAAAAAAAAGACAGCACTTCAAACCCAACATCATGAAGTTTCTTCCCCAACATCATTTGTTGAAAAGCCTGTCCTTTCCCCATCAAATGGTCTTGGCACCCTTGTCAAAAATCATTTGCCCATATATGCAAAGGTTTATTCTGGGTTATTGTATTCTACTGAGTTATATGTCTGTCTTTATTCTAATACCACCGGTTTGACTACTGTAGCTTTGTAATAAGCACTGAAATCGGGAAGCATGAGTCCTCCACCTTTGTTCTTCTCTTTCAAGATTGTTTTGGCTTTTCAGGGTCCCTTGAGATTCTATATGAATTTTAGGACAGATTTTTCTATTTCTGAAAAAACAATCATTGGGATTTTGATAAGGATTGCACTGAATCTGTAGATCACTTTATGTAGTACTGACATTTTCACACTGCTAAATTTTCCAATCCATTAACACAGTTTGTCCATTTATTTGTGTCCCTGCTTTAATTTCTCTCAGTAATGTTTTATAGTTTTCAGTGTACCAGGGCTTCGTGTGTACCAGTGTATCTTGGTTAACTTTATTCCCAAGTATTTTATTCTTTTTCATGCAATCCTAAAAGGAACTGTTTTCTTAATTTCTTTTTTGGATTGTTCATTATGTTAGTGAATAGAAATGCAACTGATTTTTGTGTGTTGACTTTTTTTTCCTGCAACTTCATTGAATTTGTTTATTAGTTGCTTTTTTCTTTAAGACTGGCCCTGAGCTAACATCTGTTGCCAAGTTTTTTTTTTCTTCTTCTTCTTCTCCTCAAAGCCCCACAGTACATAGTTGTATATTCTAGTTGCAGGTCCTTCTAGTTGTGGCATGTGGGATGCTACCTCAGCAAGGCTTGATGAGCGGTGCTAGGTCCCTGCCCAGGGTTGGAAATGGCAAAACCCTGGGCTGCTGAAGCAGAGTGGGTGGACGTAACCTCTCGGCCACAGGGCTGCCCTGTTTATTAGTTTAAATAGGTTTGTGTGTGTAGAATCTTCAAGATTTTTACATACGAGATCACATTGTCTGTAAACAGAGATAATTTTGTTCCTTTCTTTCTAACATAGGGGCTTTTTATTTTTCTTGCCTGATTGCTCCAACCAGGACTTCCAGTACTACGTTAAACAGGAGTGGTGAATGCAGATGTCCTTGTCTTGTTTCTGAACTTGGAAGAAAAGCTTTCAGTCACTCACCATTGAGTAAGATGTTAGCTGTGGACTTTTCATAAATGGTCTTTATCATGTTAAGGTAGTTTCCTCCTACTCCTAGTTTGTTTAGTATTTTTATCATGAAGAGGTGTTGAATTTTGTCAAAAGCTTTTCTGTATCAATTGAAAAGATGGACTTTTTTTTTTCTGCTTGAGGAAGATTAGCCCTGAGCTAACATCTGTGCCAATCCTCTTCTACTTTATATGTGGAATGCCACCACAGCATGGCTGTCAAGTGGTGTAGGTCTGCACCTGGGATCCAAACCCAGGAACCCAGTCTGCCAAAGTGGAGCACGCCGAACTCAACCACTAGGCCGTGGGGCTGGCCCTGAAAAGATGGATTGTGTGTGTGTGTGTGTATGTTTAACTTCCACCTATGAGTGGAGTCATACAGAGTTCATCTTTCTCTGTCTGGCTTATTTCACTTAATACCTTCAAGGTCCATCCATGTTGTTGTGAATGGGACGATTTTGTTTTTTTTTATGTCTGAGTAGTACTCCATTGTGTATACATACCATGTCTTCTTTATCCAATCATCAGTTGATGGGCACTTAGTCGCTTCCACGTCTTGGCTATTGTAAATGATGCTGCGATGAACATAGGGGTGCATGGGACTTTTGGAATTGCTGATTTCAGGTTCTTTGGATAGATACCCAGTATTGGGATGGCTGGGTCATATGGTATTTCTATTTTTAATTTTTTGAGAAATCTCCATACTGTTTTCCATAGTGGCTGCACTAGTTTGCATTCCCACCAACAGTGTATGAGTGTTCCTTTTTCTCCACAACCTCTCCAACATTTGTCACTTTTTGTTTTGGTTATTTTTGCCATTCTAACAGGTATAAGGTGATATCTTAGTGTAGTTTTGATTTGCATTTCCCTGATGATTAGTGATGATGAGCATCTTTTCATGTGTCTATTGGCCATCCGTATATCTTCTTTGGAGAAATGTCTGTTCATGTCCCCTGCCCATTTTTTGATCAGGTTGTTTGATTTTTTATTGTTGAGCTGTGTGAGTTCTTTATATATTATGGAGATTAACCCTTTGTCAGATAAATAACTTGTAAATATTTTTTCCCAACTAGTGGGTTGTTTTTTTGTTTCAATCCTGTTTTCCCTTGCCTTGAAGAAGCTCTTTAGTCTGATGAAGTCTCATTTGTTAATTCTTTCTATTGTTTCCCTCGTCTGGGGAGTTATGGTGTCCGAAAAGACCCTTTTGATACTGATGTCAAAGAGTGTACTGCCTATATTCTCTTCTAGAAGACTTATTGTTTTAGGTCTAATCTTTAGATCTTTGATCCATTTTGAGTTTATTTTTGTGAATGGTGAAAAAGAATGTTCTGTTTTTATTCTTTTACATGTGGCTTTCCAGTTTTCCCAGTACCATTTGTTGAAGAGACTTTCTTTTCTCCATGGTAGGCCCTCAGCTCCTTTGTCAAAGATTAGTTGTCCATAGATGTGTGGTTCTATTTCTGGGCTTTCAATTCTGTTCCATTGATCTGTGCACTGTTTTTGTACCAGTACCATGCTGTTTTGATTACTGTAGCTTTGTAGTATGCTTTGAAGTCAGGGATTGTGATGCCTCCAGCTTTGTTGTTCTTTCTCAGGACAGCTTTAGCAATTCGGGGTCTTTTGTTGCCCCATATGAATTTTAGGATTCTTTGTTCAATTTCTGTAAAGAATGTCATTGGGATTCTGATTGGGATAGCGCTGACTCTGTAGATTGCTTCAGGTAGTATAGACATTTTAACTATGTTTATTCTTCCAATCCATGTGCATGGAATGTCTTTCCATCTCTTTACGTCGTCATCAATTTCTTTCAGGAAACCCTTGTTGTTTTCGTTGTATAGGTCTTTCACTTCCTTGTAAAGATGGACTTTTTAATAAATGGCGCTGGGTAGTCATTTTGAACGAGGCAAAATCAGACCCATATCTCATACCATACACAAGAACAAACTCCAAAAGGCTTAAAGATCTGTATGTAACAAAGGAAGCCAGGCAGGCATCAACTTAACCAAGTGAAAAAGGTAAACATCACCAATGATAAAACATAACAACACGATGAACCCCTCAATATGATGCCCTGTGAAAAACAGAAAGACACAACATCCTTCATTGTGGTATTTTTACCAAAAATGCATAACCGCTCTGTACTCATGAGACAACACTGGACAAACCCAAATAGAGGGATGTTCTGAAAAATATACGATCAGTACTCTTCAAAAGTATCAAGGTCATGTAACAAAGAAAAACTGAAGGCTGTTAGAGTAGCGAGATGACTAAGGAGAAATAACAACTAAATGCAATGTAGGACCCTAGATAGGATCCCGGAACAGAAAAGCGTCATTAGTGAAAAAATTGGTGAAATTCAAATAAGGTCTGTAGTTTAGTTAATAATATTGTACCAATGTTAATTTTGTGCTCTTGATAATTATACTATGGTTATGTAAAATGTTAACATTAGGGGAAATGGGCTGAAGGATATAATTCAACTCTTTGTACAACTTTTGCAACTTTCCTAGAAGTCTAAATTAGTTCAAAATAAGAAGTGTTTAACAAAGAAATAAAGCAATAATTATACCAATAAGAGTGATAACCATCAAAAACACTAAAAGGAGGGGCCGGCCCAGTGGCGCAGCGGTAAAGTGTGCATGTTCCACTTCAGTGGCCCAGGGTTCGCTGGTTCGGATCCTGGGTGCGGACATGGCACCGTTTGGCAAACCATGCTGTGGTAGGCATCCCACATATAAAATAGAGGAAGATGGGCATGGATGTTAGCTCAGGGCCAGTCTTCCTCAGCAAAAAGAGAAGGATTGGTGACAGAGGTTAGCTCAGGGCTAATCTTCCTCAAAAAAAAAAAAAAAAAAGAACTAAAAGTATATATCATTAAAGGTGGTGTTACTAATTCACGCTGTTAGAAGTCAGGATCGTTCCCTTGGGGAAGAGGAGTTCATGACCGGAAAGGAACACCAGGGTGCTGGTAATGGTCTGTTTCTAGATCTAGGATGTGGTTACACAGATGTTATTTAGTTAGTAAAAACTAAGCACAATTTTTAAAATCTATCATCTTTCAATAAAAGGCATTTTTTTAAACATGATTTTACCTATGGAAAGTGAGACTAAAAATATGAGGAAGACCTTTCTTTTAGAAAAGTTTAAAATTGGAGGCAGCAGACAAAACTCTCTGTCTGCCGGTAGCAGAGGGGCCACGCTGAGCATTCAGGGCTCCCGGCAGAGGCCCGGAGAGAAGCCCAGAGGGCGGGGCGACCCCCAGCTGCCGTTGCCCGCCCCGTGGGACTAGGGATTGCCGGAGATCTCGGAGAGGACCGGGGCTGGGGGAACTTTCAAAGGCCGGTTCGGCGACCCGGAGGGGAAGTGCTGGAGCTCCGCCTGGGCAGCAGACAAAACTCTCTGTGTGCCGTTAGCAGAGGGGCCACGCTGAGCATTCACGGCTCCGGGAGAGGCCCGGAGAGAATCCCAGAGGGCGGGGCGACCCCCAGCTGCCGTTGCCCACCTGGTGAGGCTAGGGATTGCCGGAGATCTCGGAGAGGACTGGGGCTGGAGAGAGTTCCAGAGACCCAGCTTAGTAGCCTAGGGGGAAACCCTACAGGCTCACAGAAGCCTTAGGGAAAGCCTCTGCACAGCACCAGTAGAAGGCACCCAGCCGCCAGCCACAAGGCTGGAAGACCCCAGGGCAAAAGCAGCATAGCTAGGTGTACTAACCACAGACTGTAGAAGATGCCAATAGCTCTCCTGCGACCCATAGAGGACAAGTGAGATTTGGTGGGTGCCGACAGCAATGGAGCGACAAATATAAGTGATCCCACCCCTGGCCGCTGGAAAAGCCCATAACACCGTTGCAGACCCCAAGGAGAGAGCGCATCTAGGTGGGCAACAACAGTAGGCACCTGCAGCCTGAAGCCCCCCGTGACGGTCCCCACGGCAGAGGAGGGAATCCAAAGGGCCACTGTGGCTACGAAGAGGGGCCCAGGCCCAGTTAGCAACTACGGACAGGGTTCCTGGTTGGTGAAGTATAAACAGCTGCTCCCCCCACCGCAGCAGCTGAAACAAGTGAAAGGAGCAACTAAACTCTATCTCCATGCGGAGGCACAAATCAACATCATCAAGCAATATGAAAAAATACATTAAATCTCCAGAACAGAAAGAAAGTAACAAATACACAGAAAACAATCCCAAAGAAAATGAGATATATAACCTAAATGATGATGACTTCAAAACAGCCATCATTAAAATACTCACTGAGTTAAGAGAGAATTCTGACCGACAACTCAACGAGTTCAGGAGCTATGTCACAAAAGAGTTTGATACGATAAAGAAGAACCAAACAGAAATATTGGAAATGAAGAACACAATAGAGGAGATTAAGAAAAATCTAGATGCTCTGAACAGTAGGGCCGATAATATGGAGGAAAGAATTAGCAATTTGGAAGATGGCAATATAGAATTGTTGCAGGCAGAGGAGGAGAGAGAAGCAAGACTTAAAAGAAATGAAGAAACTCTCCGAGAATTATCAGACACAATTAGGAGATGCAACGTAAGGATTATAGGTATACCAGAGGGAGAAGAGAAGGAGAAAGGGGCAGAAAACCTATTCAAAGAAATAATGGCTGAGAACTTCCCAAATCTGGTGAGGGAGATGGATCTTCAGGTGACAGAAGCCAATAGATCTCCAAACTTTATCAATGCAAGAAGACCAACTCCACGGCATATAGTAGTGAAGCTAGCAAAAGTCAACGACAAGGAGAAAATATTAAGGACAGCCAGGCAAAAGAAACTAACCTACAAAGGAACCCCCATCAGGCTATCAGCAGATTTCTCAGCAGAAACTTTACAGGCTAGAAGAGAGTGGAATGATATATTCAAAAATCTGAAGGACAAAAACCTACAGCCGAGAATTCTCTACCCTGCGAAAATATCCTTCAAATACGATGGAGAAATAAAAACTTTCCCAGATAAACAAAAATTAAGGGAGTTCATTGTCACAAAACCTCCTCTTCAGGAAATCCTCAGGAAAACCCTTATTCCTGAAAAATCCAAAAAAGGAAAGGGGCTACAAAACCAAGAGCAGAGGAGATAAGTAGAAGGACAACAACAGAGAGTAGCAGCTCTACATCAGAACAGATTAAACCATGGGACGAGAAACAAAGGAAACTGAAGAAAACCGGAAAACAAGACACAAAATGGTAGTGGTAGGCCCCCACGTCTCAATAATCACTCTAAATGTAAATGGATTGAACTCCCCAATCAAAAGACACAGAGTGGCAGGATGGATCAAAGAACAAGATCCAACAATATGCTGCCTCCAGGAAACACACCTCAGCCCCAAAGACAAACACAGACTCAGAGTGAAGGGATGGAGAACAATACTCCAAGCTAATAATGAACAAAAGAAAGCAGGTGTCGCTATACTAATATCAGACAAGGTAGATTTCAAAGCAAAACAGATAAAGAAAGACAAAGAGGGACAGTATATAATGATAAAAGGGACTCTCCACCAAGAAGACATAACACTTATAAATATATACGCACCCAACACAGGAGCACCAAAATTTGTAAAGCAACTCTTAATAGAACTAAAAGAAGACATCAACAACAATACAATAATAGTAGGGGACCTCAACACACCATTAACACCAATGGACAGAACATCCAGACAGAAAATCAACAAGGAAATAATAGAATTAAATGAAAAATTAGACCAGATGGACTTAATAGATATATATAGAACACTTCATCCAAAAACAGCAGGTTACACATTCTTCTCAAGTGCACATGGAACATTCTCAAGGATTGACCATATTTTGGGAACCAAAGCAAACATCAATAAATACAAGAGAGTTGAAATAATATCAAGCATCTTTTGTGATCATAACGCTATTAAACTAGAAATCAACTACAAGAAAAAAGCAGAGAAAGGTGCAAAAATGTGGAGACTAAACAACACGCTTCTCAACAAACAATGGATCATTGAAGAAATTAAAGAAGAAATCAAATATTATCTGGAGACAAATGAAAATGAGAACACGACATACCAAATCATTTGGGATGCAGCAAAAGCAGTCCTAAGAGGGAAATTCATCGCAATACAGGCTCACCTCACTAAACAAGAAAAAGCTCACGTAAGCAACCTCAAACGACACCTAACAGAACTAGAAAAAGAAGAACAAACAAGGCCCAGAGTCAGTAGAAGGAGGGAAATAATAAAAATAAGAGCAGAAATAAACGATATTGAAACAAAAAAGACAATAGAAAGGATCAATGAAACAAAGAGTTGGTTCTTCGAAAGAATTAACAAAATTGACAAACCCCTAGCCAGACTGACCAAGAAAAGAAGAGAGAAATCGCAAATTAATAAAATCAGGAATGACAGAGGAGAAATCACAACAGATACCAATGAAATACAAGAGATCATAAGAGAATACTATGAAAAACTATATGCCAACAAATTGAACAACCTGGAAGAAATGGACAAATTCCTAGACTCCTACAATCTCCCCAAACTGAATCAGGAAGAAATGGAGAATCTGAATAGACCAATCACAAGTAAGGAAATAGAAACGGTAATCAAAAACCGCCCCAAAAACAAGAGTCCAGGACCAGACGGCTTCTCTGGAGAATTCTACCAAACATTCAAAGAAGACTTAATACCTATTCTCCTCAAACTGTTCCAGAAAATTGAGAAAGATGGAGAACTCCCTAACACATTCTATGAAGCCAACATCACTCTGATCCCCAAACCTGACAAGGACAACACAAAGAAGGAGAACTACAGGCCAATATCACTGATGAACATAGATGCAAAAATCCTCAACAAAATTTTGGCAAACCGATTACAGCAATACATCAAAAAGATTATACACCATGATCAAGTGGGATTTATACCAGGGACACAGGGATGGTTCAACATCCGCAAGTCAATCAACGTGATACACTACATCAACAAAATGAAAACCAAAAACCACATGATCATCTCAATAGATGCAGAGAAAGCATTCGACAAGATCCAACACCCATTTATGATAAAAACCCTCAGTAAAATGGGTATAGAAGGAAAGTACCTCAACATAATAAAGGCCATATATGATAGACCCACAGCCAACATCATACTCAATGGACAAAAGCTGAAAGCCATCCCTCTGAGGACAGGAACAAGACAAGGGTGCCCACTTTCACCACTCCTATTCAACATAGTTCTGGAGGTGCTGGCCAGAGCAATTCGGCAGGAAAAAGAAATAAAAGGAATCCAAATAGGTAACGAAGAAGTAAAACTCTCGTTGTTTGCAGACGACATGATCTTATACATAGAAAACCCCAAAGAATCCACAGAAAAACTATTAGAAATAATCAACAACTACAGCAAAGTAGCAGGGTATAAAATTAACGTGCATAAATCAGTAGCATTTCTATACACTAACAATAAACTAACAGAAAAAGAACTCAAGAACTCTATCCCATTCACAATCGCAATGAAAAGAATAAAATACCTTGGGATAAACTTAACCAAGGAAGTGAAGGATCTATACAATGAAAACTACAAGACTTTCTTGAAAGAAATAGGCGATGACATAAAGAGATGGAAAAACATTCCTTGCACATGGATTGGAAGAATAAACATAGTTAAAATGTCCATACTACCTAAAGCAATATACAGATTCAATGCTATCCCAATCAGAATCCCAAGAACATTCTTCACAGAAATTGAACAAACAATCCTAAAATTCATATGGGGCAACAAAAGACCGCGAATTGCTAAAGCAATCCTGAGCAAGAAAAACAAAGCCGGCGGAATCACAATCCCCGATTTCAAAACATACTACAAAGCTACAGTGATCAAAACAGCATGGTACTGGTACAAAAACAGGTCCACAGATCAATGGAACAGAATTGAAAGCCCAGAGATAAAACCACACATCTATGGACAGCTAATCTTCGACAAAGGAGCAGAGGGCCTACAATGGAGAAAAGAAAGTCTCTTCAACAAATGGTGCTGGGAAAACTGGACAGCCACATGCAAAAGATTGAAAATTGACCATTCTTTTTCACCACACACCAAAATAAACTCAAAATGGATCAAAGACCTAAAGATTAGGCCTGAGACAGTAAGTCTTTTGGAAGAGAATATAGGCAGTACACTCTTTGACATCAGTTTCAAAAGAATCTTTTCGGACACTGTAACTCCTCAGTTGAGGGAAACAATAGAAAGAATAAACAAATGGGACTTCATCAGACTAAAGAGCTTCTTCAAGGCAAGGGAAAACAGGATTGAAACAAAAAAACAGCTCACTAATTGGGAAAAAATATTTACAAGCCACTTATCCGACAAAGGGTTAATCTCCATAATATACAAAGAACTCACACTGCTTAACAACAAAAAAACAAACAACCCGATCAAAAAATGGGCAGAGGACATGAACAGACATTTCTCAAAAGAAGACATGAATATGGCCAATAGACACATGAAAAGATGTTCATCATCGCTAATCATCAGGGAAATGCAAATCAAAACTACACTAAGATATCACCTTACCCCCGTTAGATTGGCAAAAACATCCAAAACCAAGAACGACAAATGTTGGAGAGGTTGTGGAGAAAGAGGAACCCTCATACACTGTTGGTGGGAATGCAAACTGGTACAGCCACTATGGAAAACAGTATGGAGATTTCTCAAAAAGTTAAAAATAGAAATACCCTATGACCCAGCCATCCCATTACTGGGTATCTATCCTAAGAACCTGATATCAGATATCTCAAGAGTCCGTTGCACCCCTATGTTCATCGCAGCATTATTTACAATAGCCAAGATGTGGAACCAGCCTACATGCCCAGAAACTGATGATTGGATAAAGAAGATGTGGTATATATACACAATGGAATACTACTCAGCCATAAAAAAAGACGAAATTGGCCCATTCACAACAATGTGGATGGACCTCGAGGGCATTATGTTAAGCGAAATAAGTCAGTCAGAGAAAGACGAACTCTATATGACTCCACTCATAGGTGGAAATTAGTATATTGAGAAGGAGATCTGATCGGTGGTTACCAGGGAAAAGGGGGGGGGGGGGAGGGTACAGAGGGGGAAGTGGTGTACCCACAACATGACTAACAAAAATGTACAACTGAAATCTCACAAGGTTGTAATCTATCATAACATTAATAAAAAAAAATAATAAAAAAAAATAAAATAACCAATGAAATTTCTACTCAAAAAAAAAAAAGAAAAGTTTAAAATTGATAGCAGCCGAATACTAAAATAGAAGTCAAAAGGCAACCCTGAGACCCCAGGCGCAGAAGAATCCAGAAAACACAACTGGCCTACTTTACTTCCTCATCCTTAGCACTTCATCTCCCACACCACTCTTGAGGAAATGTGGGATTTGTGCAAGACAGCCAAGAGATAAGACCAAAAGTAGATAAACAGGGAGTGGCACCAGGAACAATCAGACACAGTAAGATTCACACACAGCAGGCACTAGAAAACGTACACTGTGCGAGCTTACAATACCGGACATAAAAATTTCACCAAACAGATTGGTTACTTAAGATAGATGTAGATTAATTATGCAAAATTCTACAAAGTTGCTATTAGACACAATGGGAAAAATTGCTTCATATTCTGCCTATTGTTACAGGAAGCCTAATAAATAACAACTGGTGGGCTAAGAATTACTCTACCCCTGAGGTAGTTAAGATGACAAAAAACAATCAGAAAAAGGTTTTCAAAAATTAGTAAGTCAAATTAAGGTAATAGTTCTCTGTTTTCATTCAAAGCCAATCTAACTCAAATTGTTTCTTTCCAGAGTGAAATACTGGAGTGAATTTTACACAAACAGGAAGAAGTATGAAATAAGTCAGAGGCTTCTGACACTGAGAGAGAGCGCGCCAGTGTGAGCTCTCTTCAGTAGTTTCTCAGAATACTTCAATCTATACCTAGAGTTAAAGGTAAAGTGAAAAGCCTTTTGTGCTTTATTTTCTACTTAGATGAAAAGACATGTACGATCATTCTTATTTTCAAATACACTCATTTTCTGGTTGCATGTTCAATTGAACAGACACACCCCGACCGCTGTTGATAACCACATCATGAGCCACAGCATCTTTGCCTATGAAATACATGGTACTCCTGCTCTTTGACTGACCGTAAACACTGCCACTATTATTTGCTATATCTTTATTCTTCTTACTTTTTGGAACACTTTTAGCTTTTTTCTCTTTTGTCATCCCAACTTTAAGATTTTACATCATTTCATTATACCCATGTTTTCCTTTACCCTACGTATATTTAATTTTTGAACAAGCCAAAAGGATATGTAGCACATAATATAGGCCTTACAATAAAATTAAAACATTTATATTACAAAGAAGTTAGGTTAACGTCTCATCTCAGAATGTGCTTGTTTCTATTCACAGTAAACAAGTCAGTATAACAGATTCACACGTCTTATAGTCATGATTTAACCAGTTAACTGAAATACACTCGAATTTAAGATACCACATACATTACACAAAAATAGTCTATTTTTAAAATTACAGTAAACAGTGACGCTGGTGAAAGGATGATCAAACATAAACAATAGCTAATTTTCAAATCACTCACTTATATTTGAATGAATTCACCACCCTCTAGAAAAAGCAGAAATTATACTGGAAAGACCCAACTAAGAAGCATCTGTAAAGATTGTTGGGTTCTTGCACGAACACTGAAGATCCAGGGTAGAATGGCTAACATGACAGTCATAGAGACTCACTTCTGAGCCCCAGCTCTGCCACTGCTGTCTTTCTGATCCCACTGAAGCTACTTGTGTCCTTTAGCTATAAAAGGAAAGAAAAGAAAGCCTATCTTATACACTTTTGGGGAGGATTAAATAAGATCCTTATCACACAGCAGGTATTGCGTAAAGTAAGCCATTAGAAATTCAGACTGAATACAAAGTACTCAGATTATGGATCTTTATTTTCTTACTTAATCCTAGAAAATATGCTGTGGTCTTTTACATTTCGCAGGTTACAGGAAGAACGGCCTTATTGTAAACAGGATTTCGCTTTTGTTAATGAGCTGCTTATATTAATAGAACCTCTTATTTTCTTTACCTACTATGATATCTCTCTTGGAATTTTTTTCTGTTATGGGGAAGAAGGGTTTTTACATAGTGACCCCTTTCTAAAAAGTCTTTTCCTGGAGCCAGCCCAGTGGCGTAGTGATTAAGTTTCTGTGCTCTCCTTGGGTGGCCGGGAGTTCACAGGTTTGGATCCTGGGCGTGGACCTACACACCACTTGTCAAGCCATGTTGTGGCAGCATCCCACATGCAATGTGGAGGAAGATTGGTACAGATGTTAGCTCAAGGCCAATCTTCCTCACTAAAAAAAAAAAAGTCTTTTCCTTAGCATTAGTTTCACATGCTTTTGCTTACTATTTCAGTTTCTTGAAATTTCACTTAATGTCAAGAGAGGAAATTCAACTGTCTGGAACTCTTTCCCCAGAGCATAACTTCAACTAGGAAACTAATAACGCAGAACAGATCTTTTTTAGAGTTGTAGTATCTGATAGTCCAGATTATCCAAAGAATAGTAATGGATCTGATACAATCACAATAAAAGAAAATAATGTGGCTTGGGAAGAAGGAATACTTTTTTTAGTTCTTTCAGAGAGAGCTCATTAATAAAAAACATTTAGTCACTTTTACATTGCAATTAACTAGTTTACTAATGAAGTCAGCAAGTCTTGCTCAAATTTGCTAAGGTCACTGGGAGAAGTTATTGCTTCTAATAGACCTAAATCATTCTGACATGACTTAGGAAAGACTCCAACATCTGCGAACACCTAAATAAATACTGGTACCCCCGAATGGAAATGTATGCTACAGCATTTTCTAGGTTTAAAATAACTCATTGACAGTACTGAATTAATTTCAGTACTGAATTTTTCTTAGACAATGTTTTTGCATTACTTGTGTCCACAGTAATCCTGCTTATTCATAGCTGCTTTGCTGACTTCCAGTTTTGAAAAGCTAAAACTCGAAGAAGCAAAACATCTCAATGGGAACCATGAAATTCTTATATCTGAAATTTAAACAGTTGCCTCTACTCCATTTATCCCTGAGCTTTACTAAATGCTTCATCAAAAAAAAAAAAAAACTCTGAATAATGATTAGCATTTTGGTACTTTGATTGAAATCAGATGATTCTCTTTTGCCTTTTGCTTTTCCATTTTTGCAATTCTGAAATATGCTTAATAAGTTATCTTAATTGTCTGAAGTTTTTATTATGACAGTACAAAGACTTCAAGAAATCAATAAGACTTGTGATTCTTTTTCCATAAAATAATCAAGGAATTTATACTGCAATTGGTTTTTATTAGATAAGAATGTAAGCTGCCCTTATCCTCCCTTTCCCACCCATGAAAGTCTATCCGAAAAACTACCTATTTAAAAGATTTTCAAATAAGTCTTTCAAGATCAAAAACAGTTCAGTATTCTTAGAAAACCTTTCTAAAACAGTTTTTCTGACCACTATTGTTAATCCTCCACAAATTATTTTCTTTAAAGATCTATGTTTAGTAATTATTTTTACATCAACTGTGATATAGTATAATGTCTTGGATAGTATAAAATTAATGGCAAAATTTCAGGCAGAACGTTAACATCAGCAAGTATTCTATACTTTTCATACATAATGATGGAATTTTTCACACAGATTTTCAGTTTATGTTTCTTAGAATTCTTATACAGGTAATGTATTCTGTTACCTTTGAATACTGATTTGTTCAACTTAGAAATACATCATCACTATGCTCACAAAATTTTCCTACTTGTAAAGACTTTACAACTAAAAATGTATCAATTAGTGCAGAATTATTTCAGTTTTCCAAAACTTTTATTAATCTAGAAATCATTTCATTGACTGTCATTTTTTAGTTGTATATGTTCTTATAGCAACTGCTTATCACTCTCTCTCTCTCTCCTTTGAGCAGTATTTAATAAATCCTTCTCTTTTACAGTTAGTTTTTATCCCCACCACAATTTCAAGGATGCTGTGGAGGAAAACCTTACAGACTGATTTTTCAATTGTCCACTCTCAAGTGGACTGTAAAAGAGAAGTCCATGCTTCCGGTTTTGATGAAACATCTTATTTTGGCAGTTTTAAATACATATTATTTTTTACATTTATAGGCTTGTTATTTTACAATTTGATTTAACTTAAATAGAACTGAACTGGTCACTTTAACAAATTATTCTTCAATAACAACATACTTGGCTCTTTTTAAAGTAAAATAGAATCTGTTAAATAAACTTATTATGCTTTTGAGTATTAAAAAAAAGATTTTTGGCTTCTCCAAACTACTTTCCCCTATTCTATCTTTCCCCGCACTTAGAATTCTTGAAGGGCCGAGGGAGGCTATGTCATGTCCCTTTGTCAACTCAGTGCCCCATACATAGTAAGCACTGCATGTCTGTCTGCTGAGTGACCCACACAAAGACCAGCTGTTGGGGAGTCACCATTTCTCTGTGCCTACTATCTGGCTGATGGTTTATATTATCCCTACGAATAACGAAGGTGAAAAAAAAAAAGGCTTGAATTTAAAAGGATAGTAGGGGCTGACCCCATGGTCGAGTGGTTAAGTTCGCACGTTCTCCTTCAGAAGGACCTACAGCTAGAACACACAACAATGTACTGGGGGGCTTTGGGGAGAAGAAGAAGAAAAAAGAAGAAGATTGGCAACAGATGTTAGCTCAGGTGCCAATCTTTAAAAGGAAAAAAATAAAATTTAAAAAATGAAAGGATACTAAACAGAAAACAGAATAAGGGAGCTGGAAAGTACTCAAAAATAAAAATCTAATTAGATCCTTACAGATTATTCCAATGAGGAAGAAAAAGACTTCAAAGAGATACATGTATTTTTTTTTTAATTGGATGGACCTCCAGGGTCTGTTTTTTTTTTAAAAGATTGGCACCTGAGCTAACAACTGTTGCCGACCTTCTTTTTTTTCTTCTTCTCCTCCCCAAAGTCCCCCCGCGCCGCTGTACATAGCTGTATATTCTAGCTGTGAGTGCCTCTGGTTGTGCTATGTGGGACGCCGCCTCAGCATGGCCTGATGAGCAGTGCCATGTCCGCGCCCAGGATCCGAACTAGTGAAACCCTGGGCCACCGAAGCAGAAAGTGCAGACTTAAGCACTCAGCCACAGGGCCAGCCTGAGATACATGCATTTTTAAAACAAAGATGACTCTGGCTACAATGCTTAAGGATTGGAGAGAGAAAAAGACTGGAAGAAGCAAGGTCAACAGGAAGCTTACTGTAGTCCAGCACAGAAGGAACGGAGGCCCAGCCTATGGCAACAACGGTAGGAACGGAGAGAAAGGGATGTGTCTTGCTTTTGCTTCAGGCAGCTCCATCAAGAAAAACGCTCTTCAGATTGTACGGGATGAAACACGCATTGGTATCCTGCCCCCAAATGGGCACTTAATAAATTTAATCAATGAATTAATGGAAACCAAAGCTCAACATGGATGAGAAGATTAACGAAAATCCCTAAGTGCTCTAAGTAAACCTTCAACAAGGTATATCCCTCTAGAGGAAATCTCCATGCAGCTGTTGGCAGCTGTTCCGGAACGATGAACAGGAGAGGGTGCCTGGAGACCCAAGACAGAAAAATGTAGTACTGTTGTTCAAGAAAAGAGAAAGGCTGCTGCCAACTACTGCTCAGTGAAGTTAAAAGTAACTTCTACTGTAAAAAGTTAAATGTAACTCTCGACAAGATTCTAGAATCATTCCTGAGAGAAGTTTGTGAACACAGAGAAAATAGTAACCAACATACGCTACCAGAAACAGTATAGTTTCATTAAGGACAAGTAATGGCAGATTAACGCTCTTTTCCTGACAGTTACTGAACAGACAGGGTTTAAAAAATGAAGTACTATATAAAATTACCTGGGGTTTAGAAAGGCGACTGTTAAAGTTCCTTACATTTTCCTTGTGAAAACTTGGAAATATTTTATGTGAATAATGATAAGTTAGCTGGATTTCTAATTGGCCTAACAACTTGAATGGAAGAATTAATGAGTTTTTGTCACCCTTAAGAGAGGCTGTACCAGGGAAAGAGCACTGCTCTTACTCCTACCTAGTCAACATTTTAGTAAGATCTGCATGAAGGTAATGTCAGCATTATCAAACTTAGAGTTCATCAAATCTACGGGCAAATAAATGTCTATTTATTGGATGACCAAATCAGGTTTCTTTCTTTTTTTTTTTCTTTTAAGATTGGCACCTGACCTAACAACTATTGCCAATCTTTGGAGTTTTTTTCCCTGCTTTTTCTCTCCAAATCCCCCCAGTACATAGCTGTATATTTTTTCTAGTTGTGGGTCCTTCTAGTTGTGCATGTGGGATGCCGCCTCAGCATGCCTGACAAGTGGTGCCGTGTCCACGCCCAGGATCCGAACCAGCGAAGCCCTGGGCTGCTGCAGCGGTGCACATGAACTTAACCACTCGACCACGGGGCCGGCCCCCCAAATCAGGTTTCTTAAAAGTCAACAGACTGCAACCAATGTGACAAAATTTAGTACAGGTAAATGTAATGTCCTACAAAAAAAATAATGCTATTAAAGACTCAGAAGAGCATGACTTAACAAACAAGAGGGAGAGCATGGATAAAACAACTCAAGAATTTTGGGTGACTACAACATCAATAATAGGTAACACACATAGCACTTTAATGCCAGGGACCACGCTAAATGCTTTACATAATGGGTTCATTTATTCCTTATCACAAACCTACCAGACAGGTATTATTATAAACTCCATTTTCCAGATGAGAAAACTGAGGCCCAAAAGTGTTTACATAATTTACTCAAGGTCACCCAGCTAATAAACTGTGGGGCCAGGTTTTAAACCCAGGGAAGCTAGCCCCAGAGTTCACCTTTTTAACCAGAACATTATCATGAATTAACAGTGTGATGTGGTTACCCAAGGAGCAAATCTACTCTATCTTAAAGCATATGCGTTAAGAGCAGACAGGTGACTTATGGTCTTCTCTACTAGTTCACATCTAATTTGGGGCACTACACTTTGAAGAAAGGTATGGATGAACTGAAAGAAATCCACAAAGAAGCCATCAGTATTGTAAGGAGGTTCAAATTAAAACAACAAAATCATTAGAAGAGGTTAAAGACTGAGAATATTTTGCATAGAGAAGAAAAGAATCAGTGGAATATAATAAGTATCTTCAAATATTTGAAAACTGACATATAGAAGAGACAGAACTAGAACCAGTGAAGACAACTTCTAGTTCAGTAAAAGAAATAATTTTACAAAAGTTAGTTGTCCAAGTATCTTTCCCTCAGAAACTATGAAACTATGAATCTTCTCTCCAGAAAAATATACAAATGCATAAAATTTTGCATAAAATCTCCAAGAGTTCACGAATCTACTTTTAAATCTCTTCATGCTTCACCCCTGGAGTCATGTATCCCAGATTAAACTGGAAAGGATTCAAGTATGAAGAGGCAAGTATATTTAATAATCCTTAAAATTCATTACAATTTAAAATTCTATGACCTAAAAAAACACTCAACTGTAGGCTTTCTAGTTTCTTCTGAGATCTATTATGATACATACTGCAATAAGAGTTTAAAATACAATGACAAGGTCAGAAAAAAAGTAAAGTTTGCCAAGGGACAATGTAAACTGACTATGAGTAAGTTCATAGATAGTATGGCTTATCATTTAACTTCTAAAAGAAACATACCTAAGTTTAAAAATAAAAAGTAAGATGCTAATGTACTACTCAATACCTAACATTTAATGCCCAAATTAGAAATATCCCCCCTCTGCTTTTAAAACTTCACCTTAAACTCTTCCTCTCCATCCTCGTTCCTGTTAAGATTGACCAAGAAACCATGGACTGGATGTCAGAATACTTAGGTTCTAATTCACTACCTTTGCCATGAATTTAATTTTGGCTCAGGCTGTTTCCTTACTTTGCTAAGAAACTTTTATACATCTAAAAGGACTTTAAAAATGGTGAAGTGCTATGTAAATATAAGTAACTCATGCATTATGTATAAACAAATCATCAACAGCAAGAAAACAAAGCCAGTCTTTCTATCATGTTGAAAAAAAAAAAAGCAAATGCATATTCTCATTTCCATTCCTAATTATAAAAAGCAATCTTTGAGTCCTTTAGGATGTGTTTTAGTGTATAATTTTCATCCATAAATACCTTCCACATTAAGAATAAACATATCTTTACATCCAATTTCCAGTTCTATTGCGAGGACACAGCTCAGACAGTCAAGAATTTTGGCTGCAAGGGAAAAACTTGACCGTGCCAGTTGGACTACACACTTAAAAGAGTTGGGGGTGAAGTTACAAGACCACAAAATGGTAATAAGAATTATTATACACTTGAAAAACTCCATTTTCTCTCTTGATTAGACAACTAGAAATAAAGAGAACTGAAAAGTAAGAGTTTAATAAGTCTTGAACCTTTTTTAACAAATGTAAGTGCCACACTGCTGAAACTGCAGCTGTACTGCCAGAACAGTGCCACAGACACCATGTCTGCCATGAGACTAGACTCTAGTTCCAGGCACAAGATGTTCTAATAAATAACAAATGCATCCAGAGCCAGTACACAAGTGTGACAGAATCCGGGGTCTAGGCATTTGATTTTTCTCCTGGTGCTACTTGAGAATGGACACTGCTATCAAAGATATAGGATAGTGATAAAGCTTTGGCTAAATTATAGGATATCAGTGAAATGGAAAAGGAACATGCAATATCAGAACAACTAAATTATTTTATATTTAATTTTGAACAGAGACAGGGTCATGATTACACTGTATATAAGGCATATGAATAACTTCACTATATTTATTAGGTGAAGATGATTTCAAACCATTAAGAGAAAACAAAAGTGGCCCAGAAAAAGTTAGGCTACAGAAGTGAAATGAAAAAACACAAAACTAAGATTTGGGGGCGAAAGGGGAAGGAAGAGAATGAGCTACTGACTTACTAAAAAGAGAGCAAATAAGTGGGACAGGGAGTCCGAGCCCTCTGAGATAGAACGAGGAAGAGAAAAGTATTCAAAGGGAGCTTCAGCACTGAATATGGAAAGAGATGAGCCTGTTAACCGTTTCAAGAGAAAAAGAGAAACAATACAGGGAACTTTTCTGAACCAGCATTCATAGCAGTCAATAGTGAAAATGCCTAACTCATGCAGGGCACTTAATACGTGGTGAGCTTTGTTCCAAACGCGTTCCACAGATTAGCTCATCTACTCCTTGCAACACCCCGAATCGGTAGATGGAGTTTTACAGACGAAGAAACCGAGACCACACAAAGCAAGGGGACACAAGCTGGTACCAGAGCCGAGCGCTCATCCACTTTGTTGAACTGTCTCTCTGCGAGATCCTGCAAAAACCTTTATACTTTTTACTTTTGTTTTTTTTTTCACTTAGCTCTCTGGAATTTCTCAAAGGAGCCTGGGCCCAGAGTGATCCTCTACTTCAGAGAGAAGTTCCCTTATGGGGAATATGAGGTTCTTACAAGCGCACGAAGCTCTGGAACCCTAAAAGAATCCTGAGGGAGACAGATAGAGGCATGTGGGTCACGAAAGGTGGAAAAGCCAGAAAACCAGACTCAGAAGCCATCCTTCTGCCCTGAAGAGACAGAGAAAGTAGAAAGCAGCCCTTCCTCTCTAACACGAGGCGTGACTCAGGGACGTCACCTCCCCCCCAGTATGCTGTGTGTGTGTGTGTGTGTGTGTGTGTGTGTTGGTCAGGGGGGCTCTCTGGTGTCCGACTCCCTCCAGACACGCACGGGTTAGTCGGCCAGGCCTGGGAGAAGCCGTGGGAATAAACAGATGGGACTGGGGGGACACGGGGGCCCGGAGGCGCAGGGAGGGAAAACTGCCCGGGAACGCGCCGGGCCGGTCCAGAGGCCCCGGCCCGCGGGCCCGTGCCCCCGCCCCGGACCTTACCGCCGCTCGGCTGCAGAGGACGAGGCGGCCGCGCAGGGCTGTGCTTCCGAGCCCGGGGCGCGTCCTCGGCGCCGCCGCTCCCGTGGCGCCCGCGCTCGGCGGCGGCCGGGTCCCGGCGGACTCGCACTCGGGCCAGGGGCGGGAGATCGGCGGCCTGCCCAGTCGAGGCCGTGGAGTTCGCGGCCCCCGGACGCCGAACGGTCCGCACCGCGGGCCTGGCCAGGGAGGAAGGGTCAGGGCGCGCCCGCGTGCCGAGCTGCGGCGGGGCGGCTGCAGCCGAGCGCGCAGCAGCTTCGTCCGCCCTCACCCGGCCCAGCCGCGGCCCCGCTTCCCCCGCGCGAGCTTTGGCGGCGGAGCAGCACGGGCAGCGCCCATTGGCCCTCGGGCCGAGTGTCGTAAGGCGCCGCTCCCCGCGGATTGGCAGGGCCGGCGGTGCGTGCAAGGAGTAAACAAACCCCGCCCCTTCCCGAGGAGAGGAGGGGGCTGAGGTGGAGGGGCGGGGCCTCAGCGCTCTGCCCAGCCCCGGGTGGCCCACCCCGGATGCCTAATGGGTCCCCCGAAGGGACCCCGCCGCCTCGCTCCCCGGACGACCCATCTGCAGGCCTGAGGCCTAAAATTTGTAGGCACGCCCTTCCCCCGCTCCCCCGAGCTTGGGTGGGACTCTTGACTTTCTCATCCGCCCTTATCGCCCAAGGCCGAAGCAGGAAAACCCCACCTCTCTTAGAAAGAGGGAAACTAGGGCGGTTACGTCTCGGTCCCCAGGCCTTTAGAGGGGTCGCCCCCGAGAGCCGCGAGGAGGGGCATGGGGACGATTGACTGTGAGGCCACGTGTGAGGCCAAGTGTGGGACACCCCGTAATTATTCAGATAATTGGTTAGAGACCACTAGGGATGTGGGTTCTTCACTACCTTGGCAAGTGGGATCCAACCAGCCAGGTCACTATGTCACATGGAAACTTGAAGAGAAAATCGCAGTGCCCACACCCCGAAATATCTGTCCATTTAGTTCAATATTAAAACATTTTGTCTATTAATTCTCTGCCTATGTGAAAAATCATGTGCGCTTACATTTTAGTTGGGTGGGAAAAACAATATGAAAAAGAAATAAGCCAAATATAAACTATGTTACGTGCTGATACATGCTACGGGGAAAACCTTAAGCAAAGAAGGTGTTTGAGGGACGGCTTGCCTTAAATAGGGTGCTCGGGGAAGGCGGCATAAAAGGTGCCATTTAAGTAAATACCTAAAGGAAGTGAGAGCACCTTTGGACCTTTCTCTGGAGGGGACTGGAGAGACAATTTCTGCATAGTTGTACATAGGTAAAAGTCCTAGGAGTTCAAGAACGCCAAATACTCCTCGGACTGATTCAAAAACGCAAAAGTGAGTACACTTTCCAGTCATAAATCAATAGTATTTATTTAATTTCCAAGAAATTTTGTTAAAGTTTCAATTTAACAAATGCTTTTCACACACTCTAGGCACAAAGATACAAAAACGAGCAATACAGGGGCCAGCCTGTGGCCAAGTGGTTAAGTTCGCGCGCTCCGCTTGGGCGGCCCTGGATTTCGCCAGTTCCAATCCTGGGCGCGGACATGGCACCAGTCGTAAAGGCAGGCTGAGGCGGCATCCCACATGCCACAACTAGAAGGACCCACGACCAGAATACACAACTATGTACTGGGGGGCTTTGAGGAGAAGAAGGAAAAATAAAAAATTTTTAAAAAATGAGCAATACAGACAAAACCTCCACCCTTAAGGAACTCCATCTAGCAGAGAAGATGGATGGTAAACCACCTCAGTACGACGTGTAAACGACCATAACAGAGGTAGACACAGAGCGCTGGGCTAATGGAGGTCAGAGGGGTGGATGTTACTAAGGAACCGTAACTCACTCGGGATCTCTTTACGAGGAAAACTCAGTACTAAATTTTGGAGTAAGGCTATGGGTATCAGAGATTCTCTAACCTATTTATATGTTTCTAAGGTGAGAATCTGAAGTTAATATTAAGTTGAATTCTACGAAATTGCTAATATTTGGCAATTTTCATATGGCTCAACTTACTCTCTTGTAGAGTTAATATGAGGATTTTGCTATGTAACACACACTGTTGTGTTCAATAAATGATGGCAATTATTATCACTCACGAATATTCACTATTTTTGAAAAAAATGATTTAAAAATCAGTCTTTCGTAACAACTTCCAATACCACGAAGTAAAGTGAGCAGTGAAGTTTCAAATTTTCCATATACTGGTTTGATCTAGCTGTGAATTTCCATGACCTAATCAGGGTTTGCTGTAAAAGACGCTAAATGCTAGTTTCACAGCAGGCCAAGAAATTCAGAAGAAGAAACAGCTTGGTTTTGAAGCCAAAAACTGAAAATTCTCCAGAACAGAATAAATTGTCGAGTTGCTTCAGGGAGGAAAATTCATGTAAATCAATTTTTCATTCCCACTCACAGTTCCAATTTAGCAATTTGCACAACACTCAGCTTTCTCTCTTCCTTCTCATTTCCCCATTAAGGGATCTTGTTTCCTTTGAAAAGGAAAATGAAGCTTCCACCATCTCCAATGCCAGCGAGTAGATGTCTGAAACATGACGGAACACTTACTGATTCAGCAAACCGTTATTAAGCACTTACTGTATGCCAAGAACAGTGCGAGGCATTGGAAGTACAAACATAAATGTTCAAAGAGCTCCGTTCATGGGTATTCCTTGTGCTCGGAGCAATCTCCCGGTTCACCCGCACCTTACCTACATGTGCCTTCTCACCTGAGCTTAGACTTTCTCCAGAAAAGCTTCCTCTGACTCCTCTCCAGCTCTTTTCCCCACAAAATTCTGCTTGTCTTTCTAACATTCACCAAACTTCTGATTAGTCACTTGGTATCTGTACCCCATCAGACTGTAAGCTCCCTGAGATTCAGGCCAGTCATCCTACTCATTACCACATCCTCAGTGCTTAAGAGAAGCTCAGAAAGTTTTTATTGAATGGAGGAGAGCGCCACAACCCCGCACAGTTGGCAAGTGGAGAGAAGCATAAATAAGTCGTCTCATTTGTAAATATACAGGTCAACAAAGAGAGGACCATGACAGAGAGATCTGATACATTCAACCTGAGGAATTTCCATGGGCTGCCCCTCTCCTGGAGCTGGATGCTCTTTCTGTAGGTGGAGCTGTAGGACTCCTGGACCAGCGCCTCTAACTGTAATGTGCACAGGAATCCCTTGGAGATCTTATTAAAATTCACACTCAGTAGGTCTGAGGTGAGGTGTCGAGTTTGCGTTTCCAACAAGCTCCCAATGGGTGCTGCTTCCCCAAACACCACACTTTGAGTGACAAGGTCCTTAGTGAAATCTTTTTATCATACAAAAAGATCTGTAGCTGTCTGGACAACTGCAGATATTTTTCTTAAGTATCCTGTTCTCACAGCCCCTAATCCATCCAGTGACTGACAAAAGAAAAAACTCTTAAGAGAAAAATGTGAGAGCCTTGTCTTCCAGAGACAGTCCTATTATGTACAGTTTAATCACATTAATAGGGTGGAGTAGAATCAAAGACTTGGAGTATCCTCAGTGAGGGACACAACCTTCTCAGTCCATTTCTGGAATGACTTGGTTAGGGCAGTAAAAGGATTTCGCGGGCATCCTTAATAAAAGTAACCTCTTCTTAACATCAAATCTAAAGTCCTTTTTATGATAAAATACTTTATTCATCCTAAAAATATAGAATGTGAGGTGAAAGGAATACACGGCTTATGTGAGGTATAAGGAATAAAAACCAGGAGGAAGAGGTTTGCAGGGAGGAAAGGTTGAACTCCCTTCTGGACCTCTAGAGTCTGATGTGCCTGTGGAGGGACCTCTGGGAGCAGTCCCATGGGCAGGCAGCTCCTTGCATCTGGTGCTCAGGAAGGAGGCCCAGGCACACTGGGGAGTCGGCACCAGTTTCTGTTATGGGCATGGAAGAGAAGATCCATTATTTCATCTGTCTCACAGCAACTTTGGCAGAACTGGATCAATCCCATTGCACAGGAGAAGCTCTTATCAATCCCAGGACTGGACTGGATCCACACCTCCTGATCCTAGTGGCAAGAGGTCCAAATCGGGCATCAGAGACATCTGGGCTATATGGGTGGGTGGGCAGACAGGAGAGGAGCTTGGACCAGCCAGCTTCAAAACCAGGTAAAATAAGTTAAATATTCGTAGGGGGATGAGGTCTGGAAGACAGGAGGGAAGCACTGGTTCTGGGACAGGGGAGGGACGGCCTGACCACCACTTCTGTTCACCTCTGTCCACTGCTCTTTCCTTGCCCAGAGATGGACCCCATGACAGCAGCCCTGGAGAACAAACATGAGGCGGTCAGCCGGGGCAGGGGTCCTGACTGCAGGTACTCCTTCCCTTCTGCCTTCCTTGCCCCAGCTGAGCCATCTGCTGCCCTCGACTCCCACCTTGCCCAGAGATCACCAAGGTGAAGCATGTGGACAAGATCCACATGGGGAACTGTGAAATCGATGCCTGCTACTTCTTGCTGTTCCCTGAAGACTGTGGGAAACAGCCCAAGCTCTGGCTCTGCGAGTACCACCTCCAGTACATGAAATACAAGAAGAGGCACTGTTTCCACATGGTGAGGCTGGGCCGCTGAGTGTGGTGAGAGGTGGGGGTTGAGGCTGAAGGCGCCTGAGGCAGCAGCACTAGGGCAGACAGACAGGTCAGGAGGAGTTGAGTACAGGGAAAAGCTGCCCATGGGTCAAGACCTGGATTCCAGGCCTGGCTTTGTCTTTGCTGGAGTGACACTTGCCATCTTGCTGCCCCTCCCTAGACCTGAGTTCCCTTCTGTGGAATGGGGGCAGTAATCCTTGCCCTTAATCCCTCTGGAGTGATGCTGGAGTGCCCTTCTTCTTGGTCCTTCTCATTTAGACTATTACATTCTTTGAACTAAAAATTAAAACCAAACCCCATCTTTTCTTCTAATAACTCAATATTTATCATCTTCAAATTTCCTACTATGGAATACCACCACAGGCTCAGAGGCAGTAATAGGCTCCACTGTGGCCAGGGGATGGAATCTAGATTGTCCAACTGAGTCCTCCACCATATGGATGTCACCATATACGTGTGCGAACCTGAAGCAATGAACAGAGGAACACTAAATAAAAACGGCTTTAATATACAATATGTATAGATCAGTTATTCACTGTTTCAGTGTAGTTTCCAAAATAATTTTAAATAATTTTCAGAAGGGATTTTTAACAGCTGCCAGGTTAATTCCATCATATTAGTGTTTGAAATTATCTTTTCTCCAGTTACTTAAAATCTTTCTAAATATTTAAAAATACAGTGTATTTTCACAACAGATTATATCATCTTTTTCCCACCACAAAGAATTAACCTTGTTCTCTAGTGTTCCCTTGTGCAAGAACGTAGAATGTAGCATAATAAGCCGAAACAGGATCTAAAGAGGTAGGGTTATAGAAAACTTTTCTTCTCTAGCCATATTAAGTCCAAATTTACCTTGAGTCACAACTGTAGTTAACATAGCCTTATTTCTCTGTGACCTTATTAATGTGCAGAAACCCACACAGGAAACAGTATTAAATAAGAATTTCCAGGTAAAATGTAAAAACAAATCCAAAAGTTAAAGTAGACAAGAGGCAAGGGAAAAATTCACATACATATGAAAAATATTTCCATTGCAGTGCATCTGAGATTCTACCTATAGATCTTAACAATGGTTTATGAGGTTCTCAATGGCTATTTAATGAAACTATGAAATTTGTAAAGAACATCAGAAAAATAAGATTATGAATTTATTGATGCATATGAATTAGAATTTATATTAACTGTTTTGCACCAGTAGGAAAATATCCAATTAATTTCCCACAAAATCACTCTGAAACATTTACAGAAATCAGCTTATTTTAAATTAAAAAGATTAGAAACATTATGATGGCTATGTACAAAACATATATTTGTAAACTCTACTTTACAATCTAAGTAAAGGCATCTTTGAAACATTTTGGCTATTATACAGTATTAGTACCACACCATATAATCAGTACAGAAGGAATATGAGAACTCTTCTGTTCAGTACATTATAAAATTATGTTCAAATGTTATATACATTTTGCCTAGAAGGATTTGAAAATGCTACTTAATGACTTCTCAAGTCACTGGACTGATTTTTAAAAAGTTTAAAAAAAGATATTCATTTAAAGATATGGCTCATTTAGAAAACAACCCAATTAGCAAATGGGCAAAAGATATGAACAGATATTTCACTGAAGAGGATAAACAGATGGCAAAAAAGCACATGAAAAGATGTTCAACATCATTATTAATCAGGGAAATGCAAATTAAAACCTCAATGAGAAAAACACACACCTATTGCAGCCACTAAATAAAAACTGTGACCACATCAAATGCTGGTGAGGATGTGGAGAAACTGAGCACTCGTCCGTGCTGGTCGGAATGTAAAACGGTGCAGCTACTCTGGAAAGCAGTTTGGCAGTTTCTTGTGAAGATAGGCTCATTTAAATTGGACACCTTGTATCATTTATTTTTTAAATAATATAGATATCTGTACAGACATCTTACAGTCCCACTTTATTTTAATAAAACAAATTTATAGTAAAGGGGGGAAGACAGTAGAAACAGAACAACAAAGAATTTCAGAAACACGATTCTGCAGTTTCCTGCCTCTGTCCATCCTCACTCCTAAACTCATTCCTACATTCCTCCAGGGGCAAGGGGATCTTGGGAATATGGTGAAAATATAGTCACCGACTTGGAATAGACGTTGGTACCAAAATATTTATGGCTTTGAAGCTTCAAAACTTAAAAAACCCATGTGATTCTGGATCACCTCTTTGATTTCTTTGGGGTTACCCATTTTGACTGGTTTAACCCAGATGACCTGGCTTCGGGTGTGCAAGAAGATGATTCTGGGACCAGACAGGTCCAGGTTTGGGGCTTTTAATTCTAATTGAGAAACATGATCTAAATTTCCCAAAGGGATTCAAAATCCTTTGGGGTACATTTGAGCTTTCTAGGCTCTCTCTGGGATGACTCCAGAATCACTTAAAGTTGAAGAACCCCAGGGTCCAGCTATGTCTTTCCTCAAAGAATTACAAAATTCTTGCTAAACTCCTGGACTAGATTATTTTTAATTATAGACTGGTCCCCAGTATAAGTCCCTTGCAGAAGGGGCTACTTCTGAAGCTCCCTCCCTCTAACACCAGAGTGCCTGGCGTTCTTAAGTTCAACCTGTTAGTCATCTGCATCAAATACATAAAACCCGAGACTAGAAAGGCTTCAATTACACCCTAGAAAGTCAATATAACTACGTGTATTCATGGATGTGTATCTCTACACAAATACACAAACATATGAAGAATTTTTAAATAAACAGTATGAAGATTCCAGTTTCCCTAACACAGTAGTCCTTCCTAACTCAACAAAATGTATTTTACTTGCAACAAATATAAGCTGCTCCCTATCAACAAATGTATGCAACATCAAGGATAAAATGTATATGCAAAAAAAGTTGCCCTTATACAGTAACAATTCATCCCACAAATACGAAGGCACAGAATTGAGTTCTGTGGAAGGAGACAGGGTTCCTGCCTTCAGAGACCCTCTAGTTGGGTGGAGGCTTGGCAGATAAGAGAGGGTGGTCATCTCCTTTGCTCAGAGGTGAAAAGGAAGCAACGAAACAGATCAAATCAAAGTTGATCTACAGAATACATTAATCCTACACTGCAGTCAGGAACCCACTCATTTCTTCATCCACAGAGGATGCAGGGGTAGGGATGGGGGCTGGTGATTAAAAACAGCAGAAGAGGGCCTGGCCCCATGGCCGAGTAGTTAAGTTTGCACGCTCACTTCAGCGGCCCAGGGTTTCGCCAGTTCAGATGCTGGGCACGGACCTAGCACTGCTCATCAAGCCGTCCCACATAGCAGAGCCAGAAGGACCTACAACTAGAATATATAACTATGTACTGGGCGGCTTTGGGGAAAGGAAGAAGAAGAAAAAAGAAGATTGGCAACGGGTGTTAGCTCAGGTGCCAGTCTTTAAAAAAAAAAAGAAAAGAGCAGAAGACAGTTACAACATGAGATTTTTTTAACCTCATTAGCCAGCAAAGCAGAAACCCTTTTTAAGATTCCACAACCTCTTTTTGCTAACAATCATTTCCTAAAGTAAAAATGAGGCAGAGAGTAAAGGAGTACGAGAGATGCTCCACATTCACTGAGTCTTCAATTTTCGTCTAACAGTTTGCATGTATCAGCGCTTCTCCACTGGGGGCGATCTTGCCTCCCAGGGGACATTTGGCAAGGTTTAGAGATATTTTTGACCATCACAACTAGGGGGATGCCACTGGGAGCTGGTGAGTAGAGGTCAGGGATGCTGCTAAACATCCTATAAAGCACAGCACAGCACCCTAAAAGGATTACCTGTCCCAAAATGTCAATAATACTCTGGTTGAGAAACCATGTCATGGTTGGATATAAAAAATTTAAAAATCAGTAAAGTCCACAGTAATTAGTTACAGTAATTAGCAATTAGTACCACTTCAAGGAGGATTGTACAGGAACGTTCTCCTCCTTGGTAAGATAGCTACAGACCTCTAAAACTATCTGATAGATCCATAATGGGAAAATACATTAGCATAGAAATTTTTTTAAACTTCAAATATTAGCATACAAATGAAAAGTGAATTTGAAAGATGGAAGGACATTTGGTTTTGCTCAATTGATTTTGAGCATCAACTGTTTCTACAACCACAAAAGCAAACATGGCCACATTTCTGATTTACGTCAAACCTGACAAAAGATTTACTAAATCGTGTCACTAAAAACAGCCAGAAATATTAAAAATAAAGATTAACCTCTAGACTAACAAAAGAAAAAAAAATTAGCCCCTAATTTTTGAGGAGATGCTCAATTCCAAGAGAGATATCCAAAGTTATTTTCCCATAGTATCTAAAAGATATTTTTCTTTATTTTGTGGTTTTATGATTAGAAAGAACAACATAGAAAAGAGATGAGCTAACAAACTTTTAGGTATTAATAATATTACACTTCAGTGTATCTTAATACAAAAAGAATTATTTCCTATGAAATCATACCTGCTGAGAAGCAGGATCTATAAGAAATAGTAAAACAAGATAGCAGCTTTCATGATTTTGATAAAAAAACAAACTGGCCACTAAGCTTTGTAAAAAGGATGTAAAAAACAAAAAATGAAAAGGAGAAGATATCTACATAATAGGATCTGACTTGTTAGAGTAAACCAAACACCTCCAGTTAACAAAAATATTTCCAAATCTTAATTAATAGAGTTAATACTATATATTTGCTATAGTGACTCCCTCAAAACATTTTAATAATTTGAGAAAACAAAGCTCACCAAGATGGAATTTGCAGAAATGCAACTTGAGCCCCAGTGCTATCATCTCTGTCTCTGAAGTGGACATATACGACAGCAACAACATTCTCTGTAACAGTCACTTCTTTACTGTGTTATCATTTAACAGCTAGCTCTACAATAGTAGGATGTTATGTGATAAAGCTGACCAAGAGGGAAATAAATTCATTATTGCTGCAAATCAAAAGGAACCTAGCCCAAATGGAGGGATGGGCAAATAACAGGAGAGCAGGCTGGAAGGTGGTTGACTGCGTTAGGACAATTTTACACCTGGCCTGAAGCTGCTCACAACTCTTACTCCTATTCATGTTTCTATCAGGAAAGTCTGAGGACGCAGAACTGTCCCCGCTCCTCTCTGGGCATGTCTGGCTCAGCAGCCAAAGGACAGCCACTAACATGAGTGACTCCCACCACCTCTGTCAGCTACCCACTGCACGTATCTCAGAGTGGAGCAGACTGGACAAAAACAAAAAGATACCTGGACAAGTGAAATACCCCAATGAAGGCAATTCTTAAGTCACCAATAAACTAGGGTACTTTCTTCAAATAAAGCTCTGTCAGTTAGGCACCTAATAGAAACAAACACATTTATGCAAGCATCTTGCCAACTGAGAACGAAAAACAACAGGAGAGGAAAGGCAAGAATTATACTTACTACCTGCATTTAGTAAAAAATGGGATGTTATGCTTTAGCAGAAGTTTTTGAAAGAAACTCTATTTGAGAAGGAAAAATATAGTCTCTTCTTGTTCCTTATGGATGAATACCCTTTTTAGTTTCATTAACCAGAATTACTTTTTCAATGTTTTTCGATACATAAAGAATGCTCAGATTTCAGCTAAACAAGGAACAATTAAGGCAGTGTCTTTAAGCCCAAAAAAGGAAAGACTTGACTAAGAAATAAGCCTGAGAAGGACATATTGAGTGCATATTTAGATATAACATTGAACAATTATGGCTTTAAATATAAAATATTCATGTTTCAAAATTCCACATTTCCTCAGTTATTCTTTCTTTTTAGCTGTATGGCTTTGAGTAGCCCACTTAATTTTAAAGAATTAAAGGAATACTTTTCACATAATTTTGGAGCAAAATGTGCATGGTGCTTGACCCAGAACTATTAACTCAAAGAGAGTAAACAATTATCCTCATATGTACCACTGACCCAGTGAAAAAGAAGGACCCATAACTGTCAAAATATGGTTCGAAATGGTTAATGTCCTTTGGAATTTGCTACAAAACAGAAGATAAAAAGTTTTGAGGTATTGTTGCCTTACAATCTCACCAAGGTTTGGATTTTTTTAAATGAGGGTTTTTTCGTTTTGTTTTGTTTCAAAAAAGCAATGCTTTTTCTCTCAGGTTGCAAAACTCATTTTAAACCTTCTCCGCTCAGTCATCATTGTATTGGTTATCCCTGAGCTTTGCCCCATCTGCGTGTCACAACAACCAGCCATCCACAGTTTTATTCTTTCCGCATACTGCTATGTCTTGTTATACCAATTCATGGAGCGTTTCACGGCCTTGACCCAGTTTTCCATACTCATTTCATATTCTTGCCATTTCTTCTGCGGCTTGAAAACCATTTCACTCTGCCTCAGTTGCTTTAGTTCCTCCTTGTCAGTCCAAAACCCTATAGGTGAAAAAATTATTCTCAAATTTTAAGGCAAACAACGAGTCCATAAAGTTTATCCACAAACCTATGTGAATTGGTGCAAAGTTATTATTTTAAAAGACAATCCAAAATATTTTGTTGCTGTTTATTTTTGTTAGACTGACTATCCCTGAGAACAAATACACCAGGATTTTAAAATCTTCTGGTTTCTAACTGTCAGCTGTACCCCTGTGTGGCAGGGCATGAATCATTTCTAGAGCAACCACACCCTGTGGTTTTATTTAATTTCATGACTTGCTACTAAGAAAAAAAAAGTGAGAAATAGTATATTTTATTTTTGTACAACTAAAAAAGCCAAAGATAAATTAAGATTTTTGTCATATATCTTGAGGAAGGAGGCAACTCCCTGGGATATACATAAAATTCAAAGTTGAGAATTAATATAATACTTTCTTTTTCAAGTTGCTGCATTTCACGCAAGTTAATTTAAATTCTAGTTCAAGATAATATTGTAGTTCTGGCATATACTGTTCTTTACAAAGAGGATCATGTGCTTTATAATAAAAAGCAGCAAGAAAACACATTCATAACTGTGATCATAAGTAGTCTGAAACGGTCGAGGTGTCTTGTTAACACACTTGATACCTCTCGCCTACTCTGAAGTACTGAGAGCACTGATAAGCCTGCACGAAGCATATTGTCTCTCACCAATAAAGGTGACATATAAAATTCTTTCTTCTAAAATTTTCTGTCAGGTCACATTCTTTCTATTTACAAAGTCAGCATTTAGACTATCTATATTTAAAGATATTAATTAATTTATAGAAGTTTTTAAACGACTAAAAATAGTTTTTACTAGTATACTACAGTTAGATAAATCTAGTCATGAAAATAAATATGTTCTTAAAATCCTTATTTCCAGAATTTATTATTTATACTTTAAGACATACATATTTTTAAAAGTCATTTTATTAAATATGTATCAAATAGACCCCAGTTTCTGGGTGAATTTCAAAAACACAGACAATGTGCATAGCCTTCAGGTCTCAAATTTCTGAGAGAGAAGCAATCCAACCAGAAATCTTAGCTTTTCTGAGAAGATAAAACTGCTCCCCTTAGTTAGTAAAGCACCTTTGTATTGAAAAGTTTTGAAATTAAATATAGATATAATCCAGTAGATAAAACTCAAGCCACTATGTTGTACGTAAGAATAACTTGCATGTGTTTGTTATTTAAAGTATTTTAAATGTGAAGAGAATCTGACATTAGTCTTAGAAGGTGAAAAGTGTAGAAGAATTTGATTAACCTTATAAACAATATTAGAGTGTGAGAATTTGATTCAGTGTAATTATAAGTTTAATTTATTAAATTTGCAGGAGTTGTTTAAGTACTTCAGAAGATTTTTCTTGTTACGGTTATAAGTTTGCTCAGTTAGGCATGTGAAATTATGAAAAGAAAATCAACTATGTTACATTTAAAAGAGTTGAAATATACAAAGGAATTTAACAATATGTGTAAATGGGAATTATTTAAAAGAAAGTTATTTTCTTCAACTTGAATTAATCAAATGTTAATCAATGAACAAATGGAAATGAATGTATTGATTTTATTTTAAATTGACAGATTTTTAGGAGAATAAAGTTTTAAGTTGAACTTACCAAGGTTTCACGCTTTTTTGGATTTGTAACTTTAATATGCAAAATATTAGCCTAAAACTTCTAACTGTAAAATATCCTGTTTTGCACACTCGTCTCTTCCATATAGGAACACGTTAAAATACTCCCGGTGTCCCAAAGCATCATCCTGCTCCCTAGGGAGCCCCCTAATTAGCCTCCCCACTTCCATTCTTTCCCCTCCCAACTAATCCTTTCACTAACTGCCAAAGTGATCTGTTCAAATGCAGATCTGTCCAGGTCCCTAACCCCGCTTAGAATTTTTCAGTGCTTTCCAACGCCTTCAAGATCAAGTGCAAAGTCCTCCTCATGAGGAGTCCACCACAACCGGACCTCTATACCTTCTCCAGCCTCCTCTCCTGCACTCACCGTAACCGGAATGGGCTGGTACCTCTCCATGACCTGCTTTCTCTAATGGATCACTCACCTCTTAGCCTCTCCTCACCCAGCTGTCTGCTAACCCCTTCAAAGTTGAGCTATACGTTGCCTCCTCTGGGAAGCCTACACCACTTGCTTGATACTACGGCTGTTCAGTGGGTTTATCACACCAAGTTTGATAAGCGGTTGATTTGTCTGATTGCGCCCACCAGAGAGTCCCACAGCAGGGTCTATGTCTGTTAAACTCTTTATTCCTAGCAGTGACTGTCATATAGCAGGGTACTCAACAAAAGTTGTTCAATAAATAAAAGAATGGAGTGGTTTCTAATGCCAAAGACAAGCCTATCTACTCAGATTTACCCAGTGACCCTTCCTTGCTGAAGGCTAAAGCAGTTGAGAATGAACTGTCCTCACCTCATACTTCTGACTGAAGGAGTGAAGCAAGGATGGAAGAGGTGCAAAGGGACCCACCCACAGGGAGCTCATAGGAGTATTTTGTGAGCAACATGCAGACGTGTACGGAGCTTAAATGGGCACTAAGGCTTTCCAGAACCTCTCTATAATTTTGTGATTTGGGAGGAGAAATGCTACCTGTTAGAAACAGTTTGCAAGAAAGCTGTCACTTTTATAAAATCCACACATACCAACAGCAAGGCCAGCTAGCGAAGCTGCACCCAGGCACGACATGTCAACGTGGACGGGCCTGTCTATACTCTCATTAATCAGGTCGGACGTCATCTGCATGACAAAACTGTTCTTACAAACTCCTCCATCTGCCCTGCGAGGAGCAAAAGATTTGAGATAAATTACTGCAACAAAAGCACAAAACCATTAATAAATCTTTCTAAATGGGCCACATATTTTTTTAGAGCCTTGATTTTATTTTTTAATTTTTTAATTCCAAAATTATATCACTTAGCATTGACCTGAAGATAGAGGATATTACTAGGTAACCTTTAAATATTTTTCCTTATTCCTGCCATCAGTTTTCCCATCTGCCTTATTTGTCCTGGGACTAGTTCAAAATAGGCCAAGTGAACTAAGCCAACATAAAAACTCATTTAGACATTCCAGCAAAGAAAATTTGCTGCTTCCCTGCCAAAAGGATAGCCACAGACCCCAACAAGAGATTTTCAAAATCTTTATAATACACATATGGGTGCTATGATCCTCCCAAATTCTGCAGTGTCCTATATTCTCCATAAATCCAAAACTAGTTTTCTTCTTCTCTCCAAATTCCTATGACCAAGAATTTTGCCGCAAAGAAGCTAGGTATAAGTTCTTTTTGAAACCCTGAATAATTATAACGATGAAAATACTAATAGCAGCTACTACTTACTTCTAATTTCTAATTAAATCTATTAGAAATAAAGCTTACATACCGGATTTTTCTTACCGGAATATGGATCTCTTTCTGCATCAACTCATATAACTGTTTGTTTCTAGTTAAAAAAAACAAGGTAACTATTTAGAGGAAATGCATATCATGATAATTCTCTATTTTTTTTCAATCTAGAAAAATAAAAATTGTGGGTTTTATTACATATTTATAAAATATACAAAAGAAACTATTAAAGAAATATATTATGCTAACTTGAAGTCATAAACAGATGCTCAAATACATAAGAGGCTCAGGGCTTGCTCTTCTCATCCTGATACAAAAGAGCATAATTTTTATTTTAGGACTAAGTTTAATCTATTACTATTCCTAAAAATAAAAATTGAAAGCAAGCATCCATTTGCCAGAGAGCTATTAAGATGACATACCATAAATAACATCTAGTAGAAGTCATCAAATATAAAAATAATCATTTCACAATAACAGAAAATTTTATTTTAAACATTACAAATTTTCCATATTTATGACAGCCACATTCTTAATTTTAATAAGCTACATCTGCCCCATAACAAAAAGACCACAGAGAAATATACATAAAGAATAATTTTGGTGACTCGATCTTTGAGTATAATAGAACCATTATTAGTTAGAATTCTCCTTCCTGAATAAAAATATACAAATATTTGAAAGTCCAAATTTTGAATCTGTTATGCTTAAGAAATTGGATATTTTTTAAAATCATTCACTTCTCAGATATCAAATCTAAGCGGTACTGGTATCATTAGATATGGAAAAAAAAAAGAGATGCTAAGGAAATGAGCAATAAAAACAGATTATATTATATACAGTATGAATTAAACTAAAGGTATAAACACTGAAATTTCTTAGTTTAGTAGAAATGAATAAAAGGAAATGGCACTGCTGTATGTGGAAGTCGTTTAGGGCAGGTTTGGGTACCTGAAAGCTATTGACTCCAGTATTGCTCGTACAAGATGGTATTTACTGGTGGAAGGCTTCAAACCCATAAAAGAGGCACATGCACACGGGTCATTTAATGGAGCCTAAAGTGACAGATAGTAAGAATATATTATTGCTGTTCTAAATTGTATCTACAGAGTTGAAGACATATTATATAATAAAAACATAGCCATGTTAGGAAAAGAGTGCTTATTTAGAGTTCAGTAGTTTTAAAATAAATGATAGCCCAAAACATGTTAACTATTAGATGAAGTTTGTATTCAGACACTGGACTTAGCTGGACCTCCTCTTTGGGCTCATCCCAAGAAAAGGGCACAGGGTAACAAATTATTAAATGCCTAGCTTTATAAATGAGGAAAATGCAAAGCAATCCTAGTATTTCCTCTTTTCTCCAAATGTAAAGTTTTTATGCTAAAATTGTTTACTATGTAGAGTGGCTTTTTGTGGATATAAGTTAGAATTAAAACAAAAAACTATAATGCAAAAAAAATGTGTTTCTCAGTGTCAAAACTTACACCCAACATGTTGTCAGACATTCAAACTAAACTCTTCTATTTCCTAGCTATTTAATAGTCTTATTGCCTAAAATAAAAAATGACCCAGCCTAAAATCTGTCTTTAAAAGAGCCAAAATCTTGAGCTAGAATTATATATTCAGCAGATGAAGTTTGTATTCATCTTTGTGTCCCCAGAAATGCAGGACAATTCTGTGACAAGAAGATGAAAAATAAAGATCCCTGCCAGAGCTTGCATCTCACAAGGAAAGAGACAGGAGAACAGTTCCTTCTATTGTAAATAAATTTCCCTAACCCTTAACCAATTCTGAGAAGTTCCCTCCACTTATGTTGTGCTTGCTGTAACATACTTGGCTCTGTGCTGGGCAAATGGCTTTTCAGTGGAGGGGTCTCTCAGGCTTCCTTGCCACAGGGACCAGAGGACCCTGTACCAACTTCCCATGACCACTCTGGGCCACTATGCACCTACCGTTAGAGACACTTCCCTTCCCCCACACTTGCTTAGGTCCGCATCAACATTGTTCCACATCTCCCTTCACCTTTACCACCACTCAGACGTCCCAGGCACTCACAGAATGAGAGACAGTGTTCACAGTACTTGCTGGCCACATGCCCTTCTAAGAAAACTGCTTGAACCCACAGGCCCTGTTGTCTACAGCAGCCATGTCTCATGCCCTAGTCCCACCGCACCATCACAACTGTAGGGGTGAACATAACCAACTCAAAGTCTCCAGAGCTCGAAAAGACAAGGTGGTCCAATCAGATCCCCTCCCCTGGAAACATGAACTGGGAAACACCAAAAAAAAGATCATCAACAGTGGGATCTGAAGTTAAAGGATACACAAGGTGGAAGAAGGTTGTGTGTATTTCCAAATTGTGAAGAAGCAGAAACTACAAGGAAAATAATGATGATTAAGTAGAAGTCACAAGGAAGAAAGGACACAGAGCAAAGCTGGTAACAAGAAGGGAAGAGCAGACTCACAGAGAAGCAGGACCGCAAAGAAGAACAGTAAGAACTGTGCAGTCAGTTGCAGACTCCTTCCCAACGCCAGGCCTCAGGAGGATGTGCACCCCCAGCTCCCTCAGGGGCAGCCTAAGCAAGCCCGTTCCTTGCAAACCTAAGAACCCTCATTGGAGCATGACTCCTCATCCTCTAAGGACTGGCACTTGGCTCACAGTCCTGTCCATCCTACTGCCGCCATCACCTCAGTAACTTTAACATGAAGTAGACAACCACTGAGAGAGTCTTGCCTCCACTATCTGTCACAGATACTCTACGTTAGCATTCTCCTCCCCAAACCACAGCTCTGTAGAGCAAAGCCACAATGGCTGTACCAATTGATGCCACCCCAATGTATCCCCCCATGCTCCACCCCACCTCCTCTGCCATTCCCTGAAGTGGCTGCCGCAGACTTTCCCACTCAAAATTCCTCGAATGTCCCTTGAGAAATTGAGCCTTTAATATCTTGCCCCCCATTATCTACAGCTGCAACAATATTCTAAAATTAAAGGCAGTATCACAAACACTTGACACCCCTTCCTTTCCTCCCTCCCTGCCACTCCTCTCTCCCGCGTTTTCTCTGGTTGTTGACACAGGCAACTTCTAGGTGATCTCCGTCCTCTTCTCCAAACAGCTTCCTATCAACACACTATCGTTGTATGAATTTACTTTCAGTTTCCAGTCAAGAGTTTCATTTCACACTGGGAAATATTTGGTCTCCAGTCCTCCCTGCTCATGACATCAACATACGGCCAGGTTGCAATCGTGGCAGGACAGGGACATTTTGTTATCAATGGGAAATTACAAACTACATCTGTGGTAGCTTTTCCTAATCTTCAGAGCTTTAGCAATGCTTTGTTTTACCATATATTTTACAAGCATATGAATTGATGGAGAAGTTAAAGACAGAGTTGCCAAGATACAGTCACTACTAAGTCCCCTAGCACATTTTTCATACATAGCAGCCTAATTAAATCCTACTTTTGCTGATGACAATTACTCATCTAATATCTTCCTGGAACCTCCATCAGACAAATATGCCTCAGCCCTTGTCCCATCATGAATGCTATTTAACTGCCTCACATCACCCCAAGAGGATACAATGCAATCTACATCATTTATAAACTTGTAGGCCTTTAGGATAAGAATATAAGAGGAAATTATTACAGATATTAAAATAATGCTAATTTAATAATCTAGTTTGGAGATATTACATTTTTAGAGACTTAAAACACTTAATCTAATTCTTTTTTCACCAGTTTCTACATTATACAAATTTTCAAATTTTGGACTTTTCATAACTGATTGCCTGAGTATGGGATGGACTAGAAGCAAGGAAAATCATTTTATTTTTTTGTAGGGGAAGATTTGCCCTAAGCTAATACCTGTTGCCAATCTTTCTCCTTTTTTCTTCCTTTCTCCCACAAAGCCCCAGTACATAGTTGTGTACAGTTGTAAGTTCTTCTGGCTCTTCTGTGTGAGCCGCGGCCACAGCACGGCTACTGACAGACGAGTGGTGTGGTTCCATGCCCAGTGTGGAACCACAGCCCATCAGGGCTGGCTCAAAATTTTTTATTTTTTGAAAAGAAAAAATATTTAGAGGAGGAGTAAAAGGACTAGTATAAGCTTTCCCCCCAAAAAACGATTTTGTTAGTAATAATATACCTGAAAACAGTTTTAAAAAGTCTTTGTAACAATATGCTAAAATTAGAGGCAGCATCCACAGATCTTTCAGTTAAACACAAAATAAAATATTACAAGATCAAGTCTTTTACTGGGTTCACTTTTTTATTAGGCAAAGTAACCAACACTCCACCACAAGAGTTAACCAAAAGAAATTTTGATTTTTTAGAAGTTAATGAAACTTACAGATAAATAACTGCAAAGCATACATACACATATATTTGTATGTGTGTGCCTAAACACTACTTTCCTAATTCTCAATGGTATGCTTCCTCTAAGTAAAGAATGCCAATGTACTGATGTTTTTCCCCTACTGGGAAATGGCTATTTTTGTTGATGATAAAGTAATCCTAGGTCTTCTGTAAAAGTCCTATGATAAGCCTGCCAACTTTTAGTTTCCACAGGGACGGAGTTCTGAGCAGAAGCCGCTAAATTTGCTCTGCTCCCCATGGAATGCACACAAGGTCAAAGCACCGGCCTCAGGCCCAGAAGGTCCCCTCACCTTAGTTCTCCTCTAGGCCGGAACCTTCAGGTGAGTGAGTGGCAGATACATAATTTTGAGTGCAGGTATGAGGAGAGAAATGTTTGTAATTGCCATTAACTTAAAAAAAATACCTGCAATCCACTAAAAGATGGAACAAAATAAACTCCTTCAGAATCTTCCAAACTTTTGGCCATTTTTTCAGTCTCATCAGCATCTGTGAAAAGATCTGCAAAAACAAACACAAACAAACAAACAACAAAAAACCCCTAAAACAAAACGAAGGGGTTGGGGAGGGACAAACAGAATTGTGTTATATGACCAGTATTTACCTGCATCCACATTTATTATGAATATAACATGAAAGGTCGCTCAGTTAAAAGGGTCAACACAAAGGCCAGTCTGCTCTGGTACCATCTGGGTTCTCACGCTGCACAGGTTTACGAGCCCACGGAAGGGGCAAGAAAGCCCTCAAGACAGGCTCTGCATGCAGCAGGTGTTACTTTTTCCTTTGAAGATATTCGGGCTGTTTGAAAATCAATTATGTGTGTTTTTTGGCATTAAAAAAATCATTCTCCTGAATATAACACCTATCCTAGTTTTCTGATGAAAAGATCATCTACCTATAATAACCAAGAGTATCAACTGAGAAACTGCTCCATCTAATGAGTTCAGTAAGGGGCCAGTAACAAATAGATATACTAAAGCCAACCCATGAAAAACAAAATGGTCAAGACCTAATTCATCTAACATACTTTTTTACTGAAGTATATAACATACATTACACAAAACTGCATAAACCCTAAGTGCACAGTGGATGTTCACAGTGTGACTACTCCCAGGCAGCCAACATCCAGATCAGGATGCAATCTTCTGTTCGACATCACGCTTGTGAGGTTCATTCATGTTGTTACAAGTAGTTGCACTTCATTCATTCTCACCCCTGGATGGTATTCCACTGTGTGAATATACAGAATTTTCTATTAAACTATTCTACAGCTGCTATGCATTTGGGTAGTTTCCAGATTTTGGTTAATAGGCCACTTGGAACACTCTTGTACATTTTTTTTTAGTGAACATATGTATACATTTCTGTTTGTTATATATCAGGAGATGGAATTGCTAGTCCCAGGGTCTTCACATTTAGGACTAACTTTAGAAGATACTGTCAAATCATTTTCCAACATGGGTGTACCAATTTAAGGCTCCTGCCAGTAGTACAAGATTCCAGTTACCCCATATTCTTGCCAATAATTGATAATCTGTTTTTCATTTTAGCTACTTTGGAGGTATTGCATGATGGTTTGATTTTGTATTTCTCTGCTGACTAATGAAGTTGAAATTCTTTTCACTGGCCATTTGGATACCCTTGTTTGTGAACTGACCCAGCATAGACCAGACGAGGAAGCCCCGGAATCAGTCACAATAAACACTGCTAGCTTTATACAGCCTTAGTTAGGTTGCTTTTATTTTATTATATGTTTTGTTATTCTTATACTGAAAAATTGGTTAAAGACAAGTTTAAGGGGCACCTATATTAAAACTCAAGTTAATGATCACTCAATAATAAGCACAAACTCTACTCGAAATGACAGTTGTCAGATCCATAAGTCACATTCATTTGGTCAAAATGTCCAGGTAACACATCAAAATATCTCTCTTCAAAAACTAATAATAAAAAGAAAACATTGGTTTTGAAATCTATACCTAAAAAAAAACGCATGTCCAAATGTCTAAAATTTAAAATCAAGATTTGGAAAACACACCAGATGGCTGGTTTGAGGAAAGTTTTTGGAAACAAACAAAGAAATGGGAAAAAAAAAAGAAAGAAACCTAGTTTATTCACGTTCTTCGCTGGTTGTTCCATCCCTGCTCGAAGAATTCTCTACATAATCTTCCACTTAAAACTCTTCTCAAATGACCTTATTGATGAAAAATCCTTTGGAGTAAGCAGACTTCACTCTGTCTCTCCCACTGAAGAGGCAAGGATGGAATGCACGGAAAGCTCTCTGAGGACTCAGAAGAATAAGCTAGCAGGCCAACTGGGGAACTCCACGTACCGCCAAACCGGCAGTGAGTTTCCTGTTTTTCATTTTCTCTGAGATCTCCTGGCCTAGGCTCAGGGACAGCCTGAGATGTGAAACCTCGGTATGTACACTGGGTGCAAAAATGAAGAGCTGCTAAAGAGGCCGTCTCTTTCCAGCCCGAGTAGCAGGAGTCAGGAGCCTCCACAGGACAGAGGCAGGGAAATTATTCTGTCTTTTGCTTTTTGGATTTTTTCATTCTACCTGAACAAGAGAGAGAAAAAAACACTGAGGAAAAAAAGAGAGAGAGAAAGGGAATAAACAGAGCCCCTGGGGTCTGTGGGACAGTAAGCAAAGGCCTAATATTTCTGTGATTTGAATCCCAGAAGAAGAGAACAATGCAATGCAGGAAATGCAGTGCAGGAAAACCAGCTGAAGAAAAAAAATGACTGTAAATTTTCCACAGTGGATAAAAGATAAATCTATAGGGGCCGGTCCTGTGGCCGAATGGTTGAGGTTCCACACGCTCCACTTCGGCAGCCCAGATTCGAGAGTTTGGATCCTGGGTGTGGACCTACTCAACACATCAGCCATGCTGTGGAGGCATCCCACACGCAAAATAGAGGAAGACTGGCACATATGTTAGCTCAGGGCAAATCTTCCTCACCAAAATAAAGTTAAAATCTATAGATTCAAGAAGCTCAGCAAATCCCAAACTGGATAAACACAAAAGAAATTCTTGCCCAGACACATCAGAATAAAACTGAAAGCTAAAAACTGAAGGCAAAGAAAAAGTCTTGAAAGCAGCCAGATTACATAATGGGGAACAGACATTCAAACAACTGTGGGCTTCTCATCAGAACTATGAAGGTCTAAAGGCAGTGGAATAACATCTTTTAAGTACTAAAAGGAAAGAACTGTCAACTCAGAATTCTACATCCAGCAAAAATATCCTTCAGGAATAAAGACAATCTCTGATGAAGAACAACTAAGAGAATTTGTTGCCAACAAACATACTATAAAAGAAATGCTGAAGAATATTTACATGCAAAAAAAAAAAAAAAAAGAACCTTGACCTAAACTTCACACTTTATATATAAAAACTAATTCAAAATGGGTTATATATCTAAATGTAAAGCATACGCTATAAAACTTTTAAAAGAAAACATGTGAGAAAAATCTTTGACTCTGTTTTGGCAAACAGTTCTTACATATGACACAAAAAGCACAATCCATAAAATAAAAGTTGATAAAGTTCACTAATTTAAAAACCTTTTCTCTGCAAAACACACTATTAAAAAAATGAGGGCTGGCCTGGTGGCGCAGTGGTTAAGTGCGCACATTCTGCCTCTTGGCGGCCCGGGGTTCGCTGGTTCGGACCCTGGGTGCGGACATGGCACCGCTTGGCAAAAGCCATGCTGTCGTAGGTGTCCAACGTATAAAGCGGAGGAAGATGGGCACGGATGTTAGCTCAGGGCCAGGCTTCCTCAGCAAAAAGAGGAGGATTGATAGTAGTTAGCTCAGGGCTAATCTTCCTCAAAAAAAAAGAAAAGAAAATGAAAAGATAAGCTATAATCTAGAAGAAAATATCTGCAAATCACATATTCCAAAATGGACCTTTGTTCAGGATCAAAAAAGAACTCTCAAAACTCAACAGTAAGAAAACAATACAATAAAAAATACATGAAGAATTTGATCAGGTACTTCACCAAAGAAGATATATAGACGACAAATAAGCTCATGAAAAGATGTTTGACATCATTAGCCATTAGGGAAGTGCAAATTAAAAACAAAATGAGATAACATTACTCACCTATTAGAATGGCTAAAATTTAAAAAAAAATGACAATACCAAGCAGCGGAGCAACGTGAACACACACGTTGCTGGTGAGTCAAACAGGCCACTCTGGAAAACAGCTTGGCAGGTTTTTGTTTTACAAAGATAAACACATACTTATTTGAGTGTGTGTGTTTATTTGAGCTAACAATGCCACTCTTAGCTATTTACCTTAAAAAAATTAAATCTGATGATCACACAAAAACCTGTACACGACTGTTCACAGTGGCTTTATTCATAATCACCAAAACCTAGAAGGAACAGCCTAGACATCCTTCAGTGGGAGAATGGATGAACCAACTGTGATACATCCATGAAACACAATGTGGAATGAACTATTGATACATACAACAACATGGATGAATCTCAAAGGCATCATGCTGAGTAAAAGAAACCACCTCAACTGGTTATGATTCCATTTACTATATGGAAATGGATTCCATTTACATGATATTAGATTCCAATATCCATTTATATGATTCCATTTATGTGAGATCTATTTATATGATATTGTGGAAAAGGTCAAAAGCTTGACAATACATCAGAATTCTACTTCATCACCCAGCCTCTGCAGTTGATCCAACCAGATCATTTCCTTATGCAAAAGATGCTGTGAGGAAAGAGGCTATGGGGAAACAGTCTCATATATTTCTGGGGGAAAGCAAAATGGCACAATTCCTATGGAGGGGGAATTTGGCAATATCTAACAAAATTACAATGCATTTACCCTTTGACCCAGCACTCTCACTTCTAGAAATTTATTCTTAAGACACCTCCAACAATCGGAAAATACATAATGCACACTTATTCATTGTGCATTATTTGCATTTGCAAAATACTGGAAAGTACTTAAATGCCCAAATATAGGATATTGGCTGGCTAAACTATGTACATACACATAATGGAGTACAATGCAGTTGCAAAAAAGAATGAAGATACCTACAAACTGATGTGAAGAAATTCCCAGATAGATAGATAGATATATATATATATATTTTTTTTTTTTTTTTTGGAGGAAGATTAGCCCTGAGCTAACATCTGCTCCCAATCCTCCTCTTTTTGCTGAGGAAGACTGCTCCTGAGCTCACATCCGTGCCCATCTTCCTCTACTTTATATGTGGGATGGTGGCCACAGCATGGCTTGCCAGCCAAGCGGTGCCATGTCCACACCCAGGATCCGAACCGGTGAACCCTGCGCTGCTGAAGTGGAACGTGCGAACTTAACCGCTGCATCACTGGGCTGGCCCCTATTTTTCAATTTTATGATTTGTATATCCTTATACTTTTTGGATTGGAAATTTATTATGCTTCTCTCTTTTTCTCTTATTAGTAAGGATTCATCATTTTCCTCTAAGTACTGTTTTTACAGAATTAGGGTCATTTTCTTTTATTTTTTGGACACTTAAATTGTATTGCCAATGTTTTCCTTTGCCCTATACTACTTAAGAAAAGACATTTCAAATTTCCATGTGGCTGGGTACCATTTAAATACTGTTTTCACCATACATTTCTAACTGTGTTACACAGGCTGTGATGTTCCACTCTATTGCTCTCTCAGTAGGGCAATGAGAAAAGGATTTCGGTGGGGGTGGGTGTGTGTGTGTGTGTCTGCGTAACGTTTAGAAATGGATTTATATGAATTTGAAAATGAAAACACAAATGAACAGAAAGAAGAACAGAAAAATGTACACTGTTTTCTATTCCTGACCAGCAACTTGCCTCATAAGTTATACATCATAGAATTAAAAGCACTTATGGGTAGAAGAAAAAAAACAGAATACCATTTTGAAATATTTAACAGAAACATTAGTTTCTTTTATAGAATAACCATATACACAAAAATCTTTAAGCCTACCTTAATTAGGGGCTTTTCTAGTGTGAAGATAATTTCAATCTCTTAAAGGGATATCCAAAACTATGTTCATAATGCATGGAAATAAAGTATTTAGGTTACAGTAAGAAAACTTAAGTCAGCTTAGTATAAAACCAATTCAAATAAAATAGAATAAAAAGAAGTCTGACCTGCTACCAGGAAAAAACATCTCTTTATTTAAAAAACACCTTTTATGTATACTTTGCTTTCTCTCCCATGTTGAGATCTTTGTTCTGACTATTTCCTTTTGGCTGGAGTATCTCCTCAGATAACTTTCTCAGAAAGTATATACTGCCTGGCCAAGAAATGCCCTTTTCGCACTTAATATAAATGATATCTCAGCCAGGCACCAGAATATGGGCTCATTCTTCTTTTCACTCTGTAACGCGTAAATGTTATTCCACTTTCCAAATTTTATAAGTAATTTCCATGCCAGTCTGAGTCTTTTTTCTTTATAAACAAGCTGTTCCTCCTGTCGGAAGTTTTTCTTTATTCTTGGGATTCAGACAATTCATCTACACACGACTGTCTTAGTTCGTGTTTTTTTTTCCAACTTGGTAAGTCCTTTCAGTCTGAAAACTCAAGTCCTTCTTCTGCTCAGGAAAGTTTATTTTCAATTCACTCTTCAATTTTTATATTTTCATAATCCTATTTCCATTTCCATAATTACATTTTCATATTCGAAAAAAGCGACTATTGTGCACATATTTTTTCCTCTGATCTTTCCTCTATATCTCTTGCCCTTCTGTTTTATTTTCTATTTTTTCCTTTTTGTTTTTAAATGCTTCCTGATTCCTATTTGGGTTTTCAGCACTGTCTATTTTACATTTTATTAATTTTTTTACATTTTGTATATCACGGTTTTTGTCCTTCGAAATTCCTATGTTTTCCAAATACTTCTTTGCCATATTTTTTTATCCCTTTCAGTTTCACTTTTGTTGATATTACTTTAATCTTGTTTCTCCCATTACACCTGCCTCCGCAGGAGCCGCGTGCTGCGCTTCACTGAGCTTGGCCACCCTCCTTCCAGGTGCTGTGTGCCCTTAAACACTTGAGCTCTCTTTCACGTCAGGCTTACGGGGCTGGCAGGGAGTGAGAGGCAAGGGATCAACGCCCCAGGCCCTCGGGTTTCCCCAGGTATGAGAAAGAGTCGGCCTCCCCCCTCAGCCTGGAGGAGGAGCAGTTCAGACCAGACAGTACAGCCGTCTGCTGTCAGGGGGCTCTCCCAGGGACGCGCCAGGCCAGCTCCCTTCTCCACATGCCGAGGGGATTTTCTCTTGGCTCAGCAGGCTGGATCCACAGTGAACATCTAGACGGTCCTCACCGGCCTCTAGTATTCTCACCAATAACACTCGGGTGGTATCCTCTACGGACCCTGGGTCCGCACAGTCTACTTGCAAACTCAAGGCTCCACTCCAGCTTCAGCAGTGCGCCACACTCACCCTACTGTGTGTCCTCCCAGCAGGAAGCAGGAGGGGGGCAGACACGAACCAAGACTCTACTCACTGGGAGTAACATGAAACTATTCACCACCACCTACAACTAATTCATTTATGAGAGGAGGTTTATCTCCTCTCCTCTAATGAGGGAGACTGGACCTCTCCAGAGAGAAGGGAAAAGTTTCCTTTATTTCTAGTAAACAAGAGGCCCGGGTAATTTTAAACGTGTACTGGAAGTCTTATGGGGATTGCTGGGAGCCAGCAGATGTGACACGTAGAAATTAAAAGTGGTACTGCCAGGGAAAAGATGTCCCCTGACCCGTGTCACTGGAGGACAGCAGAGGTAACTGCCTCCGTTGTGGAAAATAAATAGTCCCTTAAACAGGCCACGCTCCTCCCCACTCCTGGCCTCCTCACTGGTCCTCTCTGCGTGGATGCTCCCTGACCAGCTGCCTCTCCCACCTGCCCGACCTCTCTCATTCTTCCTTCAGACATCACTGATCCCACTACTACTTCTCCTTCCTGGTACTTCACGCTAATGTTTTTTTTCAATTGTTCATTTAAGCTAAGTCTTTCCTGCTACCCTGTAACCTCCGTGAGGGCAGGGAGCATCTGTCTTATTCACTGGTGTCCTCTCAGCATGTACAGTTCCAGGCACGTAGTGAGCACTCAATTACTGTTAACTGAACACAAGCTGGAAGGCATAAAAATATTTGTAAGATTGAGATAGCAAAGTAGAACAAAGACTGAAGCAGAGCAGAAATGGACCAAATTAAAAAGAAAAGAGATGATCACGTGGAGACTCAAATGTGGCAGTTAGCATCGGAGGCGAAAGGGGAAAAAAAAGGGAGCGAGAACCAGCCTGTGTGAAAAAGATTAAGAAAATCAATCTAAAAATCAAGATGAACAGGGCGGCCCGGTGGCATCAAGCCACACGGTGGTGGCGTCCCACATAAAGTGGAGGGAGATTGGCACAAATGTTAGCTCAGCAACAATCTTCCTCACCAAAATAAATAAATTTTAAAAAATCAAGATGAAACTGGTTTAAGACAGTTTTTAAGCCTGAGCCTGAGCTGTTCAACCAGCAAAGGGTGGAAGGAAGCCGTTCCGAGTGGAGCAAGCGCAGCACACCACCAAAGATACACAGGCTCAGCACACACATCCGAGGCAATGCCGGGGACTCAGGCTCTTAGATACTGTGTTTCTCCTGAATCTAGTCTGTTTATTTTTTTCAATATACCCATTAAAGTGAATTCTCAGAATAGAAAAAAACATATTCAAATAAATGTCAACTTTTTGTATGAATTTCAGACATATACATACAAGTAATATTTAGCTTTGTCAATGATTGAAATTTTAAAGTAAATAATTCAACTCTGAATTCTCTCCTCCTCCAGTTAGGTCAATAGTCCCGGTTCCTGCTGGAAACAAGACTGGCCTTCAGGAGGAGCCTGTGTCTCTACTGGAAACCACATCAATTTTCCAGGTCAGGGCCATTTAGCCCCATCTCCCAGAAAAGAGTTTTCATCATCTGAGAACCACAGTGAATGAGCCTCAACCCAGATAAGCAGCGGAAAGGATTCCCACTGACAACGTCACATGATGTCACACAGAACTCGGGAATGACTGGTTTTTTTAACTGATGTCAAATTATTCTGCTTTTTCTTTGCATCTTCTGGGAAGGAGTAAAATTAATAAAAGGTATAACTAAAATAAAAGAAATATGTAACTGATGTTTTTTATTTCTGATAATCTGGAGTTATCTAAACTATCTAAAAATGCCCCCAAAACTAAAAGAAGTACATCTAAGGACGAAGAGATTTTTAAGTGATAAAATGCTTTGAAATAAACATTTTTTTGTTAATAAGTATTCTTACACTTATAACACAGGTCCAGGCTTATAGAGAAAGAGAGAAAGGAACAAAGGAAGAAATGATTGGCATTTTCCTCCTAGAGTGCATGTTTTCTGCCAATAGAATTATCTTTGTCTTTAAACAAATCAGCTTGGTTCAAATGCGTGAAGCAGAAATTCAGAGACTGCTCCATAATTTAATCATCAGAAATAATCACTGTTGGGGCTGGCCCCATGGCCAAGTAGTTAAGTTCATGTGCTCGGGTTTGGCGGCCCAGGGTTTCCCCGGTTCGAATCCTGGGCATGGACATGGCACCACTCATCAAGCCATGCTGAGGCAGCGTGCCACATGCCAGAACTAGAAGGACCCATAACGAAAAATACACAATTATGTACTGGGTGGCTTTGAGAGAAAAAGGAAAGAAGTAAAATCTTAAAAAAAAAAAAAAAAAAAAAAGAATCACTGTTAATACTTTGGCATATAATATTTTATGCCTTATGCATGAAATATGGTTATATAATACACAGGCTGTTCATTGTTCACAGTAGCCAAAAACTGGAAACAACCCAAATGTCCATCAACTGATGAAGAGATAAATAAATTGTGGTACATCCATATAATGGAATATTTAGCAACAGAAAGAAATGAAGTATTGATCCATGCAACAACATGGGTGAACCTTGAAACTATTATGCTGAGTGAAAGAAGCCAGTTACAAAAGATCACATATGGTATGATTCCCTCCATATGAAATGTCCAGAATAGGGAAATCCTTAGAAACAGAAAGTAAATGAATGGCAGCTTAGGGCTGGCGGATGGAACAGGGAGTCACTGCCACCGGGTTTGAGGGTTTCTTTTGGCGGAATAAAAATGTTCTAAAATTAGACTGTGTTTATGGTAGCACACCCCTGTGAAAATACTAAAAAACACTGAATTGTAGAATTTAAATGGGTGAATTATACGGTATGTGAATTCTATCTCAATAAAGCTATTTTTTAAAAAAACAAAAAAATATTTACATAGACTATTCTGCCACTGCTTCATCCCCTCCTTAGTGTAGCACAATGTTCCATATTAATAAGATATGCTACCACCTTATTATTTGGGACTGTACAATGTTGCACTATATAGATATGCTGACACTTACTTAACGCTTTATTATTAGATGAGAACTTATTCCCAATTGCTATATTAAACACTCACGTATGTACATGTCTTTGCACACCTATATGATTATTTTCTTAGGAAACAAAGAATTGAACTGAGGGCAAAGGGTCTGCACTCTATAAAATGATACACATTGCCTGACTGTCCTCCAGAAGGCCGCACCAACTAACACTCGTCCCAACGGAAAACAAGAATACTTTTTTCTCTACATCCCCACCAATGCTGAGCATCACTGAACTAATTATCTCTGAAAATGATAGTGACATCATTTTTAAATATGTATTTCTTTGATTACTGAATTTGAACACCATTTTTAATAGCCATTTGATTTATGAAATACCTATACTTCTGTCCTTTGTCCACTTTTTGGTCATCTTTATTAATTTTTCTGACATATGCTACAATTGTTCTTACCAATTTGTCCTTGAACTTTGCTTGGCATCTCTCTCCCTACACATTCTAATATGTTATAGACTTAAATTTATTCTTCTTCTTTACAGTATCTGGCCTTAATGCCTAGCCTCTTACCATCCCAATATCATAAAAATAACATCCTATATTTTCTTCTAGGAAATGTCACTTTATTTTATGTTCCAATTAAACAATCCATTCGTTCTCTACTGATTTGAATTCTTTAAGTCTGGCCTGTGAAATCTGTTTAACAGACCACTTACCTAATTGTTGAGCCCATTTTACGGCAGTACCAGCATCTCCTGCATTGCCTTCAGCTAAGCATACAATTTCTTGCCCAATCTTCCACCCAATTAATGGATAAAAGCCTTAAAAACAAACAAACAATATAAGTGATACAATAAATAGACAATTCATTACAGAGATGTCTACAATGGAACAAGCTGACTATCCCAAAAAACAGCAAAGTGGCTCTGAAGTCAGATGGCCTGAGAGCAAATCCCCGTCCTCTCTCATTTACTAGCTGTGGCTTTACAAGTTCTAACCTCTTTGTCTCAGTTTCCTCGACTGTAAAATGGTCTACCTCAGAGAGCTCCTGTGAGAATAAACTGAGTTAACACACAAAAAGAACTTAGCGCAGTACGCCAAGAACAAATATTAGCTTTTATTAGTCATAGCCATAGCTACATCTCTAGAAACAAAGAAACAAGATTTTAACTGAGAAATTAAAGGTTATTAACGAGATTTGTCTGCTGGAGAACTAACTATGCTATTCCATTTATCTGTGGTTTTAAACAAGTTCCTACAGAAATAACCTAATGCAGTGATCAACATTTCCTAGTTCCCATTTTCCCAGATGGGGGAAAAGAAGAGTGTAAGGGGTGACAGAAGGTAGGAAAAAGATTTTAAAATCCACCTCTTAGAACATGTTAGGGAACCAGAGCTCAGACTAAGAGCTCCCAGCCCTCCTGGGTGTAGTTCCACAATCTAGATTTCTCGGCTTGCACATCCCAGGATGTCCTCCATTAGGGAGAGCAATTCTTAGCAACTGTAATTAAAACTCTAAATATGCAAGGGTCACTAGTTGAGAACTAACACTAAAAAAAAAAAAACTCAGGAAAAGAAGAATTTCTAATACATAAAAGAAAACTTAGAGGCTTAGAAAGATGTTTTAAACAAATACGACAGGTACTATAGGTAAATATTTGGAAAGCTGACCAAAATATCCTAATCCCTCTGAATTTCTCTTTCTCGTTTTTTTATGCTTTTAATTTTAAGAAAAAAAGAAAATGAGAATTAATTATCTCTTAGAATAACAATGAAAAATATGTAAGAGAATATCCTTAATATAAAATGGAAAATAGTACTTATTTAAATAAGAAAAGAAGTGATATTTTATTAATAAATAGGACAAATTCTAACTACTTACCTCCAACAGTCTGTTGAGGGCTATTTCCAGTATTAATATCCAAAAACGTCCCGGTTCCCATGGTTAATTTCACATCTCCTACCTGGAAGCAGCATTCTCCAAACATGGCCGACTGCTGGTCAGCAACCTGCCAAAATGGTCACGTGTAAGACCTCCGTGCCCTTAGCAGTGGCCCATCCCATCATATCCCACTGTCTCCCTTACTGTGTTCTCATAGTCGACATTCTTTCCTTTTTCCTTTTCCTTAAAAAAAAGAAAATCCCTGGAGAGAACAGGGAGCAACAACTACAGGACAGGAGTCTCTCTAAAACTACCATTGTGTGGATAACTCGCACGGCTCAGCAATTTTTAGTGGCCAACCTACTTCATGACTCTTAAGTATCATAGGAATAATCTTAGAAATAGAGGTCAGAATAAATACTATGCAGAGAAAAAAAAAAAAGATTTTTTCATCTTCAACTTACAAGCAGTTTTATCCATTAGTCAAAATAACCGAACACACAAATTTCTTTTAATAAGAGTGATAGATGTATGTTTAACTACAAATAGATGTAGGTCAAAATCATGAATTTCCCAACTCTACATTTTTGTTAGAAAAATTATAATATTTTGTTAATATAATTAAAAGTAGATACACATACAGCAATATTTTAAGGACCAAACCCCTCTGAAGAATACTTGTTCACTAATCTATAATTCTTCCAGCCATACCTTAATCTAAACCTGAGCCTATCCCTGGACTGAATAAGGCTGATCCTCTCTAAATGACCAGGACTTTGTAACTTGGGAATTAAACTCCCTTCCGTCACCGGATTCCTCCCCGTACTGTGACTGTCCATCCAGGGACAGACAGTCTACACCTCCTGCTCAAGCTGTTATGTAAATCAAAGGCAAGGTCTGAGTTTCTACACAGCCTCTCAATCAGGATGTAAATCCTTCAGATTCTCCATATTCTGACTCTCTCATACACCCAGAGAGAAAGGGCATAACGAAGAAAGAACCCTCAAAAAAACAGAAACAGCTCATTTTTCACTCTTCCATAGCCTCTCTACTGGTAGATGCTAGCTAAGGACTTTATAAAACGTAAATACAACTTTCTGCTTTATGTTAAACTTCCCTATTCCTGTTTATGGTTACACTACCAAATAGAAACTAAGCATTGGCTCTTCCAGAATACAGAGTGTACTTCTGATTATATTGGGACCCTTTAACTTAAAAGGAAAAATGATGCTTTAATTTTATTCTGCAAGGACCCTTTGTGTCTCTTAAATCTAATTCCAACTATTCATATATAATCATTTAGTTTATCCTACACAAGGAGAAACCCTCAAGTTCTCTACTTACCAAGGCCACTATTGGTATAGGCACACCAAATATCTCTTCGTCCACTGATCCAAAATGGTGGCTTCAAATAAAATTGATTAACAAGTAAGTTATAGCTCTAGAAATATTAATTCTAACATTCAGCAAATTGTTTTCAACATAGGCCAAAACGTTACATAATGAACATACAAGCACCTCAAACATGTCATAAATGCAGGGACCACGTGGCTGGTCCCCACGTCTAACGTTCATTATTACCTCGTATCCTTCACTGGAGGCAGGAGCGACAGCGGGATCGAAAGCAAAGAGGTAACGAGCCCACTCCAACACATCTGAGCATAGAAATACGTCATCAGAATTCGAGCTAAATTACACAAAAACGGTGATTCAAAAAGAAGGAAAAGAAACTTTACCTCGTATGGGTCAAAAAGTCCAGTGGTACTGGCATTTGAAAAGTCCGTGGCGAATTCAGAACCTAAATTTACATTGGAAATAATCTATTCATTATCAGGTAGTATAAATCAACACTTCTCCCTAGTTTATAACCTAGACCTTTGTCTGCCCTCAAATTCATTCCAAAATGTGTATTTCTAGTGCAAAGTCTCCAAAGCAATTTCCCACTTAATCCTCGTGAACTTTCCTGGTTTACCAGAGCGCTTTCATAGACACTGTCGTGTCGTGACCCCCAGTTTGAAGATGAGGAAAGGGGAGCAGAGAGGCAGTGTGATCGCCTGCAGTTACATCCAAGTGCAGAGCCACAGATTTGGTATTGAACCCAAGTCTCACCACTCTTGAAACTGAGACTGTTTCACTGCAATTTTGAAATCACCCTCCTCCTCCCACAAATCTGAACTTAACCTAACTTTACCATAACACGTAGTTACTAGCGCACCAGAGAGCACTCTGTCTGGGATCTGGGAAGGAAAGAAGAGTAACTTCTCCTTTTTTTAGGTGAATCATTTCTATCAGTGAAGTTTCAGTTCCTTGAGACAGACCTACCAGAGCATCCTTACCTTTCGTGAGCTTATGTAACAACCAGGTGTCGACAGTCCCAAAGCAGCAATTGTCTTCTTCAACTGCCTTTTGAACCTTAAAAACACACCACAACAAAATCGACTCAAAAAGGCTAAATTATTAAGTGCAAGATTAACTGCCAATCAATAAATACAACACAATCCCATTTTGATAGAAATTAACATATACACAGAGAAGCAATTTCTAGACCATACCCGAAACGGTTCTAAGCAATTATCACAGGGTATGAAAATCTTTAGTTTCATCCCAACATGTGTTACTTGATATAAAACATGAAAAAACAAAGTACATATATTTTTCAGTTTAGACATACAAATATGTCAATATAAATAGCCTAAAACAGGGATGGCACACTATGCCTCACTTCTCAAATCCAGCCCTTTGCCTGTTTCTGGACAGCAAGTTAAGAATGTTTTTAATTTTTTTTACAGTTGAAAGAAAAAGAATACTTTTTTGACACACGCACAGTACATGAAATTCAAATTTCTGTGTCCCTAAATAAAATTTTACTGGAACACAGCCATGCTCACTTGTGGATGTATCATCTATGGCTGCTTTCGGGCTACGACAGCAGAGGAGTTGTGACAGAAACCCTATGGCCTTCAAAGCCTAAAATATGACTATCTGGCATGTTACAGAAAAAACTTGCCAATCTTCAGCATAAAGCGTGCCAAATAAAAGTATCAAAACCTCTTTAAACTAGCTAATAGAGAAACTGAAATACTTAAGATATTATTAACATACTGGAAAACGATTTCCTAAATCATACTTTATCACCTCTCCAACTCCTATTTGTCCTTCAAGACTGGCATTTCCTGGCTTTGCCCAACACAGCACCCTGTGGATATCTTCCATATACAGCCCTTAGCTCACAGCCTCATTACCTCCCTCCCAGACCCTAAGCTCCATAAGAACAAGGATAGATTGCATTCAAGTTTATAACCCCAACACCTAGGAGGTTTCCTGGCATATAGCAAATGTTAAAAAAAAAAAAAAAAAAATGCTTGCTAAATAAATGACTGAGATAAAAAGAATAGTAAATGGAGACATTTAAGGATGAATTATATATATATATATATACTTTTTTTTTTTTTTGAGGAAGATTAGCTCTGAGTTAACATCTGCTGCCAATCCTCCTCTTTTTGCTAAGGAAGACTGGCCCTGAGCTAACATCCATGCCCATCTTCCTCCACTTTATATGTGGGACGCCTAACACATTATGGCTTGCCAAGCAGTACCATGGCTGCACCCAGGATCCAAACCAGTGAATCTCGGGCTGCCGAAGCAGAATGTGTGAACTTAACCACTGTGCCACCAGGCCAGCCCCAGGATGAATTATATTTTGACAGCTGAAAGGATCAATAAAATGAAAACAGATGACATGAGTTCCAAAAAAAGAGGTTATTTGTAGGTTATCTATAACAAGTATTTTGAAGATTCTATTCAAGTGTTATACCACTTAAATATGGAATGCTTAAAGTAATGTTATTAGATTTCAAACTCTTCTTAAATTTAGGAATTGTGATTCTAAAATTCATTCCAGATTAGACAAAGGTTAACCTGTATTTCAGTGAGTAGCAACAATAACTGAGAGGGAGTAAGTTCATTTGTTCATTCAAAAAATATATGAGAGCCAGGCATTCTGACAAGTAGTAAGCCCCTGTGAAGCTAAGGGGACACAGAGTAGATATTCTAAGGACCTAAGGGCAATCCTCCTTGCACTGGGTTAAAATTCCAAATGGCTCTATCCTAGGCATACAAGTAAACTAGAAGGACAGGCTCTCACAGGAACTGCAACTCAGCTTTGAATCATCTCAACCATTAAATTAGATCAAGATAATCCTGGTGCCTGGAAGAATGGAAGAAACAAACATTAATCCTATCCAGAGCAAGATGTGAAGGCTTTCATAATTTCTGCACATAATTTTGCAAATACAATGTCTAGTTCATACATACACACACACACACACACACACACAAATAAGTAACCAGGCTCACCAAACAAGTTGTATACATTAAACATGTACAGTTTGTTGTATGTCAATCATATCTCAATAAAGTGGCTTAAAAAATTTTTTTCTAAGTAACCTGGCACACGAGGAAACAAAAGAACATAAAAAAAAAAGGAGGAAGAAACAGTCCATAGCACTGCAGACACTGGAATTAATAGTCATGGATTTTAAAACACCATACTAATTACGTGGGAGAAGAAAGAAATTCTAGAATTAATTAAGAACTTAATGGATGAGTTTTAATAGCACATTGGAAACAAGTGAAGAGAGAATAAGAGATTTGGAAGATAGGTTAGAAGAAAACACCCAGAATAAAGTACACAGCGACAAGAGAATAAAAATATGTAAGACAGAGTAAGAGGCAAAGGGGATTTAGTGAGAAGATCTAACACATACATAATTGGATTTTCAGAAGAAAAGAAGCTAAGAAGAATGGAATAGAAATTACATTTGAAAATAATGGCTGAGAAATTTTTTTAATTAACAAGATAACAAACAATGAATACAAGATACCCTACAAATCCCAAGTAGGTTGCTACACCTAGACAACAGGTACAGAAAATGTTTGATAAATTCAACATCCACTCACAATAAGAAGTCTTAGCAAACCAGAAAAAGAAGAGAATTTCCTTAATTTGATAAAGGATATCTAAAGAAAACCTACTACAAATCCATACTAAATGGTAAAATGTTGAAAGATTTTGTTTCAAGATCAGGAATGAGAAAAAGATATTTGTGGTCACCCCTCCTAGTCAATATATCCTGGCGGTCCTTGTCAATGCAAAGAAAAAAAATAAAAGTCAAGTCATATTTTTACATCATATGTTATCAGGAAATTGAAAATTAAACCAATGAGATACTATTTCAAACCTGTTAGAACAGCTAAAACCCAGAACGCCGACATCAAATGTCAGCGAGGATGTGGAGCAACAGGAGCTCTTACTCATTGCTGGTGGGGATGCAAAGTGGTACAGCCACTTTGGAAGACGTTTTGGCAGTTTCTTACAAAGCTAAACATAGTACCATATGACCCAGCAATTACACACCCAGGTATTTACTCAAATGAGTTGAAAGTTTATGTTCATACAAAAACTTGCAGACAAATGTTTATCACAGTTTTATTCCTAATTGCTAAAAATTGAAAGCAACAAGACGTGCTTCAATAGGCAACTGGATAAACAAACTGTGACACATCCAGACAATAAAATATTAATCAGTGATAAAAAGAAATGACCTATCAAGCCAGAAAAATACATGTAGAAACCTTTAATATATATTTGAAGTCAAAGAAGCCAGTCTGAAAAGTTTACATATTGTATGATTCCAACTATATCACATTCTGGAAAAGGCAAAACCATAGAGATGGTAAAAACATTAGTAGTTGCCAGAGTTTCAGGGATGAGGGGAGAGGGATAAATAAGTGAAACAGAGGGGATTTTTAGGGCAGTGAAACTACTGTCTATGATACCATAATGATAGATACATTACATCAATAATATATAATTATAATGTGTCAATACAGATTCATCAATTGTAACAAATGTAACACATTAATGCAAGATAATAATAGGAGAAACTGTGTTGGGGGGTATGTGGGAACTCTATGTACTTTGTGCTCAATGTTTCTGTAAACCTAAAACTGCTCTAAAATCTAAAAATTAAAATCCACTCATTTTTTTAATGGACAAAAACGATTTATTCAGATTGTACCTTCTTGAATCAGTTTCGGTAGCTTATTTATTTCTAGGAAATTTTCCATTTTACCTAAGTTATCTAATTTGTTGGCATACACTTGTTCACAGTATTGTCTAATGATGCATTTTATTTCTGTGAGTTCAAAATTGAAGTTCCCTCAGGGGCTGGCCTGGTGGTGCAGCAGTTAAGTTCACATGTTCCCCATTGGCAGCCCAGGGTTTGCTGGTTCAGATCCCAGGTGCGACCTACACACCACTTGTCAAGCCATGCTGTGGCAGGCATCCCACATATAAAGTAGAGGAAGATGGGCATGGATGTTAGCTCAGGGCCAGTCTTCCTCAGCACAAAAAGAGGAGGACTGGAAGCAGATGTTAGCTCAGGACTAATCTTCCTCAAAAAAAGAAAAAAAAATTAAAGTTCCCTCTTTCATTCATAATTTTAGTTATTTGGCTCTTCTCTTTTTTTCCTTTGTCAGTCTAGCTAATCTTTTCAAACCAACTTTTGGTTTTGTTGATTTTTTCAACTGTTTTTCTATTCTCTGTTTTATTACTTTTCACTCTAATTTTATATTTTTTTCCTTCTGCTCGGTTTGGGTTTAGTTTGCTCATCTTTTTCCAGTGTCTTAAGGTATAATGTTAGATTATTTTTTAATACAGTCTCTATTTGTAATATATAGTCTTGCCATAAATCTCCCTCTAAACATTGCCTTTGCTGCATCACATGTTTTGGTATACTGTGTTTTCATTTTCATTCACCCCAAAGTATTTTCTAGTTTCTCTTGGGATTTCTTCTTTCACCCATTGGTCATTTAAAAGTGCATTGTTTAATTTCCACATATTTTTATTTTTCTCCAATTTCTTTCCACTACTTATCTCTAATTTCATTCCTTTGTGGTCAGAGAAAGACTCCATACGATTTCAGTCCTTTTAAATCTACTGAAGCTTGAATTATGGTGTAGCATATGGACTATCCTGGGGAAGGTTCCATGTGCACTTAAGAAGAATGTATATTCTGCTGTGAGTTTTTTATCAATGTCTATTAGGCCTAGTTAGTTTATACTGTTGTTCAAGTTTTCTATTTCCTTGTTGATCTCCTGTCTAGCTGTTCTATCCATTATTTAAAGTAGGGTATTGAAGTCTCCAACTATTACTGTTGAATTATCTATCATTTCCTTCAATTCTGTCAGTTTTTGCTTCATGTATTTTGGAGCACTGTTATTAGGTGCATATATGTTTAAAACTGTTAGATTTTTCTGATGGATTGACCTCCTCATCACTATAAAATGCCCCTCTTTGGTAACATTTTTTTGTTTTAAAGTCCATTTTATCCAGTATTAGCATAGCCACTTAGCTTCTTCTGGTTATTGTTTGAATAATATATATTTTCCATCAATTTACTTTCAACTGATTTGTATTTTTGAACCTAAAGTGTGTCTCCTATAGAAAGTATACAGTGTATCTTGATTTTTTCTATCCAGTCCAAAATCACAATAAGGTATCCCTAATTTACCCAGCAAAGTGGCCAAAATAAAAAAGACTGATAATAACAATTATGATGGTAAATAAAATAAAAAGTTCTTCCATTCACTAATGGTAGATGTGTGATTTATCAAAAAACTGTGGGAAAGTGTTTGGCATTATCCACTAAAGGTAAAGATACATATATACATTCACGCCCTAGAAATTCCATTCCCATGTACAGATACAGGAAAAACGCATTTACATGTACATTAAGAGACAGCATTATTCATAATACCCCAAGACTGGAAATAACTCAAATGTACATGAACAGAATGGATAAATGTATAAACTATGGTAAAATCATATACTGAACACTAAAAAGCAGTGAAAATGTAAGGAAATTAATTTACACACAATGTGGGTATATTTCACAAATATAATGATAAGCAAAAGGAGTCAGACAAAAGAATAAACATGTATGACTCTATACAAAGTTCGAAAACATTCAGGCAAAACTAGAGTATAGTGTTGAGGAATAAACATATAAATTGTAAAAGTGGAAGGAAAATGGGATATGCAGTATCAGTGTTCTGATTCTTGATTCAAGTACTGTTACACAGATGTTTGCTCCATAATATATCGCTGAGTGGTACATTTTTGTTTTCTTCACTTTTCTATATTTGCTACGACTCACAACACAAAGGTTTTAAAAAAATAAACTCAAGTAAAGATTCCTTGTCTTCCATTCCATTATGTAGTGACTACTTAATTTTCCCTCAAATAATCAAATTACTACCTTTACTCCTTGAATTTTTTTCTTCCCCTTAGCCTAGACACAAACACACACACACACACACACACACACACCCTCTCCCTCTCTCTTTCTCTGCTTACCTCACTCAGGTTCTGGAGAACCCAGGCCAATCTCAAGGAAACCTGCTGGGTTGTGAAAGTGAACAGACTGGCCGCTAAATACCGTTTACTCCTAGTGAAAAAGTGAAGCACTCGGCAGGAACTGTGTATTAGCTATTTCAAAAAAAAAAGATATTTTAAGAAAATGCATTTAATAGTGTTTGATCTTTCTACATTAATTCCATACATATGGAAATAAACCCAATGACAAAGAAGTTATTTAACAACTTAAGAGTGCTCTCAGCACTGAGAATACCAAGCAAAGAGCCGGCCCTGATGGCCCAGTGGTTATAGTTGGGTGCTCACCACTTCAGCGGCAGGGTCTGCCTCCCATGCACGGGACACACCACCCATATGTCAGTTTCCACGCTGTGATGGCAGCTCACATAGAACGACTAGAACAACTTACAACTAGGATATACAACCACGCACTGGGGCTTTGGGGAGGAGAAAAAAGAAAAAAAAGAATACCAGGTAAAGTCACGTCCCCCCAAGTGGACAAGCTGTATTCATTCTAACACGTGAAATGTAACACACGCACTATGAACTTCTCTAGCAAATACCAGAAGCTGACAGACTTATAAAGTCTTCAAAAATAACTATTTTCTACCTCTTTACCTATGAAAGCAAAGGAAGATTCAAGGAAGAAGGCTATATTTCTATTAGAAATATATTTTTAATCAAGTTAGAATTAACCTGGAAGGGAAATTTTCTTACACATTAAGTACTTAAAATTTGGGATGTATGGTTTTCTTTAATATTATCTATACATATATCTAATGACCAAAGATGAAACATATACAGTTTTAAATTTGGATTCTCAGTAAGCCAAATCCTTAGTTAAAAAAAACAGCCTTACACAGAAGACCAGTTTGAGTTTTAAGGTTTGTGAAGTCATACTAAAAAAACCACACACCAAAAACCCTTACTGCCACCTAGTATGAGGATGCAGATGGACAATTCAACTTCTGAAACTGATATTTTACAAAACATTCAACTTACAGAGACTGTACCCACTTATTGCATTTTTTTCTCTTTTATTCCCCACCTCTCCCACCAAAATAAATTTCAACACTTTGGTTTATTTAGTAAAAATAGTAATATGAATTTTTCTTTCATTTTTTGCATAATGCATTAATCAGGAAAATGCGTATACTCAGTTCTCTCTATATTTCAGTCTTGCCCTTTTTTTAGAACAATGAGCCCCATTTTAATTTTTTTTACTTTGTTTTGGTGAGAACATTTAAATTCTACTGTCTTAGCCAATTTCAATTATACAAGATAATGTTATCACTACACATCAGGTTATACATTAGAATCTCAGATCTTATTCATCTTATAACTGAAACTTTTTATCCTTTTAACTTCCTTTTCACCTTCTTCAGTGGTCAAATCTTCTGCATGTCTTTATATTTCACATTATTTATTAAAACATAACTTATGGCAAGTATTTAAGGTGACCACCAATAATCCTTCTTCTGAGGTGTTATATGTTAAGAAATGCCTCAGACTGAAATGGTTCTTCCTCCCTAAGCACACTATACCTTTCTCTATAAAAAACCAGATTTAGGATCCCTCAGGGATCTTCTGTTAAGACACAGATACCTTGGCAGCAGGGAGTCGGCGGGGCACAAAGTATTAAGAGTTCTAACATCTGCACTTTTAGTCAACATACGAAAAATTAACACTTTTGTTCATATATTTAACAAATATTTGTTGAGTACCTTCTATGAACCAAGGACTGTGCTAGGCCTTGAGAAAACAGTGAACAAAACAGGCAGAATCCCTCCCTTCTTGAAACTTACATTCTAGTGGAAAGAGACAGACAAATAGGTAATCAAATCAATAAATGAGATAATCTAAGAAGACACTGATTATAAAATGAGCCATTATTTAATGTGCCACCAAAAAAGAAAAAAATCCTACCAGCTAAATTATGACATAATGCTAAGATATAATTGACGGTTAACATGATAACAAACTGATGGTTAAAAACCTATCCTGGTTGGGGGTCAGCCCCGTGCCTGAGGGGTTAAGTTCATGCACTCCACTATGGCGGCCCAGGGTTTCACCGGTTTGGATCCTGGGCACAGACCCAGCACCGCTCAGCAAGCCATGCTGAGGCGGCATCCCACATAGCACAAGCAGAAGGACCTACAACTAGAATATATAACTATGTACTGAGAGGCTTTGGGGAAAAAGAGAAAAAAAAAAACATTAGCAATGGATGTCAGCTCAGGTACCAATCTTAAAAAAACAAAAAAGTACCCTGAATAAAAATTGCTTTTTAAAACTGGAAAAAACGTATATCTTATAATTCATATGGTGCTGACGGGAATGTAAAGGGTACAACCACTCTGGAAAAAATTCTGGCAGTTTCTTATAAAATAAAACATGCAATTACATGCAAAAATATAGCATTGTACTCTTGGGGTATTTATCCCAAAGAAAGGAAAACTTATGTTCACACAAAATTCTGTACACAAATGTTCAGAACAGCTTTATCTGTAACAGCCTCAAATGGCATTAGCACAGATGTCCTTCAACAGGTGGTACATCTGTACCACCGAATATGGCTGCAATAAAAAGGAACACGCTACTGATACACGTAACAAGTCGGATTCTCCAGGAAATACTACTAACTGAAAAAAGCAAATCCCAAAAGCTTCTATACTGCATGACTCCATGCATATATCATTTTTGAAATGATAAAAAATTCTTAATGGAGGACAGATTAGTGGTTGCAAGAAGCCAGGGATGGGAGAGGGTGGGGAGAAACAGGGGAGAGAAATGGATGTGGTTATAGAAGAGGCACATGAGGGATCCTTGTCATGATAGGAACGGTTCAGCATACTGACTGTGGTGGTGGATACACAACCATATGAAAAAACAGGATAGAAACTGATGCCCACACACATACATACAAACAGAAATGAGTACAAAACTGGGGAAATCTGAGTAAGATCTATGGACTGTATTAATGTCAGTATCCTGGTTGCAACATTACACTACAGATTTGTAAAACGCTACCATTGGGAGAAACTGCGAAGTATATAAGGGATCTCTGCATTATTTCTGACAACTGCACGTGAGTCAACAATTACCTCAATTAAAATTGCAATTTAAAAAATGTATGTCTTGGGGGCCGGCCCAGTGGCATAGTGGTTAAGTTCACATGCTACACTTCAGCGGCCCAGGGTTCACCAGTTCAGATCCCAGGTACGGACCTACATACCGCTCATCTAGCCACACTGTGGTGGTGTCCCACATACAAAATAGAGGAGGATTGGCACAGATGTTAGCTCGGCAACAATCTTCCTCAACAAAAACAAAAAAAATGTATGTCTCAGAATCTTTGAAATTTTTTAAGTGCTGAGAAAGAAATAAAGAACAGTATGAGAGATTGGATGGGGGGCGGCTATTTTAAATAGGATGGCAGGGAAGGGCTCCCACAGAGGAGGTGACGTGTGAGCTGGGCCCTGAAGGATGAGAAGGATCCAGCCATGATGGTAGAGCCCGTTGCAAGTATGAGGGCCTTAAGGTGAGAAAGGGCCTGGGTGCTACAGTGACAAAAGCAGGATGGCAAAGCTGGAGTCTAATCCTTAGCAGCTTCAGGGAGAAAGGGGTCTGGGAAATGGTCAGATGTGTGGACGGTGGCGAACCATGGATGGTAAGGAGTAGGAAGCCTATGCCAAAAGCACAGAAAAGGCTCAGCAACCATTAGGCAAGAAGCAGAACAACAGCGAGAGGGAGTGGGTGCCTGGGGAGACTGGAGGAAAACAGCAGTTCCAGGAGACTGCCGACACACCCCAGTTACTTCGCCATTTTGCCTGGTGCTAGCCGTGGCTAAACTAATGACCTCGGTGCCAGCTCTGGCACACCCAGCCTAAACATTTCCAAGAGCCTCGATCCATAAACCATAAGCAACTAGGAAGGAATGCCTGCGGGGTAGGGGTCCTTCCCCTGCAGGACAGGCCCTGGAACGGTGTGGGCTAAACTCTGAGTCTGTGTGTATAGTTTTCTGCTAAGCCCAAACTTTGATCACACACATGTTCAATTCCAAGCAGACAGAAGTGCCTGAAGTGCTCAGATTTGCGCTTGAAGTCACAGTTTAGAGTTATGATTTGAGCTTGGAGGCTTATACTACAGAAGTAAATGTTTTCATGGTTACAATTTCTTTTCAAGACAAAAAGCCTTAAATATCTCATGCCACAGCATGGCTTGACAAGCGGTACTAGGTCTGCGCCCAGGACCCGAACCTGTAAACCCTGGGCCACCAAAGCAGAGTGCATGAACTTAACCACTATGCCACCAGGCTGGCCCCAGGGTGGTTTTTTTTGTTTGTTTGCTGAGGAAGATTAGTCCTGGGCTAATATCTGTTGCCAGTCTTCCTCTTTTTTCGCCTGAGGAAGATTAGCCCTGAGCTAATATCTGTGCCAAACTTTCTCCACTTTATATGTGGGTTGCTGCCACAACATAGCTGACAAGTGTTGTAGGTCTGTGTCTGGGAGCCACACTTGTGAACCTGGGCCACCAAAGTGGAGCACACCAAACTTAACCACTACACCATGGGGCCAGCCCCTAGTAAGTTGTATTTGTATATGTTAAACTAATAGAAAAATCTTTGTGGGTGAGATTATGGCAACAGTGTTTCACTCATGCATTTCTGTCATATTCTACAATATATTTATGTTTATTTTCATATAAAATTAATGTCTCCAAATGCTTACCAAGTAAAACCACATTCTATACAATCCCCATGCACCATCTGGTACAGACACACTAGTTAGGAAGGCATTTAACTGTGTGGCATTAGAAGTATTAAAATAATCAATATGCAATCTTGATTATAACATCAAATATTGCAGGTCTGGCCACATTGGAGGAGCTAGAAAACTGTCTTACCCTTTGACTCAGTAATCTCACACTTAGGAGTGAGACGATACTGATGCTACTGCTGTTGTCCTCACTGTCATCATCATCACCACTGTCATTGCTTACTACACGCCAGGCATCATGTTAAGAGCTGTGGCAGCCAGCTAGTTATCTGTCTTAATAGCCATTCTCCACTTTTACAACAAAAGATAATGAAATTTGGACATTTTTGTATCATTTCTGGACACAGTCTGTATTTTTCCCATTTCTCCAGGAATGGAAACATGAATTCCCATGAACATGTGAAATCTGATCCACCCCAACCTCCTCAGGACTTCCTGAAGTGTAAGTGCTAAGCATCCGGTCTACCACAGATGCTTGTGGGTGACTATTACTAAATTTCACTGGTGTGGAAGTGTGCATGTGTGTATTCTCTTCTCAATGTCCTAAAACAGCATAGGTAGAAGATTATACAATTAATCCTACAGTTAAGGGACATTTACAGAAAAAACAGTAACATCCAAATTGCAGAAGATAAGAAAAGGATTACCTTCATTATAAGAGAACTATTCCAAGATTTTACAAGTTCAATAGCTCTTAGGTCTTGCCAACTAATGAAGTTGTGAAAATGATTTCCCGTTTTCCTAAGAAAGATGAAACAGTATTTTAGACTCAATATAAATTAGAGACTACATTATATAAAAGATCTGTCACAAGAGAAAACAAAATTAGAGGCCAAACTGTAATTTCAACATGTGATTTAATTAGATGGGGCTTTCCGAATGACTTCTTCTCTTTGATTTTATAAACCGAACACACATTCTAACAATTATGATGTGACATATAGCATGAAATTTTAGATTGGATTCTATCCAAAAAGATATTCTTTTTGAAGGACGACAATGTGTACACTTCCAAAAAACAAAACAAAACGAATGAAAAGGCCTTTAAAGACTTGCTTGTACACCTTTAAAAGCAAGACAAAGACACCGATGCTTTCCTCCTTCACTGGACTTATCTTGAGATACACAATCAGATAAAGCCTCTGTACCTACGGAAGAGCTGAAATGCTGCCTCAGCCTAACCGCACATCTCTCGGCTTTAGAATTGGCTCAGGCAGTGGCAACTACTATGTTTACCATAATTGTCCAATAAAAGGAGATTCAACAAACTGGGTCAATACTACAATAAAAGTACAGAGCTTAAAAAAATACAGCAAAAATAAGTCCCTTTTCCTTTGAGGCTCCTGGGAATGAATTAACCAGTGACATTTACTAAGCTTCAACGTCCAGCTCAGGCTTGCTTTCACCCGCATCTCCAGCCTTCTCCTGCGTGATTTTAACCAGCTCAATTCCTGAGACCGTCGTTTCCCACTTTTCTCAAGCAGTGCAGACCCATGGCTACAGCCTCCACTTTACTACCTGGAAACAACCTACCACTGAAATTCTAACATTCCAGTATACCAGTGAAGACAGCGTGCTGTGGTTGTAACTCAATCTCTTCCCCAAATGCCTTCCCTTCAAACACACACAACCTTTAATCCCTCAAACATTCCTTCCCCTTTTTTCCTACCAACCTGCCTGAGGCTTACTTACTTTCCCGGATCTTACGATCTATCACTTTTACTAATAACTTGCCCTCTCTACCCTTTGACTCTTTCTCTTTTTTTAAACTGTGGTAAAATATACATAACATTAAATTTACCATTTTAACCTTTTTTTTTTTTTCAAAGATTGGCACCTAAGGGGCCGGCCCCATGGCCAAGTGGTTAAGTTTGCACGCTCGCCAGTTTGAATCCTGGGCGTGGACATGGCTCCGCTCATCAAGCCATGCTGAGGCGGCATCCCACATGCCACAGTTAGAAGGACCCACAACTAAAAATACACAACTATGTACGGGGGGCTGTGGGAAGAAAAAGAAAAAGCAAAATCTTTAAAAAAAAAAAAAAAAAGACTGGCACCTGAGCTAACAACTTTTGCCAATCTTCCTTTTTTCCTTTCTGCTTTTTCTTCCAAAATACCCCCAGTATATAGTTGGAAATATTTTTTTAGTTGTGGGTCCTTCTAGTTGTGGTATGTGGGACACCACCTCAACATGGCCCGATGAGCGGTGCCATGTCCACGCCCAGGATCTGAACCAGCGAAACCCTGGGCCTCGAAGTGGAGCATGTGAACTTAACCACTAGGCCACGGGGCCAGCCGCATTTTAACCATTTTTAAGTGCACAATTCAGTGAAATTAAGTACATTTCATAATGTTGTGTAACCATCACCACTATTTTCAAATACTTGGGTTGTTTCCACCTTTTTGCTATTTTGAACAACGCTGCAATAAACATTGCTGCACAACTATCTATTTGAATGCCTGTTTTCAGTTCCTTTGGGTATATACCTGGGATCAGAATTGCTAGGTCATACGGTAATTCTATGTTTAATTTTTGAGAACTACCAAACTGTTTTCCACAGTGGCTGCACCATTTTACATTCCTACAACCAGTATACAAGAGTTCTAATTTTTCCACATGCTCACTAACACTTGTTATTTTCCATTTTTTAAATTATAGCCATCCTGGTGGGAGCAAAGTGATATCTCATTGGGGTTTTGACTTCCATTTCCCCAATGACTAATGATATTGAGCATCTTTTCATGTGCTTATTGAGCATTTGTATATTACTCAAGTCCTTTGACCGTTTATGAAATGGGTTATTCGGCTTTTTTGTTCTTGAGTTGTAGGAATTCTTTATATATTCTGCATATTAATTTTTTATCAAATACATAGTTTGCAAATATTTTCTCCCATATTATCAGTTTTCTTTTCACTCTCTTAAGAGTGTCCTTTTTTCAACTGTTTTACACCTTTTTTAAGGGGAATCAGAGCATGCAGCTACATCATGAACAAGTTACTTCTTTTTCCTTTAGTGATCCAAACGGTCGCTATTATCATTAGTACAAATCAGGCAAGTGATTCTCCTATTGTTTTAGTCCTCAATCTTAGATGAAATTACAAACCAAAGGTACCAAGACACACACCTTCCTTCCACATTACACGCCAGTCAGTTTTCAGAAGTCTAACTGCAGACTTGAGATATCGATGACTGCAAATCTTTTCAGACACATTTTTAAAATGCAAATTGTACATTATGCCAAAATAATGTCAACATGGCTTTATTTCTTATTATTTATGATTAACTTTTAAGGCAATTTCTCTACCTTGAAGAGTTCCAATAGTCAAGAAAATTAAGGAAAAATTAGTCATCATAGATGAAAATATCTTATTAGTGTTCTTCGATGCACAAGTTTTTTATTTTGATGAAGTCCAATTTATCTACTTGTTTCTTTTATGCTTTTGATGCCATTTTAAAGAATCACGGCATTGAGGCCTGCACAGGTCCCACCTTGTCTGTGGTTTGGGCTTGCTATGTGCCTCATAAAGTGAAGCAGATTTGTCTTCTGGAAAGACAAAGTTGTCTTCTTCTCTGAAAAATCCTCCTACATAGTCGGCTTTGGCATCTTCTAGGAATAGGAGGGTAGGGGTTGAAGCCTCATAAGTCTGGGTTTTCAGCTGAGGTAGAGAGAGGACAGTGGTTATAACCAGAAAGTCCAGGGTGGGGTGTCATTACCTCCAGAAGTCGTCACTGTTAACCCAGTCTGGGCTTCAAGACACTCATAGAAGTGGATTCCTTAATAATAAAATAATACAGCTTCAAAAAAGAGGAAATCATTGCCAAATCCTTGGTCATGGAGGTTTCCCTCTATGTTTTCTTCTAAGAGTTTTATAGTTTTATCTTTTAAATTTAGTCTTCACTTTATTTTTTAATTTTTGTATAGGTCTAAGGTAAGGGTCCAACTTCATTCTTTTGCATGCAGCTATCCACTTTTCCCAGCTTCATTTCTTGAAAAGACTGTTCTTTTCCCACTGCCTGGTCTTGGCACTGTTGTGGAGAATCAGTTGACCACTGCATTAGTTTCCTTGGGCTACCATATCAAAGTACTACAAATTAAATAGCTTAAAACAATAGCAATTTATTGTCTCACACAGTTCTGGAGGCTAGAAGTCCAAAATCAAGGTGTTGGCAAGGCCATATTCCCTCAGAAACTGGAAGAATCCTTGCTTCGTCCTAGCTTCCGGGGGTTTGCAGTAATCTGTGGCATTCCTCAGCTCACAGATGCATCACTGCCATCCTCCGTCTTCACAAGGCCTTCTCCCTGCGCCTGTCTTTACGTGGCCGTCTTCATATGAGGACATCAGTCACAGTGGATTAGGAGCTCACCCTACTGCATTATAACCTCATCTTAACTTAACTAATGTATCTGCAATTAACCTATTTCCAAAGGTCACGTTTTGAGGTTATGCAGTTGCTTCCATGGGTTATTTCCTCCAAATCTCCCTCACTCTTTAAGTGTGAGATTACTGAGTCAAAGGGTAAGACAATTTTCTAGCTCCTCAAATGTGGCCAAACCTGCAACATCTGATGTTATAATCAAGATTGCATACTGATTATTTTAATACTTCTAATGCTGCACAGTCACATGCCTTCCCAGTGAGGACGCCTGCTCCACATGGTGCACGGGGAGTGTCTGCAGCATCAATTTTACTTGATAAGCATTTGGAGACACTAATTTTATATGAAAATAAACATGAATATATTATAGAAATTGACAGTAATGCATGAGTGAAACACTTTTTTGCCATAATCTCACCCACACAGATTTTTCTTTTTGTTAGTTTAATATATAAAAATGCACCTTGCTTTAATAGCTTGTGAGGCTGAACACTGAGAGGTGCTATTTACAGGAAAAGATAGAGTAATTAAGAGTGTTGAACGTGGTTATAAGGAAAGGTCATGAATTCTGAGTTGTATAGTTTTAAATTACACTATTTATAAAGTGTAATTTTATACATTAATATACAATTTTAGTTTTTAACAAATTAATTCATTAAACATTCCTTAAGTCATGACTAATTCCTTACGTCAGTTAGATGTTTAAAACTTTTATTTCTTTGAAAATAGATATGGTAACTCCAGAAATCTGATTTCCCCATTCCTCAGGGATTGCTGATGTTTCCTTGTTGGAGGCTGGAGCTGCCAGTGTGTGACTTTTCCAAACTATTTTTGCAAAGTGTGTATTCCTTGTGTGTGGTTACTCAAGTTTCTGAAACCTCTGTTCTGTTATCTCTGTGATCAGCTAGTGATCTGACAAAGATTTTCCTAAACGTCTGACTCCAAAAAAAACCAGACTACTGGCCCTGTAAATCTCCCAGTAGATGCTGCTTAAGGCCGAGAGGGCCAGAACGTAGGTCAGCATCTGTGTCAGGCCTGTGGGCACTGCCAAACTCACCACAGCATACTAAGCCCAAACTTTAGCAGGAAAGGTCCGCACCCCGTGCCCTGGCACTAGCCACCCACTCCAGGAACGTGGGCTGTTTTCCCCACACCCGCAGCAGGGCTGAGGAATGCAGGACGGCAGCCAGTTTGCACACATTCTCTCCTCCGAAGCACAGCAGCCTCTGTCTTCACCCAGCACTCCCCTAGTTGTTATAAGGACTGATTGGATTCCAAGAGCTCTGAAATAGTTTATTCCAGTCTCTCCTTCCAACTCCACAGTTGCTCTGGTGGAGGGACCAAACTGTACAGCTTCCTACTCTACTGTTTTACATGATGTCACTCTTTACCCCTGACTTTCAAGTTAACTACCTTTTCAACATCTAACCTACAATCAATCTTTCTTCTCTCTCCACTTTCAACGCCAGAACCATTGAGATGAGTTGGAGAAAAGTCACACAGCCTTATGAATTGGTACAATCCATGTTTATGGGATACAACCTTGTCAATGCTCTCGAATCACTTAAAATGATAAAAGTCTTTCTCCTGTCCCTCATTAGTTTCCTCTCCATTCCCCACAAGTGGCACATCCAAATTTTCACCAGATTTTGAGAGAAATTTTCAAGAAATTGAGAAGTCCTTAGGCCATCAATGGCTTCCTACCTCTTAAAGAATGACCTTCCTCAACTCCCCACTCCTCCACCAGCTATCCCTACAGCCACCAAGAATCTCTCTCAGTTCAGAGGAAAATCTTTCCCTCTCCAAGTCTAAGGCTGGCATCTCCACCTGTACCCTCTGCATCCACGTCTTCCTGTCTCTTCCATCACTTCATCAAATAGATCTACAACTCTCTTCCCTAACATGCTTAAATCCCCCCATTTTTGAAGCAGAACCATAAACATCTCTCTTGACCCAGTACGTATCCCCCCACCTTAGCTAAGCCCCCTCAATGTTTCATTACCTCCTATTACCTCAACCAAATACAATTCAAATGCAATTTAGATCCCCAATCATTCATGAAAATTACATTCACTATGGTCACCAAAGTCTTCTTAATTCCCAGATTTATAAGGTCTTTTCCAATGACTTGACCGTTCTGCCTTGTTGGCTCCAGGCGATCACTTCCTCCTTCCTAAAACTGTCACTTCCCTAAGCTTCGGCAACCTTGCTCTACTGTTTCTCCTCCCACCTCTCCAAGCACATCTTCCTGGTTTTCTTTGCAGATTTTTCTTCCTTTGACCACCAGTTAAATGCTGGTGTTTGGTGAGGATTGCATCCTTGGCCTCTTCTCTTTTTAACTAGTTACTCTCTGAAAAATCTGACCCACATTCATGAATACAGTCACCACAGAACCGCTCACCAATCCACATCTCTAGGGCCAGTCTCTCACTTAAGTTCCATTCCCTCAAAAAGAGCTGCCTCCCCATAGATCAATGGAACAGAACTGAAAGCCCAGAAATAAAACCGCACATCTACAGACAGCTAATCTTCGACAAAGGCTCGAGGAACATACAATGGAAAAGAGACACTCTCTTCAGTAAACGTTGTTGGGAAAGCTGGACAGCCACATGCAAAAGAATGAAAGTAGACCATTATATTACGCCATACACAAAAATAAACTCAAAATGGATCAAAGACTTAAGATAAGTCCTGAAACCATAAAACTCCTGGAAGATGATATAGGTAGTACACTCTTCGACACTGAACTTAAAAGGCTCTTTCAAATACCATGTCTTCTCAGACAAAGGAAACAAAAGAAAAAATAAACAAATGGGACCTCATCAGACTAAAGAGCTTCTGCAAGGCAAAAGAAACTAGGAACAAAACAAAAACAAAACAAAAAAGACAACCCACCCATTGGGAGAAAATATTTGCAAATCATATATCCTACAGGGGGTTAATCTCCATAATGTATAAAGAACTCGTACAACTGAACAACAACAAACAGCCCAATCAAAAAATGGACAGAGGATATGAACAGACATTTTTCCAAAGAAGATATACAGTTGGCCACTAAACACATGAAAAGATATTCAACTCACACAACTGAACAACAAGGAAACAAACGACCCAATCAAAAAATGGGCAGAGGATATGAACAGACATTTTTCCAAAGATATACAGATAGCCAATGAACACATGAAAAGATGTTCAACACCACTAATCATCAGGGAAATGCAAATCAAAACTATACTAAGATATCACCTTATGCCTGTTAAAATGGCTACAATCACTAAGACTAAAAATAACAAATGTTGGAGAGGGTGTGGAAAAAAGGGAACCCTCATACACTGCTGGTGGGAATGCAAACTAGTGCAGCCACCATGGAAAACAGTATAGAGATGCCTCAAAAAACTAAAAATAGAACTACCATACAACCCAGCTATCTCACTACTGGGTATCTACCCAAACAACTTGAAATCAACAATTCAAAGTAACAGACGTACCCCTATGTTCACTGCAGCACTATTCACAACAGCCAAGGCGTGGAAGCAACCCAAGTGCCCATTGACCGATGACTGGACAAAGATGATGTGGTATACATATAATACTACTCAGCCATAAAAAAAGACAAAATTGTCTTATTTGCAACAACATGGAAGGACCTAGAAGGAATTATGCTAAGTGAACTAAGCCAAACTGAGAAAGACAAATTCCAGGTGATTTCACTCATACGTGGAATGTAAACAAACACATGGACAAAGAAAAGAGTTCAGTGGTTACCAGGGGAAGGGGGAGGGTGAGTGGGCACAGGGGGTGAAGGGAGCACTTACGTGGTGACAGACATGAAATAATGTACAACTGAAATTTCACAATGAGGTAAAGTATTATGCACTCAATAAAAAAAATACAGAAAAAAATAAGAGCAGCCTCCCACACATCTCCCAGATTGCCCCACACCACCTTGAATGCAACACATCCACCCACACCTGCTGCGGCCCCTCCTCCAGCGGGCCACACCTGAGCAACCGTACCCTTCAGCTGCCTCAGCCTAAAACTGGCGGGGAGGGGCCATCCTAAGTCCTCAAAGTGATTCCTTAGCACCCCTGGAGCTTGTATTCTAAGGGGAGGTGAGAAACAAGTGAGTCAATAAAAAATGTCATTTAATGATTATTCTGTGAAACCACGGTGAAGGAACAGAGTAACTGGGGGTGGGTTTCTTTAGATGAGGTCAGAGACCTGAATAAGCAACAGCCTCCAAAGAGACTGCTCAGGCTTAGTCTCATTCCCCTCAAAGCCACCGTCCACCGGGCTTCAAGAACATTCTTTCTAAAATGTAAGTTTGGTCACACTTACTCTCCTGCTTAACAGCTTTTGATAGTTGCCCATTGCTTACACGAGCAAACTCCTCACCACAAAGACGGCCTTTCCTGGTCTGGGACCCTGCCTTCCTCTCTAGGTTCATCTCAATCACTCAGAGATATGAGAGCCTACTATGTGCCAGGCCCTGTCCTAGGTGTGAAGGACCCAGGGAGAACAAGGCAGGCAAAAATCCCAACACTAAGGGAACTTCTTCTGTGGGAGAGGTGTAATAAACAAATACGCAAATAAGTAAATACAATTTTTAGACAGTGACAAGGGATATGAAGAAAAGAAAAGGGTAAAGTGACAGGTAAATAAAATGGTCAGGGAAGGTCTCTTAGAAGCAATGATCTGTGAGATGGGGTCCAAATGACAGAAGGAGGTACAGTCCTGGGTAAGAGAGCTGTGGGGAGAGGGAGCAGCGTGCAAGGCAGGAACCAGCAGGAAATGTTCAAGAAACAGAGCAGCCAGTGAGGCTGGAGCACAGGACAGCAGGCGGGCAGTGGGAGATGAGGTCAGAGTCTGGAAGGAGCGGGAACACTTGGGCGTGCTGCTTCCCTACTTCACCCCTTGAATTCCAAAGTCGTCCTCATGCTGCACAGACACCACATTCTGGCACCTCCTGCCAGGGATTTGCTCTTCCCACTGAGGAAACGCCTACTCTGGCTTCAAGACTGAGGCAAGTGCCTCTGTGAGACCTTCCCTAAGTCCCCTTTTAGGCTCTTCAGCCTCCTCCTCCAGCTCCCAATAAGTATAAAGCACTTCACAGGGCAGACGTCTATGAGATTGCCCCTGACCATCTGTGCCTCCCACTGGGCCCTGAGCCTCTGGAGAGCAGAGTCTATACGCTTTCAGGTTCTCATCACCCAGCCCAGATACCAAAGAGGTATTTGATAAAGGAATAAATGCTGCCCCACCAATGAGGACTGTCAGGATGTGTTTGATAGAAATGGAATCTATTGATAGATGATTATTTGGAGCCATTCTATGATGTTCCCACAAAGATGACATCACCTAACAAAGCATTTCTCAGAATATAACACCATCGTCAGGTGACACATGACTATACTTTATCTCTGTCAACAAGAAAAGGAGAAATGGAGGAGAAACATGACTGGCAAGATTGTGAATGAATTGCCTTAAATCTCTCTAACACATTATATCATTCTGTGGCTCTTAATGTATTTTGTGTCATAAGTAACTAATAAGAACTATTAACATAAGTATCAAGTACTACAATAAAAGATAAATTTGGTGTGGGGACTCAAGAGTAATTTATGTGCTAGTATTATGAGACTAAATTCCTTGACGGCGGTATTTTTATTCATCTTTACATTCAGTTCAGCAACCAGCACGGTGCCTTACTCCCCACAAGCCCCAAACGGTCACTGAGTGCATCCCAGTTCAAGTGACTCATGGTTTATGTTACTAATTGGCACACACCCTGATCTGAGGTTAGTTGGCAGAAACGTCCCTGACGGAAACAATCACTGAAGAAACGAAACAGCTCGTGATTTTTCAGAACAAGAATAATTTAAAACAACCAAAATGGAGGCGATATCATTTAGAGTTACTTCAGAAAATAGGCTAAACACAACCACTGATTAAATATAGTACTGAAAAAAATGTTAACTTGAAGAATATGAAGAAAATTCAAAGACTGAAAAAAGCTAATAAAAATCAAGTTCCCTGACATTTGAACGTGAAGAGGAACAAAGAGAAAAAACAAAAGGAAAGTTCAAAGTTTTAGACTTCCTGACAGCAATTCTAAGGAAAATAATGTTTTATGGTCATGACAACAGAAATGCACTACCGACACAGGAGAGAAAGCGATGAGCTGGGAAGAGGAGGCACTGGCTGGGGCTGGAGTGAACAAGAGATTGTTCCACAGGGTCCAGTGTGTCTCTCTTTCTCTCAAAATGAGCAAGAAGTACCTCCTGCTGGCTCAGAGAGGTGCCCACTCCTGTGCTGTTCTCAGCTGTTTGCTGGGGAGCTTGTAGAAACTGCCAGCATTATATGCTCTGGGCTCACCAGGGCCTACGGAGCAGAATAAGGCTCCATTATTTTAAGGTAAAAAAAAAAGTAGAAAGTATCGTGTGTTTTGGAAAAAAAAAAAAAAAACAAACCAGCATTTCAGTTTCTGCAAGCAAAGAGTGTTTCCAAAACTCATGAAAGAACACAAACATTTTTTAAAAAGACAACCAGGAAGAAAACTCATAATTCATTGTTTTAGGAAGCAATCTTATCCCTCTACAATAACAGCAACACCAGTAAAGGAAGGGACTATCTTGGAATCAGACTCTTCTCTTTTCTCCTAAAAGTGAGGAATGCCACATAAAAACTTCGCTTCACATAAAAATGCTGTTTGGGGAATTTCATCTAGCAGTGATGTGTAGGCTGGACCAAAGGGGTTTGCTAATAGAGGCAGGTAGGAGAATATATACACACATGCTTGAATTCAATGAGGTTACTGCAACAGTTCCAGGCATGCAGCCATCACGGCCTGAGCCGGGAAGGTGACAGAAGAAATGGAAAACCTTAGTTAACTTGAAATACTTCTGCAGTTAAGCAGGCTAGACTTGACTTCCCTTCATAAAACAGGAAACCAGAGCAACGGGCTTCATGTCAATGGGACTTTCCACTGTCATCTTTGAAAAAAGCTCTGAGATTGGACAAAACAATTATTGCTTTCTTCCTCAGATTCTATTTCCTGATAGCCTTTCATGCTCTCTCTCTCTTATAATTATGGTTATCTGTATGTATACAAAATTGTACATTATTTATGGGTTAATATAAGTTAAAAATAAATAAGCTATTGCATTCCACCTGCTCTGTGAACCTCATCAGCATTAGTTTGTTTGTTTTTTATTGAAAAATATCTAATTATTTTCAAAAAGAGCCCTCCACACAAGACACTGGAATATCCACAGCCATGACATATTTTCCTGTTGTGCCCGTGGATATAACAGCAGCAAATTCTTGGAGGAAAGCAAATTACAGTGGGTCAAGGGGGTAATATACGAGTTCTCTCTAAAGTTATCTTAGCACAAGAAAAGATATTTCCTCAAGTCACCACCATGTAACACATTCTAAATTGGGAAATCAAGAGGATTCCTCCCACAAAGGAAAAAGGGATCAGAATTCAGAGTCCCTGATTGTGGGTTAATTCTGTCTTAACTATTGCATTATTGCATATGTAATAAAATCTCAAGGCATCTATTATATATGTCATTAATTTAAAAATACTTGTGTAAGTCTGAAGGACACTTAAGGAGACACGATGACTAAATGCAATGTGGTATCCTAGACAGCATCCTGGAATAGAAAAGAGAGATTAGGGGAAAACAAATGGAATACAAATAAAGAATCGAGTTTAGTTAATAATGACGTACTAGTGTTGGTTTCTCAGTTGTGACAAAGGTACCACGGTAATGTAAGCTGCCAAGAGGGGAACCTGGCTGTGGGGTATATGACAACTGTCTGTATTATCTTTGCAACTTTTCTGTAAATCCAAAACTATTCTGAAATAAAAAGTTTTTTTAAAAAAACCCTTTGCTTTCTAAGACTTTGACCTTCCTGTCATGAATGACCTGGTATCTGGGTTCTGAGGGAAGCAATCTCTGTGGCCAATGACATAATCTCCAAATCCAGCCAAACATGACACTTCCCATCAGCTGTCCCCCTAGGAACACTCTCCTGCCTCCACTTCCACACCATCTACTCCCCACATTCATCTTGGTCCCATTTTCCAGCTTTTTGCTCTCTGACTCCCTTTAAATTTGGGGGGGAAAACCTCATTGTCCAAATCCTAAACCTTCTTCTCGTCTCTCTATATAATCTCTACCAGAGAACACATCTACTTTCCAAGACCGCGTCTACGTCAATGTTCTCAGCTGGGGGCACTTCTGCTCTCCAGGGGACATCTGGCAAAGCTGGAGACACTTTCAGTTGTTACAACTCAGGGGGTGGAGTGCTGCTAGTATGCAGTGTGTAGGGGCCAGCGAGCTGCTAAACATCCTACAATGCCTAGGACAGCCCCCAACAACAAAAAGTGATCTGGCCCAAAATGTCAACAGTGCCACTGTTTAGAAACACTGATCTAGGGGCCGGCCTGGTGGCGCAGCAGTTAAGTTCGCGTGCTCCGCTTCAGCAACCCGGAGTTCGCCAGTTCGGATCCCAGGTGTGGACCTATGCACCACTTGCCAAGCCATGCTGTGGCAGGCATCCACATATAAAAAAAAAAGTAAACATTCTTCTTTTTTTAAGATTTTATTTTTCCTTTTTCTCCGCAAAGACCCCAGTACACAGCTGTGCACCTTTAGTTGTCAGTTCCTCTAGTTACAGCATGTGGGACGCTGCCCCAGCATGGCTTGACAAGCAGTGCCATGTCTGCACTCAGGATTCGAACCAGTGAAACCCTGGGCTGCTGAAGCACAGCGTGAGAACTTAACCACTCAGCCACAGGGCCAGCCCCGAAAGTAAACATTCTTTAAAAAAAAAAAAGAAACATAGATCTACAAAGATTTCTTTAATTCATTTATTCCTTCAACTGACAAATGTATTACCTACTTAAGACTTGTTGTGGGGCTGGCCCTGTGGCCGAGTGGTTAAGTTCACACGCTCGGCTGCAGGCGACCCAGTGTTTCATCAGTTTGAACCCTGGGCATGGACATGGCACTGCTCATCAAACCACGGTGAGGCGGCGTCCCACATGCGACAACTAGAAGAATCCATAACTAAGAATACACAACTATGTACTGGGGGGGCTTTGGGGAGAAAAAGGAAAAAAAAAAAAAGACTTGGTGTGCCCAAGGCACTGGGTGGGGGCTTGGGGGGCCGCAGGAGGACTACAGATGCCGGCATCGACCTAAGATGCATGATGCCCTGAAAGAAAGAGTACCTATCTGGAGGAAACAGCCTCAGTCTAACCAGACCACCAATGTTCCAACCACCTGTGGACTATCTCCACACTCACAGGTGCAAAACCAAACACCCTATCAGGTTCTCTTTGACCCACCCCATCACCACCTAACTCGCTCCTCCTCCTACATTCTCAGGAATTTCTATCATATTCTCCCAAACATCAAGGCCAGAAATACCAGTAAATTTAAACTTCTTCCTCTTCCCTAATACTGAATTAAAGACCAAGTCCTTGTGAATTCACCAGAATTACATTTCTTAGACTTAACCCCACACTCTGTGCCCCGACTTTTCTTCCCCACTGCCCCAAGCTCAAGATGCCCTTTGGAGTCTGGTGCTTTCTAACAGACATATTTTACAGTGTTTTTGTTGCTGTTTTTAAAGCAAGAAACACATGTTGAAGGCAATATGGGGGAAAGAGCATGAGCTTTAGGAATAAAAAGATAACTCGGAATCTTCGCTCCATTTATTAACTGAGTGACCCTAAGCAACTTACTTATTTCTCTGAGCCTCAGGTTCTTTCTCTGTAAAAACAGACATAATACCCAAAGAACAGGTTTGTTTGTACGGATAATGGTAACTGAAGTATCAAAGGTATTCACTATATGGGAGCTATTATGACATTATAACTGTTTAGTGTATACACAATTCATATGCTGTATGTATTTAAATATTACATTTGGAGTAGACTGAAAATATAAACTATAACCAAAATATTGTGTTTCTGAAATGTTAGGTTCCCTGATTCTTTTTAGGTTTAAGTTAATTTTTTAGATCTTCAGTCCATGCTTATTTGAAAAGCTAACTCACCAAAAGAAAGGAATGAAGAATATTAATGACAGCAACAGACGTTTTGTTACTGTTTTATGTAAGCCAAGCCCAAATGACAGGCAGGCAGCATACTTTAACAACCCAGAAAGGAGGCCCACTTTCATCCCTCTTACCCAAGCAAAACTGTCCTTAATTCACACATTTAAAACTCCCCAAACAGATTTCACAGCAGTGTATTCACTGTGGTATGAACCCAACAACAGAGTGCTTATCACACAATGCACTTACTTGTCCCACGTAATAAAAGTTGCTCTCTGTGTTGAAATGCCAAGACCAACAATTTGATTCATCTCTATTCCTGCAGCTAAAAATAAAGATAGATAAAAACACAGGTTTAAAAGCCAGTGAAGTTTTTCTTTATAATATTACACTATGGAAAAGAAATCGTTTAATATAATCTTGAAGAAAAATATCTGGGTTTAGCATTTTAATAACACAATTGGGGCTAATAAATAAAGCATTACTAAGATGATTTTGTAGTAGTTTTTTACTTAAAGGGAAAAAAGGTCATAGTCTAACAGTAACAAAATGGCCTTACTGCTTTCAATGTTAGAAAGAAACAAACACTACTCAAAGTAAGCCATATAGTATTTTCTTCCCGATAATACTAAAAGACTGGATCTTAATTTAAGTAATGGTCAACCATAACAGAAGCTGGTTGATGGCAGTCAAGGAAAATTGCCAGGGAAAGTAGCACAATTATTGAATCTCAGATCTTATTTTCCACACAAACATGCTAGCATGCAAATAGAAACATGGATTTTTTTGATGCAGATTTCTTGAAATATAGCAATCCAAGTGTTTTTTGTGATATTCTTTTAAAAAGCAATTTATCCCACAGGGCAAATTAATGACAACTTCAACTTGAGCACTGAGGAAGACACATCGGCCCGTGTGCAGTACTCCTTCCAAAAATATTTAACCTGAATCTAATCATGGGTAAATAATCAGACAACCCCAATTGAGGGACAGTCTACTAAACTGGTCTGTACTTTTGAAAACTGTCGATGTCACAAAGAATATGCTCTAGATCAAAGGAAACTAAACAGACTCACTGCTAAATGCAACGCCTCATCTTGGGCTGGATTGTGGATTGAAACAAAAGTTATTAATAACTGAGATAAGAGGGGAACATTGAAGTCTAAGTACTAGAAAATACTACTGTATTAATGTTAAATTTCTTGTGTGATAACTGCATTGTGCTTATTATAGGAGAATACTCCTTTTCTTTGAGATAATGCTGAAGTACTGGAGTAATGTTATTATGCTACAACCAACCCTCAAACGTGTAGGCCAAAAAAAAGTCTGCAGAGGATGGTAAAATAAACATTGCAAAACGTTTGAAACTCGTAGGAGTTATAAGGGTTTTCAACGTATTATTCTTGCAACTTTTTTTTTTTATAGGTTTTGAAATATTTCAAACAAAAAGGTGAGAAGGAGAAGCAATTCAGCCAGAAAAATGAAATAAAAGACCTTTTAGATTTTACATTTACAAGTCATCTTTCGCCCTGCTCTTAAAGACAGTTGCACTGAAAACGTTCTTTAAGAGTTAAGATTTCAGACCATGGCTGCAGCCAGGAGGGCACTTTGCATCAAGAGGTCATGCAGAAAAAGACAAAACAAAACAGAAATTTACTTTATAATAAAGGTAACTCAGTTATAAACTCCTGAGAGCAGGAACCGTGTGCTGTAACTTCACTTATAATCCTCTGGTATTTTGTACACAGCAGGCAATCAAATCGCACTAGCTACAATCTGGAATGAAGGAGAGGGAACCTTTATACTGGGTGCAAAAGACCTAAAGCAGAGGACAGAGCTGCTGCTACCTTTCCTTGACAAGGTGGCTCAATGTAAACCACAAATGTCCCCTGAAAAACACTGGGAAACTGTGACCCCCATAAAATACCGTATGTATAATTATAATTTAGTATAATCCTATAATTATACTATATACAATAAAAAGTATAATTATAATTTATACTTACTAAATAACTATAATTTAGTATAACAGTATAAAAATTCTACAGACGCCTAAGGAAAAGTCTTACTACAAACAAAATATACTTTGCTATTTTTTTTAATAATTCCAATTACCTTTGACAGATTCTTTTATTACAGCAACAAATTGAACCCAGAGAACATCAGGATCAATTTCAACCCAGCCAGTGTGAGGATAAAGATTTTCTACCTATTTAGGAAAAGAAAAGATTTTGTGAAAACAACATTAGATCAAGTCAATAGCATCTGAGCCTGAAGAATACTGGTTAAGAACCAGCCCTGACAGCCTGGCGGTTAAAGTCCAGCATGCTCCACTTCAGCAACCTGGGTTTGGTTCCCAGTTGAGAACCACACCACTCATCTGTCAGCAGCCATGCTGCGGTGGCAGCTCACATAGAAGAACTAGAAGGACTTACAACTAAAACATACAACTATGTACTGGGGCTTTGGGGAGAAAAAAAGAGAGGGGAAGATTGGCAACAGACGTTGGCTCAGGGCTAATCTTTCCCAGCCAAAAAAAAAAAAAAAAGATTACTGGTTAAAATAATTAACAACATGACTTTATTTATTGTCAAATTCATTCTTACTGCTAAAATGGAAAAAAATACATATATGAAATAAAAAAGGATTGTATACCAAAACAACAGCAGTTATCTTTAGTTCATGAGTTTATAGAAAATTTTAGCTTTTTATTTTATCTTTGCGTTTATTTTCTAAGTTGTCTACAATGAAGATGTGTTATTTTTGTAATAAGAAAAAGTAAGACTTTAAAAAAAGTGAAAATTAAATAAAGTACCAAGTTCCCGTTGAGATTACCATGGAACAAGCATACTCCATCCTGTTTCGCCCACTGAATGCAGATACAACACCTGGACAGAATGCAGGCAGCAGTTATTTGTGGGCGCTAGAAAGTATATGGTGGCAAGCAGACCGGGGAAAAAGACAAGAATTCTTTTTTTTTTTTTTTTTTTTAAAGATTTTATTTTTTCCTTTTTCTCCCCAAAGCCCCCCCGTACATAGTTGTGTATTCTTCGTTGTGGGTTCTTCTAGTTGTGGCATGTGGGACGCTGCCTCAGCGTGGTCTGATGAGCAGTGCCATGTCCACGCACAGGATTCGAACTAACGAAACACTGGGCCGCCTGCTGCAGAGCGCGCGAACTTAACCACTCGGCCACGGGGCCAGCCCCAAGACAAGAATTCTAGTACCACTAAACTGGTGGTGAGTTTCCCATTTTTCTTCTGGTATCCCCAGGCCTGCACCCCAAGGTAGCCTAAAAACCAGAAGCGGGTATCAGAGTACAGAGGAAACTCTAGGAGAAGATCTCGGCTAACTCTCCAAGGCAATGAGAGAAATTCCCTATTTTTCCTTTTTTTCACTCCTTATCTCCCTTTGTACCCAGGCTCTCCCAGAGTGGTGGCTGCAGTAGTAACCACAAGCACCTAAAATACTGAAGGAGGTGAAACTTCCCCTCCAATCAGAGGAGCTGTGGGCCCAAGAGGGTAAAATGAACCCCCACCACTTTTTTTCTCTCTGTGCTCCTGCTGCCTAGTCCCGGATGTGGGCATAGGAAGCGCCTGGCAGAAGAGGGTCATGAAAGCTCCAGTTTTCTGGCATGAGGACCCAAAGGGCATGGAAAAGTACCAAGACCTCAGAGAGGGAGGAGCTTGGGAAAGCTAGCCCAGAAAGTTGTACATGAACTCCCAGGCTCACCTCGAAGCTGCATGTGTGTGGATGCAATCCTAAACAGAACAGAAAAGAGGTTAAAGACAGAACCAAGGGATAAACCACTGCCAGGGTCCCAAACTAACCACTGGGTGGCACATCCTCAGAGCAGATCCAACTGGTACTGCCGAGATTTTGAAAACAGACCTCACATCGAAACCCAAGTCTGCAGAAGGCTGGTCAGAATTTGTAGCCTGAACTCAATTACATTAACAGCCTGCTAAAAGAAATATATCAACATTTGTCAGAAGATTTACACAAGACACAGAGTTTTATAACATGATATTCAAAATATCCGGGATATAAACCAAAATTACAAAGGTATATGAGGAACCGGAAAAATCTCAACTCACATGGGAAAAGATTCTCAATAAATACCAATTCTAAGATGACACAGTTATCTGATAAGACATTAAAGCAGCTATTACAACACTGAAACATACGGAAAAATCTCAGCAAAGAAATAAAAGACATAAGGAAAAGAAAACTTTAGAATTAAAAAACACAATCATTGGGGCTGGCCCTGTGGCTGAGTGGTTAAGTTCGCACGCTCCGCTGCAGGTGGCCCAGTGTTTCGTTGGTTCGGATTCTTGGCGGGGACATGGCACTGCTCATCAAAGCACGCTGAGGCAGCGTCCCACATGCCACAACTAGAAGAACCACAACAAAGAATATACAACTACGTACTGGGGGGCTTTGGGGAGAAAAAGGAAAAAAATAAAATCTTTAAAAATAAATAAATAAATAAATAAAACAATCATTAGGGGAGTGGGGGAAATGGAGAGATGCTGGTCAAAGGGTACAAATTTTCAGTTATAAGGTGAGTTCTGGAGACCTAGTGTACAGCATGGAGACTATAGTTAACAATAATGTACTGTACACTGGAAATTTGCTAAGAAAGTAGTTCCCAAGTGTTCTCAGCACACGAACACACACACACACCCCACACACAGGGTAACCAGGTGAGGTGATGAATGTATTAATTAGCTTGACTGTGGTAATCATTTCACAATGCATACACATATCAAAACATCACATTGTATGCCTTAAATATATAATTTTCATGTGTCAGTCATACACAATAAAGCTGGAAAAAAATCAATTAAAAATATATAAGTAAAATAAACAACTAACTGGATTGGTCCAATAGCAGAAAGGAGATAACAGAAGAAAGTCAATAAACTTGAATACAGATCAATAAAAATTATCTAATCTGAACAAGAGAAAGAAAAAAATTGGAAAAAAATGAACAAAGCCTCAGGAATCTGTAGGACAAGAACAAAAGGTCTAACATTTATGTCATCAGAGTCCCTAAAGAAGAAAGAAAAGAGTTCAGTGCAGAAAAAAATGACTTCGGAGAAGTAATAGTGCTAAAAACTTCCCAAGTTCAGCGAAAGATTTAAAATCTATATATTAGAGAAGCTCAGAAAACTCCTAACAGGATAAATCCAAAGCATTACACATCCAGATCTAGCATAATCAAAATGCTGAAAACTAAAAACGAAGAAAGAAATTTGAAAGCTGCCAGACACATTACCCACACAGAAAAATGATTTGAATGTCCGTGGCTTTCTCATTAGAACCATGAAGGCCAAGAGGAAGGGGCTCAACATTTCTAAAGTGCCAGAAGAACTGTCATCCACAACTCCACATTGAAACCCCCACAGGACTTTCTGTAGACACAGACACGATGATTCTAAAATTCATATGCAAAGACAAAAGAGCTAAAATAGCCACAACAATGTCGAAAAAGAATAAAACTGGAGGAATCACACTACTCAATTTCAAGATTTCCTATGAAGCTACAGTAAACAAAATAGTGTGCTACTAGCATAAAAACAAACAGATCAATGGAACATAACAGAGTCCAGAAACAGACCCACACAAATATGGCTAGCTGATTTTTGGCAAATGTACAAGACAATTCAATGCAGAGAAGGCAGCTTTTTCAATAGAGGTGGAACAATTAGACATCCATATGCAAAAAAATTAACCTCAACCTAAACCTCACATCTTACACAAAAATTAACTCAAAATGGATCATAGATCTAAATGTAAAAAGTAAAACTAAAATGTTTAGAAGAAAACACAGGAGAAAATCTTTGTAACTTGGGGTTAGGTGAGGAGTTCTTAGACATGACACCAAAAGTACAGTTCAGAAAAAAAATTGATAAATTGGACTTCAGCAAAATTCGAAACTTTTGCTTTGCAAAAGATACTGTTAGGAAAATGAAAAGACAAACTGAAGACTGGTTGAAAATATCTGCAAATATCACATGCAACACAGGACTTGCATCCAGGATACAGAAAGAAGTCTCAAAACTCAACAGTAAGAAAACAAACAACTCAATTTAAAAATGGGCAAAAGACTTGCACGGGCACTTCACCAAACAAAATACATGGGTATCAAATATGCAGCATCATTAGCCATTAGGGAAATGCAAATCCAAACCAAAATGAGACACCACTACATCTATTAGGATGCATAAAATAAAAAACACTAAATACCCAGTGTTGGTGAGGATGAAGAACAAATGGAACTCTTACACGTTGTTGGTGGGAATGCAAAATGGTACGGCCACTCTGGAAAAGTTTAACAATTCGTTGTTAAGTTAAACATTCACTTATCATATGACCCAGTAATCCCACTCCTAGGTATTTATCCTAGAGGAATGAAAACTTACACTCACTTCATGTGAGTACAGATGTTCACATATGTATACAGATGTGTACAGCCGTATGTTTAAAAGCTGTATGCAATAGCAGCTCTATTCAAAACCACCAGAAACTGAAAACAACCCAAATGTACAGGGGTGAATGAATGATGTACATCCATATAATGGAATACTACTCAGAAATAAGGAGTGAACTACGGACACACACAATATGGATGAATTCCAAACGCATTATGCCGAAAAAAGCCAGTCTCCAAAGACTGCATGGTTCCACTTACACGACATTCTCAAAAAGACGAAACCATAGTCATGGAAAAGAGATGAGTGGTTCCCAGAGGTTAGGAGCGGGAGACGGGTATGACCACAAATGGGGAGCACAAGAGAGTTTTTTGGGTTACTCCTATACACGTGCTAAAACTCACAGAATTTATTCACCAAAAAAGTCAATTTTACTGTACTTTAATTTAAAAAATAAAATAAATTAAAAGAACCTATGGGGGCTGGCCCCATGGCCGAGTGGTTAAAGTTCTCGTCTCCACTTCTGCAGCCCACGCTCACTGGTTCCAACCCCCAGTGCAGACCTACTCCCGTCATCAGCCATGCTGTGGCAGCAACTCACATACCAAGTAGTGGAAGACTGGCCCAGATGTTATCTCAGGGACAATCTTCCTCAGGGAAAAACAGAGGAAGACAGGCAACAGATATTAGCTCAGGCAAATCCTGCTCACCAAAAAAAACACCAAAACACCCTATGGCTTCAGGTTAAAATGCTGCCTCGGTACTTTAAGATCCTATGCTACTTAAAGCTTTCAAAATGACAGGCTCTGACCAGTTTCCCCTCTCTGGCACCAGCCTCTCCCTGGAGTATATTTCCACCTTCCCTTCTACTTAATTCATCTTTATCTGCCTACTTATTTGTTTAAAAAGTGAACCAACTAGTCAGGCACAGTAATCTAATTCTGCATTTGGTTTGAGGCCAATGCATTGAGGGCATGCAATAAATAATGGTGCCTGGTGTAAAAAAAAAAGTCTTAAATATATGCGTTTTATCTCCAATTCCTCTCAAGACTCCACTAAAATAAAAACATTAAAAAGGCTTACGCAGGGCCGGCCCAGTGGCGCAGCGGTTAAATTTGCACATTCCGCTTCTCAGCAACCCGGGGTTGGCTGGTTGGGATCCCAGGTAGGGACATGGCACCGCTTGGCATGCCATGCTGTGGTAGGCGTCCCACATATAAAGTAGAAGAAGATGGGCATGGATGTTAGCTCAGGGCCAGTCTTCCTCAGCAAAAAGAGGAGGATTGGCAGCAGATGTTAGCTCAGGGCTAGTCTTCCTCAAAAAAAAATAAATAAAATAATTTAAAAAGACTCTGAGATCACAAGAAGGATTTGTTAAAAAAAAAAAAAAAAAGGAAAAAAAAAGACTTACAAGGACAATGAGAAGAGAGCAAACAGGCTCAGACCAGGTTTCAACAAATGTTTTTACCAGGAACAGTGAGTGGGTGGGTGATACATGGCTGGGCAGAGGAAAAACTGAGCACTCACTCCCTGCTCAGACTCCACCACATCTCTGTTCAACCCCTGCAGAGATCCTAGGGTAGAACCCGGGAAATTAGAGGCATCTCCGATAGCTAGGATTCCAGATGGCACTGAATACCACAGGACTGGCTCAAAGTCTTTATAAGGATCCCTAATTCCCCTTCTCCAGCTAGATCACAGCTCCTCCCTAACATGGCAGAAGGCAAGAGGTCTATACTCTGGAGGGGTTGAGCCAGAGTTCTTTACCTGCAAATACCAGATACAGCTGAGTCAGGTAAGACACGGTACTGAAAACCCGCACAGATTACCAACCAAACATCACTGTTTAAGGAAAATTGCTAACATGTAAGACAAGGCCAAAATAAAGAATAAAAAGGAACTCTGAGGAAACAGCGACAACGTGGGGAGCATGAGGGTGACATGGGGGGATATGTGAGCTCATCAGAAACAGATTTAACATAATCTATTCCCCTTCTATCAAACACCATTTCTGTTCTTTCCATGCAAGACTTTAATGACCACAGACTGCAATGGCTCAACTATAACAAACATTTCCTCACCCCAAAAAACACAGTGTAGACATCATCACGTCATGCCTACAAACCGTCAGACTGGACAGTGGCACTCCAAGGTCACTATCCACAGCTCCATCACCATGGACAGTTCACCCTCCCAAACATGTCACAAGACTGAAATCTGCTCCACTACTGAAGTAAGACCAAACCAAAATTAGATCAAGAATATAATCAAAGCTAAGAAGAAAATTTGATTAAAAACAAAACAAAGACAAGCAGATTTTTTCAAGAACGTACAAAGGGTACACAGTATTAGAGATTCTACTGCTTTCTTTGGAGTGGCCTCTCTGTCCTGTTCTTCCAACCAAGACGTTATCTTCCATGGTTTCTCACAATGGCATGACGTTCCAATGGGGAACACGATAAACTTTCTCCATTTTTAAAAATTAAAAATATCAAATATTCACATGTGGGATTTCCAACTCTGAATACTATTCTAGCATATAACACGAATATTTAAGAGTCCATAGAAAGATTTTTGAAAAAATAGAAATCATTAAAAAAGGCTAAATCTCGGCTGTTAAAAAGTGAATGCCACCAGAAATAAGATTGAAGTCTTCTCAGAGGCCAAGTACCAGCCTCCGAAAGTAAGGGCTCGCGTTTAGGATTTCAGTTTTAACTAAAACACCAACACAGCCCATTTTGTTCTTGCCTCCAAAGGGTGATCTTTTCAGTTTTCCATTTCCTCTTTTTTTAAAGCTATTATTTGGCAACATCAATCAAATACCAAACTAAGAGGTTTTGAGTTTCTATTATATATTCTTTCCATCATAATATTTGCAGAGGTGTGGTTTTCTCTCGAGAAAATAAACAGAAGTTCTGTATGTAACCCACAGACCCCATGAGGCAAACCGAATTCCTAATACTTTGATCAAATGCAATTCAGTTATTTATTCTGTACCCAGGAGGTAATAAGCCAGGTGCTAAGTAGCAGTGTAGGCCAACAAGACCCTCCTTCCCAAAGAACTCAAGAAATCTGAAGTAAAAAGGCCAGTTTGTTTTTGTCAAACTTCTAATTCACTGTGAACCAACAATTTTTAACACACAATTAAAACAACTTTCTACGAAAAAATTACACACAAAATAAAATCCCAAATGTTTCATTATTAAGGTGATTAGAAATAAGATTACTCTACCATATTGCTACAGTTTCTAATGCTTAGTGTCTTTATTTCAACCCCAGCAGCCCAGGAACCAGGCTTTAAGAGGCACTGTGGTCAACTCCTACCAGTGTGAGAGGCCCTGCTAGAAACTCCTGAATCTAACCCAGCGCTTCACCCTTCGAGGGCAAGGACTTTCTGTATTTTTATTTACTCATGTTATCTTCCCAGACACCTTCTCCACAGCTCAGAGTCTGAACAAATCATTCCAGTCTCCTGCTAGTCATAGCAATCCTGATTCATCTTTGAGATTCTTCCCTCATTTTTAGAAAACTAATGACTCACTCCAAATTATATAGCGACTGTGAAACTTTGTATCTAACAATAATTTTTGTCACCTTTTGGTTCCCGATACTTCAAATTCCTTTAAAAAAAAAAAAAAAAAAAACTACTGCTCAGGATCAAAACAAAAAGACAACCCACCAACTGGGAGAAAATATTTGCAAATCATATATCCAACAAGGAGTTAATCTCCATAATATATAAAGAACTCACACAACTGAACAACAAAAAAACAAACAACTCCATCAAAAAATGGGCAGAGGGTATGAACATTTTTCCAAAGAAGATATACAGATGGCAAATAGGCACATGAAAAGATGTTCATCATCACTAATTATCAGGGAAATGCAAATCAACACTACACTGAGATATCACCTTACACCTGTTAGAATGGCTATAATCACCAAAACAAAAAATAACACATGTGGGAGAGGTTATGGAGAAAAGAAACCTCATACACTGCTGGTGGGAATGCAAACTGGTGCAGCCGCTATGGAAAACAGTACAAAGATTTCTCAAAAAATTAAAAATAGAAATACCATATCTATTACCATAGCTATCCCACTACTGAGTATTATCCAAAGAACTTGAAATCAACAATTCAAAGAGACTTATGCACCCCTATGTTCACTGCAGCATTATTCACAAATAACCAAAATGTGGAAGCAACACAAGCGCCCATTGACTGATGATTGGATAAAGAAGATGTGGTATGTATATACAATGGAATACTACTCAGCGATAAAAAAAAAAAGGCAAAATCGTCCCATTTCCAACAATATGGATGGACCTTGAGGGTATTATCTTAAGTGAAATAAGCCAGACAAAGACAAACACCGTATGATTTCATTCACAGGTGGAACACAAACACACATGGACAAAGAGAACAGATTAGTGGTTACCAGAGGGGAAGAGGTTTGCGGGGTGGGCACAAGGGGTGAAGGGGTGCACTTATATGGTGACTGACAACGTACAACTGAAATTTCATAACGTTATAAACTATTATGACCTCGATTTAAAAAAAAAAAAAAAATCACTGCTTAAAACAAAAGTACTTTGTGTCCAGAATTATAAGGGAGACTGTGTGAAAAGTATCATTGTGTTGTGATAAAGACTCAGAAAAACATAAGGAGCACACAGCGGCTGAAGGACAGTGTCCACCTTTCATCTGTCCTTTCAGGTTGGGGCAGGCCTGGGGGGGTGGGGAGGGGGATGGGCGGTGTTCCTGCACGGGGAGCCAGAGAAGGGACCAGGGAGCCGCTGCAGTCCTAGCTCACTGTCGTGCTCCCGATAGCTGAATGCAAGTCTGTCCTTTCCTCAAAACAAATGCTCAAAGCAGTCACTACTCACACGCACTCTGGCTGGACCTGCTCCCGCGCACCTGCTGAGGTCGAAAAACACTTCTTAAGGGGGTGGCAAGAGGGATGGGAGCCGGGAGAAAGGGGGAGTCCAGTGCCGCTGGGAATGGTTTAGGAATCTAGTAGCTGTGGTCCTCCTTAACACTGCTAACATAAAAAAGATGTTGGTATCGGAAAGAAGAAGAAGTAAGAACACCACATCCACTAAATCTTCCTTTTGCTGCACTGGCTATTGTGTAGAAATCAACACTTCATTAAAATGAGAACAGAAGAATATCAATCTGTGGGAGACTTTACTAAGAGCAAGAACTAACGACTTGGTAGGTCTCAAACCAGAAATAAAGATATTTTTATGAATTCTCCAAGATGGAAAGGACAAAAGTAACGACAATACAGCCTTCAAAACTTCTCCAATAGCTTCTACATCCATAGAAATCAGTGGCTCATGTGAGGAACCAGCACTTTGAGCAGTCAATAAGGATGACAACTGAAGAATGGACAATAAAGTTAAATTCTATCAAGATCTTAAAGATCAAAATGTAAATAAAGACGGGGTTGGAGCTGTAGCAAGAAAGTGCGGGAAAAAGCAAGCAAGTCACAGAGCACCCTCTGGCTGGATCCGCGCAGCCTGCCCGGCCCTCCCTGGGAGGCACCGCAGTCCCACCCAGGTAAGGCCGGAGGCCAAACCCCAGGTGGCAGGAAGCGAGGGAGCCGTCCCCAGTCACACACGCTGCCCCTCCTGCCCTCGGCCCGGGCGGGGAGGGCCCGCAGGTTCAGCCTTGCCCGGGGAGCAAAGCGGAGACCCGGCGGGAAGGGGGACGCCGCTCGGCACCGGGGACCCGCGAGGGCTGCAGGTGGGTGCTTCCGGGCCGGAGGAGGCGGACGGCTAGCTCGCCCCCTGCGCCCCGCTCCCGGGTGCCCCGCGCGGCCCCAACGCCCGCTCCCCGGTCACCTTCTGCGCGCTGGAGCCGCAGATCCGCGCCGCGCGGTCATAGACGTGGCAGCGGATCACCGAGCTGCCCACGTCCAGCCCCAGCACGAAGCCCACGCGTGGCGACTGCGGCGCGCTCCGCTCGGGGCTCCCCTGTTCGGAGCTGCCGGACAGCCCGGACATTCCCACTCCGCGTTCCTCGCCGCCGCCGCCAGCCCAGCGGCGCCCCTCCACGCCTCTCCAGGGCCGCGCCGCACTGCCGAGCGCGCCCGTCGGCCACCGCCTCCGGCCCGCCCCCGCGAGATCCGGGAGCGGCCCCGCCCCGCGCCGTGACGTCACGGCGGCGCGGCAGCCCCAGGAGGCGCGCGCTCGGCTGGCTGCCGCGGGGGCGCGGGGTCCCGGGGTCCCGGGGTCCCGGGGTCCCGGCCCCCGACACAGCCGGCTCTCCAAAGGGCCGCCGTGGTGTGCTCCGACCGTGCGCGCGACCGCAGTCCTCTCCCTCTCGACTCCAGGTTCCCTGAGGCGGGGCCTGCTTTTGTAACCCCAGTTACGTTTTATGACTCTCTTAAGAAAAGTAAAGCGACCTGAAAAGAAGTTGCAAATTCGGCTGAAAATATTTATTAATAAACTGAGAGTCTCCCCCCGAGACTTATCTCCCCAGAAAACCTGGTAAAATGTGCACGTATAATGAACGTCAACAAATACTTGCTGAACAAAATACACAGGAGCTAAGGCCTTCCCGGGCCTCTGGCTGCTCTCACCGTCACGCTCGAGCCCCGCGGTTCCTTCTCAGGAACCTGGAAGCCTCTCAGAGAGGCCAAAGGGCAAGGGCTCTTCCAGGCACCGGCAAAACGGGGCAGGAAGGAGGTCTATGGAAATGTGGAGATTCCTGCAGGTCTAGTTCACCTCTTCACCACCCTTGGGCCCCGAGCCCACGGGCCTTTCCCTGGGGTGGTCCCGCTCCCAGGGGAGCGTCCTGATCTGTAGAGCGTGGGGAGTTGTTCATACCTCCTTCAGCCACCTTTCCACCACCACCAGCTCTCCAAGAAACCAGTGCCTGAAAATATTCTCTGTATCTTCTTTTTGCAAACTTATAAAAGTAACAGATATGTGCTTTTTTGAAAACGTTTAACAGTGCATAGTAGTATATCTATTAAAAAGGATATTCATCTTGAACCAAATCATTCTTTTGACCAAATTGTCGTGTCAACCAACTTAGTTTTGTTACTCTCAAAGGGAGCCGTCTGCCCAGCTCAAGACATGCCCATAGTCAGGATGCAAGGCGGGAGGAGAAAATGGATTTCTTCATCACAGCTTGCTAGCAAGAGGGAAGATGGCTGACTGTCGGAAAGAGCCGTCTTATAGAACAAAGACTACAAGCCAGTTATGTATGGGGCTGGTCTCCGGGTGGGGCAGACATCTGGTCCCAGTTCCTGATAGTCCTTTGTTTTACTGGCTGTGCATCAGAGACGGAACAACGCCCTATACTGATCTTTCAGTTGTCATTGGTGTTGGCTATCAGCATAGGCTCTCTGCCCAGGGTTCATCACGTTCCTGGAGAATTCAAAAGAACATAAGTTATCATCTTAAAGCAGCAGGGAGGGGCCACAAAATCTACAGCGATTGTCTGGGCTAGTTAATCAGAGGTCATTCAAACTTACAGTATGGTTTCTTTTCTACAATATGGCTTCCCTTATGTCAACCTTGTGTTGAGCTGGTATCACTTTCAGGCAATTTGACCAAATTGGGTTCTTTGGCTATATTATTTGAAGCTTGGAACATACACCTGGAAGACTATGTTTTTTTCTCTTTATATCCTGTCCCCATCCAATAGTACTCATGTGTTCCAAATGGCCTCAGGACTGCCTTCAGCAGTGGTGACCACATGGTGAGGCTATATATGTTAATAATGTGTTGTAATTTGAAATAAATGACTAATGGGTTGTGTAGTGGTCAGAGTTCCCCAGAGAAACAGAACCAATAGGATAGAGAGAGAAAGAAATTGAGATTTATTTTAAGGATTTGGCTCACATGCTTGTGAGGGCTGGCAATTCCCAGAAATCTGTGGGGTAGGCTGGAAGGCTAAAATTTCCAGAGAAAGTTGATGTTAGTGTCGACGAAAATAATCCATAACCAATCTATAAATGAAAATTTGGGTGAGTTTATTCTGAGCTGAAATCTGAGGACCATGGCCCGGGGCCTTTCTTCCCGAAGGAAGAAAGGGCACCAAAGAAGTGGGGTGTACACAGTGGTTATATACCCCCAGAGAGGATGTTTCACATAGGATTGAAATGTCCCTTTTACAATAATCGGGAGACTGCTCTGTCGGCAGAGCAATTGATGGAACAGCAGGTAGGACTGCTGTCTCAGTGAACACAGCAGGGTGGCCGGTCTGTTGTCTCCAGCTGAGTGGTCACAGGTGAGCTGGGTGGTCAAAGGTGAGCACAGCAATCAGTTCCTAGCCTAAGGAAAGATGCTTATCCTTAAGGAAATACCAATGTGGGAGGGGGAGGGAAGTTGCACCTTTATCTCAAGGGCCTTTGTTCTGGCCATAGGAAGTATCTAAGCAGATATACAATGCGTGCTCAATAGCCACAGTCAGGCCCTTTTGGAAAAAACAAAGTCAGGCAGAATTAGGTTTATATTAAATGGCTTCCTCATATACTCCAATATATCCTATTGCTTGCCATTTTTATTTGTCATCAGTCTTGAATCTGAATTCTACAGGGCAGCAGGCTGGAAGCTCAAGCAGGTTCCTATGTTGCAGACTTAAGGAGAATTCTTTCTTCTTAAGGAAACCTCAATCTTTGCTCTCAAGGTCTTCAACTGACTGGATGAGGCCCACCAACATTATGAAGATTAATTTGCTGTATTCAATTATATTGATTTAAATGTCAATCATGACAAGAGATTTTCACACATTGATGTATATGGGGTAACTATTCGAGTTCAAAACTGATTGATTCGGCTTGAGCTAAAAAGTCTGACTTACGGCCTTTCAAACATACATTTGTCGACGAAAATAATCCATAACCAATCTATAAATGAAAATTTGGGAGAGTTTATTCTGATCTGAAATCTGAAGAACATGGCCTGGGGCCTTTCTTCCCGCAGGAAGAAAGGGCACCAAAGAAGTGAGGTATACAGAGTGGTTATATACCCCCAAACAGGACGTTTCACATAGGATTGAAATGTCCCTCCCACAATAGTCACAAGATTGCCCTATCGGCACAGCGCTTGATGGACACAGCAGGTAGTGGGTCTGCTATCTTGATGGGCGTAGCAGGAGGCGAGTCTATTGTCTCCAGCTGAGTGGTCACAGGTGCGCACAGCAATCAATTCCTAGCCTAAGGAAAGATGCTTATCCCTAAGAAAATGCCAATGTGGGAGGGTTGGACCTTTATCTCAAGGGCCTTTGCTCTTGCTATAGGGAATATCTAAAGCAGATATACAATGCATGCTCAACGGCCTCAGTCAGGCCGTTTTGGAAAGACAAGGTCAGGCCGAATTAGGTTTACACAAAATGGCTTCCTCATATACTCCAATATATCCTATTACTTGCCATTTTTATTTGTCACATTGTACATCTGCTTAACCATCAAAGTAAAGGCTGCACTCTTAAGATAAGAATGCAGGGGCTGGCCTAGTGGTGCACATTCCACTTTGGCAGCCCGGGGTTAGCTGGTTCTGATCCCTGGTGTGGACCTATATAGTACTTGTCAAGCCATGCTGTGGCAGGCATCCCACATATAAAGTAGAGGAAGATGGTCACAAATGTTAGCTCAGGGCTAATCTTCCAAAAATAAATAAATAAAAGGTAAGAATGCATACTTCCCCTCCTGCACCCTATTGGTAATACCCTATTGATAACACCTGGATTAGTCCCTTTCCTGACATCAGGGTTGTGTTGACCTGCTAATTTGCAACTGAACACCTCATTTACATTTTGATGGAAATGTATCTGGGGTGTGTTTAATGTATGTTCTTCGTTCTAAAAAGATATGACTGTGCTGAAACTTATGCTTCTCCAGAATGCCTTCCAAGGCCTTCCCGGGTTATAATCCTCACTCTGGCTCATAATAAACCCACCCCAATTTTGATTTATAGGTTAGTTATGGATTGTTTGCTTCAACAATCTGACAAACAGAAATGGCAAGCAATAGGATATATTGGAGTATATGAGGAAGCCATTTGGTGTAAACCTAATTCGGCCTGACTTTGTTTTTTCCAACAGGACCTAACGTGGCCATCAAGCATGCATTGTATGTCTGCTTTAAACATTTACTATGGCAAGAACAAATGCCCTTAAGATAAAGGTGCAACTTCCACCCACATTGGCATTTCCTTAAGGATAAGCATCTTTCCTTAGGCTAGGAACTGATTGCTGTGCTCACCTTTGACCACCCAGCTTGAGGCAGCAGACCTGCCACTCTGCTGTGTCCACTGAGACAGCAGACCTACCTGCTGTGTCCGTCAATCACTGTGCTGACAGAGCAGTCTCGAGACTATTGTAAAAGGACATTTCAATCATATGTGAAACATCCTCTTTGGGGGTATATAACCACTCTGTACACCCTACTTCTTTGGTGCCCTTTCTTCCTTCTGGAAGAAGGGCCCCGGGCCATGGTTCTCACATTTTAGCTCAGAATAAACTCACCCAAATTTTCATTTATAGATTGGTTATGGATTATTTTTGTCGACAAATCACATCTGAAAAATACGTCAAGGCAACATCTAGACAGTTTGACCAAACAACTGGGCACCCATAAAGTGTCTCCACTAGCATAGCCAAGTTAACAAGTAAAATTAACCATCACAGATCCCCTTTCACAACAGAGAAAGCTGTTTTGTATTTTGTGATATTAATATTTAGCGTATTTCTCAAAGTGATAGTTCTTGGGCTTCTTGGACCCTGACACCCACTTCCGTTATGATCTTCTTTATAAATTACCTTGAGTATTATCAAAGGATCATAGAATATGAAAACAAAGACCTTAGTAACCACTTAGCCTAGTGTTTCTTAATCTGTTTCTGGTCTTAACTTCAAGATGTTGATGAATGCTGTTTTCCTGAGAAGATGCTAATAAAGTCACATATTGCTTAACGACAGGGACACATTCTAAGAAATGTGTTGTTAGGTGATTTCCTCGTCATGCAAACATTGCAGAGTGTACTTACACAAACCTGGATGGTATAGCCTACCACACACCTGGGCAATGTGGTATTAATTTTATGGGGCCACAGTCATGTATGCGGCCCCTCATTGACCAAAACGTTGTTAAGCAGCACTTGACTATATACACAAAATTGGGCATGTGAGCTCAGGTGTTGGGTCTGGGATAAACTAAACATGAAGATCTCAGGTTAAAATTCCAGGGCGGATTTCCCTAACTTGGACAGACGGTTGCCTAAGAGAGGGCTGGAGCAACAAAAGGACACTGTGTTTCTTCCGGGTTCCATTGTTCTCCGCTGCCACCCTGTTCTCACCCTGTTCTGCCCCCAGGGAAAGGAGCATGTGAGCTACAGGGCACAGGGCTCAGAAACTCTGAAGGTCCCTTTGCCTTGTCTGTCCCTTTGCACTTTGATCAGTCCATTGTTCTGGGTTCAGAGGCCACTGCTGCCCTGAACTCCAACACCTGGCGGCCTCAGTCTTCCTCTGACTCAGTGCTGCTTCCCCTCAGCTTCTGGGCTTGGCCTCAGAGCTGGCCACGGAGGCTGCTGTTCCAGGCTCTTTCCCCACCACTGTCACTTATACTTTCTCCTCCCACAGCAGGCCCAGGACCACACTTCTCTGTACCAGCCTCCCACACTCTTGAGAAACTTAGATGCTGTTCCTCAGGGCTGGAGCAGAAAATATGTGAGGCCACCATTTTCTGTCATACCCTAAAGGGAAATGTGCTTCAAGGCTGAGCCCAGAGACCTCAATGCCCTCTTACCTCCAAGGAAATTAGTCACTGTCCCTCCTCCCAGGATGACCAACTGTTCCAGTTTGCCCCGGACTGAGGAATTTCTTGAAATACAGGACTTTCGATGCTGAAACCAGAATAGTCCTCCTCAATACTCAGAGGCTTTTGGGGTCCACCGGTGCTTTCCTCTGGGACACTGACTACATCATGTTTAGGGTCAGCCACTGCCTTTAGAGAGTGAGCTCCTTGAAGACAGACACGGGGCCTTACACTTCTTTTTTCCTCCAAGATGCACAAAGAAATTGCTGAATGACTGAATGAACACACAAATAAATTAATATGTACACGTCTCTATCAGACCTTGTCTTCTGCCTGACTTGGCCACAGGACACAGCCGGCAGCGAGCCCTTCCTAATCTCTGCACTAATCTGGGCTACTGTCATTGAACACCAGTGCAGACCCCCTAGTGTGTCAAGGGGGTCTGAGGTTGTGCTGCCTGCCCTCAGTCTGGTATCAAAGACTGGGCCCCGGATGACCATATGGACATCAAGCCACCTCCTTTCTCTTAACTCTTGTTTTATGAGCCTAGCCTAATTTGGCTTGGGCTTCTGCATCAGTTTCCTGATCTGTACCTCCACTCCTGACAGTCTGGGGCCCTAGCCTGAACATCTCTGTGGGATGGACGTAGATGTAGTTGATGAAAGTAATGAAGCTTGGTGCCCTAGCAAAATGTTCAGAGTCCCGTGCTTTATAGCATTTGCAAAAGTGAATCATTTTTGTATTTTTTCTTAAAGTGGGCCCCCAAAATTGTACCAGCTTCAGGTGCCCCAAAACCATAATCCTTCCCACCCTTGTACAGTCGTCAGAAATTCCGTCTTTCTCAAGTCCTGGACTCCCCCTTCTGGATCCCCACGTGCTGGCCCGGAGCGCTGCCATGCGCCCACTCCGAGCGCCCCAGCTCCCACCTCACCGGCCTGAGCCCCCTGAATACCGACGTCAGCCGGCACCGCGTCTGTTTTCCCTGCACAGCGCTGAGTCACTGTGGCTGGAAGCACCGACTTGTGTCCTCGGGGCGCATTTAAGCTCCAGCCCCTGGCGTTCCCCACCAAGGTCTCTCGGGCCGCGCCTGCCTTGCTGGTCCGCCCCTTCACGTGGAAGCGCTCGAACCAAAGGAACGAGAGCCGAGAGCTTGCAATCTCAGGCCCGGAGCCCACCGAGCTCTGAGAACAAAGGGGACTTTGCGTCCGACCCAAATCCTGGGGAGAACTGGAAACTGCAAGGTGGAAGGACTCCAGAAAACCCAGACTGGAGGCCGTCGCTTCACAGCTCGGACAAGCGAACCAGCGCTGAGTCCCCTGCTCCCCAGCGAACGGGCGAGCGGCGCGATGGATCGCGGCCGGCGGGATCAGGGCGTCCTGGGGGCGACCGCGGCCGCCCCGACGTGTCCTCACCCGCTTCTCCCCGGAGCCGGGTGGGGCCCGCCGTGTCGTCACAGTCAGGGAATCACAGGTCCCTCACGGTGGCACCGTACACGAGGAGGGCAGGACCTCCCCCAACAGTGGTTCTGAGCCCCTGAACCGCCCCCCCGTGTCCCCAGGCGGACGACATCCTGCGCGCGGCGGGTCTACACCGACCCCGGGGCGGGGCGCCAGCGCCGGCGGGGAGCCAGCGGGACAGGGCGGGGGCGGTCTGACCTCGAGGGGCCCTGCAGAAACGGGGGCCTCGTCACGGCTGAGCGGCTGGGAGTCTTAGAAAGGGTTACCGCCGAATCTAAGGGGATCCGCAGTCACACCTGCCACACCTGCCCGGGTATCTGGCCGTCTCCGTGCCCTTCGGAGGCATCGGGTGTCAGAAACACTAGCCGACTGGTCCCTCCTTCTCTTAAATTCTCCCCTCCTGAAGTGCTGAGTGACAGGAAATCTTTTCGTTCACTCACTACCTGCATATGCCGTGGGAAGGGAAGGAGCCATATCAGGTACAGGTTTGTGAACACACAACACGGGTTTGTGAACACCCAGAGGCTGGAAAGTTCTAAAGATAGCCCATTGCTTCAGACAGCATCCTGCCTCCCCTTCTCATCTCAATCATCCTGTTTCACTCCTGGTCAGAGCCTTTTATTCAGCTAGGGACGTTATAAGATCTCAAATGAGTGAGTCCTGTGAGGTAAGATTTCAACCACATGAGAGAATGGCTAAAAACACTTTTGAATTCACGGATAAATAAAACTTTGTTTTTTGAGGAAAATTTTTGTATAAGGCAATTTAAAAAATCCAAAGTAAAGTACTGTAGAAGAAAAGGTGGAAAATAGGCTGTTTCTAGATTCAAGGTAAATTTTCAAAAGTAAAGATTTCTATCTCAGCCTTTTGGCTAAGAATAAGCCAGAATAAAGATGGAAACTCCTTCCTACACACTGCTTAGCCTCTGTTGGCATTATTTTCTTCCCAAATACCACAAGATTCTTGGTTTGTTTCTTTGTTTGTTTTGAGGAAGATTAGCCCTGAGCTCACATCTGCTGCCAATCCTCCTCTTTTTGCTGAGGAAGCCTGGCCCTGAGCTAACATCCGTGCCCATCTTCCTCTACTTTCTGTGTGGGACGCCTGCCACAGCATGGCTTGCCAAGCGGTGCCACGTCCTCACTGGAGAACCCTGGGCCACCAAAGCGGAATGTGGGACCTCAACTGCTGCGGCTCTGGGCCAACCCCTCTTGTTGTTTTTTTTTAAGTCAGACTTATTGAGACGTCCAGTTCTTTAAACTTTGATAAATGTATACAGCCGTGCAACCACCACCACCATCAAGATAGATGGAATTCCATCGATAGCCCCACAAAGTCCCTTTTGTTAGTTTGTTCTGATGAGGAAGATTGGCCTTGGGCTAACATCCCTACCAATCTTTCTCTATTTTGTATGTGGGATGCCGCCACAACGTGGCTTGATGAGTGGTGTGTAGATCTGCACGCAGGATCCGAACCCGCAAACCCCAGGCCACCAAAGCCGAGTGCGCAAACTTAACCTCTACGCCACAGGGCAGGCCCCAACCAAGTTCCTTTTGCACACAGTACTCTGAATCCTTCACTATGGCTGTAAGGTGATGTCATCTACATACAGAACTCAGAAGTCCTGAATTTAGCAGATTGATCATTTTAGATGCAGCCCATCCCAAAAAGGAGTTGCCATTTCCAGACTGACTTTAAATGAGCTCAATCTTTATGACACACGGGCAATTTGTGTGGACCTGGGGATTCTTACCAAATGACACACTTATGTAAAACAAGTGTAATAACTTGACAATTCTTGGTTCATTTATATGACTTGAGTAAATCCAAATGACCTGAGACGTCACTAGCAATGAGGACACTGGCTGGGCTTATTTACATTTTATCTTGTCAGGAAGGAAAAGCCTTGCTTTGAAATATAGTTACTACAGGCTGTGTTTCACAAACTGTAGCTCTGGACTATTATGCTTTAGTACCGTAAAGGAGATGAAACTTAGAATAAAGTCTAATTAGTTCAGAACACAAAGGAAAGAAAGTAGAAATAAGAAACCATGAACAATAAACACTAGATTTTAAATTAACTGAAGAAGAAATACAATCAATTCTCCTTATTTGCAGTAGTCATGTTCTGTAAAGTAACTGAATTAGCAAATACTGAACCATTTCTCCTAGAGAAAGTACAGGGTTAGGCTCCGGCAGCCTCTGCTCACATTTCCATTGGCTGATCAATACATAATCTTGTCGTATGTGTGTTTGTCTTTAAAGACACCTTATTTAACATATATCATTAATTCATTAACATCAAACTTACAGCCAACAGCACTCTAATTTGTGCCTGAACCAAGCTTATCTAGCACATGTATTCTCTCTGTAGGGCATGTCTTCACCTTCTTACGCTTAGGAACACTACAGAGCATTTCAGTACCACACTTGGGGGCCATTTAAAACATGAAATCATCAACAAAAAGCACAAACGTGAAAAATGTGACACTAAATAGACAGTAAAAAGGACACCAGTTTACAGTATTAGAGCTGAAACCAGAAGGCAGAATGTTGTCTTTTTTGGGCTCAGCTGGGAGGGTGCACATCTCTCCGTCTCTCTTTTCAGTGTCTCCGTATCTAGATTTAGCAGCATGTTTATCAATTTATTTGCTTAGCATTGATTTTCTTATCTCATTCAATTTCCGTCTTTCTAAGTCAATTTTCTTTCTCTTAGATTTTGTCAGTAAGTGGTTCTTCCCGCCAGGGTCTTTGGGTAGTAAACTTTCTTAGTTTTTAAACATCTGAAAATATCTTTGTTAAATCCTCACTTTCAAAAGATAGCTCAGCTTGGTAAAGAAAACTAGTGTGACAGTCATTTTCCTTCTGCACTTTGAAAATATTGTCACATGGGCTTCTAGCCCTGATACAACTCATGAGATGTCTACTGCCTGACTAATTTTCATTCTCTTGTGGCTTCTCTATCTTTTTTTTCCCAAAGATTGGCACCTGAGCTCACAACTGTTGCCAATCTTCTTTTTATTTTTCCTGCTTTTTCTCCCCTAATCCCCCCAGTAGATAGTTGTATATTTTTTAGTTGTGGGTCCTTCTAGCTGTGGCACGTGGGACGCCGGCTTAGCATGGCCTGACAAGCGGTGCCATGTCTGTGCCCAGGATCCAAACGGGCGAAACCCCGGGCCGCTGAAGTGGAGCACGCGAACTTAACCACTCGCCCACAGGGCCGGCACCTGGGTTCTCTATCTTTTCTCTCTGGTGGCTTTAAGATTTTCCATCCAGACTGAAAGTGGTCTTGTTTCTAATTTATCCTGCTGGGGACATCCTGCTATGATCCTTCAGCTTGAGGACCTGGGTCTTCAATTCTGGAAAATGTTCTGCTCTCTACATGTTGCCTCTTCCTGTTCTCTCTATTTTCTCCTTGAGGAACTCCTACTAGATATTTTATTTTTTTTAAAAAAAAATTATTTTGACACAGTTTCAGACTTACAGAAAAGTTGCAAAGTAGCACGAAGAATTCCCTCTACCCAGATTTCCCAAACATTAACATTTTACCACATCTAGTTTATCTTTTTCTGTTTATCTATTTACTGGTATTTTTTTCTGAACCATTTGAAAGTGAGTTGCAGACGTGATGCCCATTTGCTCCTAGATACTTGAGTTAGAATTTCCTAAAAACAAATATATTCCCTTACATAATCCTCATACACAATGCTATTAGCTAATCTGCAGATCTTATTCAGATTTCACCAATTGTCTCAACAGTGTCCCCCAGAGAGATAGAAAATCCCAGATCATGTGTTGCATTGTCGTCATGTTTTTTTAGGCTCCTTTTATTTGGGACCATTGCTCAGTTTTTGTCTTTACTGACATTGACATTTTTGAAAAGTACAGGCCAATTATTTTGGGGAGTGTCCTTCGTTTTGAGTTTGTCTGACGTTTCCTCATGATTGGATTCAGGCTATGCACTTTTGGCCGGAATAGCACAGAAGTAACATTGTGCTCTTCTCAGCAGGGCGGGTACCAGGGGAAGGAAAGGAGGCACCTAGTGCACACAGCACAAGGAGACATTCATTCTCAGCATCATGCAAGTACAGGGTCAGCCCCAGGTGCCTGGTTTGCCTGCCCCTAGTTCAAGCCCTGCTTCTCAATGCATCATATTAGGGGGGGTGTGGTATCTATTGGTCCCGTATGATATCTGTTGGTCACTTAGTTAAGGTGGTGTCAGCCAGATTTCTTCATTGTGCAGTTACTATAGTTCCTTTTGTAATTAATAAATGTCTTATGGGGGATACTCTGAGACTCTGTAAATATCCTATCACTTTTTGAACTTTTACTCAATAATTTTAGCATCCATCAATGATTCTTGCCTTAATCAGTTATTAAGATAATTGCCAAATGGTGATTCCCCCCCCATTTCATCTTTCTTTCTTTTTTTGGTGAGGAAGATTGGCCCTGAGCTAACATCTGTGCCAATCTTCCTCTATTTTGTATGTGGGATGCCACCACAGCATGGCTTGATGAGCAGTGTGTAGGTCTGCACCCAGGATCTGAACCAGTGAACCCTGGGCTGCCAAAGCAGAGTGCACAAACTTAGCCACTAAACACGCCACTGGGCTGGCCCCCATCATTCTTTCTACATTTATTAGTTACCTTTCTATGGTAGGAAAAATATCCCTTCTTCTCATTTGTTTGTTTATACAAATAATGACTCATGGGTTCTTATTATAGTCAATGAATTATAATTTATTGTCTTCCTTATTTTGATGGTCAGATTGTCCCGGAATTGGTCAGTGGGAGCCTCTCCACGCTGGTCTTTCTGTTCTTTCCATGTGCTCCTATTATTATATGAGTACTTCCTCACTTTCTGGCACAGCAAGATGTTCCAGGCCCATCTTGACCTACCCTACCCCAGTTTTGGAATTAGCCATTTCTCCCAGAGGCTCTGGCTCCTTTATGTGGAGAATGTCATTTAGAAACCAAAATCTGTGTGCTGGATATGCTAATTGCTGCTGGAGTATCATTTCATCTAGGTATTATACTCACTTATGTATCTATTTCTACATCTATCTATCTGTCTATCCATCTATCATCTATCTGTCCATCTATCTATCATCTATGTATCTATCTCTATTTTAAAAACCATGAGTTCATACCTATACCTCCAATTTCATTCCAACACCACGGGATTCACTCAATCTTTCCTCCTTTCTGTATTCGTAACTCCCTTCTTCTCTGCCCATGAGAAACCTTGCTTCTGCCATCTGTATATATTTACTAATTCAATCAGTCCAAGAATACAAAGAAATTCGTTTCAGAATTGTAAACCCACGCTTGCGTGAATAGAAGTCTATTCTCTAGAGGTCAATATTTACTTAGCCTGTGGTCAGATCGGTAAAGGCTACTTGGATTAATTATTTTTTCCCTCTTCCCAGTGTGGTTGCATTATTCGTTTGAAATATGGTTCAGTTTATTTCTGTTTGTATTTCATTTTGGGTTTTCTCCCTCAGGCTTATTGATTTTCTTTTTTTTGAGGGTGTAAAACATTAACATGGGTCCAAAAATCAGAACTGCTGAAAAAGGTACACTCAGAGAGTGTCGTTGGCCTGCCCCCTCCTTCTACTCCTTCCACACCATTCCCACCCACCCCCGCAGGTAATCCGCCTCACTGGTCTTGGGTTTATTCTTTCTATATTTCATTTTGCACAAATAAGTAAACACATGTATCTTTTCTTACCTTTAAGTGTGTTTTATTTTTTCATTCCTTTCTTCATATCTCCTAACATCTCTTATTTTCTTTTCAATTCCTTTGTCACTTTGTGCTGCATTATGGGTAACTTCCTCAGCGGTTTTCCACTCTAATTATTCTCTCTTGGGCTATGTCTCTTTGATTTAACCACTAAGTTTTTACCTTGACTATATTTTTTTATTTTGTAGGATTGCTACTTTTTTAACTTATTATTATTTTTCTGCATTATTCTTGCCTTGCACTGTCTTCTCCTTGCCTTGCCTATTTGACTATTTTAAACATACTTGTTTTAAAGTCTCTTTCAGATTGTTCTATTATCTCTAGCTCTTGGAATGCAAATGCTCCCAGTTGCTATGTGCTCCCTCACCCTCACAGTGGTACATCTTCTTCGGTGGTTTCTCGTTTTATAAATTATGAAATGGTATGTGATGAGGTTCTCTTCCATGGAAATTCTTTGTATTTTGGGTTATGGAAGCACTCCTATAGAGCACTTTCACGTTTGTCTCTGCCAGGGCCTAGAAAATTTCATTGGCATCAGATGAGTTTCTATGTTAATTTCTCATGTTGGGGTCCCCACCATCTGTGAGTATTGTGAATTCCAACTCTGCACTTGGTGGTGGGTGGCATAGTGTCTAGCAGTCCAGCAGTCCCTGAGCAGCAGTGACTACTGCAGCTTTATGTTAGCTCGCCACACTTCCACGTGTTCAGCCACTAAGGAGACATATCCGAATGGCTTTAGGCACAGTGAGCAGCATGAGCTTATGCGTACATTGGTTCTTCTTACTCCCAGGGCTCAGGTGGATGCTATGCACAAGCTGAGTCTGCGTCACAGCTGGGAAGAACTGAGCTTAGAAACCCCCCAATCTTTTGAAGGGGCTGCTGGCAAATGTGCCCAACCTTTGCCCCTAAGGATGACATCATCTTTATTATCCTTGTCAGGAAACAAATCTGTCGTCCGATCCAGAGGAAGACACTATCTCTAGTTTCCAGGGCTGTCTGCTGTACAAACATCCTTGAAAAGACAGTCTAGGATAAAAATTGTCACGAGACATGTAGAAATGCCATAGAGAATTGTCTCCCAACACAACACTCCCGGTTTCTTATGTGTAACTTTTTCCACCTGTAGCAGCAGTGTACCGCTCTAACTTTGAGTGCATTGAGATTTACCTTTCTTGGTTTCAAGCATGGTATATTAAATATTTTTCAGTTGCTGTTGTTAAGTGTTAACCAGACTTTCTATTTATTTGACTGGGAGTGGGGATGGTCGTGGACAGAGTTCAGTTCTCCCCATTTGCCAAATGTCAGTTATTAGGTGTCTATTTTCCTGCTTACGCTCTTCTGAGTACGAATCCCAACCGTACCTACCACTGTTTGCCAATGCCTGGTCAACGTCACCGGGGTTAGACTCCTGCCCCAAATGTCTAACCTGCATCTAATTGTGAGAAAACATTGGACAAATCCAGACTGAAATACATTCTGGATCACAACTGGCCTGGAACCTTCAAAAATATCAATGTTATGAAAGACAGAAAACAAAAAGGGCTGAGAATTTAATGTAGATTAAGGGCAATTAAAAAGACATGACAACTAAATTCAATGCATAATTCTTATTGGATCTTAGATTGGAAAAAGAAAAGCAGTTATAATACTGGGGAAATTTGAATCCGACCTGTATATTAGCTATAGAATTGTATCCAGGTTAAAATTCCTTATTGTGATAACCTGTGCTTCTGTAGGAGTCCTTGTTCCCAGGAAATAGATGTTTAAGTATTTCAAGGTAAAGGATCCAAAAGAGGGAGGAAGAGAGAAAGAGAGAAAAAATGTAAATGTGGCAAAAAAAGTCAACAACTGGTGAACCTGGATGCTGGGAATGTCGATGTTCATTATACTATCCTTGCAGCTTGTCTGTAGGTTTGCAAGGTTTTAAAATGAGGCGTTGGGGGGAAATGCTCAGCACATTTGCACCTTTGTTATGATGCCTTTCCTGATAGATTTGAACACTCTCTTTGCTGTGCCCCACAGGGCCTTACAAACATTTCCATCACAGCAACATCCGACTCACCTTATGTACGCACTCCTTTGTATTCTAGTTGCAGGTCCTTCTGGTTGTTCTATGTGGGATGCCACCTCAGCATGGCCTGATGAGCAGTGCCATGTCTGCACCAAGGATCCAAACCGGTGACACCCTGGGCTGCCAAAGCAGAGTGGCCCCCTAATTCCTCTTAATCAGGATATTCAGTTCTTTTCTGAAACCCAGAATAGTGGCACCTGAAAAGTTGATCTTTTCATGTAAACAATGCATGCTTTTTGTTTAACCATGTTTTTAAAAATATCACAGGTTTGAATAAGCAAACCTTAATCTCCTATTAAATTAAAATTACAAATGTCGAAAATAAGAGGAAATTATTTGGAAAAAGAAGGTTGCTGGGCTCACCTGGTGGCACAGCAGTTAAGTTTGCGTGCTCTGCTTTGGCAGCCCAAGGTTCGCTGGTTCGATTCGTGGGCGCGGACATATGCACCATTTAGCAAGCCACACTGTGGCAGGTGTCCCACATATAAAATAGAGGAAGATGGGCACCAATGTTAGCTCAGGCCAATCTTCCTCAGCAAAAAGAGGAAGATTGGTGATGGATATTAACTCAGGGCTAATCTTCCTCAGGAAAAAAAAAAAAAGAATGTTGCTTTCTGGATTTAAAATAGACTTCATGCAAAAAGACAAAAAACCCAATTTAAGAATGGGCAAAGGACATGAACAGACATCTCTCAAAAGAAGATATACAAATGGCCAATAAGTACATGAAAAGGTGCTCAACATTATTAGCCATTCGGGAAATGCAAATCCAACCCACAATGAGTTACCATTTCATACCCACTAGGATGGCCATAATAATAAAAAAAAAAAAGTAACAAGTATTGGTAAGAATGTAGAGAAATTGGAAGCTTTGTCATTGCTGGTGGAAGTGTAAAATGGTGCAGCTGCTGTGGGAAACCATTGGCAGGTCCTCAACGACTTAAATATCACCCAGCAATTTCACTCCTATGCATCATACACTTTAAAGAACTGAAAAAAGATGTTCAAATAAAAATTTGTACTTGAGTGTTTATATCAGTACTATTTGTAACAGCCATTAGGTGGAAAAATCCAAATGTCCATTAAATGGATGAATGAATAAACAAAATGTGGTGTATGTATACAATGGAAGATTATTCAGCTGTAATAAAGAATGAAGTACTGACACACGCTGCAACATGCGTGAACTCTGAAAACACTATGCTGAGTGAACAAAGCCTGATACAAAGGGCCACTGTAATAGAGTATTTCACAAGTACTGTCTTGACTCAGTTTTGAAGTCATGGTTGAAATTCTCATTTCCCCTTCCCCTCTTCGTGGGCAGTTTGCTAAACGTCCACCCCACCTACTTCCCTTTCAGGTTCTGACACTTCTGGCTTAAAATGCAACATTCCCAACTGCCAGAGGCCTCAGATCCCTAACGCCCAGGGGAGACCTCTTCTTCCTTGGACTCACAGAATTATTCAAAATCCCCAGTTCTCAGGGAGTTTACAAAACCTAGCTAATGCCACCCTGCTGTCACCATAAGCTGCCCCCTGCAGTCCCAGCTTGTTGTTACCCTGCTCCCAGGTGCAGTCCTCCAGGGGCCTTGCAAAGCAGCCTTCTCTCATCTGGAGCTGTAAAAACAGTGATGCCTTTCATCTATCCCAAGTGTCTTTGTGTTTTGTCCTGTCTTCCAAAGAATCTATGATCATACCTATCATCATATAATCATAAGACAGTCATAGATTGCATTATTTCATTTACATGAAGTTTCCAGAATTGGATAATCCATAGAGACAAAAATCAGATTTGTGGTTGCCAGGGCCTAGGAGGAAGGAAACCGGGGAGTGACAAGGGAGGGTTTCCATTTGGGGATGAAAAATTTCTGCAACTAGACAGTAGTGACGGTACACCACATCATGAATATACTTAATGCCTCTGTATTAGACACTTTAAAATTGTTAAAACGGTAAGTTTCGTTATGTGTATTTTACCAAAATAAAAAAGCCTACAAGGCAAAAAATAAAATCACAGGGTCTAAAAAAAAGACAGACTGCATGTACATGTTTTAAAGTATCCTAATTTCTTGTGAGTACAAGAAAACAGTCTTATCAACTTCTCTCAGTGTGGGTACCCCATTTTTTCTAAAAATAAACTGACTTTGATTGTATTAAGTGCATTTATCAAAAAATACAAAATATGCACCAACAGAATGACTAAAATTAAAGATTAACAAGACACATGTTGGTGAACATGTAAAGTACCCTGAATTCTCATACCTTGTTGGTGGGAGTGTAAGATGGTACAAACACTTTGCAAAAGCCTGACAATTTCTTTTTTTTTTCTTCTTCCCAAAGCCCCCCGGTACATAGCGGTATATTCTAGTTGTGAGTGCCCCTGGTTGTGGCATGTGGGACGCCACCTCAGCATGGCTTGATGAGCGATGCCATGTGCGCGCCCAAGATCCAAACCGGCGAAACCCTGGGCCGCCAAAGCAGAGAGCATAAACTTAACCACTTGGCCACCAGGCCAGCCCTACAATTTCTTTTGGAACTAAACATATGCATATCCTCTGACCCACACATTCCCTTTCTAGGTATTTACCCATGATAAATGAAAACAACTGTCCACAAAAAGACGTACTATCCGCTTTATTCATGAACCCCGACTGGAAAGAGCTCAGCTGTTCATCAGTTGGAGAATAGACCACGAGCCACGTTCTTCACACAATGGACGACTACTCAGAAATAAAGAGAAGCAAACTATTGACACACACAACAACATGAATGAATCCCAAAACATTCTATTGAGTAAAAGAAACCTTGCAAAAAGAGTACATACTGTATTTTTCCATTAGTATGAAATTCTAGAACTGGCAAAATTAACTTTTGGTGAAACAATTTCAGAATACTGCCTCTGGGCAGTTGAGTGTAGCGATTATTGGGAATTATTTGTGTGTGATGTTCATGTTCTGTGTCTTGGTAACGATTCAGGTTGCACGTGTGTATATATCTGCTGGACCTCATGGAATGGTACACTTAAGATCTGTGTATTTCACTTTACGTAAATTTTACCTCTAAAGAAACAAAAAAGAACCATAAAAATAATGAATTCTAGTTAATGGTATTGATAAGTAAATGAAAAGCAATGGGATATCTTGGAGTATATGAGGAAGCCATTTGGTGTAAAACTAATTTGGCCTGAACTTGTTATTCCAAAAGGGCCTGACATGTCCTGTTGAGCGTGCCTTGTACATCTGCTTTAAACAGTTACTATGGCCCAAAGACAAGAACGATGCCCTTAAAGATAAGGATGCAGCTTCCCCCATATTGGCGTTTCTTTAAGGAAAAGCCTCTCTTCCTGGAAATTACGGATTAATTACGTACCTGTTGCGTTCACCTTGTGACCACTGACCTGCTGACCACCAACCTGCTGTGCCAGCTAAGTATCTTGGGATGGTAGTAAAAGAGATATTCCTGGCATATGTGATGGATATTCTTTGTTCTGAGACGGTATATAACCACTCTGTACACGCCCCTCCTTCGGTGTGCTTCCTTCCTTGGGGAAGGAAGGCCCCATGCTATAGTCCTCAAACCTGGCTCATAATAAACTCACTCTAATTTTGATTTATGGATTATTTGTGTAGACAATAGGCATGCTGAAGTGTTTGGGGAAAAGTATACTGATGTCTGAAATTTACTTTGAAATGCATAAAAAAATAAGATGGATTCTTAAGTGGGAAGAGAAGTGCATAGATGGATAGATATATGATAAAGTAAGAATAGTAAAGTATTAATGGTAGCATTTAGGTGGTATCTATATGCATGTTCACTGAAATCTTTTTTACCTTTTATGTGTGTTTGGAAATTTTTTATTATAAAATATAGGGGAAATAAATAAAATATACATTGTCAAACCCACTTTTCTTATTGTTTGGAATCTTAAAACTTGGCAAGGGAATTACTTAGGTATTTTTTTAAGCAAGCCAAGTATCCCAAATTCCAAGAAGTGTCTGAAAATCTCGGTGATCACCACCAGCAGCAACAAAGCTTCTTTGTCAGTCTTGACTGAGCCGACTTTCGACAGCTGGGCCAAATGTTGGGAGCCAAAGGCTTACAAGCTTCTTAGTATCAATTATCAACTTTAATAGCCAGCGACAGTGTGATCGGATGAAACTCTACAGTTTGGCAGAATGAATTCTTTATTGCCTGAGAGTAACCACTCTGCAACGTCAGTCTCGATTTCCCTGAACAGCCAATAACCAACTATGGTCTTTTTAGCTTCCTGTTTCCCCTTCTTCCTCCCTTTTCACCCATGGTTGTTATCATCCTAGGAGACGGCACAAATCACTGAACAGTTGTTTACTCACTACGCAGCAGTGTTATACAATAGAAGATGGACGATTCATGGTACACAAAGAAAGATGATTGGAACAGAAGTGCGGGGCCCTGGCTCTGACCTTGGGAATAGTCACTGAACTCCCGAGCCTCCCTGTCTTCATCGCTACAGTGGAGAGGCAGGCTGAGAGGTTCTCCAAGGTAAGTTCCAGCCCTGAGACTCAGCTGCCAAATTTAAAAAGTACTAATTTCCAAATAACTGATTTAATTATTATACAATAAAGTATACATTACATTACAAAACTGTAATGTTGCTCCTATTAGCCTTGACTAATTTTATTAGTTTTTAGTCTTATCAACGTTAAACACGTATGTGGTTTAAAGTCAAATACTCAACAAGGCTTATCGTGAAAAACAGCAGCCCACCCATCCCCACATTTGTCCCTCCTCAGAAACACTTAATCAAAAAAAATTTTTTTTATTTTGCTCACCTGGCCATTTTGCTCCACCTCCCTCCTTTTTTTAAAAAAATTTTTTTATTTTGAACCTGCAGAAAAGTTGAAAGAGGAGTATTCAAGTTTTCATACTTGACTCCTCCTCAGCTAAAGGGCTGATGTTGACATCTTATCACACTCCCTCCATCTTTTTCTACACTTCCTTTATGGCAGACCATCTGAAAGTGGGCGGCAGAGAGATGACCCTTCACTCCTAAACACTTCAGCGTGCATCTTCCGAGAATAAGAACAGCTCTTGCATAATTACAACATAATTGCCACACTTGAGAAAACTGACGCTAACTTAAAATACCATCCGTTCTCAGTTGCCCATTGTTCCATAAAATGTCTTGTAAATGTTATTTTTTTCCTAACCTCGATCCAATCAAGGTTCACGCATTGTATGTAACTGTTAGGTTTCTTGAATCGCTCAGTCCCGTCTGCCTCTAAGCTCCCTTTGATGAGAACAGGTGAGTTGTCTGGCCTGGATTTGTGCCATAAATCCCACATTTGTCTGCTTCCCTTTACTAGACGCAGGACAAGTCTTTTTGGCAAGAACACCACACTCGAGGTGTCATGTCCTTCCTCTCTGCATCACGTCAAGAAGCATGGAATGTCAGTCCTTCCCTGCCGCTGCTGGCAACTGTTGCCAAGCTTGACCACTTGCTTCAGATAGTGACAGCCAGATCTCCACACTATGAAGGGATCTTTTCCCCCTTTCTACTTAAGAAGCAATTTGTGGAGCGCTATTTTGAGACTATTAGAACATCTAACTTATAGATTTTTAATCTCTGAGTCATTCTTGAGGTAGAGGTTTCACTAGTCAAATGTACCATTTTCTACCTATGGCCCAGAAAATAATATGTTAGGACTCAGAAGGACAAGAGGTCTTCTTGGTCAATTCCTTTTTTGTTTTATTTTGTTTTATTTTAGGCAGTCACATGAAATCTTCTTTTTGTATTTCCTTTTATAAGAAACATACTTTGTTTTTTCAGTAATGGGCATGAGCTATTGATTTTCACCACGGAAGAGTACACACACATTTCTCTCCACCACCACCATATATGTGCACCCTTTCCATCTTCCTAATACAGTTATAACATGATTTTGTTTAGATCCCTATTTGGTGTTTCCATTATTATAACCATATAAAACCCCACCGTTGACCCAATGTATTAATTCTATACTGTACATCTTCTGTTTACCCTTCCAGATTCACTCTCCATTCTTCTCCATTCTGGTCTGTGCCTTGGGAGGCTGGTCTGCATGGACTCCATCAAAAGGCTCCCTTGCCCAAAGTTTACTCAGTTGGGTTTGGCCAACAGAAGGCACTGGCAGGATACTGGAGGGAGGAAAAAAGGAGGTCAAAGTATTTGTTCCCAAGCTCCCTCCCTAGTAGGTTGCCCTGGGTTAGCTGCTTTGTTCTACAAAGGGCCACAGCTCTTGTCAGGCAACACTCTATGAAGTTCTCCATTATGCCGGTTGCAGGGCTTTACAATTGTATTGCTCACAGTCACAGGTCACGTGATTATTTACATCTCCGTGAATACATCACTGAAGTTTCGGGCACAAGGCTCAGTAATAACAGCAGTTACTACTTATGGGATATCCACTAGGTACCAATCACTTTATATAACACTCTCAATCTTCAAAACATTAATAATAATATAAAAATACTATTAACTCACTTCACAAATGAGGAAATTAGGACACAAAGAGGTTAACTAGCCCAAACATATGGTATGTAGATGAGCTGGAATTCAAAAGAGGTCTTCTAGGTTCCGAAACCAACGTTCTAACTTACTTTCTCTTTTTAAATTAATTTTTAATTATACAAGTAATACATGCTACATTTCCTACAAACTTTTAAATCATAACAGGTAAGAGTAAAATCGTTTTGACCATCTCCTAGAGATAAATGCTGTGAGCATATGGTGTGTATCCTTCCAGCCTTTTTTGATACTGCACACACTATCTGCACATACAAGTATTTAAACTTTTTGTTTTTATTTTATATAAATGGCGTCATGTTTTATGCATCATTCTGAAACTTGCCTTTTTCCCTCAACGAGTCGCTCTGAAACTTGGCACGCTCTGCCACTCCCCGCTGTTTCCCTCCCTAGGCCTATCTGCTTCTCTAAAGACCGAGCAGAACAAGACCGAGCGCTGAAGATCTTGGCTGATCTCCACTGACAGCACCAGACACCTTTAAGGGGATTTTTTTTCTTTTTTCCAACATTTCATTATGAAAACCTTCTAATAGATAACAAAGTTTAAAATATTATACAGTGAACACCCGTACACCCACCACCTACATTCCACCATTACCCTCTTACTATACGTGCTTCATTACCTATCCACCCATCTAGCCATCCACAGCAATTTTTTTTTTTTTTAAGATTTTATTTTTTTCCTTTTTCTCTCCCAAAGCCCCCTGGTACATAGTTGTATATTGTTCGTTGTGGGTCCTTCTAGTTGTGGGATGTGGGACACCGCCTCAGCGTGGTTTGATGAGCAGTGCCATGTCCGTGCCCAGGATTCGAATCAACGAAACACTGGGCCGCCTGCAGCTGAGCGCGCGAACTTAACCACTAGGCCACGGGGCCAGCCCCAACCACAGGGATTTTAATGTTCTTTATACATACATACATTAACATCACAAGGGGTGTTGTTTTATTTCTTTAGGAGATGAAATGAAGCTTAGACCTTACAGAACTTGCCAGTGCTAATGTGATGATGACTTGTTTACAATTCTAAGGAGTAGAGCTGGTTCCGAACAGCGGCCACGTGAGTCTACAATGCAGACTTTGCCCACCAATCATGCTGTCTCAGTTTGCTCCAAATGACACAGATTCTAAATGTTGATATAAAAGGGTATGGGGTTTAAGAGAATAGCGTAATGTTTCTACTTTGCTATTAACAGAAACACAAAAGAGCAAACAGCGTATGAAATCATTCTCAAGTGTTTAATTAAAATCCAGACAGCATTTAACATGCAGAAATGTTTAAATTCTTTCAGTGACTCTTAAATTTTAAAATCTTTTTGTACAACATTTTGAGGCTAACTTCATGCTAGAAATCTAAAAATGTACAACTTAACACAAAAATACATTCGGAGTCCATTCCAATCCAAGTTTAAAACACTTTAATTGCAGACAATGTGAAGATATTTAAAAAAGAAAAACTACAAAATGAGCACATAAAAGTCTTCCCTTTTAAATCTTTAATAAAATACTGCTCTGTATAAGATTTAATGAAAAATTCCAGTTATTTATAAAATCATTGTGATAAAAGAAATGAAGTGATATATACGTATGAATGGTACTTAATTATATTGTTTAAATGAATGAAATGAACACTGATGATACAGCACATTATTACTCATATCAAAACAGATGAGCACACTCAAAGAAGTAATTGGGTACAGGCAAAAGAAAATGTCAGAGACTTGAGGCAAAACAAAACAACCCCAAACAAACAAAAAAGCCCCTTAACTCTAAGGGAAAGAAAAGAATAAAATAACTTAGAGCAAACCGTGGACCAAATTCTCACTCCTCTTACTTCATGAGAAATGGCATGAGAATTTGGCTTTAAATTACTAAAACATCTAGAGAAACTTAATTATTTGGCCTCGATAATTTAATAGTACACCAATTGCTGAAATATCAATAGCAATGGGTGCACTGGTGAAAAAAAATAGTATTTACAGGTTTGACTATGTAAAACTTTTTGGAAACCAGAGTCTCCGTCACAAATTGCACTTAAGATGGCTGAATGCACTGACTGAGCAAGGCATCACTGTCGGTTCACTCACACACACACACACACAGACACACACACACAGCTATGGAGGGCTGCTATTCTGAACTCCTGAAACTGTTCTATACACGCGTTTTCTCTCTCTAAAGGAAGGATCAGCGATGTCTGGGCTGTTCCCTCAGTATGGCAGCAGCGACACTTCTGCCGCCTGTCGGCTCGGCCCTGCTGCTGTCTGTTTCAACACTGTCTCTAACTGCTCCCTGGCAGAAGATGGAGAGGTCTGACGGAAATATGAACTAGGTCAGTCTGAAAAATATCCATTTCTGGAATTGTAAGCTTTATCCTGTCAAGGAAAGAAACCTCCTGCAAAAAACACTGTTTCACTGACAAAGTCTACAAAATGTGCATATAAGGGAACTTCTGTGATTTATTTTTTTTAAAAGGTAGAGAATGTCTGTCACAATAACTTCTCTCCAATAAATTAATTCTCCTCTACAGTAAAAACACAATTTAAAAGCAAGATGGTACTAAAAAATATAGCAAGCTCAAAAAGCCGGGGAATTGTACACAGTTGCTTTAAAAAAGATGCTCTGAACAATGAGAAGAAGCATGTTAGAACTAACTTCAATGGAGATCTGGACAGTTCTATGAAAGGTAAAAATCAGATCACTATGAAAATGTATGACTTACTATGATTAAAACGTGAATGAACGTGAATGCAGCTCATCTATTTCCTTGAGCTGGGAAGATACAGTCTGCAAAAGCAGTGAGTTGGTACATCTTAGTTAAGCGGTTTCCTTCTGCCAACCACCTCCCTCGTCCCCACCCCCTGCCCCAAAGCCAAGAATCTAGATTAGCTGGAAATATCAATCTAAAACCAAGGCAAATATCTGATCACAGAAAAGGAAATAAACAACGAAAACCTGCATCTAGAGTTCTCCATCCCTCCCACAAAGGGGGAAAAAAGAGCTGCTTATCTTTTTAGTTCTCAAAGAACTACTTAATCCTCAGAAAAGGAAGGAAAGTCTTAAGGTGAAACTAAGGTACACATAGAGGTGCAATTAATTTTTATTGAAACTGAGTCTCAGATGTTTAAGACTTTAGTCTACGTGATGTTTAAATCAATTAATACATTCTGTCAAATTATAAAACAGGTAATGATCGGGTAATGTAGGAAATCGTGAAAAGGAAGAATGAGACTGGAAGGATCAATCTGTAAAATTCACTTGAGATGCTCAAAAAAGAGAAAAAAATTATTGAACAAGGATATTTAGATTTCATTGCTGTAGTTATGTGGAAACATGAAGCAATGTGGGGAATCTGCTCTTCTGTGCTCTGTACAGCCCGCAGTTTTCAGAGAAAGTCCTCAGCAGATTCAACAGTTGAATGGGCCTGTTTCTAAACTCCGGGGCGGTCTGAGTCTGCCTCAGCCAAAAGGGGAAAACTGCAAGTTCCCTAAACTATCAGTGGATCCAGTCTCCTCAAGATTATCACGAGACAAAAACTGGAGGGAGGGCCCATCAGCTGTGGATCTTAGGCCTGCATTTGGAAAAAGTCTGCAAGGGGGAAAGAATACAGATAAATGCCCCATCACCATCTAGTCATTCTGGAGCTGTCTCCTATTTTAACCCTTCTTCAATTTTGATCTTTGGAATAATAGTTTAAAAGAAAGAGAAGAAGGAATGAAGAGAAAACACTTTTACTGCCTATCCACACACAACTGTCAGCTTGCTTTGCTCAAACACTGAGGAAATATCCTTATGGGCTCAGTGGCACTATGCTTACTGAAATTTTTCTTGGAGTATTCAGAAGATGGCGTGTGCTCCTTCCTCTGTGCTCTAAAAAGATGCCGGCTGTACCCTGTTCCTAGAGTGGTGACACAGGAGCGAGGCAATTCTTGAATGCTGGAGTTTGCACAGTTATATGCTGAGAGATATTACACATTTTGAAGTAGTAAGAGGTTAATGGAACATCACTGTCACAATTTAACTTTTTGGTATTGTATTCCCATAATAGATGTTTCCTTTAAAAACAAGTAGAGAGTTTGTGCGGAAATAAGGACAAACACTGAATTACTTGAGCCTCATTATCGAAGATCCCACTACAGATAAACATTCTCAACAAGCAAATGTTGGGAACCGATGAACACGTGAATCCAGGAAATCAACAGAAAATAAAATCACAGAAACTCACATGACTATAATAAATGACAGATAATGAACATTTATCTCATACTAAAGGCACTACTAATATACAAATACCCTCTTAACATTTAGAGAAACTCTGAAGTCAGCAGTTAGAGAAAGGAATCCACTTAGTTCAAAGCAGCATTTTAAAAAACAAACTACTCAAAGACTCATGGCAGAGTTTTCAATAAGCTAAATGAAACTGGACACAATGAGCAACTGCATATAAAGATTACGGTTTCTACTTTTAAAAAAGTATGATAAATTACTTCCTTAAAAATATAAGCATATCACAAAAACTAAAGGATAAATATATATATATAAAAACTCAGGCCCAGGTACCACTGAGAAATTTTCATAAATTCTAAAATAATTTCAACAGCCACAGCTTGAACAATACACACCCACATATAACATGCAAAGACAAAATGCCAGAGTCACCAGACAGTTCAGCATAAAGCTAAAAATATGGAAACAGAATGAGACAGGCATTTGTCATGTAAATAATGTACATCACAAACTGATTGTACCTGTATTAAACCACACCTTGGAATTTAAAAAAAATTTAGAATTTCATCCGTTCTAGGAAGCGCTACACATGGAGCAATAATGGAGCTCTCACATATTTAAGTAAGCAGGTAAAAAGCTATATAAAAGAATAATACAATTTATTTTAATTAACAACATGATTAATATTTTGAACTTTATTTCATTAGAAGATTAATTTGTAATCATTGTACCCTGTAGATTTTGAAAGAATTTTATTAGAAATTACTAATGCTGGTTCTCGAATAATCTAAAAAACTCTAATTACTTACTCAAATCTAGATTGCTATTTATAGTGGTAAGCAGTTAAATGAAATATCCTGCTCAGTATTCTAAAGTTGCTTTGGTACAAATTTAGGATAAAGCAGAACTGGCAGCACCACACCAATGTGATCACCCAGCAGGGCGCAAGGACCCTGGCAGACAATAAAACACAAGTTAACACACTCACACATAAAAGCCATTCTCCTGACAATTCTGTTCCATCATTAAAAAGAGAAATAAAATCCACTTTCAGTAAATTATACTTGAGGCCCAATTTTCATGCTCCATTTAATTATCCCTCAATGATAGTGTAAAAAATATTTATTAGTATTGCAATATGATGTCTAATTCATAGTTCAGGATGCTTCTAATGATGAGGCCACTGATTAGATTGGCACATTTTAGTCCACTGATATTATTTTGACACAAGGTTTAATTTAGTCTCTCTTTTTTTTTTTACAGCTTTATTGAGGTATAATTGATGTAAAACAAACTGCACATACTGAAGATGCACAATTTGATATAAACAGCATGAAAAGTGCCTGACAAAAAATTAAAAATTTTCAATTGAAACATATTATTTTAAAACAGCACATTCTAATTTTTTGTGAGAGATAGATGTGGATTTATAAAAAGGTGTGTGGAAAAGAAAGAAATTAACTTAATTCCAAGTACCAAATTTATTCAGAAGGTTTAGAAACGCCAAAATTGACAGCCAATTTTCTTGATTTTCTTCTTGAAGAAGAGCTTGGTGTTGACTTATGGTGAGACACACTATGGCCCTGGGGGGCAGCTTCAACTTGAAAAGAAGGTGCGGGTTGAGTAATCTGAGAGGACTTTAAGGAAGCTGATGAACTCCCCTGCGGAATCACTTTGGTGACACTGGAAGAACCTGGTTGGCTAGTCTGAAGTGGGGTGGCTTGAGAACTCTGGGCCTCCTTATTCTCAAAGTTCTTTTTGTTTGCAATCCTTTTTTTAGTAACCTTTAAGGAATAAAAGCATCAATGTAGCAACAATGTAGGCAAAAAAAGCTAGCATCAGAAAATAGCACAAACCACGCTGTTCATGTTTGTCAACCACTGGTCACTTGTGACTTCCACTTATAATTTCCAAAATGGACTTCAGAAATTCAAGGAATTTAGTTATGAATAAAATATTTAAAAATTCTCCACAACTTAAATATAAAGAAAGTTTATATTCCTGATTTTAAATCACTTTGCGTTAGAAAAGGATATTATTACTCGCTGTGATAATTATTATTCATTAGAACACAAACTCAGACAGCAGGGATGAGGTCAGACTGGTCACTACTGGTTATAACCTATGCTCAGCACTCAGACCCAGTCTCAGGCTTCTAGCTGGCACTGAATAAGTAATTATTGAATAAACAAATTTTTATCAATAGTCTTTGAGCATTAAAAAAATCAATTCTCTTAAAATAATTCTCTTTCCACGTCTCACCTGTAGAGGGATGAACTGATTATGCGCACCACCTCGCATTCCCCCAGCCATGGGCACGGCCCCGGGGTACGAAGTGTGCTGGAAAGGCTTTCCAGGCGCTGGCACTGGCGGTCCCCACGGCATCGAGCCAAAGAGATGAGACGACGGAGGCATTATATTAGCTGTTAAAAATCATGGAAAATTCCTCTTTTAGTAAAATGGTGTCATCAAAGCCCTGAAATTGAAGACGACCTTCTGTTACCCTTTGTTCGCTTTGGCAAAGGGCAAACGCTTAACTTACAATTAATCTTGCTTACAGCATTCAACCTCAGGAGCCCCCCTTAGGACTGTGAACTAGCCACAGAAGCCAGCTTATCGTTATGCTGTCTGGCCTACAAAGGCCACTAGTTCCTTATGCTGATATGAGCTTTAGGAATTTTTAATACTGTTTAAAAAAATAATAAAAAGTCATGAAACTGTCCCTTGAGGGAGAAAAGCCAGGGCACAAAGAGAGAAATCTTAAGGATCTCACTCACCTGCCCCCAGTGCTAAGTTGCTTCCGTAGTGATCCCAGCCTACAAAAAAGTTCAAATATTGAAACCTCATCATTTTCATACGACATGTGGAATCTTTCTTTGCCCTATTCTAATATTTGTAATTCAAGGATTTTTTTAAAATTTAAATTTTGTTTCTTCTTAAAAGCTTGTTGAACTAGTGGTTCTCAAACCTGATTTGTGTGTCTGAATCACCTGGGGAGCTTGTGAAATACAGGGCCTGGGCAGGGCCATACCTAGTAGACCAGACTCAGAGACGCCCAGGAATCTGCAGTGTCAACAAGCTCTCCGGTGGTTCTTTTGCAGTCAGTACCAGAGCACCACTTGGAACTCTGCAATAAACAGTGACAATCGAGACACCAGTACATTGCCACTGAAGAAGACACGTACTGTGTTCAAACTTTCTTTTAAGAGAGATAAAAAGGCAGCCAGACCTGTAAGATGATATAGCTTAAATGAAATTAAGCCGCTTAAGAAATTTTGGAATCAAGAAAGAAGAATCATAATATATTTTTGTGTTACGAATGACAGATGTACATCCCAGGATAAAGAAAACTTTTAATATGAAAAACACTAATAAGATTTAGAAAATTAGGTCTTGATACTACCTATAAGTAACTTTGGTGGCAGTCATAATGTTAACATCTATTTAAAAGATGCTATGCTAATCTTATGCATAGGTCAACTTCACAATTCCCCCAATAAATCACTGTTCTGAATACAAAATACGTTTTCCTCCATTGGGACTATTTCATACCATAAAATAGAAACCTACAAAATAACTTTAAAAATGTCAATCTGATGCTCAAATTTTTTTTCCTGATTAGCATTCCAATCTCTTGGCTTTTACTTATATCATACATTTTAATTAGAACATTGGAGAGCACCTACTATGAGACCAAAAGAATTCCAGTTAGAACCTTAAGATTCTTGGTAAGTCTGAATACACTAATAAACACGATACAATAACAAAGAGAAATACAATAATCAACATGAAAAAGGTAAAAATGTCAAGCTATAAAATATCGATAATAAATGGGGAAAACAATCATTCCTTTCATATATAATACATTCTTATAAGACAGATGTATTTATTTATTTTTGACAGATTCTTTTTTAGAGAAGCTTGTGGGTACACCTTTAGGTAACTACATACTAATTACTTAAAATTATTTTTTATATAGTTACTAGATTCATTTTTGAAAGTGAAGAATGGGTCAAATTACATTTTGCCATTTACAGTGAACTTACTACCTTAAGCTATATGAAAACATCAGATCCATTATGTCATAAAAATTTTATGACTAAAACATTGTTTATACAGGGAAAGGAATGTATAGCAGCACAGTAGCAAAAGCATGCGCTTTGGAATTAGATAGATTTGGGTTTGAATGCCAGTTCTGCAACTTAGTAAGTTACGACCTTAGACAAATTACAGTTTTTTAAAAAAATCAAAGTACTACATACACACTGTAATAAAAAAGGTTTTCAACATAATATAGCAGTCACCTGTTCCAACCCAGGTTTATCTGTTTTAGCTGTTTATTTCCACACTGTTCAACAATTTGCTTATACTACTGGTTAGTGATTTTTCAACTTTTGGTATTTTTAGATCTACTGACTTCCTATTAAGACACATCAAAATTCAGTTTTCATACTACCTCTCACTACTTGCCCTGTCCTCCTCATGTTAAGTATATCACAACATCTGTTTAAATATAGAAGCAGTGTTTATGGTACGTGACTGTGTAAATACAGTCACTGCAGAGCCAAGTAGGGTACTCTGTTTTTTTCTTGTAACACTTTTTTTTTTACTCTGTTAAAAATAATTATCCTTTAAAAGTAATTATCTTTTATTTTTATTTATTTATTTATTTATTTGAGGAAGATTAGCCCTGAGCTAACATCCGCTGCCAATCCTCCTCTTTTTCCTGAGGAAGACTGGCCCTGAGATAACATCCATGCCCATCTTCCTCTACTTTATACGTGGGACGCCTACCACAGCACGGCTTGCCAAGTGGTGCCATGTCCACACCTGGGATCCGAACCAGTGAATGAGCGCCGGGCCGCCGAGAAGCAGAACATGCGCACTTAACCGCTGCGCCACCAGGCCGGCCCCAGCAATTACCTTTTAAAAGCTCTCCAGTCTTCTAAGTACCTATCCTTTATGTTTTTCCGAATGTTGCCCATCTATCAGATAACTATCATACCTGCCAAGACTTCTCTCTGCTCTTCCAATTGGGACTAGTTACTTTCTAGACCTATGAGCAGCTGGCATTCTGGGAGTTCCATTCATCACTAGATGTCTTGAGATTTAATCTCATGATTTTCTTTCTTTCTTAACTACTGTTTTGTTTTGCTGGAGCATATAATCCAATAGCTTTTTAAGAAAGGGTGCATAAGAAGTAAGTTTGCATGTCTGAAAAAGTCTTTATTTTACTCTTATGCTAGATTCATAGTTTGGCTTTACAGAGAAATCTAAGATGAAATGAATTCTGTCTCAGGATTTTGAGGTGTTTAATGCTCAACTGCTTTCTAGCTTCTAGCCTCTGTTAAATAGTGCAATATCATTCTGATTCTTGATCTTTTACATGTATTTCCCCATCTCTCTGACCTCTTAGGACCATCTCTTTATCACTGGGATCCTGAATTTCAAGGCAATCTGTGTCTCTCTTCATTCACTGTACTAAGCACTTGCTGGCCCTTTCAGTTTAGAGATGTATGTCCTTCAGTCTGAAGAAACTTTACTTATTTCCTTGATACTTTCGTCCTTTCCATTATCTCTGGTCTCTATTTCTGGCACTCCAATTAGATAAGTGTTGATCTGTGCACTGTTCCTCTAAGCCTCCCTTCTTTCTTATTTTCCACCTTTTATCCTGTTCTTCTTCCTGAGATTTCCTTGGCTTTGCTAGGGTTTTATCTTCTGAATTTTAAAATTTAGACTCAACAATTTAATTCTTGTTCTCCAATTATCCTTTTTTTCATACATTCTTGTTCTTATTTTTTGGCTGCAATACTGTTTTATCTCACTAAGAATATTAACTATAGCTGTCTTTCAATTCCATACTTCCTATATTATCTCTATTTCCAGGTTACTTTCATTTCTCTTTGTTTTGGGCTCTTTTAATTTTAGCGATTTTCCTAAAATGCCCAGTGATCCCTCACAGTCTAGTATCTACTCACATTAAAGAACAAGACAGTAACACTGTGATTTGAAGCAGTGTCTGTGTGGGGAGGGAGCAGGTCAGATGACTTGAGGGCTTCTCTCTAGGATGACTGGGTAGTGAGCCAGTCTTTTGAAATTCAGTGAATTTCTCAAAAGAACCCTCCTCCAACTTCCTACGTGGGCCATGGCTGGCTACAATCTAGGAACACGCTGGGGAAAAGGAACTTTACCTTCATTTCCGTTTTGAGCCTAGTATCTCATTCTCTCTTCTGTGCCTGGTGTCCCCATATCTAGGGAGCCCTCTGGAGAACAAACCTCCGGTCTTGGCCTGGATAGGCAACTGCTCAGCTGGGCAGAGAGGTCTTGGAGACGGCCTCCGTCACCCCACATTTAGACTTTGAACCAGTGCCCCTCTCTTCAGCCCATGCCTCCTCTGAAGCTTTGACAGCTTCTGAGACGTCCAAGTTCGGAATCTCCTGGGAATTGTGAGGGACAATCTACTCATCAGCTCATCTGTATCCTCTTCTACACTTTGCTCTGTAGCTCAACTCTGCTCTGTAAATCAGTCATGACTTCTCCAATTGCTTTTCTCATCAGAAACTCTTTTCAAATCTCTAATATGCTGATATTTCTTCTCTCGTCTCTTTGTGCCTGTAGGCCTACACTTTTAAAATCATTTATTAATTCAGTTTAAGGGAGTTTAGGCAAACTGAAGAGACAGCTTGTTTAATCAGAATTGCTAACCTTTCTAATGTTTATAGTGAGGATTAGATATGTAGAGCTCCTGGAAGAATACCTGGTATATAGCAGACTCAGAAAAGTAATTTTCTAAACTTGAAATAAATTATTGATTTTAAAATTATAATGATTAGGATATGAAGAAGCCAACTGCTATTAGGAAAAAGGAGTGATAAAAGAATTATTTAGAAAGATTTAGAATGATAAAATTATAAAACGTTAGTCTCAAAGAGATCCTGGACACAGTCTAGCATAAATAAGAAAATGGAGTCCCCAAAAGTTATGTGATTTTCTCAAAGTCAGCCAATAAAAGAGCCTGGACAAAAAGAGAGTCCTGATTCCACAGTGCCCTTTCCATTCCCCCAGCACGTTAGGAAATCACCAACCGGCTAAAGGAAGCAAGGAACTACATGCTTGATAACGCAGGTACTACATTTGAAGGAGGAAAACAATGAGAGAATATTAAGAAACATACAGTAAGCTTAAACCCCCCCACTCTTGATCTGTCTCATCAAGGGCAATTTCTTTCACATCTACAGCTTCAAAGCCTTACTTGCTTTCTTTTTTTTTTTAAAGATTTTTTTTTTTTCCTTTTTCTCCCCAAAGCCCCCTGGTACATAGTTGTATATTCTTCATTGTGGGTCCTTCTAGTTGTGCATGTGGGACGCTGCCTCAGCGTGGTTTGATGAGCAGTGCCATGTCCGCGCCCAGGATTCAAACCAACGAAACAGTGGGCCGCCTGCAGCAGAGCGTGTGAACTTAACCACTTGGCCACGGGGCCAGCCCCTTACTTGCTTTTTATTCCCTTCACCTCTGTCTTTTTTCCCCCATCTGTGTTTTTGATATCTAACTTAAACCCAAATTCATCTGTTTGTGCCTACTAGGGAAAAAGGGGCTGTCCAGAACAAAGAACTGTCCTACTTCAGCCACACCAGAGGCTGTAGGAGGGGAATGGTATTAAGGTGTTTCTTTCTTTTTTTTGGTGAGGAAGATTGGCCCTGAGCTAACATCCGTTGTTAATCTTCCTCTTTTGCTTGAGGAAGATTGTTGCTGAGCTAATATCTGTGCCAATCTTTCTCTATTTTGTATGTGGGATGTTGCCACAGCATGGCTTGATGAGTGGTGTGTAGGTCCGCACACGGTATCCGAACCTGTGAACACTGGGCTGCCAAAGCAGAGTGTGTGAACTTGACCACTACGCCACCAGGCCAGCCCCAGGAATGGTATTTCTAAATGAATCTGTAGGCTCTGGTTTCAGGCTTAACTTCTAACAATTCCTTCTTACATTCCCTAGACACTTAAATTTTTTGGTTTCCTCAAAATGATGCTTCTTAAAAGAACTTTCTAAAAATAATAACTCAATAACAAATATTTAGAAGAGCAAAATATCTTACCAGTTGGTTGGGGAAAAACTGGAGGAATGGTCCCAGGTGGTACGGCAGGAGGATAATTTGGAATTAGTGGTGGAGGCAAAGGGAAATTAACTCCTAAGGAACCCTATGGAAGTATTTAAAAGTTATAAGACAATGCAACAAAAAACATCCATAAAGATTAATTACAAATTTAGTAGAGAGGTAATGGACAGTTCTCACCAATTGTTGTAAAGCAAAAAGTGCAGCTTTTTCCTTGGCCTCATTTTCAGAATGGCACTGTGGCCCATGTACCAATAAGCCATTGGATAGTTTTACCTGGCAAACTGTCATCGTCTAAAAAAGAGAATATGAATGTCTATGAAGTTATCTATCTAGGAAGTCGGCCTCCTCCCCCAAAGCTTAGTCTCAACAAGTAGAATGATTTCACCCGACATTCTGTAAAAAAGAATTCAAAAAAGGGCTATCAGTTTAAGTTTTGGGTTGCCATGCAAAAACTTGAGAATTGTTGCTTTATCTTTTAATGTTTACAAAATAAAATGCTCTCTAAGCTAGCTGAAGGGTCAAGCATCCTAAGGCAAAGGAAAGCCAGCAAAACTTTTTTCTTTAGCAAGGGTTGGGAACTAGGCCTTCCACTTATTTTTGTAAATAAGGTTTTACTGGAACACAGCCAAGTCCATTCTTTTCTGTATTGCCTATGGCTGTTTTCACACTATAACTGCAGAGTTGACTAGTTGTGACAGACACTATATGGCCCAAAAAGCCTAAAATATTTCTATCCGGCCTTTCACAGAAAAAGTTTGCTGACCTCTCCTTTATACCATCCTCTAAATAGCAATACTTTGCTAATATGAATTAATGGCCAAAATCTAAAACACTCAGAGGTTCTGACATATTCACATTTAAATTATAACTCTTTACATTCTATATTTTTTTTCTTTACATAAAAGATTAAAAAAATTCTACTTTTCAAAAGGTAGCCATTTTTATATATTATTAGTTTAATCCTACTTTCTGTTTAGGTGAGAATGTATCAAGAACTTAGAAGTGAAAAGGATAAAACTGTCTTTCTCGTAGCCAGTGGTTGTCAAGGCACTGTCTGGGCACCCAAAGGGGTCCCTGAGACTCTTTCTGGGGTCCTTGAGGTCAGAACTATCTTCATAATAATATAATGATGCTATTTACCCTTTTCACTCTCATTCTCTCACAAGTATATAGAGGACAAAAAGTTTATTCATATAGTTTCAGATTCTACGTTGCAAATAACTTTTAAGAAAATACTGCTACTTATATAGTATCAAAGAACATCCACAATTTTATGAAAAGCCTATTAAAATCTCTCCCCTTTTCTAACTATCTATCTGTGTGAGGCCAGATTTTTTTCATATATTTCAACCAAAACAACATATCATAAGAGATTGATGGTAAGAAGCAGATATGAGAATCTCGCTTCTTCTTTTAAGCTGGAGACGGGAAAGATTTGCAAAAATGTAGAGCAATACCACTCTTCTCATTAAATTTTTTTGAAGTTATTTTTAATAAACAATACTTCAAATTTTTCAGTTTTAATTTTTAATACAGTAAATATGGATATAACACAGTAAAGAAAAGTTCTTTGTGGGTCCTCAAAAAAATGTGGGGCTGGGGCTGGCCTGGTGGTACAGCAGTTAAGTTCACAAGTTCCACTTCGGCAGCCTGGGTTCACTGGTTTGGACCCCGGGTGCAGAGATGGCACCGCTCATCAAGCCATGCTGTGGCAGGCGTCCCACATATAAAAAAAAGTAGAGGAAGATGGGCACAGATGTTAGCTCAGGGCCAGTCTTCCTCAGCAAAAAGAGGAGGCTTGGTGGCAGATGTTAGCTCAGGGCTAATCTTCCTCAAGAAACAAAAAGTGTGGAGTTTCTGAGACCGAAAAGTTTGAAATGGCTCTGGTAACGCATAAATGGAACAACCAGAGTGAGAATTAGAAATCTATGGTGTTCATAAAGTAAAAAAAATCAGCCCCATTATATTATTTCTAGCCAAAGACTTTCAGTCAATTTATTTAGGCTCAGTGTTAAAGAACTCATGTAAATGGAACAATTAGTATACTATACCTGTGGTGTTCTAAGAAAGGAGAAATCTGGTTGTGGCATTCCAACAAGAGAACAAATTCGAGAAAGTTCAGTTACTGGTGTGGACACAGGAGGGATGTGGCTGGGAACAGGCCAACACACATTGTCCATAGACTGAGCACTATGGTACTCACTAGCACTGTGAGCCTTGTTCATACAAGATGCTACCAAAAAAGAGAAAAGCACACGTCTATATTAAAAAGTATCTCAAACTATGCAATTATCACAGGGTTTTAGAGAATACAAGCAGGAAACTGTTAAAAGGTGAAAAGAGGAATCTCCCAGGAAGTAAACACAAGAACTATTTAGTATTGTCTAAAATTACTAAGAATTCAATAAGGATTTTTTAGATGACTATAACTGATTAATGATACATGATTATGATAAAGACTTTAAAATATGATAAGTAGCTGACTGCCAAAAATTAACATCTTGAGAGATTAACGACTACATAGTTACGTTACAGGCAAAATTTGAACAAGCAAAGGCTTTCTCGAGCTGGTTTACAATTAACTCCTAAGTTTGGAGGGTTTGGATTCAAAATTTTATCGTACATTCTGAGACTCATGGATGCATGTTTTTGTTGCTCCAAAATGATGCTTCTTAAAAGTTTTTCTAAAATTAAGTCTAAGTACTTTTATATAGAAGATGATTAAAAATTTCTGAAAGTTCATATTCTTTATGATCAACAAACTCACTAAGAGGACAAGAACATACCCCAGTGACAAAAGGATCTGAACCTCTCACTATTAGAGAGTGAGAAAAAAGCTAAGCGGCTTGTCCAAAGTCAAAGGGCTCGTTAGTTCTGTAACATGGGCTGAATTCTGAGCTCTTCACTCTAAGCCGGATGATTTTTTTCATTACATTGAAATAAAGTAAAAGTTACTTTTTTTTTTTAGGATTTTTAATTTTTTCCTTTTTCTCCCCAAAGCTCCCCCCTGGTACATAGTTGTATATTCTTCGTTGTGGGTCCTTCTAGTTGTGGGATGTGGGATGCTGCCTCAGCGTGGTTTGATGAGCAGTGCCATGTCGGCGCCCAGGATTTGAACCAACGAAACACTGGACCGCCTGCAGCGAAGCGCGCGAACTTAACCACTCGGCCACGGGGCCAGCCCCAAAAGTTACTTTTTAAAAATTTTATTATTTATTTTATATTATCATTTTTATTTTATTTATTTATTTATTTTGAGGGAGATTAGCCCTGAGCTAACATCCGCTGCCAATCCTCCTCTTTTTGCTGAGGAAGACTGGCCCTGAGCTAACATCCGTGCCCATCTTCCTCTACTTTATATGTGGGACGCCTGCCACAGCACGGCTTGACAAGTGGTGCCATGTCTGTGCCCGGGATCCAAACCAGCGAACCCCGGGCCACCAAAGCAGAACGTGTGCACTTAACCACTGTGCCACCGGGCCGGCCCCAATAATCATTTTTAAATTACTGAGGAAAAAAACTAGAATGTGGAAATCTTTCCAGGCTAAGGATCTACACAATGAGTATCTGTAACAGATATTTAAGTAATCACAAGAAGACATTTAGGGACTATTGATCTATTAGTTACATTGTTATATTAATATATAATTGACATAAGCATAAAAGTTATACTCATTATTCTTAAGTATATTCTTTTAAAAATAAAAGTAGTTTTATCTTTAAAAAGCCCATGATAAAAAAACCCAAATGAACTGAATTTTTGAAATGATGTTGGTTATTAGTAATAGTACTTAGCTTACTTACTTAATTTCTTATTTTGTTTAGGCTGTGAGGCAGATCCATATTCATCTCTTCTATTAGAGGAAATTTCATTACCAAACTGTTTTATTTCGTTCTTATGGTCCACAGTGTCAAAGCCATCAATTTTTAGAATTTCTTTAAGCATCCGTGTTCCCTTCTGTTTTGAAAATGATTGGTATGGAGATGGTGGGGATAAGGGGAGAAAAGTTAACATCAGAGTTACAGAGCTTACTAATTCTTCTTTTAACAAGTTCCGTTGTTAAAAACTAAGATGATAACTGTATTCAGATAGAGAATATGGAAAATCAATAGCCTAGAGTTAAAAAAAAAATTACCCACATATCCTGGCATAGAAATAATAGTTATCCTTCCACTTAATTTTTTTTTTTAAAGATTAAAAAAATTTTTCCTTTTTCTCCCCAAAGCCCCCCGGTACATAGTTGTGTATTTTTAGTTGTGGGTCCTTCTAGTTGTGGCATGTGGGACGCCGCCTCAGTGTGGCCTGATGAGCAGTGCCATGTCCACGCCCAGGATGTGAACTGGTGAAACCCCGGGCCGCCAAAGCAGAACGTGCGAACTAAACCACTCGGCCATGGGGCAGGCCCCTCTGCTTAGCTTTTGACCAAATCACCTAGAAGTAATGTCTGAAAAGCCAGGAGCTATGGTCTAAAGAGAAAAAAAGAAAAAGATGGTTAAACTGCCCAGGGCAACCTGGTTTTCCTCATAGGATGACAAGAATGATGCAATACACTAGTCTACATGAGAGAAAAGTGTTTTAACAGTTGTATAGGGTATGTACGAACAGCCAACAAGAGTGAAATTACTATAGCACAAAAGCTCCTACAGACTACGAACCATAGCAAATGACTGTGGTGACAAATGCTCTTCACTCGGAGGCTCTTCAAAATGCGATGACTGCACTCCACTTTCTTTGGAGATATTCAAAGATGCTAAAAACTTCTCAATTCCAGGGGTAGGCTAAAAGAATAAACATTTTATGCATGAAGGTAAAAGTACAAGGACACAGAAAAAGCTAGGAGTTTTATATACAAAAATAATATACTTAATTTTCACTCAATCATCTTCCCAGGTGTTAAAGTTTGGGAAGAGAAATTGAATAAATGGTCTTCTACCTTATCAATAGCATTTGTATAACCAGTCACAACCTTTTGGCTTTCTGAGACTTCTGCACTTTCATTTCTCTTCAATAGCTTAATATTACATTTGGTAGGCCCTCCAAACGTCTATAAAAGAGTAAGAATGAGCTTCTTGTGGAAATAAAATTTATAGTTACTACTTAATAATGTTCTAAATAAACTGCTACAACTTTTTTATGTGCTATTCTCCCTTTTGTGTCATAAGAACAAAAGGCCTAAACTTGGATGAGGAAAACAATTACATGTTCATCTTCCTTTCCTTCAATTATGAATGTACGCAATAAACCATTCTAACTCTATTTCAATATAACTGATTTCCTTTCAAATCTTATGTGTTTTATTTTAGCATTAAAAACATCTTTCTGAGAAAGAGTCCACAGTCTTTACCAAAGAGGTCCATGGCACAAAGTTTATGAATCCCTTTTCTAGAAGAAAGGAAATTATAGCATATGAGTTTCAAAAGGAGAGGGCCTTAACAGTCATGTAATTCGACCACTGACTGATATCTAAATATTAATGGGTTCCACTTACTGAGAACCTATTATGTGCCAAATATTCTGGTAAGACATCTTTTATAAATTTAATATATTACTTGTTTTATTATAAGAGATCTAATTTTTTCAAACTCTGCATTAAAATATAATACACACACATAAAATGCACATAAGTGTACATGTTGATTTTTTTAGATTAAAAATTTGTTATTCTTTGATTATAAAATGTATACATACTCCTTATCAAACAGCAGAGACTATACAAAATAAAACATAAATGATCTCAGCTTCCTCCATCAACTTAACTCCACAGAATTAACTGTTAACTTTGTTGATCCATATACTTTCATTGTATATAAGCATAATTTCACATATTTTATAGATATATACTCACACACACATTTATGTATGCAGGTATGTTTCTATTATGTATGTGTGTATGTATGGACCAATTATATAGAGAGACAAATGATCATTTTTTTTTAGGAAGATTAGCCCTGAACTAACATCTGCTGCCAATCCTCCTCTTTTTGCTGAAGAAGACTGACCCTGAGCTAACATCTGTGCCTATCTTCCTCTACTTTGTATGTGGGACGTCTGTCACAGCATGGCTTGATAAGCAGTGTGTAGGTCTGTGCCTGGGATCCGAACTGGTAAACCCCTGGCTGCTGAAGCAGTGTGCAAACTTAACCGCTGTGCAACTGGGCTGGTCCCCAAATGCTCTATTTTTATCTTCATTTTATTTTATTTTTTATTTTTTTTTGAGGAAGATTAGCCCTGAGCTGACACTTGCTGCCAATCCTCCCCTTTTTGCTGAGGAAGAATGGCCCTGAGCTAACATCTATGCCCATCTGCCTCTACTTTATACGTGGGACACCTACCACAGCATGGGTTTTGCCAAGCGGTGCCATGTCTGCACCCGGGATCCAAACTGGCGAACCCCAGCCCGCTGAAGCGGAATGTGTGTACTTAACTGCTGCGCCACGGGGCCGGCCCCTATCTCCACTTTAAAGATGAAGAAATTGAGGCTGTGAGAGGTGTAGAGAATTGCCGAAAGCTACCCAGCTATTAAACAGCAGAACAAGGACTTCAAGTATCTCAAGTTCCAGATCCCAGACTCTACCTGTGCAACCTTCCAGCCAAGTGACTGTCAGGTTTTAGCAACCCTCATGCAACACACCTCATGGATTTGGTTGAAAGGGCTGCAAAATTCAGTCAGATGCCACAGAGCCACCAAATGCAATCAAAAGTTTTTTAAGAAAGCTTACCTGCTTATGTGACATTTTTTGTGACCGACTCTCTGTTTTAGGACTTTTACACTCTTCTTTAACTAGAAACAAAAAAAACAGAAATTTTGGTAAGTGAAAGAACTTGCTGCACACCAATTAAATTCACCAAATATTTACTATAGCAAGGAACTGTGTTAGAGTCACATAACTCCAAGAAGAAAAAGGCCCCGATTTTGAGGAGTCTTATAATCTAGATGAGGGGTAGGAGAGATATTCACAGATAAAAACAACAAGGGAAAAGGAAAAGTGGCTTCTAACTGAGCTTTGAAGGCTGGTAGGTTTCCAAAGGGCAGAATAGGAGGCTAAGTATTACAGGCAAAGGAAATAATAGGAGAAAAGTCACGGAAGCAGACAGCAGGTAATGTGTTTATGGAACTCTAAATAGACCAGATCCACTGGAGGTTAAGGAGTATAGTGGAGCTTAATTGAATTAGAGAAGTAGGTTGGAGCCATAATCTGCAAGGTTTTGAAGACCAGGGAATTAAACTGGTAGGCAACGGACAATCAATCACAGAAAGGTTTTGAGCAGGTAGTGATGTGATCAGAATCGTGCCTTAGGAAGATTAAAATACAGCAGTGGCTTATTGCATAGACAGAAGGAAAGCGAGACACCAATTAGGAAGCTATTTTAGTATTCCTGTTAAGGGGAAACTGGGGGAATGGTAGGGGAAATGAAAAGGATGAATTAGAAGAAGGAAGAAAGGGAGGGAAGAAAGTAGGAAGGAAGCAAGGAGGGAATAAGGGAGGGAGGTAAGAAAGGGTGAGGAAAGAAGTAGGGGGAGAGGGTGGGGGGAGGGAAAGGATGGGATGAGAGAGGAGGGAAGGAAGGGAGAAAGATGGAAAGAGAAGGGAAGAGAGGGAACAGAGAGGGAGGAAAAGAAAGGGGAAGGGAGAGGAGGAAGGTAATGGAGGCAAGGAAGAGAGGAAAGGGAGGAAGTAATCTTGCAAAAAGCAGCAAAAGAAAAAGTGAGTTTGATATGTATGGACATTCAACCTTTGTTGAGACATACAGACAAGAAAGCTAACTGGAATCCCAGATAATGCAAATAGTTTACACATATTTATGCAAATAATAATTTAAAGAAAAATCACAATGCATTTCAATTAAATAATTTTTAAGCTATATTTATAGATTTATAGGAACATTAATCCAAATTAACTTAAAATATAGAAGAACCAAAAATAACTTATAGATGTTGTTGCAAAAATACTCTACAGTTATCAAATTGAACCAAAATTATAAAACCACAAAATTTTTTTTGAAAATAGCTTTTTGGAAAAATATTTTATTTTTTCATTTTTGAGGAAGATTAGCCCTGAGCTAACTGTTGCCAATCTTCCTCTTTTCGCTGAGGAAGGCTGGCCCTGAGCTAACATCCATGCCCATCTTCCTCTACTTTATAAGTGGGACGCCTACCATTGCATGGCATGCCAAGTGGTGCCATGTCTGCACCCGGGATCTGAATCCTGGGTCGCCGAAGTGGAACGTGCGCACTTAACTGCTGTGCCACTGGACCCGCCCCTAGAAAAATATTTTAAAAGACTACTCCCATTATACCACATACTATATACTATATACTATATTAATATATAAATACAAAAAATACCATGCATATATTAAATATAATAAATCAGACTCAGGATTGTGCACTTCCTCTGCTGGAAAGCTCTTCACTAAGCTTTTTGCATAGCTTATCCCATTCCACTCCCTTTTTATTTGGGCCTCTGCTCAAACGTTAAGTCCTCAGAGAGGCATTCCTTGACTGCCGTATTTAAAATAGCACCCTATCACTCTTTCCTCTTAATCTGCTTTATTTTTCATCATAACACTTATCATTACTACAGATTATGGAATTTATTGTTTGTTTGCCTATTATCAGTCTCCACCTTAGAGTATAAAGTCCATTAGGCCAGAAATCTTGTCTGTCTTGTTCGCTCATATATTCCTAGCACCTAGAACAGTACCTTGCACATAATAGCTCAATAGGTAGCAGTTGTATAAATAAAAGAATGAATAACAAATGAATCATATTTTGAGCCTAATGAGCAATTGGCTGCAATTTGGGAATACTTTGATCAAGAGAAGAGAAAAAGTAACTTCAAGATGACGATTCTCATGTCTGCATCTGCATTCCCTACTGTGCCTGGAACACAGTAGACCCTACTAAAGCAATGAAAAGAGTAAAACTATATAAATTATGTAAGGGAATATTAACAACAAAATATTTGTACATATTTTTAACAAAAATCTGTAATATAGTTTGGACTAATTTAATTGGCAAGTGTTTATACACAAAAAAGTAGGATTACTCTAAATAAAATTTATCTCAAAAAGTAGTTAGTGAGGGGACATCAGCAAAAATGTCACAGTAAGAATCTCTGAAAATTCTCTCCTCCATAAAAGCAATGAGAAAATGGGCATAAATTACCAGAATCCAAATTTTCAGAGCTATGAAAGTTAATCAAAGGCTTGCAGCAATCCAGGGAGTGTTTACTCCAGAAAAAGGCTGAATCTCGGTTAGAACAGTGATCTTTGTGGCATTCTAATTTGCCGTAGTCCCATTCCCCACTCTCCAGTTCCATGTAGCCCTCAAAAACAACAGCCGGTATTTTTGGTGGAAACTAATAGCCTGGCTGCCACCAGAGAGATCAGAATGAGGCTACAGCTCTTTCAAAGTTAGTCCCAACATTCTCTGAGGTCAGTATTACCATGATGTCAAAACCAAAGAGAACACAAGAAAGGAAAATTTAAAATATCCCTTATGAATACAGATACAAAAATCCTCAACAAAATACCAGCAAATCAAATCTTGTAGCACATACAGAGGATTATATACCATGGCCTAGTGGGGTTTATCCTAGAAATACAAGGTTGGTTCAACATATGAAAAACAATGGAATACACCATATTAATTGAATAAAGGACAGAATCCATATGGTTACCTCCATAGACACAGAAATAGGATTTGACAAAATCTAACATCCCTCCAAGAAAACAACCACCACCTAGGAACAGAAGGGGACTTCCTCATCTTAATGAATGGCATCTACCGAAACCCTACAGCTAACATTACACTTAATGCTGAAAGATAGAAAGCTTTTCCCTGAGATCAAGACAAGATAAGGATGTTCACTCTTACCACTTCTATTCAATATTGTACTGGTGGTTCTAGCCACAGAAATTAGGCAAGAAAAAGAAATAAAAGGCATCCAGATTATATAGGAAGAAATGTGATTATCTCTATTTTCAGAAGTCACAAAAAAATTAGGGCTAATTAACAAGTTCAGTAAGACGGTCGGATACAAGATCAATATACAATAGTCAGTTTTATTTCTATAACTAGCAATGAACAATCCAAAAAAAAGAAATTCCATTCCATTCCAACTGAAAACAGCACCACTGACAACAGCATTAAAAAGAATAAAATACATAGGAATAAATTCAACCAAAAAAGTGTAAGACTTGTATACCGAAAACTACAAGACATCACTGAAAGAAATTATAGAAGACTTACACAATGGAAAGACATTTTGTGTTCACGGATGGGAAGCCAATATTGCTAAGATGCCAATACTACCCAAAGTGATCAACAGATTCAACGCAATCCCTATAAAAATTCCAGCTGCCATTTTTGCAGAAAGAGACAAGCTGATCTGAACATTCATATGGAAATGCAAGGGACCAGAACAGATAAAACAATCTGGAAAAAGAAAATCAAAGTTGGAGGAACAAAAACTTCCCAATTTCAAAACTTATAACAAAGCAATAGCAATTAACATGGTGTGTTGTTTGCATAAAGATGGCATACAGATCAGTGGAATGGAACTGAGATGCCAGAAATAAACCCATACATGTATGGTCAATTATTTTTTGACAAGAGTGCCAAGAGAATTCAATGGGGGAAATAAAAGTGTTTTAGCAAACAGTGCTGGGACAACTAGATACTCACATGCAAAAGAATGAATATGGACCCCTACCTCATACCATATACAAACACTCAAAAATGGAAAAAAGACCTAAATTTAAGAATTAAAACTATAGGGGCTGGCCCCGTGGCCGAGTGGTTAAGTTTGCGTTGCTCTGCTGCAGGCAGCCCAGTGTTTTGTCAGTTCGAATCCTGAGCGTGGACATGGCACCGCTCATCAAGCCACGCTGAGGCAGCATCTCACATGCCACAACTAGAAGGACCCACAACTAAGAATATACAACTATGTACCGGGGGGCTTTGGGGAGAAAAAGGAAAAAAAAAAAAAGAAAAAAAAAAGAATTAAAACTATAAAACTTAGGGCCAGCCCTGTGGCCAAGTAGTTAAGTTCGTGTGCTCTGCTTCAGTGGCCCAGGGTTTTGCCAGTTCACATCCTGGGCACAGACATGGCACCGCTCATCAAGCCATGCTGAGGCGGTGTCCCATGTAGCACAACCAGAAAGACCTCCAGCTAGAATATACAACTATGTACTGGGGGGCTTTGGGGACAATAAGGAAAAAAAAAAGAAGATTGGCAACAGATGTTAGCTCAGGTGCCAATCTTTAAAAAACAAAACAATAAAACTCTTAGAAGAAAACATAAGTATAAATCTTTGTAACCTTGGATTAGGCAATGGATTCTTATTTATGACACCTAAAGCAAAAGCAACCAAAGAAAAAGTAGAAAAAAATAGGTAAATTGAACTTGATCAAAATTTAAAACTTGTTTTTCAAGAACACTATAAAGAAAGTTAAAAGACAATCCACAGAATGAGAGCATATATTTGCAAATGAACTACTGAATAAGCATTTAGTATAAGAATACATAAAGAACTATTGTAATTCAAGAATAAAAAGACAAATAACCCAATTTAAAAATGAACAAAGGATCCAAATAGACATTTCTCCAAAGAAGATATACAAACAGCCAATAAGCACATGAAAAGATGCTCAATGTTGTTAATCATTAATGAATTGCAAATGAAAACCACAAGGAGGCTCCACTTTACATCTACTAGGATGGCTATAATAAAAAAGATGGACAATAACAAGTGTAATGGAGGATGTGGAAAAACTGGCCCTCATATACTGCTGCTGGGAATTAAAATGGTACAGTCATTTTGGAAAACAGTTTGGTAGTTCTACAAAAAGTTAGACATAGAGTCAAGACATGACTCAGTAATTCCACTCCTTTGTATATACTCAGGAGAATTGCTCACATATGTTCACACAGAATCCTGTACATGGATATTCACAGCAGCATTATTCATGATAGCCCCAAAGTGGAAACAATACAAATGTCCATCAATGAATGAACAAAGAAAATGTGCAATGGAATATTATTCAGCCAAAAAAAGGAATGAAGTACTGATACATGCTACAACATAGATGAACCTTGAAAACATTATGCCAAGTGAAGGAAAGCCAGTCACAGAAGGCCACATATTTTATGATTCTATTCATATGAAATGTCCAGAATAGGTCAATCCATGGAGGTGGAAAGTAAATCAGTGGTTGCCAGGGGCTGGAGGAATGATTGCTAATAGGTATGGTATTTCTTTTTGGGGTGATGAAAATTTTCGAAACTCAGATAGTAGCATAGGTTGTACTACTTTATGAAAATACCAAAAAACTCTAAAATGATGAATTTTATGGTATGTGAATTATAACTCAGTAAAGCTATTAATTAATAAAAATAAAAGGAAGCAGTTAGCACTTTTCCAGAATATACTTTTCCTACTTAAAACTTACATTTTCTGTGAGGCTCATGTTTTCTTTGCTGACATTTAACACTGTTGTCATTAAAGCCAGATTTATGATGCTGAGTTACTTGACTGATTTCTTGAGGTAGAACTGCACCCTGAAAGTTAAAATTCTTATAAATGATTTAAATAAACTCTTAATGTTATAACTACTTCTTTTCCTCAATGTTTAATAAATACTTTATTATTTTTATAAAAGTTACATAGCTCAATAGAAAAAAATTTAAGTAACAGAGAAAAGTATAGAGAACTTAACCAAATTCCACCACCCAGAAACAACCATTATTAACATAATAATCATCACTCCAGATGTTTCTCTATGCATTACTTAAATAGCAAGATACACAGAAAACTATCATTTTACAAAAATGCTACTTTCAATAGAATTAAATCTAACTTTGCTTTAAGTTAATACAGAAACTAAAGAAAAGATTTAACTTCAGGTAAACGTTTCTTTACAATAGAAATATCAGCCTCCAAAGATCCCTCTAGATTTGCTTCAAAATAATTCTATCTCTGTGGTGGGGAGGTTGGGAAATGAGTGGGTGTTATAGAAGAAATAGGGTTGGACGAGCGCAAGGCAAAGGATGGGTACTTGTGGGTTCATTATACTATTCTCTTCGCTTCATGATTTTTTTTTTTTGAGGAAGATTAGCCCTGAGCTAACTACTGCCAATCCTCCTCTTTTTGCAGAGGAAGACTGGCCGTGAGCTAACATACATGCCCATCTTCCTCTACTCTATACGTGGGACGCCTACCACAGCATGGCTTTTGCCAAGCGGTGCCATGTCTGCACCTGGGATCCCAACTGGTGAACTCTGGGCCGCCGAGAAGCAGAACGTGCAAACTTAACCGCTGCGCCACTGGACTGGCCCAACACTTCATGATTTTAAAAATTTCCATTAAAAGGTTTTTGAAAATTCATCATTTCTGTCTGTTATAAAAATTGAGGATATTAGCCCTTCCACATCCCTTCCCCCAATACCTGATTTCATCAATTAATGTTTATATTGTCAAGGTTTTCAAATGATGGAAGACTACTACCAGATGGCAAGACTGACTATAAAGCTACAGTAATTGAGACAGTGCATGAACAGAAAGAATTAGAAAATGGCATGAGTAAGTTTCATATAAAGATCACATCAGATCCTTTTGTTTTCTGATAGGGAAAGGAGGCCTGAAAGCAAAAAGAGACAAAATTTGCCACAGATAGTGGGAAGAGGAAACAAAAGCAGAGGCTGGAGATGGTCAACACAAATTAATCATTTCACAATTTTGCTTTTGGTGAGCCCTATTTATTTTCTTCTGAGCACAGACAAATAAACACCAGGTGCAAAGACACATCATGTTCTATTTGGCAGTGGGCATGTTCCCAAATAGCTGTGATATGCACCAGAGTGTGAAGGCAGGTCCAACGAACTCATATGCACAGGAACACCCAGGGCTCTTTAGTCTTGGAGAGTCAAAAGGGCCAAGAGATTTCTATCTGCATGGCACAGTGGCTGGTGGGATTTTGGGCTACAGCGGTACATTATAGGGGAATGTGACTCTAAGGTAGGGAATTAGAATATCGGATCAATAGATAGGTAAGAACGAATATTGTGTATCTAGTATGTGACAGGCATGGTAAGATGTACTTTGCATCGATTATCTTAATATCATTATAAAAATGCTACAATCATAAAAATGCTATGGGGTATTTTGATTCCATTTTATAGTTGAGTAAACTGAGGATCAAAGTGATAAATTAATTTGGTTATAGAACTAAATAATAGGAGAGCTGACATTGGAGTTCTAAAACTCATGTTCACAGTACCATTTCAGAGAAAAAGTGTGCCATAAATTTAATTAGAAAATACTCTAGTTTTGAGTATAGTTTTTTTGTTGTTCTATTTGATACTTAAAGCTATTTGTGTTAGTCACATTATCATATTTTGCCAATAAACGCTTGAATTTTTTTTTTCAAGATTTTATTTTTCTTTTTTCTCCCCAAAGTCCCCCAGTACATAGTTGCATATTTTTAATTGGGGGTCCTTCCAGTTGTGGCATGTGGGACGCTGCCCCAGCATGGCTTGACAAGCGGTGCCACATCCATGCCCAGGATTCAAACTGGTGAACTCCTGGGCTCCCGAATCGGAGCACATGAACCCAAACACTCGGCCATGGGGCTGGCCCCAACACTTGAATTTTTCTTTAAAGACTTTTTTTAAAGAGCAGTTTTAGGTTCACAACAAAACTGAGAGGAAGGTACAGAGATTTCCCACATACCCCATGCTCCCACACATGCATAGCTTTCCCCATTATCAACATCCCCCAGTAGAGCGGTATATTTGTTACAGTTGATGAACTCACATTGACACATCATTATCACTCCAAGTCTATAGTTTACAGTGGGTTCACTCTTGGTGTTGTACATTCTATGGCTTTGGACAAATGTATAATGACATGTATCTACCATTACAGTATCATACAGAGTATTTTCAGTGCCCTAAAAATCTTCTGTGCTCTGCCTATTCATCCCTCCCTTTCCCCCTAACTCCTGGCAACCACTGATCTTCTTACTGTCCCTATAGTTTTACCTTTTCCACAAGCTTGAATACTTTTTTTTTTATTATGTTGAGTTCTCTAGAATCTGCTCATCAGATGAATACCAGACTGCTTATTAATGTTTCGTGGATATAAGTGTTATACATGGTGGCTCATAATTCTTGGAACATACAGGAGATAAAACATGAGAGTTTTCAGGAAATATAAATAATGAAACAGCATCCAGTAACAGGAGATGCATGTAGAAGATTCTGAGGAAATATACTATCAACTGTTGAGTTCCATCTCAAGGAGACAAGTGGTAACATAACTAGTAGCCCTTGACTGAGACCTAGGGGAATTTTGGCAGTGAGAGAGGAAAGGGCATCCTAAGTAGAAGGAACGATAAGAACACATAATCTAATATAGGAATTATCTGTTTGTGGGAAAGAGAAAATAAAGAGACCGATTTGACTGGAATAGACCATTTTACACAATAGTTGGACATACTCTATACGAGAATTAGGTGGAGTTAGATTACGAAAGGCTTAAATATTAGTTTAAGTTGTAGTTGAATTCCAGTGGTACTAAACAGGGACCCTTATACATAGCAGAAATTTGAATAACACTATTTTAGGGCTGGAAAAGATCTCCGAGGTCACCTAAGTCGAATGTCTTAATTTTGTACATGAGGCCACTGAGGCCCAGGGAAATTAGATTTGCTTAATTTGAGTCACAAGATCTGATTTCCCGATTCTGAGTCCAATGCCAGATTTGTCACACCACACTGCCTTAGGGCATAAACTGAGTTCAAACCCAGGAGCTCTGCCTAATTACTTTGCCCTAATATGCCACAGGTGAATGGATCTTTAGGAAAGATTAATCAGGCACTACTATGTAAGAAGAACTAGAAAAGAAAGAGATAAGAAACAGGAAGCACAGAAAGGAGGGTAGTCTAGGCCTAGGATGACAACCTAAGGTCCATCTGTGGGAATTGAGAAGAAGTAAACAGATGTGAGGTCTCATTGCAAAAAAATATTAGAGAGAATGAGCAAACATTTTTGACTCCATGCTTTTCAGATTATGTGCTTGGAGAGATGGCAGTATTAGAAAAAAAGATAGAAGAGGCCATAGGCAAAGTCAATTCTGAGACATCTTATGGTTGAGGTGACAGTGGGGTATCCATCTATACCTGTCTTCTAGAAAGTCAGAGACATCAGGTTAGATCTTGTTTGAGAGGTTGGAATCAGAGACATAGATTGAGTGGTAATCAGCAGAGAGGTAAGAGCCAAAGTCACCAGTCAAGCAATAAGGTAAAAAGGAAAAGAAAACTATCGTTGAGTTTTGGGAGTTGAGTCCCCACTGAAAGGCTGGAAGAGTAGAGGTTAATAAAGAAGTTGAGGGGGCCAGTCCCGGGGTGGTTGAGTTCGTGTGCTCCGCTTTGGTGGCCTAGGGTTTTGCCAGTTCGGACGGATCCTGGGCAAGGACATGGCACCATTCATTAGGCCATGCTGAGGCGGTACAACCAGATGACCTACAGCTAGAACATACAAGTACGTACTGGGGGCTTTGGGAATAAAAAGAAGAAAAAAAAAAAAGATTGGCAACAGTTGTCTAGCTCAGGTACCAATCTTAAAAAAAATAAAAAAAATAAATAAGTTGAACAAATAGGGAAAAACAAGAGGGGACTCAGGGTAATGTTCCCCTTTTTTTTAACAAACTTTTTCTTTTAAGATTTTATTCTTTTCCTTTTTCTCCCCAAAGCCCCCTGAGATATAGTTCTATATTCTTCGTTGTGGGTCCTTCTAGTTGTGGCTTGTGGGACGCTGCCTCAGCGTGGCTTGATGAGCAGTGCCATGTCCGCGCTCAGGATTCGAACCAACGAAACACTGGGCTGCCTGCAGCAGAGGGCGCGAACTTAACCACTCGGCCACGGGGCCAGCCCCTAATGTTCTCTTTTATAGCAAAACTCCTTGAAAGAACTGCCTATATTTGCTGCCTCTAATCTCTCTCCTCCCCTTCTCTCTTAAACGTACTCTAATCAGTATTTCATTCCTATCACTCTACTGAAACTGCTCTTGTAATGGTTCCTAGTGACCTTTATGTGCTAAACTCTATGGTCAATTCTCTGTTTTCATGTTAATTGATCCATCAGCAGCATTTGACCAAGTTGAAAACTCTGGTCTTGACATTCATTCTTCACTTGGCATCTAGACACCGCCCTTTCCTGGTGTTCTTCCTGTCTCATTGGCTGTTCCTTCTCAGTCTTCTTCATCAGTTTCACCTAATCTCTCTGACTCTTTAAGGATGGAATTCTCTATGGCTAAGTGATTCGACTTCTTCTCAATCTACATTCACCTCTTTAGATATACAGATACACACACACACACACATATAAATATGATGACTCCCATATTCTCTCTCCAGCTTGGGCATCCTCCATAACTTCAGACTCAATGTCTAACTCTACATCTCCATTCAAATACTCAACTGTCCAACTCTCTATTTCCACTTAAATATTTAATATACATCTCAAACTTAACCATGTCCAAAACTGAACTCCTAATCTTCTTCTACAAAGCTACTTGACCCGCAATATTCCACAACTCAGTTAACAGCCATTCTATCCTTTCAGTTACTCAGATCTTAAAAGTGACATCCTTTAATCCATTCTCTCTTTAACTCCCATATCCAGTTCATCATCAGCTGGCAATCCCTTTCAAATATGTCTAGAATTTGACCACTTCTCACAGGCTCCTACTACCCTGGTCCAAGTCAAGATCAACTCTAACTTGATTTCAGTAGTCTCCTAATTAATTTCTATTTCCATCCTGGCTCCTCTGCATTCTATTCTCAACATAGCAGGCTTGATAGTATCAAGATAGAGTGATACTATTAAAAGGTAAGTCAGATCATGTCACTCTGCAGCTCAAAACGCTCCACTGATTTCCCATCTTGTTGAGTAAAAGCCAATGTCCTTAAATTGCCCAGAAGGTCCTGCATGGTATTGTGTCACCTAACTACATTTCCCACAATTCACCCTACTGATTCAATCATAATGGTCCTCTTTTCTCTTCCTTCAGTATGCTAGGGATGGTTCCCATCAAGAGGGCCTTTGAATTTGTCTGGAATACTCTTCCCTCAGATATCTATGTCCCCTACCCCTCATTTCATTCAAATATTTGCTCAAAGGTTATCTGATCATTCCATTTGAAACTGCAAAACCTCCCCTCCCCTTCCCCTGAAATTCCCTATCCTCTTTCTTGTAATTTTTCTCAAACTTATATATTATCATCTAATATATCATGCAATTTACTTATTTACTGTCCTCTCCTCCTTGGAATACTAATTGTTTGAGGGCCAGGATTTTTGTTTTGTTTACAGCTATATTCTCACTGCATAGAACAACGCCTGGCATATGGGAGGTACTCCATAGATACGTGTTGAATGAATGAATAATAACAAAGCACTCCTGAAGAATGAGTGGTTAGCAGTAACAGAGAGAGGAAAAGAGGGTTTGAAAATCTGGATATGGATTACACTTAGGTAGAAAGAATTATAGATGATGTAAGGAAAATTTATAATAGCTTATTGGCATAGGAGACCTGTGTATTTTGTCACTCTCATTTTTTATGTTTATTTTACCATCATTCCCTTTGCTATTTTCCCCCCTCTAGCTCTGATAACACTATTATCACTAGAGGCCATTAGAATAAATGAGGTTCACATAGTATAGGCTATTGGTTTATAAACCTGAGAGAACATTCCTTCTCGAACTAAGCTGAGAAGATTGGTCAGTAACTAGCAAAACATGTAGTAGGAATTCATTCCTTTAATTCTTCCTTTTTTTAATTTGAGTCTATCCTTTTAGCAGAATTTCTTTCCTCTTCTTAATCTCTAGCAAGAATGTGTATTTGCTCATTCATATTTAAGACAACCAACTGCCAGCATAAAGCTACACATTCAAGTGGAAATGAATAAGTTAATGAGTGCCCTTAAGGCCTTTGTTGAATTTAAAATACAGTCACATGTGCTGCATAACGATATTTTGGTCAATGATGGACTGCATATACAACAGTGGTCCCACAAGATTAGTACCATAGAGCCTAGGGGTGTAGTAGGGTGTACCATCTACGTTTGCGTAAGTACATTATGACGTTTGCACGACAAAAATGCCTAATGACATATTCCTCAGAACGTATTCCTGTCGTTAAGCGATGGCTGACTGTATCGTTACTATGATTTTGTAAACAACTAAAAAAAAGTCCAAAATTGATTTAAAAAGAAAATTATGTATATTCTCACTGACTGGTCCAAAAACTTTTATATATGGCTGAAGAGAATTATGAAAATTCATGATCAAAACTGTTATTTCTATTCTATGAGATTTCAGGAGAAGATTAATCATTGCATACCTGAAAGAGAAATATAAAAAGTATATTTTTTAACATTAAATGTCCATCAAACAAGGTATACTAACCTTCTCTTGTAGACTTGGCTGAAAGTGCTGAACCTTTCCGGATCCCTGTAAGGACTGCCAAATGCTGCAAAACTCATCATCATCTTTAGTAGGTACCTGGCAAAACACAAAAAAATTCTTAAGGAACTGAAACGTGAAAAAATAAAGATTCCTTAAAAAAATCAAATAATTTATTCATTAAAGTTATGTAGTGGTAGGATACTTAACTTTCATTATCTGAAATTCCAGTTGTTTTTTTCTAGAGCTCAGCATAATAATAATAAAAGTATTTTATTGGAGTGAAAATGGTCTTCTTCATATGTAATTTTTTGAACAGTTTTCTTGAAAAGTATTTAAAGCATAACAAACGCTTCAAAAGATTACACGGAATCAATATTGCTACTAACAGATTTCTTTTGTCTTCCAAAGCACTGACATATTATCTCATTCAAACTAACGTTTGACGATTTTATTTTTAAAATCTTCACCTTACACAAAACTAATCTAATAGATTAAAAAATCAGCTATTACTTACGGAGAACTGATTTCATCCAGATTAAAACTGTGGAAAAATATGCACCAAAATTTAACACGGTTACCTATGAGATTTGAGAGGATTTCTGCTTCTCTTTCCTTTGTTATTATCTACTTATCTGTGTTTTCTAATTAGTCTACAATAAACATGTATTAATTGCATTAAAGAGTGTGGTTAAGATTTGGCGCCATGGAATTAAATAAAGTGTCTCACACAAAGCAATTCAGTTTTTCCCAGGAAGATGAAATAAAGGAAATAACCCAGGAGCTGCATGGTGGAAACTTGAAAATTGCTTATGATTAACATGATGTAGTCTTCTCCCTTTTATCTTTCAAAATTGTCATTTCATAGCAGATACATTTGGGTTATATAAGAAAAAATTAAAAACCTTTTTAAACAGATATTCCCAAGCTCATTATTTAAATAAATGAATTTCTTCTTTAATATAACTACAATTTTATTACAGAAGTAAAATGCTATCAATAGTATACTAGCCTATTAGCTGAAAACAAATCTGGAACTGACTCAAATCAAAACTTTTTAAAAAGCTAACTTGAATTAGGTCGCTTACAAAGTCTGCCGGCGATTTGTAATGGGGGTGGAGAGAAATTAAAGACTGAGAGTCTTACTTGAGTAGGAACAAAAAGTGATTGAGGGGAATGGTTCAGGCCTCCCAAATGCCCAGAGGAAACTGAGGAAGCTGAGCTGTACTGATTCACAGCTGGTTGTGGTTTCACAACGGCCGTCAACTTCTGATTTCCAGTTTCAGAGCGACTCCCATGAGAAAGGTTCACCAAGGCACTTGTCGGCAGTCGATAACCTCTACCAGGTGAACATCTAAAAGCAAAAGTTATATCAAGATCAGAGGGAAATAATACTAAATCTGCTAGGGAGCAGAAGAATCAAGTAATTTTTGGGTGGACAACCCATAATCCATAATCTGAATTAATAAATATCACTTTTAAATTCAGTTCAGGAACTTGAAATCATAGAAAGATCTCAATTTATAAGATGATACATTTCTGAAAGTTTCCAAATAGACTATTCAGTGCTATGAAGTGGGGAGAAAAGACTATTCTAGAGGTATGGTTCTGGAAGTGCGAATGTGTGTTAGTTTGCCCTCAGAATGCTTGCAACATAACAACTAACTAAAAGTTTATGAATTAAATGTTAGACTTCTTTAAAAAATTGGTTTGTACCATCTGGGCTACGAAAGCGCAGGAGCTACCGGAGTGTGGAGCCATTCTTAGTGTGGCTCTACCCACACAACAGGGCAAAGGTTAGCTGTGATCACATTTGTCTCTGGATCAACTGTTGAGTCCAGCCCTTTTTTATCCTCATCTTCCCATCTTAAAGTCCTGGACCTGGCTTATGAGACAAGTATTTGTGGTTTCCTTCCTTCCTGGCCTGATAAGTATTAGATATTAAAATAAGGCTTCTCGTGTCAAAAGTTTTCACCTCTATCACCTATTTTTTTCTCTCTGAGAATACAATTTCCTTATATTACAAGATCATGGAGAAATAGAATTCTTTTATGAGAAGTCTTTTTAAGATTGCTAGATGGGGCCAGCCCTGTGGCCGAGGGGTTAAGTTCGTGCACTCCACTGAGGCGGCCCAGGGTTTTGTTGGTCCGAATCCTGGGTGCGGACATGGCACCACTCATCAGGCCAGGCTGAGGTGGTGTCCCATATGCTACAACTGGAAGGACCCACAACTAAGAATACACAACTATGTACTGGGGGGCTTTGGGGAGAGAAAGCAAAAAAATAAAGTCTTTAAAAAAAAAAAAGGATTGCTAGAAAATACTTTTGTGAGAATTATGCTTAAAGATTCTGCATTATAGAAATGAATATACTGTAGGCAGGTAACCTTTTACACAGCTCTCTATCCCTCAAGAAATTCACTGCCTCTACCTAGAAGGGGAAAAAAAGAGACTGAGAAAAAAAAAAAAGTTAATCATCTTCAAAACATACTTTCAAAGTAATCGGGCTAAGGTTACTGGTAATCAAACATTCTCATGAAAAATAAAATCAGATATGGGACTCAGACTCCACTGTTGCATATGAAGAGTACAGACAGGATAGTCTTTGGGCAACAGGCACATTCAAATTGCAAAACAATAATAGCTTTCTGAAGGTGATCACTTGGTATAAGGACTGAAGATTGTGATTTTATGCAAAGAGGCTAAACAAGCATAATCGATTTTTTATTTTAATTACCCACTAATCAAAATAGAGGAGAAAAAGAAACTAAGCTAATTTCAGTTCAGTTTTCTAATTGGTTTTCAGAAGAGAGAAAGGAAAACTGGTAAGGATTTCATTTAATCCTGACAATAACTTAGTGAAGTATGTATCTTCACCAAAAATGAGGAAATTGAGAGTCAAAATGCTTTTAACTGACCTACCCAAGGTAACACAAAGCTTAAGTGGGAGAGCTCACCCTTTCTAATATTCCACGGTGCCTCTTACTCTATCATGATCTTTTTTCCTGCAACTTTAAACTTTCTATTAGTGTTCCCCCAAAACAGACTTGCCTAAGTCTCACCCGTGTTAAACTAAAAACAAACAAGACAATCCTCTTCCTTTAAACCTTCTAACTTCCAGTTATTGTTTCTTCTCTTCATAGTCGAACTTCTCAGAGTTCAGCTCAATCTCCTGCCTCCATTATTACATCTGCCATTCACTCCTCAAACCACCACAATCTAGCTTGAGCAGCCACAACTCTGCTAAAACAGGTGGCAAAGACTTATAACACGTCACTAAATTCAAAGACTGTTTCTACTCCTCAAGTTATTTAACCACTAAAAAAATGCAAATCTGATCATGGCACACCTCTGATTCTGATGGTTTTACATTGCTTTGAGGATGAAGACCAAGAAGATACTAAGATCCCTAACATGTCCTGAAAGTTGGCTTACAAGTTCCTGCACAGTGTGGTCCTTGCTTTTCTCTCTTACTCTAATCTTACGTAGTTGCTGAAATTCAGACACACTTGCATTCTTTCAGTTTTTTTGAATGACTGAAAATGTCCTTTGTTGCATATTCTATTCCCTCTTCCTGACCACGTGTCACTCTTCCTCCCTCTTCCCCCAGTTAATTATTATTCATTCTTTAAGTCCCATCTTACATATCACTTCCTCAAGAAAGTTTTTCTGGAACTCTCAGGACAGGTCATACTCTTATAGAAACCTGAACTTCTCCTTCCCAGCACTTGTCACATTTTAATTAAATAATACCGTAATCAGTTACTTAATTATCTCCCTCACTAAAATGAAATCTCCATGAGAGTAGAAAGCATGTCTGACATTCACTGTTACACTGCCAGTAGCAAGTATGATGTCTCACACATAACAGGAATTCAAATCGTGGACAAATAAGTAATGTAAAGTCAATGGCCACATGGAGATCTTCACAAAGTATAACTATCATCTTAAACACAAACCTTATTGTTAAGCCTCCAGGAAATTCTTCATCAAATAATACTTCAAATAGTACATCAGCTTCTCTATTAGCTGTTAAAAAAAAGAGAAAGATTTAAAAATCACATTACAAAAAACCAGCATATAACTTTGTGGCGTGTAAGAAGCATTACAACTATCAAAAAACAGTGTGGGGGAATACAGACAGTAAATGAAAAGGAAATAAGCTCACAGATTACCTTACTGGTATTAATTTAAGGTAAAATAATAATATTTAAAATTAAATGCTGTGAGGATTAATTAGACTTTTCTCACTGCTTTTGTATATGTTTGAAATTATTCATAATAAGAGCTAACAGAAGAGATAATTTTGCAATTTGCAGTTTAGAGGGTCTTGCATTAAGATAGACAAAAGACAATGAAGATTTGAAAACATGGCAGTAATGAGAGAAATAAACTAGAGAGAATAGATACATCATTAGATAGAACTGGCAGGAGTTCGTGACTTGTGGTGATAAAAAGGATGGAGATGCCAAAGATGATTCCAAAGTTCTGGCTGAGATGACTTGGTAGATTACAGATGTCATAATTGAGACATGAGGCACATGGGAAAGACAGTGGTGCAATCAACTCAGAGAGAAGCAGAGAAGAATAAATTTGGCAGAGAGCATGATGAGACATATCTGAGGAGATTAAATTTACCAAAAACACCAAGGTAAAGTGAAGTAATTAGCTATAATAAAGTTTTGAATTCTAAGCTCAAATTAATAATAAAGTTTACCATATAACTTCAGAATTGACTCGCTCTTTCTCTCCATCCTCTTTCTATTCTGTTGGTTGTGTTTCTCTGGAGAACCCCGACTAATACAATATCTGATCCCATGCTAGCCCGTGGTAGGGGTGAGCGGATGTCTCTCCCATCCCCAGGCTCTTGTTGCCCAGTTGCAAGCAGGCTTGCAGAGCTCACCCATTCTCCACCACCCAGCTAGCCCTTTCAACCTGACACTTTTACCTGAAATCTAAACCCAAGAAAGTGAGGCTCAATGAGAGGCAGCAGTTTCTCCTCTGAAGGCTTAAGTCCCACCTTCTAGGCTCTCATTTCCTGTCTCAGGAAGGGGCCACTTCCTCAAAAGATTATTGACAAGAGGACTGTTCATTCCCTTTAGTGGAGATGACTATGGAGATGAGGTCTCAGCTGAGGGCAGTAATGACAAAATATTTCCCTTCATATTCTGTGTCTACGCAGACATGGTTGATCAATGACAGAGCTCTTTTCCACTTCGCCTTACGTGTATCTTTAAAATCCTTCTCAAGACAACATTCCAAGCGGTCACTATTACTGTTAGGAGCTGTCAGGAGAAAGGAAACTTTGATGTTATTGGAGTCCCAAGGCCTTATCAGGACAAGCTAGAGTACAATCCAATAAAGCTGAAAGCTGAGCAGCTGATGCAGTGGTTGAGCAGCAGGAGGGTTGCTTCACTGCACCCATCTGACCCCCACCATCCCTAGCCCAGATCCTCCTGTCTCCATTTCCAGCGGCCAGAAATACATCCAAGAAATTCAAAAAAGAATCATGGAAAAAAATTCTCTTTTAGAGGTATGTGGGCAGGGAAGACCCCAATAGTATGTGCAGATGGAAAATGTGGAGAACCACTGCTCATAGTTAGGTAAGAATCAGGGGAAAGAGTTTAAATCCCAGCTCTGCCACGTACCTGTGTAGACACAGGTGGGTCACTTAACCTCTCAGGTAAAATTAAATAACACCTACCTCTCAGGTGGTTTTGAGGGTTTAATGCAAAATGTCAAAGTGCCTGGCACATCGCTGGAACTAAATAAGCAGTTCTCTTAGATTCACGGCCTTCCTGTTTTCCTCCTTTCTGGGCAGTGAGACCAAGGTTGACTGCCTGGGACATGGAAGGACAGTGCTGACAGCACCCTGACCCCTAGGCACCTGATGTGCTGCTTCATGCTGGGGTGACTTCTTCTGGAACCTATGCTGCAAAGCGGCTCACTCCAGGCATCCCTTTGAGGCACATTTAGATCTTTCGCTGCTTCTTCCCTTTTCCCTTCACTATCTCATCTTTTTTTTTTTTGGTAAAAAATACATAACATAAAATTTACCAGCTTAACCATTTTTAAGTGTTCAGTACTGTTAACTACATGCACACTGTTAAGCAACAGATTGATAGGTCTGTTTTATATATATAATCTAGTTGTATTCATAAAAATCAAATTAATACGCATATTTAATTTTCAAATCTTTTAACTGTAAATAAGCTCATATGTCATGTTTATTTATTTCTCAACAGAAATCAAGAGATTACAATGACAATTAAGGTAAAGCTCTGAGCAAGATTAGATGAAAGCCTAACTAAGAGGAAGTGATGAAACTTTTCTCTTGGTTTCATGAAAAACATAGGTAGACCTGCCAAGGTCTTATATAATTTTAATATGCTACATCTATGTGACCAAATTCTCAGCAGCATTTCCTCAACTCCCCCCCACCCTTTTTTTGAGGAAGATTAGCCCTGAGCTAACATCTGCTGCCAATCCTCTTCTTTTTGCTGAGGGAGACTGGCCCTGAGCGCACATCCGTACTCATCTTCCTCTATTTGACATGTGGGACACCTCCCACAGCATGGCTTACCAAGCAGTGCCATGTCCACACCTGGGATCCGAACCAGCGAACCCCAGGCTGCCAAAGCAGAACACGTGCACTAATCGCTGTGCCCCTGGGCTGGCCCCTACATCCCCCTTTGTAAAGCATTCCCAGATGATTACACGAGACAGAAAAGGAAAATTGTCTCTGAAAATTAAACTGAAAAAAATTAACTAAAATGTAAAAAGATTTAGTTTTTTTCCTGACTTACTGTTGCTCTCTGCTTAGATATAAAACATACAAATTTGTGTTTTACTTTACAACATAGATGCAGTTGAAGACACGTCAACTGTTGAGACATTACCCCCTTTAATTCCTATGATGGTGCCCCGAAGGCCAACTGGAACTGAAAAGTTCTCTCTCACATTTACAACACGGTCAAAGAGACGGAATTCTGCATCCCGATCAGGAATGACGCCATGCTGCTGTTCTAAAGGCTGAAGAGAAGAAAGCTTTAATTTTTATTATCAATTCTAGTTTAAAAAGTTTGGCTACTAATATATTGAAAACATTTTGTTCCTTCTATACTTTCAAAATAAAAACAACTGTGAATTCTTGGATAGGAAACTTACTCTATACAGCAAATGGGGCTTTACTGTCACTCGCACCTTCTTATTATTCTTTCTTTGCTGAGAAAAGAAAGTTTTAAAAATATTTAAAAAATATTAAATCATAAAATTATTATTCAGTACTTGAACATATCTGAATTTTAAAAAGCCAAATAAAATGATTACTTTTAAGAATAATTGACGTTCTTTAGATGCAGCAAGGAGCAACAAATTCTCACTTAAAAATTTTTTTAAAGTAAATTTATTTTGTTGAAGAATAAGACATATATAAAAGTGCAAAATTGTAAGCATACAGTCTGATGAATTTTTACAGTATGAGAATATCTACATATAACCACACCCAGTTGAAGAAAGAGAACATTACTAAGCACAAGATAAAAATTTCCTCCCAGGGGCTAGCTGCGTGGTCAAGTGGTTAAAGTTCTGTGCGCTCTGCTTCGACGGCCCAGGTTTGCGGGTGCAGATCCTGGGCACAGACCTACTCCACTCAAGGGCCACACTGTGGAGGCATCCCACATACAAAGTAGAGGAAGACTGGCACAGATGTTAGCTCAGGGCCAATCTTCCTCACAAAAAATAAAAGGAATTCCCTCCCAGTTACTAACCTTCCCAAAAGTAACCTTATGTCTAACACAAAAGATTAGATTTGTCTGTTTTGAACTTTCTGTAAATGCTATCCTGTTCAAATGCTTTTTTACCCTGAAAAGAATTGTATACAATAGTCAACAAAAATTTATATTAAAGGAAAAAAGGTATAAAGGATTGACCTATGTCAATATGGTGGGTTTTTATGGCTACTTATAAAAATTAAGGTGGCATTCATTTAACAAGTCCTTGCTTTTGGAATCTATTGTGAAATTGGCTTTGATCTTGGAATATTTTGATTATCTAAACAATGCTGGAAGAGTTTTCTCCTATCTTTGCTGTTTGTTAATTCTGAGAACTCACACTTAAGCATCAGCTTCCTTCCGTCTGTAAGATGGAAATAATATTACCTGTTCTACCTAATAAAAATATGAGAATAATTTACATCCACTGCAATCCATAACTAGCATTCACGTTAAATTTTTTCAGAAAGTGAATTCCTTCCTAAGAAGAAAAATGGCAGCAGTTTACTTATATGGCAGTCACCTATCTTTAGAACATGGCTTATGGAAATAAGTACAAAAGGGCATAAAACAGCCCCAACCTACTGAGCCCATAAACTATAGAGTTCATGATTTATACATTGTAAAATGCTCAAGCTTTAAACAGAGTCTATTTTCTTTTACGATAGAGACATTTCATTTATTCTTTTAACAGATATTTACTGAGTTCCATTTATGTGCTATGTATTGATCTGGGTGCTGGGGATAAAACAGTGAATTGTTTTTTTATTCTAGTTGAGAGAGACATACAGGAAACAAAATAAGGAAAATATATAACATGTTTGAAGGTAAAAAGCATAGAGGAAAATAAAGTAGGTAAGGAAGATCAGCAGTGGGGGAGAGACTGCAATTTTAAACAGAGTGAACAGGGAAGACCATAGTGACCAGCTGTCTATGTTCCAGCCCACAGCAGACTAGACAGACCAACAGAGCACAATTGGTGCCCACTGACAACAGCAAGAAGAAGAAAGAATATGAGAAGAGATCTAAAGTAATTTTAAAAAGCAGACACAAGAACTGTTACTGGGGTATTGCATATGAAAAAACAACCCTGTGAGCTCTAATACATCCCTAGGCATTGTTACATTATAGCATTGATTAGAGGATATGGCACTCAAACCTGATTCATTAGGCAAATTAACAAACCAGGGAATTTCACAAGAGGCCCCAACCCAGAGCTACTAAATGAGAAGTTCTGGGGCCTGGTTACTCAAAATGCGCTCACCTGGGAGCTTGCTAGAAATGCAGAATCTCAAGCCTCATCCTAGACCTACTGAATCAGAATCTGTATTTTAACAAGATCCCCCAGTGATCTGTTGGCAACTCAAGTTTGAGAAGTACTGCTCTAGAGGTAGAATCCAGAGTGTGTTTTTTTTTAAAAAGCTTTATCAGTAACCTTTTTCTTTTTTGAGGAAGATTAGCCCATAGCTAACATTTGCTGCCAATCCTCCTCCTTTTTTTTGCTGAGGAAGACTGACCCTGAGCTAACACCCATGCCCATCTTCCTCTATTTTATGTGGGATGCCTGCCACAGCATGGCTTGACAAGCGGTGTGTAGGTCCACACCCGGGATCTGAACTGGCAAACCCCAGGCTGCCGAAGCGGAATGTGTGAATTTAACCACTGCGCCACTGGGCTGGCCCCCTCTCTTAGTAATTTTGATAATTAACTGGGCTTGGGAACCACTTCCAATGAGAAAACTACTGATACTTTTAATGATGACTGTGTATTATAAAGAAAAGTTTAAACTATGTTCAGAAGTTTGTGCTTATCTTTTAGTTTTTCCTCCTTCTTTTATTACCCTAATAACATTATAACACTAAGAGGAAAAGAAAATCACTCATAACTGCTCCTCCTTGATGCATTAACAGTCTTTTAAAAAATTCCTGTCTTATCTATATGCACACATTTAAAAATTGTAATCAAACTAATAGACTACAAGCTTGTATATGTATCTTCTCTTTATAAGTAAGTGGAAATGTGTAAAACATTTTAGAAAGCTCTGTATCCAAATGGGTTAAACTAAAATTTGGGGGCTTAAAGTTGTAAACTTTTGTTAAGTGGAAACATTTCAAAAACAATGCTAGACAAATAGATTTTACTCTACATTGAAAGACAATTAAAAAGAACCATAATTTTCTATCCTCAGCAGAATACCAATGACCTTTCAAAAACATCAAACTCTTGGCACTGAGCCTTATATTTTTTCCTAAAAAGAAAGAGTCATCTAGCGGTGATTTTCCAGACTCTATTCATAGCTCTTGAATGTGTGATAACAGAATTCAAATAATAATAGCTAAGCAATATTAGGCATTAATAATAATAGCTAGGCATTATTAGCAGGAGTTTACATGTATTAACTCAGTTAATCTTCTTGATGACCCCATGAGGTAGGTATTATTCTACTCTCATTTTACCAATGAGGAAATGGAGGCATGGAAAGGTCAACTATCTTGCCTAAGATAGAAGGTACTGAAAGAGGGATGAGGGAAGATGACTTCAGAGGCCAGACCTCAACTTACTCCGCTACTAGCTCAAATAAGACAATGCTGTGTTAGTAAAGCGGTATCATTTTAATAAAAAGGGAAATGTGTGAAAAATAAAATTGAAAGTTAAAAAAAGGAATATAATCAATCCATTTTCTATGACATCAAGACAGGGAATCAGAAATAGATAAAATAGTTAAGCCTACACAGAACATTATTGCTTTTTAAAATCAAGACATAAAAAAATAGGATAGATTGAGTGGGATTTCAAAAATACTTAGTAACTGAATGAGTTTGTGAGTGGAAAAGTATATTTGAGAATGGTTCTGTAAAAGTGAATTAAATAAAATTTTTATATTCTATAAAAAGATGAATTGTATCTTTAAAGAACTCAGAATAGGAAGGAATAGGGAATTAACTTTATTTCTCAATCACAAACTTTCTATTTTGACTAGATTCACAAAATATTGTTAAAATTAGAAACACTATAAGGACATAAACTTTAAATGCTATGCCTTCTGTATATTGAAGTGCATTTATATTTATTCAGATAAACTTACTAATGGACCCTGGAAATGACTAGAAAATTTTTTAAAATTAAAGGATAGTATAATTTCCATTTTATTTAATTTACTTTTTTGCTGAGGAAGATGTGCCCTGAGCTAACATCTGTTTTCAATCTTCCTCCCTTCTTGAGTGAGGAAGATTAGACCTGAGCTAAAATCTGTGCCAATTTTCCTCTGTTTTATGTGGGTTGTTGGCACACCATGGCTGATGAGTGGTGTAGGTCCATGGCCAGGATCTGAACCTGTGAACCTGCGCTGCTGAAGTGGAGTGTGCTGAATTTAACCACTAGGTTATGGGGCTGGCCCCCAAAATTATAGGATAATTTGACATAAATCAGAATCACTGAGTATGTTTTATTTGGTTGAAATACAAATAAATTATTTGTAGAATAACATATAGTCCATTTAACTTCAAATATCATCAATAATCTTGGTTACTGAAAATAAGTACCTTGCACTTTTCAACTTCTTCTTCGATTTTCTCAACAATAGCTGCATCCAGAATTTGTAAATCACAAGAAGAACGAGACAACGTACTGACAGGATGTCCCTTTAGCCATGTAATAATTTCTTGAACTTTCTCAGCACTACATTAAAAAAACAATAATTTTTTCATATTGATTAAAAGCTTCAGAGGGTTTACATAAAAGAAATGAGGGCTGTGAATTATAAAAGCATTAAATGTATAATAATTAATCACTACACTTAATTGGGACTATTTATAAATCTAATATAAATACAGCCATGTTACTTCTCAGTAATAAAAAAATCACAAAAATTAGTTTAAGAGTACTTTACTGATGTAAATAAAATAAAAAATTACACTAAGATCTTAAAGCCAAGAGAAAACAATACAAAACCCTCTCCAAAAAAGTAATATAAATTCTTGATAAACCAGTTGCTATACCTTTCACTAGAACCACTAAGTTGAACTATGGGCAATAAATACAACAAATTTTGCTTACCCGTTCTCGTTTTCTCCAGGCCAAATGTCATCTTCATAGAACACATCCTCTTGGCTATTTTTGGCTATATAACAAAATAATTCTGGAGCTCTAGCCAAACAAACAACGAAAATATTGCTTTAAAAAATATATATGGCTAACTTAACATAAATTTCCTGTCAAATAATTATGGATCCTAAGGGGACACATAAAATACACTGAGAACTGATTATTATATACAGAGTATTAGTAAGGGATAGAGACTAAAAGATTTGAAAGTATTCATAGGCCTTCAAAAAACTAAGAAGCTGAGGGAGAAATGAATAAACTGTAACAAACTTCCATTACTTATAAACTTTAATTACTGACTCTATCCTTCTGAGATCATAATGGCAGGTGATAAATGAACAAAAATAATATCTACACGTTCACTTTCTAATTTTCACAACAAAGCTGTAGCACTCCACAACAGAGCAAGTGAAATACACTAAAAGTTTCTTTTGACATTCCTCAAAACTTCATTGCTCCCTGAATAGTGCAGGACTTTCAAATACACATAGTAGACTACAGATGCTTATTTTTGCTCCGTTCCCAAACCACTAAAAGAACAGTAAAGTATAAAAAAGGGTATAGACTTAGAAAGACAGGTGAAGAGAGAAGCAGAGAATCTGACAGAATATATGAGTTGTCAACAAAATTTTAGAAATTGGAAACTGGATGGATAAGAGTTAACTAATTTGACAAAGAGGAATAAGTTGCACCTTAAGCCACCAGTGTGAGAAGTCAACAAGAAGCAACTTGAACTGTAGAAGTCCGCGAAAGCTCAGGAATTATGGGCTCCAGGTACATTTTAACGCTGTAGTATTGGGTGAAGTTTAATAGGCTTTTGGTCAAAAATTTGTATAACAAGCAGTTAGACAGTCATGTGGTTACTTTCCGCCCCAGCATAAGACCTGCAGTTTATCCTCTGGAGAGGTTGAATAGGGGCTGCTCTAGCCTTGGGTATACGAGGCAAAGGGATTTGGGTGGGTGGGTGGGTGGGGTGTGAGGAGAGGATAGGTGTCATACTGAAGATGGGATTAATGAAAGTGTAACTACTATGCAATGTGCCACTAGGAAGCAGGCTGGCAAGTATAACATCTTTAGCAAGCTGACTCTGAGATGGAGATACACATTCAGGAAGTTTATCAGCAAGTGCTTGTGGAATCAACACCTGTGGAAGGGAAGAAAAAAGGGAAGGAAACAGAATTGGGCACAGGGAGAAGTTGGGCTGTGATTTATTCTTAATGAACTCGTTGGCCAGTCCCACAGAGATCTCAAACTAGACTTGTCCTGAACTGGGGCAATCAGTGTGGCTGGGCCTTTAAACCTTGCTGATCAGGTATTAGGTCTGTGGCTGTTGTGGGAAGGAGACATCACTTCAGGTGAAGCGGTTCTCTCCTGCCAGGTAATTCCTGAAAAGGACTCACAGCTGAGGGCTGTCAGACAGCAGTAGTCCTGCCGCCAAGGGAATAGGTCCTTCAGTCCTGCAGGGAGATCTGCGGGAGTGTATCACAGTATCTGCTACGTCATGAGACCCCCTTTCCCTGGTTAATTAACAGAACACTGGATGTCAGTTTTGTCTCCCACATCTGTCCTCCAAGCAAAAGGCTGGAGGATACCTGTCTGGGAAAACTAGCCAGCCAAAGAGAAAAGATATACATATACGTAGTGATATTTAAAGGTCCTCTGCAGCAATAGACAAATCCCACCTGACAAGCCCCATCAAAGCAAACTAAACTCTGATTATCATTGTTTTTTTTTTTTTTAATTTTATTTTTTCCTTTTTCTCCCCAAGCCCCCCGGTACATAGTTGCATATTCTTCGTTGTGGGTCCCTCTAGCTGTGGCATGTGGGATGCTGCCCCAGCGTGGTTTGATGAGCAGTGCCATGTCCGCGCCCAGGACCTAAACCAACGAAACACTGGGCTGCCTGCAGCGGAGCGCGCGAACTTAACCACTCGGCCAAGGGGCCAGCCCCAGTGGTTTTCTTTTTTTTTTAAAGATTTTACTTTTCCTTTTCCTTCCCAAAGCTCCTGGGTACCCAGTTGTATATTCTAGTTGTGGGTCCTTCTAGTTGTGGCATGTGGGATGCCACCTCAGCATGGCTTGATGAGCAGTGCCATGTCCGCGCCCAGGATCTGAACCAGGGAACCCTGGGCTGCTGAAGTGGAGCACGCGAACCTAATCACTCCGCCAGGGGGCTGGCCCCCAAGTCAGCGTTTCACTGCCTCACTCTTAAATATAATTGGATACCAAAGAACTACCAGACAAGTGAAAAAAAATCTTTAACATGAAAGGAGAGATCAAATCAAACAGAAAAAGAAATCAATTTGGAGAAAATAAAAAATATAGAGAACAGAAAAAAAAATCTAGAATTACTGTCTTCAGAGAAATAAAATAAGATATTCATTCATTATAAAACAAGATGCTATGAAAAAGGAATACCAGAGAATAAGGACACACTTTTAGAAATAAAAAATGATTAAATCAAATAGAAATTTAAAAATGGTAGAAAATAAGATAAAGTGGAAGAAATCTCCCACAGACTAGGAGTATAATGATATAGAAAACAAATGAGAAAAGAGAAGAAAAGTAAGAGGATTAATCCAGAAGGTCTAACATTTAACTAACAGGAGTCTCAGAAAAAGACAGCAGGAAAAAATGGTAAAGAGGAAATTATGAAAAAAATAATATAAGAAAGTTTCTCAGAATGGAAGGGCATCAATTTCAAGTCTGAAATGGCTGAACAGCAAAAGGAAAGAAAAAAGAGCCATACTAAGGCACACATCATCCCATTATTAAACAGCACTGGTAAAAGGAAGACTAAAAAGATTTCAGAAAATGAAAATAGGTCACACAAAGATTCAGAATCAGAATGGCACAGGACTTTTTAACAGCAGATTTAAATCAAATTTAAATACAGATTTAATCAAAACTTGTGATAAAACTGTAGTGCGAGGGGAAACATGTATGTGTGCAGGGAGGTGAGCCAACGGGGAATGGGGTCAGTGGAAGAGAGCTAAAGCTTCATCTTTCACGGTAGGAAATCAATGCATATGAAAAGTGGAAAAATCAAGGAAAAGTAGTCTAAATAAGACGTTTTAAAGAAATATGGAAGTGAATAGAAGAAATCATCTAAATTTTCTGATGGTAATATGGGAGTGCATTGTGTTCTCCTCCTAAAAAGATATACTGAAGTTCCTAAGTGCTAGTACCTCAGAACGTGACTTTATTTGGAAATATAGTTTTTATAGAAGAAACAAATTACAATGAGGTCATTAGGATGGATCCTAATCCAGTATGACTGGTTTTCCTTATAAAAAGGGGAAATTTGGACACAGAGACAGACATACACAGAGGAAAGAGGATGTGAAGACACACAGGGAGAACACCACGTGAAGATGAAGGATGCGCACGAAGCCAAGAAACAGACGCATAAGGCTACAAAAATATAGGAGAGGTACGGAACAGTTCCTTCCCTAGCACCTTCAGAGGAAGCATGGCCCTGCCACACCTTGATTTTGGACTTTCAGTCTTCAGAACTGGGAGACAATAAATCACTGCTGTTTTAAACCAACCAGTATGTGGTACTTTGTTCTGGCAGCCCTAGGAAACTAACACAGGGATCCTCGAATATGAGAAGATTAGAAACCAGTGGATCAATGGAAAGAACATTCAACTGTGAACCAGAAGTAAAGATCCTTCCTATAAATCTTTGTTATGGAATAACTAAGTTAACCTTGGTACTCAGTTTTCTCATTTTTATAATGAGGAGTTGACACTTGTTGATCTCGTAGACCATTTTTCAGCAATAAAACTCAGTAATTCTAGGATAGTAATCTACTGTCTGGCAGCATTTTAAGATTCAGGAAAATCCACTACTCCAAGAGTTGTACTGTTTATCCACACTAATTTCCTTACTACTGACACAGACATGCAGAGCAGTAAATAATTTTGACAGCAAGTTAAGGAAAATTTTAACTAAAAGGAGGCCAATTCTCATCATAGTTTTTCATTTCAAATAACTTAAGTACAGTATTTTTCTACTCTATTTAAGCTAATGGCTATGATGCTCTGTGACACAAAATTAGGTTTATATGTATCACGTCACATTTTACTAAAGAAACATCTTTCCTCTAAAACTGATATCAGAAAGGCAAAATAAACAGTTACTACGTTCCTACGTTTTTGGATGCCTGGTAGGATCTTGTTAGACACTCACCTCTCTAAGTACTCGGCAAGAAGTTGTTCTGCTGCAGATGAATACATCCATTCACTTCCAACTTTCTTAGTATATCCAGGTACCTCCTCATTTTTTTTGTTGAATTTGAGATTCAAACCCACATTTGCTTTATGGTCTCCATGAGGGCTGAATTTAAACCACACACACACACACACAAGTTTTAAATTTGTGTCTTTGTCAAACAATAAAAAGTTTTGCTTTCAACTCTTAGAAAAGCTTAGTTTTGATTGTTCTTCTATATTTTAGTTATTACAGTTATTTCCAAAGGAGCAGTAATTGAAAAACTAGAGGAAAGGCTTTGAAACCCAAGTTAACAAAGCATATAAATAGATTATGTAGAGAGGAGAATGAAATAAGAAAATACAAGGAAATATATTACTGAGATTCACACATGCCCTCTGATACCTTTTTTCAAGGTTCAATTTGTTAGCTAAAAATAAGAACTGTCTTTCCAACCACCTAAAACATGTGCCATTTAGATGAAAGATCACCATCAGAGGAATTTATGCATAATTTTAAAGAAAATTCAAATTTCTCTGACATAAACTTACTTTCTCCTAGATCCTCTTCCAATAAAAATACTTCCTGTAAACCTTGAAACAAGGTATCCACTCACTCCAAGGCGACTGGCCAACACATATCCTGGGTTGTACTTTATAGAATATTTCTTTAAATATAAAAACAAAAAGGTCAATTATGGAAACACAAAGCATTCAATCTTATTTCTTTACCTTTAAAAGCTGGAGATAATCAAGACATCACTAACCATTGGACTGTGGCAATATAACGATTCTCAAAAGTAAGTGATCCATTTCCCCCTTTTTTTTTTGAAAGGATCTGTAGGCAGAATTTTTCTGCTCCTCTCTCTCCTTTAAGGACAGAATTCCCAAGGATGGATGAAAAGGGGAGGAAATATACAGTTTGTGAAACTCTCTCGAAAAATAAACTTTACTCTAAGTACTAAATGGCAAACTCTGAAGGCAAGAACTATTTAAAAAAAAAAATAACTTTCATATTCCAAGTAGAGACTGGCAAAGTACCTCGGACAAAATGAGCCTTGATAATGATTACATTGAATTAAAATATGAATATGTCAGCCAACTAGTTGCTACTGAGCAAAATTGAAGTGTCCTTCATATATGGATATAAATAACATTTGTTTCCCCTAAGATTTACTATCATGTGAAAGTAACAAGTATGTATAGGCTCATAATTAATACAGTCAATGAAATGTAACCTTAATTTGTATACTGAAGACACTATGAAGACTGTCAAACTAAAAAAAAGTATCAGATCATATAATTTTTAACCAAAAAGCCAATTACTCACAAATCCAGTACCAACAAGTGTAATCTATCATATACTCCTAACATAATGTACATAATACATACAAATTTATTTTATATGAATTTTATATCTATATACATTAATATTTATATGAATTATATGAATATTTTATATGAGTAAAAAGATATTTTATCACCAACAAAAACAAAATTTCCAGAGATTGGTAAGGAATTAATTCAGTCACCATTTTATTTTTAATGATCATGTCTACAACGACTCCCAAATGGGTAAATTTTTTCAGTGGGCTGGAATATAAAGTCACTACTAAAATATATCAATATGTTAGCAAAGAATGCAACATAGTTTTTTCATCAAGAACATTATCAGATTTAGAAATAATACAGATAAATCCAGTATTCTTTCTGGAATAGATAGGAAGAATTAAGGTAACAGTTCTCTACCACAGGTAGTACCACTTTTCTAATAAGTATTTGGAAAAATGTGTTGGGCACATTCAGTTACAATAACTGGCACTGGCTACTAGCATTTAGTGTCCAGGAGCCAAGGATGTCAACTGTCCTGTCATATACAAGACAGTCCTATTTAACACATAATTGTCCTGTCCCAAATACCAACAGTACTCCTCTTGAGAAATACTATGTCATGGTATAATTAAAAATTAATCAGGGGCTGGCCCCGTGGCCAAGTGGTTAAGTTCCTGTGCTCCACTTCGGGGCCCAGGGTTTCGCTGGTTCGGATCCTGGGTTCAGACATGGTACTGCTCATCAGACCAAGCTGAGGTGGCAGCCCACATGCCACAACCAGAAGGACCCACAACTAAACAACATACAACTATATACTGGGGGGATTTGGGGAGAAAAGCAGGAGGAAAAAAAAAGAAGATTGGCAACATTTGTTAGCTCAGGTGCCAATCTTTAAAAAAAAAAAAACAACAAACAAAATCATCACAAATATCCTAGAAATGTAAAATAAAAAGCTGAGAACATTGGGGTAAAGAAAGAAGAAAGCTTGAGTAAAAGTTACAGAAGGTATGTAAAGAGAAAGAAAGTACACTGGAGAAGGCATGCAGAGCAACACTGTGCACTAGGAAGGGAAAAGGCTCCCTCAGATCTAGAAAAAGGGAGGGATGAAGGAACCCAAGTTCTTCTATCTCCATTGTCTCCCAGAACAGAGCACTAGCTTTGTTATCTAATGGACCACTCTCTCGGTTTCCTGACTATGCTTTCTGAATTCTTTCTCCAAAAGAGAACTGATGGCAAGTTTTAGGGACATCTCTGCCTCCCATAAAGTTTCCTCATGGGTATGCTAATGCCTAATGCCTTAAATTCATTTCACAAGATATAAATCTTTAGATTTTACCATTAGAGAAAATAAAAGTGTAAGTAGCAATAGCTGGCTGATTGCGAATTAATTTCAGTCAAGTTAATTATCCAAACAATCAGTAAGAACAAATGACAGACATCAGGATCTTCCACCCATTTTAACAGGGAAAAATAAAAGGAGGCCAGTGAACATCTTTGGAGAAAAAGGTCCTGAAAAAGGATGCTGTGAAGTTAAATGCAATTTCCCAATTTTCTGTAGGGACTCTTCATCTTTGGCTGAGTAGAGACATATAACCTTTGAAGGAAGGCCATATATCACTTGTAACTAAAAATGCAGGCTTTGATGAATTACGAAAGGTTTAAAAAACCTAAGTCTATTCCTAGAGGGTATGCTAATCAATGTGCTGCTTATAAGCTTGAACACAATAACCCATAATAACCACTATAGATTAGTAATGGTATTTCAGTGATTTTTCTCCCAAAGATCTGCATGAAGTTTTGAGCACGGATTCCATACTTATTTTTAAATAATACTAGATGCAACTTTGAAAGTTTAGTCAGTATTAAGTAAAATATTTGCAATAAATTCAAAGGAGGTGGCAAAAATATCCTTCTAACATTTTTAAAGTTCACCAGTTCTAAATCAAACAATACGAACCACAGTACTCACATGCTGGTTCTGTATTAGAGCATCAAGATTGGGTTCACATGGAATACTGAAAACCACACGAATCCTACCTTCTGTAATCACATCCCCTGACTCCTGAACCTTGGGGGGAAAAAAATCACAGTATGTTTTAGTCTCTTTCACTACATTTTATTTACTTATTTTTCTACTTCTTTGAACAGTGTTTATTATTTCTGAAATACAGTAAGACAATAAAGTTGGATAGTGGAAATTCTCTTGGAATTTGTAAATGGATATGATTACGCTATAAATTTGAGTCACTGTATCCTTGCTTTAACAGCTATTACCAGTCTTTAAAAAAAAAGTTTTATTTGCAAATAATTTCAAACTACCAAAAAGTGGCAAAAATAAAAAGTCAAAGAACACTTGAAAAACATTTACTCAGATTCACCCTATGGTTAACATTTTACTCCGTTTGCTTTAACATTTGTGCTCTGTGTCTGTGTATTTACATACAAGTAATTATTTTTCTGAACTTTTTAAGGGTATATTACAGGTATCACATCTCTTACCCCTAAATATTTCAGTATATATTTCCTAAGAAGAAGGGCATTTGATTGTATAACCACAGTACAGTTATTAGGTACATAAATTTAAATTGATACTTTTATGTAATCTACTGTCCATATTCCAATTTTGTCAGTTGACCTAAAAATGTCCTTTAGGGAAAACTCTTCTCCCTCACTACAGGATCCAGACTAGGATCAGACACTGCGTTTTTGTTTTGCTTGTCACTAACAAACAGTCTGTGAGGAGACACTTTCTAAGACCATGAAAATATCCTTCTCCTGAACAAAAATTCTCCCTAGATTTATCTTCCAATGATGATTCTTGCTTGATTCAATCTTTATCATAATGGTTGCAAAATGATCATTTTCCAACTCCAGCACTTTCTCCATATTTACGCTTACATGATACTATAAGCAAGAGCCCACCCCTTCCTATTTATTTATTTATATATTATCACTGTGGGATCATGAATTCCTATTTTCCCTCTAATAGTTTATAATTCATTACTGTATTTTGGTACTCAAACTGTCCCAGATTCAACCTGGTTCGTGTGTTTATGTAATATGTTCCCATCATTCTTTTGAGCACTTCTCTGCTTTCTGGCATAATAAGAGGTTCCAGGCTCATCTTGTACCTACCCTGCTCCAGCCCTGTAATCAGCCATTTCTCTGAGAAGCCCTGTTCCTTTCAGTGAGGTATGAAATCAGAGGTCAAGACCTGGGCATTATATGTGTTCATTGCTATCAGGGTGTCTTTGCTGCTTCTCCGTTTGAGCAAATAGAGGTAGAAAACACATGTACGTATAGGCATATATGCATTCATGTGTACACAAATATAAATATGTACACATATACACGTCTATATACATACATATACATGTATTTTAGAAATCATGAGTTCACATGAATACCTCCCATTCTAATCTATCCTCACAGGTTCTTTCTTACATTCTCCCATTCCATATTTGCAAGTACCTATCTCCATGTGAGAACTGGAGTTCTCCAAAACATCAATACATTTACAAATTCATCAACACTATAATACATCTAAAATAAATTCAGAACTGCTTCATCCATACCACCACAATAAACAAAGTTACTAAAAAAGAGATCAGGACTTGAATTCTAATTTCCCCCACTTCCTGACCCCAACTGCACAAGACTAAAGATATATAGCCAAATACTGTTCATAAGTTAGATGAATGAATTCTTTATTTTCCCCCTTCAGTATTACATTTTATTTTACACCTAAGTGAAGAGAAGTTAAATAATTGTATCAACTTGAAACCAGAAAGAAATTTAATAACAGTAACAGGAACTAACTTCTCCAGTGCAGCCATAATAGGGGGTTCCCAGCATAAAGACCATACTTCTAGGAGGAAATAAGTCATCCAATGTTCTGATATTGGAGAAACGGGAGTCAAAAGCTCGGATGTCCTATGTAGAATAAAATATAAAAGTAAATCATCACAGTCAAAATTTCTATAGACTGCATATCAAGTTTTTTTTTCTTATGGGAATATAACTATGCTGTCTGCAAATGTCAAATGCAAAGATTTTTCTACCTAACAATACTAGTAGCTAAATTTATTGACTGTGCATATGACACTCTTCTAGGAACAGTCATGGGTCATTTAATACTGGGGATACGTTCTGAGAAATGTGTTGTTAGGTGATCTTGTTGTTGTGCACCTACACAAATCTAGATGGCATAGCCTACTACATACCTAGGCTATATGGTACTAATCTTAGAGGACCACTGTTGTATATGTGGTCTGTCATTATGCAGTGTGTGACTGCACTTCACACATTTATTAGTTCATTTAACCCTGAAGACAACCCTCTGGCAGAGATAATTATTAGCCCCACTTTACAGATGAGGAAACTAAGGCACAAAAAGGGGGTGAATCTTGCCCAAAGTCAAACAGCTAAGAAATCAACTCAGGCAGTCTGTGCTCTTAATTACTATACTATACTGTCTTCCCCAAATTACAGGATCACTGCTTGCTTTAAAAAATTTTTGTTCCCTTACCATATCTAAGAATAATAGAATAAAAGCAAATATCTTTTGTATTTACTACTTTATTTAAAGCAAACATTTTTTGGAGAATAAAAATCCAAAATTGCCAGGGTGTAAGTTAATGCTAGGATTTTTCTTTTAGAGATAAAGTTAAAAAAAGAGACAAGTTTCCTAACCATACCCAGAGTGAGTGTTGGAGCATGTAACAATCTTTTTAAAGACTACATTATTTTGCAAATTATATTAAACAATAATCTCCATTATACATTGCTGAATTAGTTTTCTGTCTATAAATATTAATATAGTCTTTTCCTTATACAGTGTGCAAAAGCATACATTAAGATAGAATTGAGACCTGAGACTTACCTTGACAATAGTTTGATAAACAAAAGGAAGAACTTGTTTTGACCACTGTTTCTCTAGACGAACTTCACCATTTTGATTTATTTGATATTTACGACCGGTAAGTAACTGAGCATACACAACTGCAGATGTTTCATTTATTATTATTCCTTTTCTTCTCAGATAGCTAAAAGAAAGAATAAAAAAGAAATACAGATATGTATGAGCGTATATATTACAGGATAATAATCATCACCCAAACTACCAACTCATAATCAAATGCTTAAATAAACTTTAAATAAATATGCTAGCAGTTCTCAGTACAAAACTTAAGACTTTCTGCATTAGTTGTTTCACTCTGTGGATATCTCCCCCAATGTCTGTCAGATCAGATGAGAACTCATAGAGCTATGAGAAACTCCTGTGTTTCATACCCACTAGAATGGCTATAACAAAAAAAGTAAAAACAAGTGTTGGAAAGGATGTAGAAAAACTGAAACTCTTGTATATGGCTGGTGGGAATATAAAATGGCACACCCACTGTGGAAAACAGTTTGGGATTTCCTTAAAAAGTTAAACACAGAATTACCATATAGCCCAGCAATTTCACTTCTAGGTATATAACCAAAAGAACTGGAAACAGGCACTCAAACAAATATTTACAGATGAATGCTCATAGCAGCATTACTCACAATAGCAGAAAGGTGGAAACAACACATATGTCCACCAACAGATAAATGGATAAACAAAAGGTGGTATATCCATACAATGGAATATTCTACCATAAAAAGAACAAGTATTGATACATGCTACAATGTGTTTGGACTTCAAAAGAATGTTAAATGAAAGAACCAAGACACAAAAGGTCACTTATTATAAGATCCCATTTATATAAAACATCTGGAATAGGTAAATCCACAGAAACAGATAACAGTTATTAACAGAGGCACTCAGTGGGCCTTTTCAATCTAAAGTAGGGATGGGCAAACTACAGCTGTGGGCCAAATCCTGACTACCTCCTGTTCTTGTAAATAAAATTTTATCGGAACACAGCCATTCATTTATTTACTGTCTGTGGCGGCTTTCATGCTACAACAGTAGAGTTGAGTAATTATGACAAACACTGTAAAGTCTACAAAGCCTAAAATATTTACTTTGTCACCTTTACAGATAAAGTTTGCTGACCTCTGATCTAAAGATACAATCATCCTTCATATTTTCTTATCTCTTTTTCATTTTTTCTTTCTAGAACTCCTATCAGATAGATCATAGAAATTCTGACCATAATCTTTTCATCTCATTTTGCTTTTGTACTATGCGCTGAAGGAATCCCTCAGCTTGATCATTTAGCTCACTGATTGAATTTTCAGTATGTCCATATTACTATTCACATCACCTACTAAGCTCATTATAAAATCATAATTTTAATTTTTGTGTATGTGTCTATAAAGATATTATATATTAATATATATATTTTTCAAAGCAGCTTATACTTTAATGGTGTTGTTCTTGTTGGTAGAGTTGGTCTAAATAAGCCATGTCATTTTAGCCAGAAACAGACGTTTTCCAATAAATTTTTGAAAGTAGAATTCTGGTACCATTTTCTAAAACTTCAATGGGATTTTTTTTACTACTTTCACTCAAAAGTTATTTAGCCAGTAATCTTAATATCAATACCTGACAAGGACATCACTAGAAAGGGAAATTATGGGCCAATCTCTCTCATGAAAGGAAATGCAAAAATCCTAAACAAAATTTAACAAATCGAATCCAATTATACATAAAAAGGATAATACATCATAGCCAAATAGGATTTACTCCAGGAATTCAGAGTAGATTAATATTTGAAATTCAATCAATCTTCACCAGATTAACTGAAAAAAAGAAGCAAAATCATATGAACATTTTGACAGATGCATAAAAAAATCTGATAAAATCAGCATCGATTAATGCTTAATGTAAAAATTCTTAGCCAATTAGGAATAGAAAGAAATTTCCTTAATCTGATAAAGAATATTGATAAAAAGAACTCTACCACAATCATAATATTTAATGGTGAATCATTTAAGGCTTTTCCCTGAAATTGAGAATGACATGACAAATCAATAAGAAAAATTACAAATCACTAAGAAAAAGGTAATCAACTCAGTCAAAAGAAAGGGCAAAACTTTGAACAAGTATTTTACAAAAAAGCATATTCAAATGGCCAAGAGACATGAAGGGATGACTTTATTAGTCATCAGGAAAATGCAAATTAAACCAAAATGAAATACCACTATATTAGAATGGCTAAAATGGAAGAGATGACAGTAATAAATATTGATGAAGGTAGAGATAAATAGAAATTCTTATAAACTGCTGGTAGAATATAAATTGATACAATCACTTTGCAAATCTTTTTGGTAGCATCTACTAAAGCTGAGTTTTAAGCATATTCTATGCAGCAGTAATCCCACTCTTAGATATTTACATAACAGAAATGTATACATACGCATTCACAAAAGCCCCAAATGAGAAATAACTCAAACGTCCATCCACAATAGAACGGATAAATAAATTGTGTATTCATACAATGTAATACTATCATTAGCGAAAATGAATGAACTATATGTAAATGAATATTGAATCAGTACTGAGCAAAAGAAGCCAGGTTCAAAAAGAATACGTTCTGTCTGAATCAGCTCATATAAAGTTCAAAAGCAGCAAAAACTAGTCTGTAGGGTTATAAATCAAAATAATGACCCTTGGGGGAGAGGAGAAGTAGATGGTAATGGCTGGAAGGGGGCATAAAGGGCTTTGTGGGGTTCCGGCAATATTTCTGTTGGTTCTATCTTTTGACCTGTATTCTGGTTATGCATGTGAATATTTATCAAGTCATAAATATACTTATGATTTGTACACATTTTTTCTCCTTATGTATACTTCAATAAAAATTTTATACTAAAAAAATCTCCCAAAATAGTTATTTAGGACTTTAAAATTTCAAGTGGTAAGGAGATTTTATTTATTTTTGCTTTTACTTTATCCTCTCATTGCTTTGGGGTCAGTATTATAGTCTGTATTCTTTCTGTAGTTTTAAAATTTCTTGCATTTTCTGAGTAGCCTACATGAAAGGGTTTATTTTCTATGTGGGGGGCAGAATCTAATCTATAACTATTAAATCAATTGATTATATTGCTTAGATTTCTAAATATGCGTGTTTTTTGATTACTAGATCTGCCAGGGACAAAAAGGTCAGTCTCCCAAAATTATGGTGTTCTGTAATTTGTTTCAGGTTTTCCCGAACTTTGGAAGACACCAATGATTGTAAGATAATATCATTATTTTATATACCACTGAGCAAGAAAAAGAGTCCACCAATTAAACTATGACATTTGTAAAACATATTTTAAGTTCAGAGATGATAAGCGCATTTCAGAATCCACCAAATAGAGGTATATGTCAACTTGTTTTCAGGGCATAAATTTTTATGCTTGTTCTATCTACACTGTGAAGTAAAGTTTTCACAAATAGTTATCTTTTTTCCTATTTACTCTTTTGGCCATCAATTCAATTTTATCTGATTTTTAACACTGCAGTCTCCACTTTGTTTCTATCTACATTTCCCAAGTATATTTGATAAAGTGTTCTTTTTTTAAAAAATTTTTATTGACATTATGATAGTTTACAACCTTGTGAAATTTCAGTTGTACATTATTGTTTGTCAGTCATGTTATAGGTGCACCACTTCACCCTTTGTGCCCACCCCTCACCCCCCGTTTCCCCTGGTAGCCACTAATCCGTACTCTTTGTCTACATGTTTAACTTCCACATATGAGTGGAGTCATATAGAGATTGTCTTTCTCTATCTGGCTTATTTCACTTAACATAATACTCTCGAGGTCCATCCATGCTGTTGTGAAGATAAAGTGTTCTTTAAAGAGACAGAACAGAACCAAACATGTCTTTTGAACTGGTTGGAATATAATATAGAATTGGACTTTCTGGGGGCTGTCCCTGTGGCCAAGTGGTTAAAGTTCTGCGTGCTCCACTTTGGCAGTCTGGCTTTGTGGTTTGGGATCCTGGGTGCAGACCTACTCCACTCATCAGCCACGCTGTGGAGGCATCTCACATACAAAACAGAAGAAGACTGGCACAGACGTTAGCTCAGGGCTAATCTTCTTCAAGCAAAAAAAAGAGTAAAATTGGCAACGGATGTTAGCTCAGAGTGGACCTTTCTCACTAAAAACAAACAAACTGGACTTTCTGAAAACTGTGGATGGTGAGGTCTAACTGTACTTTAGACCCCACTAACTTTGGTTTTAGGTGTACTTCTTGTAGTTGTCTACAGTTGGATGATGACATTGGCGATATAATCTGTGCTTCTGTATTTTAATCACAAAGTTATAGCCACTTAGATTTAATGCCACAATTCTTAGTTTAGTCATGTTTCTATCATCTTATTTTAATTCTCTTTTTAGGCTTCCTAAACTATTTTTCTTTTTCTTTTATTTCTTTCTTCTTTTTTTTTGTGAGGAAGATTGGCTCTGAGCTAACATCTGCTGCCAATATTTCTCTTTTTGCTTGAGGAAGATTGTCACTGAGTTACCATCTGTGCCAATCTTCCTCTATTTTGTATGTGAGACGCCACCACAGCATGGCTTGATGAGCTGTGTGTAGGTCTGTGCCCGGGATCTGAACTCACGAACCCCAGGTGACCAAAGTGGAGCATGCAAACTTAACCACTATGCCACTGAGCCAACCTTTTATTTTGCTTTTCTATTTTCTAGCTTCTGTCTTTCATTTGATTTTTCTTGCCAGTCATTTGCAAGTTAGAAATCTTGCTTTACAATTTTGAATAATAGTTACTTTTGAATTAAATTTAAAAAAATAGGGCTGGCCCCGTGGCCGAGTGGTTAAGTTTGCGTGCTCCGCTGCAGGCGGCCCAGTGTTTCGTTGGTTCGAATCCTGGGCGCAGACATGGCACTGTTCATCAAACCATGCTGAGGCAGCATCCCACATGCCACAACTAGAAGGACCCACAATGAAGAATATACAACTATGTACCGGGGGGCTTTGGGGAGAAAAAGGAAAAAAATAAAATCTTTAAAAAAAAAAAAAAACCTTCATATTCTCTGATTTTCTAAATGAGAAACAAAACTGTCTTTTAATTTTCTCTTATGTAAAATGAGAGTTAGTACTTAAAAATTAATCCTATATTTTAATGGTTTCAGTGTTTATCACCAATCCTTTAATAACCACATTTTTAATGTTGATTCATTCTTGCTTGTTTGAGGTACAGGGTTTTGGAGCTCCCCTCCAAATCATCCTCTAAGTGCAATATCTTCTCCATAATGTGCCATAAAGTATTGCCTTGCTCTCTTCTTCCAATCTTCTCTTATTCTTCAATTCCTAAACCTTTTCACTCTATTATATCCTCAGTATCCACCTCCTTAAACTGAAAATACCACCACTTCCCTGTGTAGCCCTCTCAAGTGGTAGCTGTTTGTTTTCATGTTGCGTTCTTCAGGGCAGTAGTGGCGCCCTGAAGAGTATGCCAGTGTTATCCTTACAACACACTGTGACATCCAAATCCCTAACAGTAAACTCCCCTACTCTTTCCCATTCTACCTTTATGTCTACTATCATCTAGAATAACTTCAATCTTTACATATACAATCTACCAAGACTACACACTTCCTTATCTCCAATAATCTTTTCTTCTATTCCATTTCAGCTCTATTCCCACAGCCATGCCTTGGGTCTTCATGTCACCCATAATGGTTTCACTTCCAAAATCACTAATTCAAACATCTTATTGTCTAAAAACTCCTTCATCCAACTTGTCGGTTCAATCCCTTCATCTATGACCCTTATTCAATTTAATTTGAGATCTCTAGACCACTGACCCTTCTATTTTCTCTCAAACTATTAACCCTCTACTTTCTTCACTTCTCTTTCTATCCCACTTAGATTCCTTTGTCCATCATTTCAGTAACATTCCTGCCAGAATTCTAAACTTCCTTGCTTCTTTGTCTTTTCATTGTACCCATCTGGCAAAATCCAGTGCTTGTTAAATCTATCTATCTGCTTTTTATAGGCCCGATCAGCTATATGATCAGTGACTGATCAGGTGAGCTCTACTATCTAAAGACAGAGCAGACTGGTACATCATAAATTCATGACCTTCAACTTCAGAAAGGGCCCTTAATACTGCCTATAATTCTACCATGTTTTTCTGATCAATTGATAATCTTCCATTTTCCCCAAGGACTATTTTTAAACTTCCTCCACTCTACTCAAACTTAAGACAAATCTCCCTTTCCCTCTCACCATCCTCAATAGCTAAACTCAATATCTACTTTACAAAGAAAACAGAAGCCATCAGATGAGAGCTCCTCATCTTCCCCCATGCCAAACGCACAAACCAACCTACAGTTGTATCCCATCCTGTTAAAATACAGGAGCTATCCTTCATCCCCTTGAGAATCCATCTCATTCCATCTTCAAATGTATTGTTTCTCTCTCTTAAATATTGCATTTCTCTTCTCATTTGTTTCTGCACATGATCAATCTCTCTGAATAAATCAAAAACCAACTCCACTCAATTCTATATCCTTCTTCAGCTCTCTCTTAATGGTCATTTTCATCAGAAAGGAAATCTGTTCCACAGGGATACAGAAATTGATCAGATATATCATATGTGCTTAGTTGGAGGGTTTCTAAAAATAAAATCAAATAACTTGATACTCATGGGAATATTTCATGTGTTATGTACATGGAAAAATGATACACTGAATATAGGAGAACATGTCTTGGTTAGTAAGATACATGGAGATATAATTGAGATAAGTAACAGGTTTTATTTACATTCTTGCTATAGAAGTCTTAGAGCTAAAAATGGTCTGCACAAGCATTACTCTTACTCATTAGAGCCATGGGATCCTTCTAACAGGTTCTACATTCTTGCTGTAGAAGTGTTAGAGCTAAGAAGGGTCTGCATAAACATTTCTCCTACTTGTTAGAGCCATAGGAGCCTTACCTCATGCTACTGACACAGTGTGCAAAATTACAAATAAGTAAACCCTTAGGGGCAGGGCAACAGTGGTCTTGTGAATTTTGCCTTGGAAGACACCTTATGGAAGAGCTTGGGAGGTGTGGGAGGAGGGGACAAAATGTAAGCTTTGAGGGAGGAATACAGTGGTAAAGAAAATCAGTCTAAGAGAATGGTGACCAGAATAAATAAACCTAAGTGCTCATGAATCCACACAGCCTTGTCTACCCTACTTGACTGACAAGGTTTTAAACAAGAGATCCAGAACTGGCAGGCACTAGAAATCATTCTCTTGTGTGAACCAATATACACTGTTACCAAGTCCAGCAGTCTGTTGCCTTGATTATTCTCTCTGCTCTTTGCTGCCACTAGAGAAGATCAAGCCCATCCAGATGGGAAAGGAAAGGTGGGAAAAGGAGGCAAGAGCTTTTGGTCTTCACAGCTAAACTTTTTGAAGTTGTCAATTCCTACTGTCTCCATTTCTGTTACTCTCAATCACTCCTCCAAGCACACTAGTCTGGCTTTCAGGCCCATTGCTCAATCAAAGTAGCTCTTGCTTAACTTCTTCATAACATTTGATGTGACTTATTCTTTTATTCTTGAAACACTCTTTTTCTTTGATGTACATGCTGTAACACTCTCCTAGCTGCTCTCCTCTCTCTCAAGTTACCTCCTTCCTTTGCCTTTGTTGCCTCATCTTCCTCAAAAGGGTTCCTTCTTGTTTCCAACATTCCAGATGCCTTGGCCATTATCATTAGCATACACATGCTGCTTTTCCTCCAGCCACAGGGACTGCATGTAACTGTTCTCTCATCCTGAAACATGCTTTCTTTTCACTCTTTGCCTAACCCCTACTCCATATTGATACCCGTTTATCAACATTTGCTTAGGAAAGTTTTCTGTGACTAAGGCAATTCCTCCCTAGATAAGTCAAACCTCTCTATTATATGGTCTCAGAGCACTATGCCTTTAGAACAATTATCATATTTGCAGTTTGTTCAAAAACTCACACAAGACATTAACGCCTATCTCCCATCTAACAGCCATAAGTTTCATGAGTGTTGGGACTGTGTGTTTTTATTCACTATGGTATCTACAGCGCCAACTACTGTACGTAGCAGGTATCAATAATTGTTGAATATATGAACAAATGACTAAACTCTTGTAGTATTTTGAACAAGTTTTTTTCAACCAAAACAGTCTTCACTAAAACAATCTCCATTCATTCAAACAAACAAATATTTACTGAACGCCCAGACACAAGCCAAGGAATGAGAACAGAATGGTGACAAAAACAGATGTGTTCCCTACCATTATGGAGCACGCTATCTAGGGAAAAAGTCATTAAAGTAATCACACAAATTTATGATGACGATTTTATTTATGTGCTATAAAAGAAAATTCAGAATGATACGAGCTATGACAGGCATATATACTGTTGGGAGGCAAAAATACGTTCTACCTCTACCTCCTGAAAGCTATGATTATTTCCTTTTTTTTTTTAAGATTTTATTTTTTTCCTTTTTCTCCTCAAAGACCCCCGGTACATAGTGCATGTTCTTCGTTGTGGGTCCTTCTAGTTGTGGCATGTGGGATGCTGCCTCAGCGTGGTTTGATGAGCAGTGCCATGTCTGCGCCCAGGATTCGAACCAACGAAACACTGGGCTGCCTGCAGTGGAGTGCGCGAACTTAACCACTCAGCCACGGGGCCAGCCCCTGTTTATTTCCTTTTTTATGCTGGGTGTTTTTTTATGGTCTTTTACATTTTCCCTGTTTACTTATCTTTGACTAAGGATATTATGGCCTGGAATTAGCTCCAAAATTATAGAAGAGGCATCTCCTTGAATTCCCCAAAGTTTACCAATCGATACTATTATAATAGTTTAAACAGGAGGGCTGATGGATAAACATTTATAACACCATTTCATGTGCCATTGTCAGTCTCTTTATTCTGTTTTGGTTTAGGGAAATCTAGTGTTTGGATGAAGAAAGAGAGGTATGTTAGGGTCGGATCATGGGACTGAAAGCACTGTGGTGACCATGAAAACAAGCATTCTAAGCGGGGCGAGCTTCTTAGCATCTAATTGGTACGGACCTTGCATTTCTGAATTCAGGGGCACATGCAGCTTGGGTATAGGAAGGGTAGAGGAGTGGGGAGAGGGTAAGGAACAAAGGAGAGCCTTCCTATTTTCATTACTTACATGTGGCCAAGAGATTCAATGGCCTTATAGTGGTAAAAACACCTCTCAAATTCAGGCAACCTATTAACTGTGATTCCTGATATTAAGTCATCATGTGTTTTCTTTCTTTTTTTTAGTATATCATGAAATATTTTAGTGACAAACTGGGCAAGGCTATAGACGCCGCTAACCATATATTATTTTAAACTAGAACTTATTACTTGCTTTAGAATATAAAATGAAGATGTAGTCAGTATTCAGAGTGATCACCATGTTAAGCAGAAAATAAATTAGAGGACAAGTACATCAGATCACATTCTAGTTCCACGATATTAAATGCTTTTTAGGACACTCACAATTCTGAAATTCCTTGTACTTCTTTTGTCCAGTTAGATTGTTCTTTGTCTCCAAGATGGACTACTTTAGATGGCGGGGCAGTTCTGCCCAAATAAAGCTTCTGTGTTCCTGGAGGTTCTTCCAAGTAAAACCTTAAAAGCGAAAATAAAGTAAAAATTATATTACCCCCAAATTTGCGGTTTAACATCGAATTTTCAACGTGAAAAGCTTTCTACATGGTATAATAGCAAAAAAAAAAAAAAAAAAAAAGCCTCCTTTTTTAAAACTGTACTATAAATTCCAGAACAAGGACTTGCAAAAAAATTTCAATCAAAATTTAAAAACAAATTACTATTCTTTCTCTTTTAAAATAGTAAATACAAAATATAAATTTTTACAGAATTAAAAAATATTCTCAAATTCAATAAAGTATTTTTGCTAAAATAGTTTAACTTGATTCTGACCAAGACACTATACCCAATTTCCAGCTTACAGAATATGCATGAGGGATGGAGGACCAATTTAAATGACACTAAGAGGTAAAAACCAGGTAAATCAAGAATTCTACAATAAAACTGGCCTGGACTCTTCAAGAAAAAAAGTAGGGAAGTAAGTTCAGCCAGGACCTAGGATATAAAATACAGATAGAGAAATCAATTGTATTTCTATATTCTAGTTGGGGAAACTGAAATTTAAAACATAATACCATCTAAAGTTGCTCTAAAAACATTTAAATACCATGGTATAAATACATGTATTGGATCCGTATGCTGAAAAAACAAAACTGTTGAAAGAATAAAAGATTAAAATAAGTGGGGAGATAAATGGAGATCTATTTGGATCAGAAGACTCAATACAGTAAAGATGTTAAATCTCAAATTAATCTATAGGTTTAATACAGTTCCTATCAAAATCTGTCCAAGATTTTTCTAGATACAGAACAATTTATTCTAAAATTTATACGGAAAGGAAAAGGACTAAAAACAGCTACAACAATTCTGAAAAATAAAAATAAGGTGGAAGGAATCACTCTACATAAGGTTAAGACTTACTGCATAGCTACAGTAACAGGGTAGTGTGGTATTGGCATAAAAATAAACATACAGATAAATGGAACAGAATGGAGAACCCAGAAGTAGACCCATACAAATATGCCCAACTGATTTTTGACAAAGGTGTAAAAACAATCTCATGGAGGAAGGATAGTCTTTTCAACAAATGGTGCTGGAGCAACTGAATATTCATAGGCAAATGTATGAAACTTGACCTAAAACTCCTAGGTTATACAAAAATTAATTCGAAATGGATCATGGATTTATATGTAAAAGGAAGAGGTAAAACTATAAAACTTTTTTTTGTGAGGAAGATTAGCCCTGAGCTAACATCTGCTGCCAATCCTCCTCTGTTTGCTGAGGAAGACTGGCCCTGAGCTAACACCCGTGCCCATCTTCCTCTACTTTCTGTGTGGGACGCCTGCCACAGCATGGCTTGCCAAGTGGTACCACGTCCGCACCTGGGATCTGAAACAGCGAACCCTGGGCCACCAAGAGGAACGTGTACACTTTAACTGCTGTGCCACTGGGCCGGTCCCAAAACTATAAAACTTTTTGAAGAAAATATAGGAGGAAATCTTTGGGACCTAGGGCTAGGTGAAGAGCTCTTTAAACAAATGTATGATCCATAAAAGAAAAACTGATAAACTGGACTGCACCAAAGAGTCAGGGGAACGGAATTCCGATAATTAAAAAAGAACTCTCAAGGGCTGGCCCCGTGGCCGAGTGGTTAAGTTCGCGCGCTCCGCAGCAGGCGGCCCAGTGTTTCGTTAGTTCGAATCCTGGGCGCGGACATGGCACTGCTCATCAGACCACGCTGAGGCAGCGTCCCACATGCCACAACTAGAAGAACCCACAACGAAGAATACACAACTATGTACTGGGGGGGCTTTGGGGAGAAAAAGGAAAAAATAAAATCTTAAAAAAAAAAAAAAAAAAAGAACTCTCAAGATTTCATACAGAAAAGAAGATACCTCCAAAGAAAAGAAATTCATACTCGTATTAACTTCTCATCAACAAAATTACATGACAGAGCACAGCTGAGATATCTGTACAGAGATCTGAGAAAAAAGGATTAGGCCTCTAAAATTCTAAACCTATGTATGAGGAAAACAGAAAGATTTTTTGGACATGTAATAACTCAGAAAACATAACATCTTCTCATTTTCTCTGGAAAAAAATTACTTTAGAAAGTTCCAGACACATGAAAAAAAAAAAAGAAATCAGACCAATTTTACATGAAATAAAGATAAAAGATGACAAAGAATAACTTGTCTAAATAATCATTGATAAAATGATTGTGAACTTGAATAAAAAGTGAAGAAATTATTTTTAAAATAGAAGATATACGTTTTAAAAAATTAATATACTATTTAAATGAAACCTGGGAGGGACATGGTAAAGATAAGGATATATATGATATTCATTCTTGTCAGAAAGAGAAATATATTTGCTAAGTGATATAACGATAACTGCTAGAAAAGAATTAGGATGTACAACTTTCAAGCTATTAAAAAGAAAAGGCAGTAAAGCAAAAAATTATATATGTATCTAAAATATCTCAAGGGATGGACGTAAACGTCAACAGGGGTTGAACTTCAAGTGGTGTGATTAGAGGACTTTGATTTTCATTATGAATATTGTTACAATAATCATATCAGTTAAAATAAAAAACCATCAAGTAGCAAAGCAAACATAAATTTAAAAAATTGTGAATGAAATTTAACTTACTTAGTGTCTCCATCTGATACACCAACAACTCTAGCTTCTTCAAGATGAGGCCAGTTAACAAAGACAGACTTTCCAAGCACTGAGGAAGCTACATTTTCTATACTCTTAAAGTAAAAGCAGAGAAGTTCATTCATGTTTCAGGTCCAAGAGAAAATTTTACAGAGGCAGAATAATTAAAAACTGGTTTGTGTTTATAATTATGTATTTAAAAATGTACCAAAACCTCACCTTAACAATTAGAACATGTAAAACACCATTTGCTCACTCAAGCCAAATACTCCCTAGGGGACCTGCCCGCCCCTACTCTACTCCAACTGAAGCGCTCCACCCACTTGATTCAGTTAGTTTTCTTAATTTCTCTTCTCTAAGTTGTACCTTTATTGCTAACTACTCCTTCTCTTTCTAGTATATTTTCCAGGATTTCTGTTCTTTTAGAGTTTTCATTTTTTTCCCTTTTCTTTTAAAAATATTTTTCTTGGGGTATTTTTCCTACTTGTCTTTCTTCCCCTTTTAATTTAGCATGAATCTGTGAAAGTTTATGTCAAATTTATCTTCTCTTCTGCCAATTCCTTCTTATTAGAGAGGCACTATGACCAAGTTAAAGTACTTTTCGGCAAATTACACTAGGAAGCTTGCCTCCTTCTCATTTTCTCAATATTTCATGGTTATTAGTAAAGGGTGGCCCACTGATTTTAATCCTGAATGAAATTACTTGGTGAGAAAATAGGTTTCAGTAAAATCAAACAGAAGAGCACTGACCTAAAATGTATTATTGTCCATCATAATAGCCAACATTTGTAGAAATAATGTTCAGCAGGAATCCTAAGTTCTTAGTTCTGCTGCTGACTAATTGAGTAAATGTCCCTTTTCCAACCTCCATTTAAGTTTTTTAATTTGTAAAATTAATGAGTTGGATTAGTCACTTTAAAAATTCTATCCAGTCATAAAATTCTACGATTCTGTTATTCTCATGGTGATGTTGCTTATTTTTCTCATGGAAACTGAGAAAAATGAAAAGAATGGCAGAAATGTCTGGAGAGGGCTATTATTCATTGTTTCATATCAAATAGTCAGTATAAAACAGAATCTAAGAAATCTGATTTCATTTCAGTTTGTGGTTGGTATAACGAAATAAGAACACTAGACAAAGTCAGGAGACATGGGTCCAAATTTCGGTTATACTTCTTTCAGCTACAGAATCTTAGGCAAATCATTTAATCCCACTGAGTCCATTTTCTTTTATGAGAAGGAATGAAATCTACACCAAAATGTTTGAGGATAAAATAAAATACAGTAGTCTCCCCTTATCCATGGTTTCACGTTCCAAGGTTTCAGTTACATGTGGTCAACTGCCATCCAAAAATATTAAATGGAAAATTGCAGGAATAAAAAATTCCTAAGTTTTAAATTGCATGCCATTCTGAGTAGCCTGATGAAATCTCATGCCATCCTGCTGCCTCCTATCTGGGACGTGAATCATCCCTTTGTCCAGAGTATCCATGCTGTACACGCTACGCACCCGGTAGTCACTTAGTAGCTGTCTCAGTTATCTATCGCGGTATGTTCCAGTAACCCTTATTTTACTTGATAACGGCCACAGAGCACAAGAGTAGTGATGCTGGTAATTTGGATATGCTACAGAGAAGCTGTAAGGTGCTTCCTTTAAGTGAAAAGGTGAGAGTTCTTGACTTAATAAGAAAAAAAATCATATGCTGAGGTTGCTAAGATTTATGGTAAGAATGAATCTTCTATCCATGAAATTGCGAAGAAGGAAAAAGAAATTCGTGATAGAAGTTTTGCTGTCACACCTGAAATACATATGTATAGGAAAAAACAGTATATATAGGGTTCATTACTATTCTCAGTTTCAGGCATCCACTGGGTGTCTTGGAACATCTACCCTGCAGATAAGGGGGGCTTACTGTAATATACACAAAAGCTTTTGTAAACTAAAAAGTGCTGTAAAAATATTCTGTATGATATAACATCTAAAGCAAAAATTCTAGTTTGAAAAGGGGGAGTGGTGTCAACATCATGGCAGAGTGAGGTCTCACCATAAACTCTCCCCTCTAAGATATAACAAAAAGGACAACTGTATTTCAAAAGAGGATATCCACACAACACAAAAGACATCTGAGAGACCCACACAGCCACATGTCAGAAGGGGGAGGGGCTGGAGTACCCCTCACCCCCCAAGGAAGTAGAAAGGGGTAAGAGAATGCTTCCCAGCCTCCCCGAAGGACAGCAACCCAGGGACTGCACGCAGCCTCTGGGAGGAAAGCAGGGAGGGAGTGGTGGCCCTCTGCGGGAACAATATGGATCTCTGAGGTCCCTCAGAGCCCAAGGGAAAGCCCCCCACAGAAGTGACTATTATGGGGGTATCTTCATCAAGCCAACACCCCAGAAGAACAGACAGCGAGGGCAGAATGAAAAGCCCCCAAGACAGCACAGGAGAAAGAATTGGCCCTCTGCCACGATCAGCACCCCAGCCCAGAACCTGGGAGCTGTCCTGCAGATCGCAGAGGGCTCGGAATACACAGGTCTTGACCCCCACCCAGTGGCGAAGATGGAAGTAGCGATCAAATACTACCACAATCTGGAAGCAGAAATCCACACCGTCTAGCGGCATGAAAAAATATATTAAATCTCCAGACCAGAAGGAAAATGACAAATACCTAGAGATCAATCCTGAAGAGCCAGAAACCTATAACCTAAATGACAGAGAATTCAAAATAGCTATCATTAAAAAACTCAATGAGTTAAAAGAGAATGCAGACAAACAATTCAATGAGTTCAGAAGCTACTTTACAAAAGAGATTGAAACTATAAAGAACCAGTCAGAAATATTGGAGATGAAAAACACAACGGCTGAGATAAAGCAGAATATGGATTCCCTGAATAGCAGAGCTGATATTGTGGAGCAATGAATCAGCAATATTGAGGACAGAAATATAGAAATGCTTCAGATGGAGGAGGAGAGAGAATTAAGACTAAAAAGAAACGAAGAAATTCTCTGAGAAATATCCGATTCAACTAGGCAATGCAACATAAGGATTACAGGTATCCCAGAGGCAGAAGAGAAGGAAAACGGAGCAGAAAGTTTGTTCAAAGAAATAATAGTGGGGAACTTTCAAAACCTGGGGAAGGAGATGGAAAACCACGTGGAAGAGGCCACCAGATCTCCTAACTTGTCAGTGTAAAAAGACCTACTACAAGGCATGCGGTAGTGAAGCTGGCAAAAGTCAATGACAAAGAAAAAATACTAAGGGCAGCAATGTAGAAGAAAATAACTTACAAAAGAACCTTTATCAGGCTGTCAGTGGCTTTCTCAACAGAAACCTTACAGGGTAGGAAAGAGTAGAATGATATATTCAAATCTTTGAAAGACAAAAACTTTCAGACAAGAATACTCTATCCTGCGAAAATATCCTTCAGATGTGATGGAGAAATAAAAACTTCCCCAGATAAACAAAAGCTAAGGGAGTTCACCGTCACAAGACCCTCCCCTACAAGAAATCCTCAAGAAGGCCCTCATATCTGAAAAAAAACAGAAGAAAGGGGTTACAAAGACCTGAATAAGGAAATAAATAGGTACACAAAGTCAGAGAATTGTAGCTATCCATCAGAACAGGTTAGGAAATACTCAAGTAAAACATTAAACATAAAGGGAAGAAAAACACCAAAAACAAAGATAATCTCATTTTAACCACAAATTCACAACACAAGATGGAATAAGATGTGACAAAAACAACTTAGGAGGGGAAGAGGAAAGGGACTGAATTGGCTCAGTCTAAGGAAATAAGAGGTCATCAGAAAATGGACTACCTTGTCTATGAAATTTTGCATCCAAATCTCATGGTAATCACTAAAGAAAAAAGTAGAACAGAGACAGAAATAATAAATAAGGAGAAAACTAAGAAATCCAGCATAAAAAACTACCTAACCGGGGCCAGCCCGGTGGCACAGCAGTTAAGTGTGCACGTTTTGCTTCAGTGGCCTGGTGTTTGCTGGTTCGGATCCCGGGTACGGACATGGCACCGCTTGGCATGCCATGCTGTGGTAGGCGTCTCACATATAAAGTGGAGGAAGATGGGCACAGATGTTAGCTCAGAGCCAGTCTTCCTCAGCAAAAAGAGGAGGATTGGCAGCAGTTAGCTCAGGGCTAATCTTCCTCAAAAAATAAAAACCAAAAACTACCTAACCAAATTGGCAGTCCAAAACATATGGGACAAGAGACAAAAGAAATGCAGGAGGACTGGAAAATGAGCAATAAAATGGCAGCATTCAGCCCTCATATATCCATAATCACTTTAAATGTAAATGGATTAAATTCTCCCATCAAAAGATACAGAGTGGTGAGATGGATTAAAGAACAAGACCCAACAACATGCTGCCTCCAGGAAACACATCTCAGCTCCAACGACAAACACAGGCTCAAATTGAAGGGATGAAAGATGATACTCCAAGCTAATGGCAAACACAAGAAAGCAGGTGTTGCCATACTTATATCAGACAAAGTAGACTTCAACATAAGCCAGGTAAAGAGAGAGAAGGAGGGGCAGTACATAATGATCAAAGGGACACTCCAGCAAGAAGACATAACACTTATAAATATCTATTCACCCAACACAGGAGCACCAACGTACATAAAGCAACTATTAGCAAACCTAAAAGGAGACATAAACAACAACACAATAATAGTAAAGGACCTCACCTCAACACTCCACTTGCATTAATGGATAGATCATCCAGACAGAAAGTCAAGAAAGAAACAGTGGAATTAAATGAAAAACTAGACCAGATGGACCTAATATATAGAGAACACTCCATCTAAAATCAGCAGAATACACATTTTCCTCAAATGTGCATGGAATATTCTCAAGGATACACTGTATGTTGGGGAACAAGGCAAGTCTCAATAAATTTAAGAAGACTGAGAAAATAACAAACATCTTTTCCAACCATAATGCTATGAACTAGAAACTAACTACAAAAAAAAAGCTGAGAAAGGAATAAAGATATGGAGACTAACCAACATGCTACTGAAGAACTAATGGACAATGAAGAAAATTAAGGAAGAAATTAAAAATATCTGGAGACAAATGAAAACGAAAGCATACCATACCAACTCACATAGGATGAAGTAAAAGAGGTACTAAGAGGGAAATTCACTGCAATACAGGCTCACCTTAACAAAGGAGAAAAATTCCAAAAAAGCAATCTCAAACTATAGCTAACTGAATTAGAAAAAGAAGAACAAACAAAGCCCAAAGTCAGCAGAAGGAGGGAAATAATAAAAATCAGAGCAGAAATAAATGCAATTGAAACAAAAAAGGCAGTAGAAAGGATCAATGAAACAAAGAGCTGGTTCTTTGACAAGATAAACAAAATTGACAACCCCCTAACCAGACTTACAAAGAGAAAAAGAGAGAAAGCTCAAATAAAATCAGAAATGAAAGAGGAGAAATTACAACGGATACCACAGAAATACAAATGATTATAAGAGAATACTATGAAAAGCTATATGCCAATTAATTGGACAATCTAGAAGAAGCGGACAAATTCTTAGACTCTTACAATCTCCCAAAGCTGAATCAAGAAGAAATAGATAATCTGAACAGACTAATCACAAGTCAAGAGATTGAAAGAGTAATCAAAAACATCCCCCAAAATAAAAGCCCAGGACCAGATGGCTTTCTTGGTGAATTATACCAAACATTCAAAGAGGATTCATCCTTCTCGACCTATTCCAAAAAATTAGGGAAGATGGAACACTTCCTAACACATTCTATGAGGCCAACATCACCCTGATACCAAAGCCTGACAAGGACAACACAAAAAGGGAAAACTACAGGCCAATATTGCTAATGAATGTCGATGCAAAAATCTACAACAAAATATTGGCAACTCGAATGCAGCAATACATCAAAAACATCATACACCACATTAACAAAATGAGGAATAAAAACCACATGATCATCTCAATAGATGCAGAGAAAGCATTTGACAAGATCCAACAGCTATTTATGATACAAACTCTTAACAAAATGAGTATAAAAAGAAATTACCTCAACATAATAAAGGCCTTATATGACAAAACTATGGCCAACATCATAGTCAGCAGTGAAAAACTGAAAGCCAGGGGCTGATCCCATGGCCAAGTGGTTAAGTTTGCACGCTCCGCTGCAGGCGGCTCAGTGTTTCGTTGGTTCGAATCCTGGGCGCAGACAAGGCACTGCTCATCAAACCATGCTGAGGCAGCGTCCCACATGCCACAACTAGAAGGACCCACAACGAAGAATATACAACTACGTACTGGGAGGCTTTGGCGAGAAAAAGGAAAAAAATAAAATCTTAAAAAAAAACCCCCCAAAACAAAACTGAAAGCCAATCCTCTGAAAACAGGAACAAGACAAGGGTTCCCACTCTCACCACTCTTATTCAACATACTACTGGAGGTTTTGGCCAGAGAAATTAAGCAAGAAAGAGGAGTAAAAGGAATCCAAATAGGAAATGAAGAAGTGAAACTCTTGCTGTTTGCAGACAACATGATTTTATATATAGAAAACCCTAAAGAACCCACTGGAAAACTATTAGAAATAATCAACAACTACAGTAAGGTTGCAGGGTACAAAATCAACTTAGAAAAACCAGTTGCATTTCTATACTCTCATAATGAACTAACAGAAAGAGAACTCAAGAACACAATCCTATTCACAATCCCAACAAAAAGACAAAATATTTAGGAATAAATTTAGCCAAGGAGGTGAAAGACCTTATTAAAAGAAATTGATGATGACAATAAGAAATGGAAAGATATTCCATGCACATGGATTGGAAGACTCAACATAGTTAAAATGTCCATAGTACCCAAAGCAATCTACAGATTCAATGCAATCCCAATCAGAATCTCAATGACATTCTTCATGGAAATAGAAAAAAGAATGCTAAAATTCATATGGGGCAACAAAAGATCCCAAGTAGCTAAAGCAATCCTGAGAAAAAAGAACAAAGCTGGAGGCATCACAATCCCTGACTTAAAATGTAGTACAAAGCTACAGTAATCAAAACAGCATGGTACTGGTACAAAATCAGACACATAAATCAATGGAACACAACTGAAAGCCCAGAAATAAAACCACACATCTATAGATAGCTAATCTTCTATAAAGGTGCTAAGAATATACTATGGAGAAAAGATAGTCTCTTCAATAAACGCTGTTTGGAAAACTGGACAAACACATGCAAAAGAATGACAGTAGACCATTATCTTACACCATACACAAAAATAAACTCAAAATGGATCAATGACTCAAAGGTAACATCTGAAACCATAAAACTTCTGGTAGAAAATATAGGTAGTACACACTTTGACATCGATCTTAAACAGATCTTTTCAAATATCATGTCTTCTCGGACAAGGGAAAGAAAAGAAAAAAAAAATAAGTGGGACTTTATCAGACTAAAGACCTTCTGCAAGGCAAAGGAAGTCAGGATCAAAACAAAAGGACAACCCACCAATCAGGAGAAAATATTTGCAAATCATATATCCTACAAGGGGTTAATCTCCATAATATATAAAGAACTCACACAACTGAACAACAAGGAAACAAACAACCTGATCAAAAAATGGGCAGAAGATATGAACAGACATTTTCCCAAAGAAGATACACAGATAAGTCAATGAACACATGAAAAGATGTTCAACATCACTAATCATCAGGGAAATGCAAACAGAACTACACTAAGATATCACCTTACACCCATTAAAATGGATATAATCACCAAGACAAAAAATAACAAATGTTGGAGAGGATGTGGAAAAAAGGGAACCCTCACACATTACTAGCGGGAATGCAAACTGGTGCAGCCACTATGGGAAACAGTATGGAGATTTCTCAAAAAAGTAAAAACAGGGGCCGGCCCTGTAGCTGAGTAGTTAAGTTCACGCACTCCACTTCGGTGGTCCAGGGTTTCAACAGTTTGGATCCTGGGCGTGGACATGGCACTGGTCATCAGGCCACGATGAGGCAGCGTCCCACACAGCACAACCAGAGGCACTCACAACTAGAATATACAAGTATTTACTAGGGGCCTTTGGGAAGGAAAAAAAAGAAAAAAGAAGAAGATTGGCAACAGCTGTTAGCTCAAGTGCCACTCTTCAAAAAAAAAAAAGTAAAAATAGGAATACCACATGACCCAGCTATTCCATTACTGTGTATCTTACTGTGTATCTATCCAAAGAACTTGAAATCAACAATTCAAAGTGACTTACACACTCCTATGTTCACTGCAGCAGTATTCACTATAGCCAAGATGCGGAAGCAACCCAAGTGCCCAGTGACCAATGACTGGATAAAGAAGATCTGGTGTGTACATACACACCCACACATACACACACACACAATGGAATACTACTCAGCCATAAAAAAAGACAAAATTTCCATTTGCAACAACATGGATGGACCCAGAGGATATTATGTCAAGCAAAATAAGCCAGACAGAGAAAGACAAACACCATATGACTTCATTCATATATGGAAGATAAATACACAAAGAAAACAGTTCAGTGGTTACTGAGGGAAGGGGACTGGGGGGTGGGCACAGGGGCTAAAGGGGAGCACTTACATGGTGACAGACAAGTAATAACGTACAATTGAAATTTCAGAATGTTGTAAACTATTATGAACTCAATAAAAAAATTCTAGTTTTAAAAGGAAACATCAGTATTACTATTGGTTGTATTGGTTGTATTGGTTGTATTGGTTACTATTGGTGTAACAACAATTTTGTGGTAGAAACTGAAGTTTAAATACAAATTTTCATTCACTTTTTTTTTCTGTTTATTATGCTTAATCATTATCATCAAATCCTCTTCTTACAATTAGAGATGACTATTTTGGACTTTTTTAGGACAAGTCTTTATTTTATCTATTATATTTAGACATTTCTTATCATAAACATACAAAAGAATGACTATTCTGATAAGTAAAACAAGTTTCAACATTAGAACCAGGCTCCCTTAATTATCCTTTTCCCTTCTATACATCTATTTCTTTTCTTTTTTTTTTCTTTTGAGGAAGATTAGTCCTGAGCTAACATCTGCGGCCAATCCTCCTCTTTTTGCTGAGGAAGACTTGCCCTGAGGTAACATCCGTACCCATCTTCCTCTACTTTATATGTGGGATGCCTACCACAGCATGGCGTGCCAAGCGGTGCCATGTCCGCACCCGGGCCACTGAAGCGGAATGTACACACTTACCCACTGCACCACAGGGCCAGCCCCTATACATCTATTTCTAATTTCATTCTCCCACTCTTTCCTTTAGTTTTTAAAGGAAAAGTTGTCCCCATTTCCCAGATTAATCCTTCCGTGTAAACCCCAGTTGAAATCCCTTATCACCTCACATGGGGTCTCGTTATCATGAACATCCCTCCCCTCCACAATGCCTTTAAGCCCTTTCTCCATTAGCTCGTCCTCTCCTCTTTCGAATGTATTTTGCTGGATGAGCTGCCTCTTCTCTATCTACAGTTATGTTTCTAGCCTTCTTTCCAATGATGAACTTAACCAAGGGCTTAATACCTGCTACCTCTACTTTCCATCTGCCTATCCCAGACTAGACCTCAGGAATTGGACTTCTGTCTCCACCAGTCTGTTGGAGCGGAATTCTCAAAGGTCAGTAATGCTGTCTAAAGGACAAACTCACAGAGCTTGTTTCAGTTTTTATTCTTGAACTGTATGCAGCATACAGCACCTACTCCATGCTTCTGTGATACTACTTAACTTGGGAATCATTCTCTTTTACCTCTCTGAACACTATATGTCACTTTTACTGGCTCCTTTTTCCACCCTTTATAACTGTGGTTATTTCTTCATGCTGAGACCTTGAACCCTCAGAGCCCCTTTTCTTCTTGGGGTATGAGCCCTAAGGCCTCTGCTATCACCTCCTTGCTGACGACTTGTATATCCCTACCTCCCTCCAAGCTGTGGCTCCAAGTGCTAAATTGTGCATAAGCAGCCTTTCTTGACTGAGGTTTTTCATCCGACCACAGAACACGAAAAATACTCTATTTCCTCAAGTCTCCCGAGGATGGTACATAACTAGTAGCATTATAAATGCATAGAAGATAAGTTAGTATATCAGGGCTTAAATCTCTTGTGGAATCCTTGTTGAGAAAGGTTGGCAGGGCAGCTCCAGTTAAATGTCCCAGCACCACCTTAAAACTCCCCCATTATTTATCATTAATCCTCTCAAATCAGTGACTCTTTCATTTTAACTTCTTTACTCTAATAAACAGCAATTATTTTCTAGTTAATAAGCCTGGATGGCTCAGAGTCATATTTAATATTTTATTCCTCTTTTCATCTCCTATATTTGAACAAATGATGAAATTTATCAATTTTATTTAGTCTTGTTCATCTAGATCTATTACCACTTCCAGTTTATGTCCTTATTATCTAATGTTTCTACAAACACAACCTCTGTTGCAGGCTTTTCCACTTTCTTACATTTCTCTTTTGTGCAATTTAGCCATTATATTGCTACCAAATTAATCTTTATGAAAATACTGATTTCAATATAACAGTCATGAAAAAAAAAGTCCTAACTCTTTAGCCTGATATTTAAGGTCCTCCAGAATCTGGCCTCAATCTGTTTTTTCAACCTTATCTTCCACTATTTCCCAACACAAGTCTGCTTCAGTCAGTTTTATCTATTCCTTCTCCTCAAATATATCAAATTTATTCTAAAAAAAGAAAAAGTACTAAGGAGAACTTTCAGACATACAAAAAGGTTAAAAACAATAAGATAATGTCTCATTTATTTTTTACTACGATTCACAGCTCATGTTATTCCTTTCAACTGGAATACCTTACCTTGCCTTTTCTCTTTGTGATAATCTTTTTTTAGCACCCAACTCAAGCCTATATTCTCATCTACAGGTCTTGTACTTGCTTAATCTTTAGCTCACATAGCTCATCCCCTTTTCAAAATTCCTGGAGCACCTTTTACTCATTATGTCACAATTACACATGTCCTTTAATTTGTGTAAATGTTTCTTTACTTTATCCTTATCTACTGTTAGCGTTTGGAGTTACTACATATTATACTGCTTGGGCAAACACATTGCAGCTACAATAGTTTTTTGCATAATAAGCATTTAATAAATATATAATAAACAAAATACTTACAAGGTCATCTGATTCTGCATTCACTAAGATTTCTAACATCATATTTTCTCCACGACTGCTTTGCTGGAATACTTGAACCCCACTTTTCTTCAAAAAAAACTTTAAAAAATTCCAGAGAATTTAATTTTAATTATTTCTCTACAATAACTTCACACTCAAGAAAGTAAAAAAATTCTGAACTAAATAGCCACTAACTTTGTGTTTGATGTGTCTCAGAGTAGGAAATCCACAGAAATATAATGCCTTCTGGTCAATCCTCGTTATTTTGTTCTTGTTTATGTCTACACGCCAAGCATCTAATGATATCATTTTATACCTAGAAAATAAATCAAGGCATTTAAGTTAAAATTCATACATTACAAGCAATCACAATTTTTCAGCATTCCCTTGAATATTTTGCAAGAGTTACTCTTGCTTTTAAATAAGAGAATGACAATTTGTCCTTTAAAACAAAGAAAATATAGAGCAGGACAACCCAGATTCTTTGCTGTTAGGTTCAGACACGACCATGGCTGTTGATTACTGAGTGGAAGTTTACTGCATTAATTTAAAACAAAAATATACATAGAATTAATTTTTAAAATGAAGGAAAATATAAAGCATATTATAAATCTCCATATCTGCATGTTCTAAAACCCAGCACAGAAAACAAACATTTTATAATGTCTATTTCATCTTTCTCTTTGCTTTAACAAAAGGAAAAATCACAACTGAGAGATAGACGTTCACTTTATCTGCAACTCAATTGCCAACTGCCACTTAGGTAAATCATTTGCATGGAAGATGAGATAAGAGAAAAAATAAGGGAGATATTTTAATGAGGAAGAGAAAGAAGAAATTGGTTGGAGGCAAGAAAATAGCGGAGCTCTTTTATTTGTTTTTTCTCCTTTCTAGTTGAGTGGTTGGGGAGTATAAGAGGTGAAGTTGGCATGTCAAATAATCCTGGAAGCAGACCCTAGCAAGGGAAACAAAAATTCACACATCTTCTTGAGGGAAAGTACAGATATACGCTAGGGAAGAAAAATAAATAAACAAATTTAAGAGAAGAGAGAAGCAAAATCTGACCAAGCAGAGAGCTACAGAAACAACTGTGAGAGAGAGATGCCATGATCCTTGGCAAGTCAGATGTAACTCATTATCAATTGACTGTAACTATCATAAATTATTTGTTGATTCTCCAAATACATATTCGAAGGCTTTTTTTCCTCCAAAGATTTGCCCTGAACTAACATCTGTTGCCAATCTTCCTCTTTTTTTTCCTTCCCAAAGCCCCACTGCATGGTTGTATATCCTTGTTGGAAGCCCTTCTAGTTCTTCTATGCGAGCCACGGCCACAACATGGCAAGTGACAGACCATTTGTGTGGCTCCAAGATCGGGAAACAAACCTGGGCTGCCAAAACGGGGAGAGCGCTCAACTTTAACCACTAGGCCATCAGGGCTGGCTCTCAAAAGTGCGTTTTTTTTTTTAAGGTCACGGGGAGTTCTTTGTGGTTGTTGAAAAACTACCAAATAACATTACCTTGTGCAACATCGTTCTATGGCAGGGAACTTTTCTGGCCATGGAGAGGGGTAGGTGAACTCTGTGTCTCTATCATACCAGCACATTAGGCACTCACTATGTCGGTTTCTCTTCCTCTCTTCTTTTTTGAGGGAGTGGTTACACGTCTCCATGGCTTCCAACAATCGCTTCTGAATGTAAAGAATGAAGAGAAGGGTTATAAGCATCAAAATTCTGTAATTTCAACATATAGAATAAATCTTTTTCCCTCAGTATACAGAATCACTATTTGTGTTTCTGAAAAACAAAAATCTTAACTAATGGAACTCTGTTCCATTTTATTCCATGAAAAACCAATGTGCTGTTCATTGTTTCAAATGCCCCTAGAATATTGCTTGCTGCTGCAAATTCCTCTGAACCTATTACTCCAATAGTAGCCACTGAAGTGTCAATAAGAACAGTAGAGAATGAAATTTTAAATGTGAATTTATCAAAATTTTTACAATTTATCATAATTCATAGATCACTAATCTGTTAACTTACAAATTCTGCAGTGGTATAGAAATGTTCATCTTTCCAAATTAACTTCTATATTTAACATAATTTCAATCAGAATTGCAATGGTTTAAAATATTTTTTTCAAAAGGACAAAATGATGTTAGCATTTAGATGCAAGAATGAATGTGTGAATTGTAAAAAGTAATTGGAGACTTGTCTTATCACATCCTACCACTTTTTATAAAGCAACTGTAATAAAAATATTTTAGTATTGATACCACAAGAGACCTACAGAGCAGAAGAACAGAATAAAAGGTTCAAAAACAAATCCAAACCTGTCAAAAACATAGTACTTCAGATATTTAAATAATGGTGTTGTCATATCTAGCTATCCACCTGGATAAAAAAGCAGATACATTTCTCAACTTCATACTATGTACAAAAACAAGCATCAGAGTAATAAGACAATAAAAGTATTAGAAGAAAATCTAGGAGAGTATCCATAATTTGGAGTGATAAACTCTAAGTAAGATAGGCAAAAATCTAACAGCCTTAAGGGAAAAAGACATTTGTAAGTAAAAGAAAATGTATGTGACAGAAGACGTCATAAACAAATCAAGAGACAAAAGCTATACCGGGAAAGAATATTCCCAATATAAAAAAGCTGCTAAAAACCAAAAAGAAAATGAGGGAAAGGATATAAACAGGCAATTTACAAAAGAGAAAATGCAAAGTGAAAACATATACACAAAAATATACTCAAATTAAAGGTCGGGGTGGCCGGCCATGTGTCTGAGTGGTTAGGTTCGCGTGCTCCGCTTCGGCGGCCCAGGGTTTCGATGGTCCGGACCCTGGGTGAGGACATGGCACTGCTCATTAGGCCACATTGAGGTGGTGTCCCACATACCACAATTAGAAGGACCCACAATTAAAATATACAACTATGTACTTGGGGGATTTGAGGAGAAAAAGCAGGAAAAAAAAAAAAGAAGATTGGCAACAGTTGTTAGCTCAGGCGAGAATCTTTAAAAAAAAAAAAAATAAGGGTCAGGGAAAAACAAACTTGAATAATAATAAAATGGCATTCTTCATCATCAATAGATTGGCCAAAATTAAATGAAGCAATAATACCCAGCACTGAAGATGGAGAGAAGCGAGCACTGAAATATTGCCAGTATGAATTACACCCATCTTCTTGAAAAAGAATCTGGTAATATCCATTAAAACTAAAAATATACATTCCTATAACCAAGCAATCCTGCTTTTGGGAATCTACTTTAGAAAAATAAAGTCTCCAATACATAAGCAAGCATAAAAACAAAAGAAGCATAAATACACAAGTATTTTTATCACAGCATTGTAGACAACGGCAAAAAACATGAAGATGCAAAGAAGCTGCAAAATTAGTACAGAGTGTTTCCATGTACCTTTCACTCAGCTTTCTCCAATGATAACATCTTACACATAGCCACAGTACATTATCAAAACTAGGAAACTGACATTGGCACAACACTATTATCTAAACTACAGACCCAGTCAGATTTCACTGGTTTTTATGTGTTATTTTTTTGGTGTGTGTACAGTGCTATGGAATTTTTATCATATGCAAATTCATGTAACCACCACTAAAACTGGAATACAGAACTGTTATATCATCATCATGTTATTCCTTTATAATCACACTCTAACCTCTAGCAACCACTGACGTGTTTTACATCACAATAATTTTGTCATTTCAAGAATATTACATAAATGGAACCATATAATACATAACCTTCTGAGACAGGCGTTTTTCACTCAAATGAACTTTTTTCACCCAAGCTGTTTATATCAACAGTTCTTTTTATTCTAGGTATTATTCCATTATATGGATGTGCTACAGTTTGTTTATCCACTCACTCATTGAAGGACATTTGAATTTTTTTGCAGTTTGGGATTATTACAAATAAGATGCTCTGCACATGTGTACAGGTCTTTGTGTGGACCTGAGTTTTCATTTCTCTAGGATAAATACCCAGGAGTGTGATTGCTGGGTTGGATAGTAAACGCATGTTTAACTTTACAAGAAATTGTTGAATTGTTTTCCAGAGTGGCTTCCTAGACTTTTGGTCCAATAATCATCTATGCTACTTTCAAAGCATTTACAGAAAAGTAGTAGAAAGCAGCAGGAAGTAGCAAAATCTGGAAAAGATTATAAAGCAAAACAGGTAATACTGCACCATAAGTTCTTGATTCTAAGATATCACTGATATTATAAGGTACACAATAAAATAAATAACATTTCAAAAAATAATAAACAGTAAATTGAATTTCTATAATTTTTTTTACTAACAATGGTATTAACTTTTATCCTATTTTTTTCTCCAATATCACATTCAAAGTTTGAGTCTAATCCTTCTTCATATTCAAAATATAAAGATTTTTCTAGGTCACTTGGCCCTGTGAATGTACGCATAGCATCTCATCCTTATAATTGTAAACATTTTAGCATCTTTAGGATAAACAGCATAATATTAAGGTATAGAGGATGTCACGGATATTGTGACGTGCTGCTGTGATCCCCCATTAGTACTGAAGGACTTGTTTGCCCAGATGCTGAAAGTGCTGCTGGCTTACAACCCTCAGCTGTCAGCCCTCTCTGGGAAAAATCCTCAGGTGAAAAGTCATCTCATACAAGTTTATGTAACCTTCCAAAACGAAGCCTGCATCCAAGACTGACAGATAAAGAGTGTAAAGTCTCAGACCCTTTACAGCAACTTAGGAGAACTATAATGGGCCATTTCAGCTTCAGAGTTACTTATGGGGTCAGCCAAGGCCTTTGTTGAGACAGCACGGTACCCCAACCTGCCCTTCCGACCAAGCCTGTTTTTTCTCTTCCCAACCTCTTAAAGGGTAGCATCAAGAACCCAGAGTGGGCCAGCCCTGGTGGCCTGGTGGTTAAGTTTGGTGCACTCTGCTTTGGCAGCCTGGGTTTGGTTCCCAGGCACGGACCTACAGCACTCATCAGTGGCCATGCTGTGGCAGTGGCCCACATACAAAATAGAGGAAGACCGGCAACAGATGTTAGCTCAGGGAGAATCTCCCTCTGCAAAAAAAAAAAAAAGAACCCAGAGCAGGAAGCCAAAAGCCTGGGTCGGGGGGAGGGACACAGACTGTATAGGGACTTGAGTGTATGTTACTTGGCTGGATTTCAGAATTGTTATTGATCAGTGATGTTTAGTGCCTCCTTTTCCTGCCCTTTTTGATAGGAGTAACTTATTGTGGTTATCTTGTCCTTGTCTCTCCATCATAAAACTGGGAACATGGGTGGGGGGAGGGTAAATAACTTGGTTTTTAAATTCACAGGTCTCTGAATCAAGAGAGCTTTTCATGAGGAGCTACATTTGAGGAGCTTCATCTATATCTGGATCTGATTTAAAGATGACATTTTGGACTTTGAGCCTGATGCTTTAAGGAGATGAGATTTTGAGGGGAGGTCAGTGTGTCTGGAGTTTGGAGGAGATGTGAATTATTTTAGCCAAAGGGCAGATTGTAGTAGATGATTGCAAAGATGGCCACAATAATTCCTTCTATCCCCATATGTAAGCTCCTATAAATGTGAGGTGGTGAAGTCTATTTCCCCACTTTTTAAGCCTGAGTTGGTCTTGTAACTTTATTCAAAGGAATGTAGTGAAAGTGATGTTATACAAATTCCAAAGCTCAAGAAGCCTTGGAGCTTTTGTTCTCACCTTCATGGAACCAAAGATCACTGTGAGAATAAACCTGGGTTAGCCTCCTTGAGGGTTAGGGATGACATAGAGGCCTCAGCTCACAAGTAACACCAAGGCCCAATCATATGAGTGAGGCAATCTCAGACAACCAGCTCTACTTGAGCCACAAGATGACTAAAATGCTTGAGTGACCTCAGGCTATGACCAGCAAAAGAACCACGTAGCTGAGCCCAGTTCAAATTGTTGATTCACAGACTTGTGAGTAAATAAAATGGCTTTAAACCACACTCCCCTCTCACTCCTTCCAATCTGCCCACCCTGCACACATACACAAATCAGTTGGAACATTCTGGTAGAAAGAGACAGATGGGAAAGAAAGCCTGACACATGCTCAAGCTGAAAAGGATGTGTGTATGTGTGTGTGTGTGTGTGTGTGTGTGTGTGTGTGTGTGTGTGTGTGTGTGTGCGTCAGAGAGAGAGAGAAAGACAATTTTACAAATCGAGGGTTTGTCACAACCCTGCATTGAGCAAGTCTATGGGCACCAGTTTTCCAACAGCATTTGCTCACTTTGTGTCTCTGTGTCACATTTTGACAATTTTCACAATATTTCAAACTTTTTCATTATTATTATATGTTATGGTGATTTGTGATCAGTGATCTTTGATGTTACTATTGTAATTGTTTTGGGGCACCACAAACTGTGCTCATATAAGGTGGCAAATTTAATTGATAAATGTTGGGTATCTTCTGACTGCTCCATTGACTGGCTGTTCTCCCATCTCTCTCCCTCTCCTTTGGCCTTCCTATTCCTTGAGATGCAACAATATTGAAATTAGGCCAATTAATAACCCTACAATGGCCTCTAAATGTTCAAGCGAGAGAAGAGTGGCCTGTCTCTCATTTTAAATCAAAAGCTAGAAATGATTAGGCTTAGTGAGGACGGCATTCGAAAGCCAAGACAGGCCAAAAGTTAGGCCTCTTGCACCAAACAGCCGAGTTATGAATGCAAAGGAAAAATTCTTGAAAGAAATTAAAAGTGTTACTGCAGTGAATAAAGAAATGATAAGAAAGTGAAATAGCCTTATTGCTGATATGGAGAAAGTTTCAGTGGTCTGGGTAGAAGATCAAACCAGCCACAACATTCCCTTAAGCCAAGTCTACTCCAGAGCAACGCCCTAACTCTCTTCAGTTCAATGAAGGCTGAGAGAAGGGAGGAAGCTGCAGGACAAAAGTTTAAAGGTAGCAGAGGTTGATCTGCATAGTACTCTCTTATAATCTTTTGCATTTCTGTGGTATTCATTCTAACTTCTCCTCTTTCATTTTTAATTTTATTTATTTGAGCCTTCTTTTTTTCTTAGTGAGTCTGGCTAAGGGTTTGTCAATTTTATCTTCTCAAAGAACCAGCTCTTAGTTTCACTGATTCCTTTCCACTGTTTTTTGGTTACAATTTCATTTATTTCTGCTCTAATTTTTATTATTTCCTTCCTTCTGCTGACTTGAGGCTTTGTTCTTTTGCTATTTCTATTAGGTGTAGTTTAAGGTTACTTATTTCAGATTTTTCTTGCCTGTTAAGGTGGGCCTGTATTGCTATGAATTTCCCCCTTAGGATCACTTTTGTTGCATCCCATATGAGTTGGTATGGTGTATTTTCATTTTCTCTGCTGGTCTATGAATGTCTCTTTTGTTGTATCTTGGGGGAGAGTCTAAGGGAATCATCTCACTCTGCATGATGCTGATGTCACTCTCCCTATTTGTTTTTTAATAGTCTCTTGAAAAGTAGGTTTTTGATTTTGATGAAATTTATTTTCTCAATTCTTTAATGGTTAGTGCTTTCTGGGTCTTGACTAAGATTTTATCCTAAGTTTACTTCAAAAAATTTTACAGTTGTAGCTTTTACACTGAGCTATGATGTATTTTGAATTAAGTTTTGTGTTTGGTGTGAGGTATGGATCAAGACTCATCTTTTCCACACACATAGCCGGCTGTTTCAGCACCAATTGTTGATAAGCTTTTCTTTTACCTATTGAATAGCTTTGCTGCCTTGAATGAAAATGAATTAACTGAACAAGTATAGATCTATGTTTGGACTCTACTCCGTTCCACTGATCTACTTGTCTATTGCTATGTAACAAACACACTGCCTCGATAGCTTCATGCTAAGTCATGAAATCAGATAATGAAAGTCCTCCAACACTGTTCTTCTTCCTACAGATTGCTTTGGCTATTCCAGATGCTTTGCAATTTCTTAAAACTTTAGAGTCAGATTTCCAATTTATACAATAAAATCTGCTGAGATCTTCACTGGGATTATGTTGAATCTAAAGATCAATTTGGGAAGAAGCTATATCTTAGTATTGTCTTCTGTTCCTTGAACATGGTATATCCCTCCATTTATTAAGGTGTCTATCTCTCAACACTATTCATAGTTTTCAGTGTAAAGGGCTTGCACATTTTAAATTTATAGCTGTGTATTTTATATTTTCTAATGGTACTGTAAGCATTAAAAAAACTTTTATTTAAAAAATTTTGCATTTTCCAATCGTTTGTTGCTAGTACATGAAAATACAATTGAATTTTGTATAGATTTTATATTTGGGGACTTTGCTAAATTCACTTCCTGGTTATAGTTTCTTTTTTTGAAGATTCCTTAGAATTTTCTAAATATATTATAATGCCACATGCAAATAAAGACCATTTTACTTCTTCCTTTCTATTCTGTGTGCCTTTATTTCTTTTCCTTGACTTAATACGCTGGACTTCCAGTACAATATTAGAGAGAAGTGTTCAGAATGGACATCCTTGTCCTATCCTTGACTTTAGAGAGAAAATGTTCAACCTTTTACTATTAAGTATGTAGTTAGAAATAGGTTTTTTTAGATGCACTTTATCTGATTGAGGAAGTTTCCTTTTATTCCATTTGTTGAGCATTTCTATTAAAAATGGATGTTGAATATTGACAATGTGCTAAATCACACTGCAAACCAATCCTGTATTTCTAAAACAAATCCCGTTTGGTCATGAACATTATCCTTCTAACACAGTATTGGATCCCATCTGGTTTTACTTTGTTAAAAGTTGTTCCATCTACTTGTAGGAGGGGTACTGGTCAGTATTTCTCTTTTCTTGTAATGCCATTGTCTAGTTTGGGTATCCGGATTGCGCTATCTAATAAAATACGCTGGGAAGTGATTCTCCCTCTTCTACTTCTCAAAGTTTGTGTAAAATTGGTATTATCTCTTCCTCAAATGTTTGCTAGAATTCACAAATAAAGCTATCTGAGGCTGGAATGTTCTCTGTGGGAAAGGTTTTAAATATGAATTAAATGTCTCTAAAAGATACAGGATAATTCAGATGTTTACATTTTTTGTCAGTTTTGCTACATTGTGTCTTTAAAGAATGTGTTCATTTCACTTAAGCTGTTGAATTTGTTGGCACAAAACTGTTCACAATATTCCTTAACTAGCCTTTTAATATTTGAGGAGTCTGTAGGATGTCTCCCCTTTCATTCCTAATATTGGCAATTTATGTGTTCTCTCTCTCCATCCCTCTTTTTCTCCCCCATTTCTTGATCAGTCTAACCAGGATTTATCAATTTTATTAATTTTTTCAAAGACCCGACTTTTGGTTTCATTGATTTTTTTCTCTATAATTTGTTCATTTCCATGGATTTCTGCTCCTATTTTTATTATTTCCTTTATACTGTTTAGTTTGGGTTTAACTCGCTCTTGTTTTTCTAACTTCTAATGGTAGGAAGCTTAGAGGACTTATTTTAAAACTTTTTCTTGTTTAGTATAAGCATCTAGAACCTTAAGCTTCCTTTTAAGCCCTGCTTTAGTTCCAGCATACAGATTATGATATATTGAGTGTTCATTATCATTCAGATCAAAATTTTTTCGAATTTCCCTTTTAATTTCTTTTTTTATCCATGGGTTATTTGGAAGTATGTTATTTAATTTCAAATATTTGCAGATTTCCCAGATATTTATTACTGATTTTTAATTTAATTCCACATGGTCAGAGAACATTCTCTGTATGATTTTAACCCCCTTTTTTTTGCTGAGGAAGATTCTCCCTGAGCCAACATCTGTTGCAAATGTTTGTCTATTTTGTATGTGGGTTGCTGCCACAACACAGCCGTTGAAGAATGATGTAGGTCTGCGCCCAGGAACCGAACCCAGGCTGCTGCGGCAGAGCACACTGAACTTAACCACTAGGCCATGGGGCCAGCCCCTGATTCTAACCCTTTTAAATTTACTGAGACACATTTTAGGTATCAGCAAATAATCTTGATGAATGTTCCTTATTCACCTAAAGAGAATGTGTATTCTGCAGTTGTTGGGTGTAGTGTTCTACAAATATTAATCAAGTTGAATAGGTTTACAGTGTTATTCAAGTTTTTATTCTCACTGATTTTCTTTCTTATTGTTCTATCACTTCCTCAGAGAGAAAGAGTTGAAATTTCCAATTATAAGGTGTGGATTTGTCTATGTCTCCTTTCAATTCTGACAGTTATTGCTTTATGTATTTGAAGCTTTGTTATTAGGTGCATAGACATTTAGGATTTTTATGTCTTCTTGATGAACTGACTTGATTTTCTTTTCTTCTTCTCCCCAAAGCTCCCCAGTACATAGGTGTATATTCTAGTTGTAGGTCCTCTGGCTCTGCTAGGTGGGACACCGCCTCAGCATGGCTTGATGAGTGGTGCCATGTCTGCGCCCAGGATCTGAACCGGCGAAACCCTGGGCTGCCACAGTGGAGTGCGTAAACTTAACCACTCGGCCACAGGGCTGGCCCCGAACTTGAATCCCTTTTGATCTCTGGTAATACTCCTTGTTCTGAAGTCTATTTTGCTTAATATTAGTAAAGCCACTCCAGCTTTCTTATAATTAGTGCACTTAGAAGTTTTGGTGCACGTAATCAAGAGAGTAGTTAAATCTTATTAACAAAACATAAATGGTGATTAAAACCCATTGCTCATTAACTTATGTGAAATACTCTCTGGTTAAGAATATATGTGTAGGGGCCAGCCTGGTGGCATAGTGGTTAAGTTCACGTGCTCTGCTTTAGCAGCCCAGGGTTTGCAGGTCTAGATCCCCGGCGCAGACTACACACTGCTCATCAAACCATGCTGTGGCAGTGTCCCACATACAAAATACAGGAAAATTGGCACAGATGTTAGCTCAGGGATAATCTTCCTCAAGCAAAAAGAAGAAGACTGGCAATGGATGTTAGCTCAGGGCCAAGTTTCTTCACACACATAAACAAAAAAAACCAAAAAGAAAAAAAACGCGTATATATATAACTATTTCATGCACTGACCTCATCAATGAACGGTATTAGTACCACAGCTTCCCATTCCTGTTGTTTCCCATTTAGGTCAGTTTTAAAATCAGGTGGGTAATATTCTATAATTGGCGAGTCTTCACTGGTCATCAAATGCTGTGAAAATATAAAACAGTGTAACAGAAATACAAGAATACAAATATAGCCTTTTGTTAATATATTTGTAATATTTCTTCATGTTACAGTTTAAAATTTCTAAGCAAAGTAAACTAAATATTTACGTTTTAGATATGTTGCAACATACCAGCTATACTTTGATTTTCAACTATGAGACTTCTAATTTTACTGCTACTCATCACTTTCCCATTCCATTGACCTAGTTATGTAGCAAAACCATCTTTACTCTAAATTTTAATTTTGTCATTTCACTCTACAAGACCGACCTAAATTCTGTTTTCTCATTCACACTTCAGTTCATTTCACAGGCTTCCAATTCACCTCCATTTTTAATCTTAAATTAAACAATTACTTTTGTTTCCTAATCAACTGACTTTATTAAGTAACATAAGACTGTCATTTAAGAATTAAAAAAAAACAAATCTAAAATCCAGGGATCTCTTTACTACTACTAGCAAAGATAAAAAGTCCAATAAGACATGTTTTCATTAGAGATTTTATAACTGAGGTAGATAGACCATAAAGATGTCTTGTATGAAATGAATATGGAGGATTATGATATAACTTTGTCTTTTTTGCTTGAGGAAGATAGTTCCTGAGCTAACATCTAAGCCAGTCTTCCTCTATTTTGTATGTGGGACGCCACCACAGCATGGCTTGATGAGTGGTGTGTAGGCCTGAGCCTGGGATCTGAACCCACGAATCCCAGGCTGCTGAAGAGTGAAAGGACTTAACCACTATGCCACTGGGCCAGCTCCAACATAAACTTTTTTCAAGAAATAAAGCAGCATATTTCTCAGGGTAATAGTCAAAATATTTAATAACCAGTATGGCATGGGCACAGAACAATCAAAACAGATGTGGCTATAAAACACTTGTATAGTTGTACTGGTCCAAAGTGGCTGGGTATCAATCCTTAATGTATCTGAAAGTAGGAGAAAAAAAAAACATCAAAGAAACAAGAAGAAAGGGAGGCCAGAGGCCAGGATGAAGGACAGGTTAAGTTTTAGAACTTAACCTGAAGGGAGTCTGACATTGTTCAAGCAGCAACGGGTATGTGTGTATGGGTGTGTGTGTGTTGGGGGGTGTGTCTACTCCAATTCCTGGGACCAGATCATGAAATTAGAACAGACAGATACTCTAGAAGAACTGAATGAAATTTACCCTCAAAATCAACTTAGCTGGCTCAGTATAATTTTGGTGACCCAATCACCTCTGAAACATCTTCCTCCTGCTATGTGAAATATGTTAACCAGAGAAAAGCCTTTCATTCCACAATTTGATAAATGAAATGCTTGAAATATAAACTGAGGTATACTTCTGATCAGATAAATGACTTTTTAGAACCATCCCTATTCTAGTATGTAGAGAGTAAAAGAAAAGAGGAATGAATCTATAAATGTTTGGATAAAGTAGATGGCTTTAGATTTTGCCTGATTTAGTTTACTTTCATCAGTGCAGAGAGAAACTGTGCTTTAAGATGTGCTTAAAGGTGCTGAAAATGAAGAAGTTATCCACTGAATGGTTTAGAGTTCGCTATTTTAAAACAAAGCTAACTTTAAATCAAGGAATTACTTTTCAAGGGACTTAAGAAATACTATATTTGAAACTGAAAATAAATATATTTAGCTATTAAAGAAATTTGGGTACTATGTTTCTAGGTTTGAAGTAGGAGCTCCTAAATATCAAAAAGGACAAAAACATTTAATTCTAAAACCCACCTGATAGCATGTAGGAAGTAAATTTTTGCTAGCTGCCGGAAGTACAGCAAGAAGCTGTTCAAATGGCTTAAAAGGTTTTCCTAGTTCAAAATGGATGCTGAGTGCGCTGATGTTGCGGATATCAGATAGGAAAGGCGCGTAATGGTAGGGGTAATACCTATAAGACAAAACTGAGCTTTAAACAATTGGCAACTTTATGAAACAGGTCAATATTAAGTATAGAGTATTCCATGTTTTATTTTAACAACACATAGCAATAATTCTGAGGAAAAAAAATTGTCACCCCTAATTCTACCACTTCAATATAAGAAATCAGCAGTGTTGGAAAATTTAGGTTATGTGATGGCAACAAATGTTCTGTTTTCTTAACTATTAATTGGCAGTTTCACATTTCCAAAATTGGGATGTATTATGTAACTGAAGGATATATATATATATATATATATATATATATATCCTTCAGTTACATACAACGGTTCTTTTAGTTTCCAAAATGTTGAGTGTGAATCTTCCAGTCAATTGATTCTTGGAATGAAGTAACGAGGCAGTCAGGAGACTTTCAGTTAGGTTGTCTGGGCTTCCCTCAAGAGAACAGTGAGCCTGAGCACATGTGGCTTTACTAGCCAGCTCTAAGAACTTTTATCTTTGAATTAGTATGTGTGTGTGTATATATATATATATATATATATATAAATATATATATATATATAAAATTGTGTTTGTGATAAGGATTAAGCCATTTATTAATCATAAACACTATTTTTGTTTTTAATATCTTCCCATATTTAACCACAGGTATAAATACTTTTACAAAGCTTTGAACAATTTATAAAAAAATTTCAATGTTCTTAATATTTGAGTAAGGATGCCAAAAAAAGGGAAGAAATGTTTTTATATTATACAATTATGGAGTATTTCAAAAGGAGAGGAAAAGTTTAGGAGGAAGAATGGCATGCAGAATAATGGAAAACGTATAGATTTTGGAATCATACGCTCAGACTTGATTCTTGGGTCTATGACCTTAGAAAGGTTACTTAACCTCTCTGATCCTCATCTGTAAAAGGTAGAGAATATTATTTACTTTAAATAGTTGTTAGGATTATATGAACACATGCTTTTCAAGTGCCTGGCCTTAATGCCTAGAGGTATAATAGGAATAACTTATACTCATCCTCTTAAAAAAATGGTAAATCAAGGATTTTCATCATTAGAATGCTCTTCAGAGAGGCCCTGAGAATCAGGTTAGATATTGCAAAGATTTTTTTTTAAAAAGTAAAATAACAATTAATGCTACATTATTTTGCATTGGTTTGTTTTGCTGTGTGTGCTTTAAAACAAAGCCTGGCAGAGGTGCTCTGAAAACAAACCAGCACAAGCTACTTCACCACCTAAAAGTTTCTACTTTTTCCTGCATCATTTTTGGTTTGTTATTTTTCTATTTTGGCGGATGGTTTGGAAATGTAGATGGAACTTGCTGGAATACGAAACATGAAAAAAATGGAGAATTATTACTATTTCCAGGGAAAGCAAATAATTCCTTTCCTCTTTTGTCTTTGTGTTTCCCAGTCTAACATTCAAACAGCCCATTGTTCAACAATTACTCCTGATAGAAAAATTTTTTTCGAACACACAAAAATGTAGAGAATATAATGAACAACCCCAGATAACCATCCCTCAGACCCAATAATTATCAAGACTTTGTCACACTTGATTCATCATGACAGAATTTTAAATCTGTAGATTAACAAAGACCTTTTATGGGGCCATCTGCTAGGGCTGGAAGTATCTTTGTTCTATGAAGGTCTTTTCTAAGTATTTTCATAAGAAGAGATAAACTGTATTTTATTTAAACTTGGATGTACGTATCTTCTAAAAAATACTACCATAAAGAGAAATAAAAGGAAAAGATATCCTCAAATGAGATTATAGTAGAATGAACCATTATTTTTTAAAAAAACTTAATTTTTGTTTTGATTCCCTCACCAGCTCCAGGACTGAACTCCATGATAGTAATAGTGCAAAATCCACTGTATTGCTTGAACATAACATGCAGCTTGATCAGCCAGAAAGTCACTGAAAATAGAAAAGAATTATTTTCATTACAACAACATTTTTTGAAGACAAGCCAGTGTCTTTAGAGCATGATCTCTGCTGATACCACATTCTGCCTCTCATATGTTGTTTTTTTGTGAGGAAGATTAGCCCTGAGCTAACATCTCCCAATCCTCCGCCTTTTTTCCGAGGAAGACTGGCCCTGAGCTAACATCCGTGCCCATCGTCTCCCACTTCATATGTGGGATGCCTGCCACAGCATGGCTTGCCAGTGGTGCCATGTCCTCACCCGGGATCCGAACCGACGAACCCTGGGCCGCTGAAGCGGAACGTGCGAACTTAACTGCTGCGCCACCAGGCCAGCCCCTTAGATGTTTTATTTAACCAATGAATAAGCTAAAAATTGTAATCAGAGAAACTCCAAAATAATTTTTTTAAAAAACCCGATCCTATCAGATTAAAGGTTTGCCTTATAGTTTTCCTAACTCTACCATGAGCACACTTAAACCTGCTGTGCATATTTATTCAGCCAATGTACTGTGCCTTTGGTTTAAAGTTTGAGGATTTAGCCAATGGAGCTTTCTATTAAGGGGCACTACCATTCCCTCACAGTTAGGGTGGGATGGGAGGGACAGATGGGACTCTTCAACTGGAAGGATGCTGAGAGAATCATGGGAAGAAATCAGGGAGATCTTAAAATCTGGTTATAGTAGCTAGAACACACTTTGAAAAGTGCTATATCCACTGAGCAATATTCCCTTTAATCTCTTCTTTCTCAAAAATCACCATTAAAGGTAAAATAAATCTTCACCAAGAAAGAAAAAAAAAAAAGAGCCCTAGGCTAAAGCCAAAAGTAGCTATAGACCTGTTAGTGTTTGTTATCAAAATTTAGGTAGAGATGCACTTAGAAATTCCAGATCTCTGTACTTTTGGGAGGTACACTTTAAAAAATGAAATGTATTACTTTTGCATTATAAAAGAAATGTTTCCTCATTATTCAAAATCAAGATAATGAAGAAATGCATTTTTATCATAATGTAGCAATCACTATCACATTTTGGTATGTTTCTTTTCAGCCATTTTTCTATGCCCAGCTTTTTTTTCTTAAACTATTAATGAGAGTATGCTGTATATATGACTTTGTGTCCTGCTTTTAAAATTTTTACTTAATAATATACTGTTAAGTATCTTTCTAAATTGTTATGAACTTTCTAGAGGTACCAGTTTAGCAGTTCTGCAGATTCTGGAGATGGTGGAGATGGCAGAGATAGTGATCATAATGAGGAGGTGGAGATGATTATGATGAATCTTCTTATTGGACATGTAGATTATTTCTAATTTTTTACTATGATAAAAAAAACTGTGTAATAAACATTCTTAAAGATCTTCTGTGTTTGAGTGTATATTTTTAAGATAGATTAGCAATTAGAATTATTGGGTCAAAAGGATGAATATTTTAAAGGGTTTTGGATTGCGCTTTCCAAAATAATTTTACCAATTTATATTCCCACCAGTAATTAAGGGAAAAACTCTACCACTACTCCTGGACCAACACTGAATATAACAGTTTAAAAAGATTTGCTTATTTGCTAGGCAAACAAATAGATGGTATCTCATTTTCATAATCTGTATTTTAATATATAGAAAGGAAGAGAAATAAAACAGAGAACTAGTTAGCTATCCAATTAAGCATTTAGTGCCAACTGCAGGTACTATAGACTGTAATGAAGGAAATATAAGAGCTAAGGAATAAAGGATTAAAAGCGTAATTATTTGAGGGGCCAGCCCAGTGGCCGAGTGGTTAAAGTTCTGTGGACTCTGCTTTGGTGGCCTGGGTTCACGGGTTCACATCCCAGGTGTGGACCTACTCCAGTCATCAACCATGCTGTGGAGGCATCCCACATACAAAATAGAGGAAGAATGGCATAGATATTAGCTCAGGGCTAATCTTCCTCACAAAACAAAGTAAAATAACATAAAGCAGAACTATTTTAAATATTGTATCTCTCAAGTCTTAAAAGTTCTACATACCCATGGCACCGGACAAAGCTTCAAAATGAGCTGGTGAAATGTACTAGAATTCCTATACCTCCAATTACTGGAGGTCGGTGTGAATATAGACCCTACAGGAAGACTACATCTAGACTAGAAGACAGTCTGAGAGTATATAGAGCAATGTCTGAAAGCTTGGGTGTATCCCAAGCTCTCTAGAAAAGATCTAATACTTAGTGCTTTATTTATTTATTTTTAAAGATTGGCATCTGAGCTAACAACTGTTCTCAATCTTTTTTGTTTCTGCTTTTTCTCCCCAAATCCTCCCAGTACATAGTTGTATATATTTTTTTTAGTTGTGGGTCCTTCTAGTTGTGGCATGTGGGACACCGCCTCAATGTGGCTTGATGAGTGGTTCCATGTCTGCGCCTGGGATCCGAACCAGCAAAATCTTGGGCTGTGGAAGCGGAGGGAGAGAACTTAACCACTTGGCCACGGGGCCGGCCCCTCAGTGCTTTATTATATTAAAAAAAAAAGTGAAAATAATAGCATATAAAATATTTAAGTATATTGCATGTAATAAGGGTACACTGCATTTCATGAAACTCTTATTTCACTTATAGAGAAGCAGCCTCATCTAGTGGTTAAGAGCAAGGACTCTGGAGTCAGATTGCCTATGTTCAAATCCTGGCTCTGTAACTCACTGCCTATGTCACCTTGAGCAAATTACTTAAAACTCTCTATTCTTTATTTTCTTCTATCATAAAATAATAATAATTCTACTCATCCTAAAGAATTGTTGTGACAATTAAATGAGTTAATATTTTTTAAATGCTTAGAATAGTGCCTGGCACTCGGTAGTACTTCATAAGTGTTTGTTAATTAAAATAAATAAAATATGAACATATGTAATTCATACTGTAGGCTGCAGTTTAAAAGTGTGAAAGCCACCATTGTAGGGGTCAAGTTCTTAAGGAACTTTTGGATTAGGATTAACCTGGGGTTGAGCCAGGTGTCCTTCAAGATAAGTGTGATGTGACCATTTTAAGATGGGAAGCAAAAATCTAACCATTTTCTACTTGGCAATTTTTATCACAGAACTATAACCTACTCCAAAATCATACCTGTTGAAAGATCTACAATCATTTATGGAACCAAAAAATCTTTCTCTCCCACTCCGTTAACTATCAAAATTATGCTGTTTTCTGAAGAACTGCAAAATCTAATCTTTTCTACTTTAAAGTAAAAGTATTGGCAAAAACGTACTCAGACACTACATCCACTCCCATCTTCGTCATGTAATACGTTCTTTTATATTGTCTAAACTCTGTTTCAAATAGGTCATCATCTTCAGTTTCATCTTCTACATTATCTGGAAAGAAAGCCAGAAAGATAGCAGCCAACAATTATGAATATTCTGTTTTTCCCCCTAATGCTTTGATAAATACATATCAAAGCAAATGCTTATAAATGATCATAGAAATCCGCTCCATCCAATATTACTTAGTACATAGTCCTTAATATTAATTATTACTAATAAAGGAAAGACGTAAGTATTTTGTAAAAAAAAAAAAAGTCATATATTAAAATACATAGTTTGTACTTACCCTTAGAAGCTACCACTTCTTCTCCATTTGTGTCTAAAGCAGCCCAACATATGGAGTTTTCCTGGTCCTATATGGCAAGATATATTTCAAAGTGAGACGTTTAACAGGGAGATTTTTAAAATTGTGAAAATAACTGAATGATCCTTAAGTGATAGATAGTAAAGTTTATCTTAAAAATAATCCTGAGGGGCTGGCCCTGTGGCTGAGCGGTTAAGTTCGCACGCTCCGCTGCAGGCGGCCCAGTGTTTCATTGGTTTGAATCCTGGGTGCGGACATGGCACTGCTCATCAAACAATGCTGAGGCAGCGTCCCACATGCCACAGCTAGAAGGACCCACAACTAATATACAACTACGTACCGGGGGGCTTTGGGGAGAAAAAGGAAAAAAAAAAAAAAATTCTGAAATATTATCTAAACATTTTTAGTTTTATACCACTTGTTTTCTAAAATTATAAACTTTATTATGTACAACTTAACATTCATGTCTCTCAAAGAGACGTAATAAGTAATTCTCACCAATATAAAAGAGAAATATATTTAATTATGTACGTGTTCCCAAAAGAACCCACTTCAAGAATATGTCATTGAATTAGAGAAAAGTACACAATCAATATCAAATCCTTTCAACTTTAACATTTTTGTATGTCAAATTCTGGGGTACTATTAACCAAAATTTGATTGAATCAAATTATTACAAATATTACCTATTTTCTTTATCTTTGGATCCCGTCATTCTTACGAATCTGTGACTTATCCTTGACTTCTAAATTCTACTTCCATGCAATTCACTTGTTTTTCTACAGTTCTTCCATCTCATCGCATCCTTCACAGCCTGCCCATGTTTTTCTTCCCCGTGATCTCATCCTTTCTCTCTTCTATTTGCTGTTTGCTAATCTATTGCTAGTGACTCTCATTTGTTCTTCCTCCTCCCTTACCCCCATTTCCTCTTCTTCATCCAAACCAGGGCCTCTGCCAGCTTCCTGTGCCTGGGCTATCCCTCCAGCTCCTCTCATTTTCTCAGTGTCTCTAATGTTAACTACAGATGCCTAGAAGACTCATGAGACTTAAGGGCTGAGCTGAGGTGAGTGGAACCAGCGATTATTGATATGTAAACTTTGTGAGTACAGGTTCTCAAAAAGTTGCAGAGCCTATTTTCTCAAGAGAAAAAACACAGAGTAGAATGTAGACTGATTGCTGCTAAGTTTTACTGAGGAAAAGCTAAGCAATTAGAAGGACTGCACTAGAGAAAATGAGGATAGTTGCCCTTCCTGGAGCAAGAGTTATTAGGCTTGAACCTAAATAGAACTGGTATAGCAAGGAGAGTACAGGAACTCATCAATTTCACCAGAATCCAATAATTACAGATAGGCTTGAGAAAAATTTCAGAAGAGGTTTCTTTTCCAAGATAACACATATAAAACATTCTTTGGAGCTTATTAGAGATGCTTTACAAGGTACTAACAAATTCTAACTGATTCTCTTATTCATTTATAGAGCACCTAACATTTCTTAGATATTGTGCTATTAATTACTCTTAACCTAGACTATTTACTGTCTTTTAAATATGATTTTACATATAAACTATTTCTAGGGAAAAATTACCGATCTAGTTAATGTAACATTAAATGCTATAAATATCCACATTTAAAAAAAGATAATAAATTTTCTGGGCTTTTACATTTAGAAATGTTTTCTACACTTATTAATAGAATGGAAGAGCAAAAAAATCACGAAGTTCTTCAAGGGTAAAAATAAGAAAGTGATTTCTAAAGATCAGATTTAAATGACAGTATCTAATAGAGAGCAAAGAAACCAAAACAATTTTTAAAATGTCCTTAGAGGAGACGAAGAAATGAAAATGAAATGAGGCAACCTCAAAATCATAAGAAGGAAAATCAGAAACAAGGAATATCAGTTTTACCTTTACAGCTAAAAAAATGAAAGGACATCTAAAAAAATGGACACCTTTGATTTTCTCTTTTCCTTGTAGCTCTTGGCTTCTTCTGCTGCAACACCTGCCGCTTCATTGAGGTACTTGTTACCCACTTTGCTTTCAAACCACTTGAGGTCCACAAAAACTTCACTGAAGTGCTCCCGATCAAACTGGACAGAAATATTGAAATTTGTTTAAGAATAATTTAAGTGTATCTGGAAGAATACAACCAAGCTTAACAGAGACTACTTCTGGAGCAAAGGAAATCAGAGAATGTTACTTTTTTATGCATATGGGGATTTCATCTACTACTCTGAAAATTAAAAATAAAAAGTATATAAAAATGATTTAGGTGAAATTATTTATACAGAATGATCAAGTAGAGTAAAATTACAAAAGCTTTTTCTTCCGTTATTATGTAATTGATTACTGAGCATTTCTAGCTACTCTGGGAAAGGAAACTAAAAACTTCTAGTTACTTACATCTGATAGTTTCACAAGGTATTTCTCAAATCGAGGTAAGTTGAGATGCCCACTTTCATTAATATAACCTAGAAGGAACAAAATCTAATTTGTACTAAAAGCTAACATTATTTTTTCTAAATAATTATACAAAATTCTTTTCACAAAATGTTGAATGTTGACATTCTACTAATCAAGAAAAAAAGTCAGTGTTGGACTATATAAGTGGCCCTAGTTTCTATGAACTTGATGTTACTGTAACATACCATACGTAAGAACTGAAGTAAAATATAAGAAATTCTAGGTTCACACAATAATAATCCTCCCACATTTCCAACGACATTTGTTAACAGTTCATTAAATATGTTTTAGAATCTATCTAGATCATTCATTTGATATATTAACTTGAAAAGAAAAGGATTAATGTCCTGCTACTGTTGTCTCTTTTCTTCACATCACCAGCGTTTGTCAATTTCCCAGTTTAAATGGAAAATCTTTCCCTCACATTAAATACTCTAATGCTTATCTATTTAGAAAAATTGAATTTCTATGCTTAAATATGAAAGGAGCTAAGTGAAACCAACAACTTCTGCTGGCTTTCTTAAGTAATTAGAGGCAGAGATTAGTCAGGTATCAATAAATGAGACTACTTAACTCTAGTCATTTTCTTTGCTTGTGAATCACTTACAATTACAATCTCAGAGCTTGGTGCCTCAGACCAAAACAAACCCAATATTTTCGTACTTTATGTGCATGCAATAATCTAATAAACTGAGTGATATTTTTAGGGCTAGTGGAATGCTAATTAAAGTAGCCTCAAATGAATAATAAACTTTTCTTACCCCCAAGTTCTGGCAGGATGGTAATATATGTTCCATAAAGAAGAGGCAACGCATCATGATTAATATGTAAATGAGGTAGATGAGGGATAAAATCATTGCCAACAAGAAATCCCATCAAAATCCAATCATCTATTATCCTTTCAATATCATATTTAAATGCAATCTTGTCCTACAGCAAAATGGAGAAAAAAGTCAAAGACTATGGAAATTTCTGCATACACATCTTCTGCATACTCCTCGGCTATATTAATACTTACTTTTAATACTGAAAACTCATAGTCTATATACTCTCTCATTAAAGACAAGTGTAGGAGGTGAAACGTGGTTTCTTCTGGTGCACATACCCTGTAATTAGTCAGATGATCAACACAGAGTTAATTATATTTTTAAGGTTCAAGTTTTAAAATGTAGCAAAGTTTAAAATAAAACATCATTAGAGGATAATTAATTCTTGTAATCAAGGCATGTGATTTACATTACAGCTGCAGGATAATGTAAAGATAAAAATATAATTGCACTTATAATAAAATTCAAAATAACTGGTTTGCATTATGCTTCCTATGGAAGAGCTCTCAGAATTAAGAAAGCCTAAATAATACAAAATACGTGTAAGAACCAGTGGGATCTGGCCCATTTAAGGCTGACCACTAGCACAAAGCATGCAGATAAGTGAGTATACACTTTAAATCCACTGCAGTATAGTCCAAGGCTTCAATGGCAAGGCTCTATCACTTCTTCCTCTTTTCTCTCCCTCACTTGGTATAGAGGTCTAATTCCTGGCTGTTAGCCCATACTCCAAGTTTAACTACAATTAAAAATATAAGCTGACAATAGCATATTAAAAGAATTATATACACCATGAAAAAGTGGGATCTATACCAGGAATGCAAAGATGGTTCAACATAAGAAAAAAAAGTTAATGTAATACACCACATTAATAAATAAAGGAAAAAACACCACGCAATCATTTAGCAGAAAAAGCATTTGTCAAAATTCAACACTCTTTCATAATATAAACATACTCAGCAAAGTAGGAATAGAAAGGAACTTCCTCAATATGATGAAGGGAATTCATGAAAACTCCACAGCTAATATCATACTCAATGGTGAAAGACTGAAAGCTTTCTCCTAAGATCAAGAATAAGACAAGGATGGCCCTTTTCACTATAGCTATTCAACATTATAATGGAAGTCCTAGCCAGGGCAATTAGGCAAGAAAAGAAATAAAAGGCATCCAAATTGGAAAAGAAGAAGTAAAACTCTATTTACAGATGTCATGATTGGATATACAGAAAATCCCATAAAATCCACTGAAAAGCTACTAGAACTAAAAAATGAATTCAGCATAGCTGAAGAAATAAGATCAACACAGAAAAATCAGTTATTTTTCTACACACCAGCAACAAATAATCCAAAAAGGAAATTAAGAAACAATTCCATTTACAATACCATCCCAAAGAATAAAACACCTATAAATAAACTTGACCAAGGAAGCAAAAGAAAAAACCAGAGGCAACAAACCAAACTCATAGGGGCTGGCCCTGTGGCAGAGTGGTTAAGTTCTGCACTCCGCTGCAGGTGGCCCAGTGTTTTGTTGGTTCGGATCCTGGGCGCAGACATGGCACTGCTCATCAAACCACGCTGAGGCAGCGTCCCACATGCCACAACTAGAAGGACCCACAACGAAGAATATACAGCTATGTACCGGGGGGCTTTGGGAAGAAAAAGGAAAAAAATAAAATCTTTAAAAAAAACTCACAAAAACCAAACTCATAGATACAGAGAACAGACTGATGTTTCCCAGAAGTGAGGAGAGAAGCGTGGGTGAAACAGGTGAAGGTGGTCAAAAATATAAACTTCTAGTTATAAGATAAATAAGTCCTGGGAATGTAATCTACAGCAAGGTAACTATACTAAAAAAATTTTTTTTGAAATAAAAGAAGAGAAAAAAAGGAGGCAAAAGACTTGTATACTGAAACTACAAAATGTAGCTGAAAGAAATTAAAGAAGGCATACATGAATGGACATTCCATGTTAATAGACTGGAACACTTAAAATCAAGATGTAAATACTACCCAAAGGGATCTACAGATTCAAAGCCATCCTAGCAAAATCCCAATGACGTTTTTTTCATAAACAAAAAAATCTGTCCTAAAAATTATTAATCTCAGGAGACCTTGAAGAGCCAAAATAATTCTGAAAAACAAGAACAAAGTTGGAGGTCTCACCCTTCTTGATTTCCAAACTTACTGTAAAGCTACTGTAATCAAAATACTGTGGTATTGGCATAGAGACAGACATACAGACCAACGGACCAGAATACAGAGCCCAGAAGTAAACCCTCGCATATATAGTCAAGTAATTTTTGACCAGGGTGCCAAGACAATGGAGAAAAGACTGTCTTCAACAAATGGTGTTGGGAAAACTGGACACCCATGTGTAAAAAAATGAAGTTGGATCCTTACTTTACACCATATACAAAAATTAACTCGACATGAATTAAAGACCTAACTGTAAGAGCTAAAACTATAAAACTCTTAGAACAAAATGGGAAAAAGCTTTATGACACTGGATTTGGCAATGATTTCGTGGATATTAAACTACAAGTACAGGTAACAAGAGAAAAAAAATAGACTTGGTTACAATTAAAAATTTTGTGGGGCCAGCCTGGTGGCCTAGTGATTAAGTTCAGCACACTCCACTTCGGCAGCCTGGGTTTGGTTCCTGGGTGCAGATCTATACCACTCATCAGCAGCCATGCTGTGGTAGCAACCCACATACAAATAGAGGAAGACTGGCAACAGATGTTAGCTCAGGGCCAATCTTCCCTAGCAATAAATAAATAATTAAATAAATAATTGTGCATCAGATGATACTATCAACAGAGTGAAAATGCAATCCACAGAATGGGAGAAAATATTTATAGATAGTCTATCTGTTAAGGGATTACTATTATTAATTCAATTCATGTTCTTCCTTCCAACATATATGCAGTATGATTTACCTTTGTGTCTTCTTGCCACCAAACCGAACCTCTTCTCTTAAAAGAGAGAAATGTGCCTCATGACTTGTTAATCCAAGCATAATCTGTGGAAAATTGATTAAGAGATGTTTCTACTTTCTTATTTTTTACAGTATCAAGTTCACAAAAGCAATTCAACAAAAAACATTTCTATACAAAGAAGAACATGCTTATCTAAGGAAAATAAAGAAACAATGTATTAGTACATTAAGTATAAAAATATCAAAACATGATCCATTTATAGGCCATGAATGGGGCAGAGTGAGTGTACTTTTCTAAAAAAATAATGTTTACCTTAGACTCATGACCTTTATAACGGCCACTCTGCGCCCCCTCCCCAAAATACCCCAAATCTTCTCTTGGTTTTCACACCTTTTCACTTGCCATGGGGGGGTGAATGGGTAAGAAATTAGAGGCAGCAGCTTTCCCATGAAAGAAGAATGTAGGACTCTTCTGGAGGCCAGGATACTTCTAACATATGAAAACTCAGAAAAAACTGGAAAAGGGTATTTGTAGTTAATGTTCTCACATAGTATTCTAATCTCCAAAGTATGTCAGTCTAGTGAGACTTATCAACTAACTGCAATGTATATTGTTTATTTTATTTCAATCCTGATTCAAACAAGACAAAATGAAGCATTTATGAAATAATTGGAAAAAAGAGAAATCTAAGTGGTTATTTATATCTTAAACAGTGATTATTAATTTTTGTTTTATGTGAGATAATAGCATTGTGGTTACATTAAAAAAAAAAGCTTCTCCTTTAGAGGAACGTTACAAAATATTTACAGACTGAATGATACAATGTCTGGGATATGCTTCAAGAATCCAAGGGAGTAGAAGAAAGGAGACGGATGGTTAGAGATATGACTTGAAAATAATTAAGTTGGATGAAGGACACAAGCAGGCTCATTATACCATCTTCCCTACTTTTGTTTATGTTTGAAAATTTCCATAACAAAAAGTTATAACAAAAAACATCTAGTAAAGTTATTTAGGTCATGGCGTTATCAGATCAGGTGGTCTTAAAAGTTATATATTAAGCATGGGGGTAAAAAGGTTCCCTGACCCTGACCTCAGCAGAGTATTCACAGCACTAAGGTCAGTTAGGTGTGAACACTAACTGTAACGACCTGTTGATCATAAACTATGGCAAAAGCGCTCACTTTCCAATTAGTTTAGAACTTTGGTTAACGGCAGAAGAAGCAATCATTAGTGTATCTCCAGTATTTGTTTCCATAGCCAGAAAGCTTCTCAGATAAGACTAAGATATTTAACTACAATGGCATAAGATTATAATAACAATAAACATTATACCTACCAAGTCAGCATCTAAACCATAAAGACAGTGTCTGGTGTTTGGATCATGATCTGGCTTTGCTTTCTCGGATCTGATAAATTCCATGATTTTATGCTCTCCTTCTCCGGGAGTCTAAATATAATGTTTAAAAAAAAAATGCGATAAAATGCTATGATTCAGAATATTAAATTAAAAAAACTAACTCTTTAAATAAAAAGAGATAATAACCTCATGGCCTGAGAAGTAGATGGTAACTCCTTGCCACGACTTGTCTGTAGAAATTTTCATATTTACAAAATACTTCAGATGTTCATGTAACCTGGCCATGAATTCCGTCCCTATAAACACAAAGTTTTACAAAGTTTAATCTGAAAGAGACATAAAAACAGTGAGTTGCCAATGACAACAAGAAATTCAATCTGAGTGTCCAAGGGAGAGTTGGGTAAAAGATCTCCAAAGGACATGGAAAGCTCTCTCACTTAATCTTGAAAAGCAAGTAATGTTACACCTATCCCTAGCAAATATCACAACTGTTGCTAATTTCACTGGTCACCCTAAAATGAAGTTAACATCAGATAAGGAAAGTCAAGGAATGTTACTACTTCCTCAGGACTATGCTTCAAATATTTTCACACAAGGGCAGAGTTTCAACTCTCTAATGAACCTCAATCTTCTATTTCCTCTGCTGAATTCTGAAGTTTTTTTTTTAAAGCATGCAGCTTCAATCAGATTAACAATAACAACCAATACAATAACAGCCAATAATAACCACAACTCTCATTATCATTACTACTGTTAACCTAGAAAATTATTATTAATCTGGAAACTGAGTCTACAATGAGTACGTTTTAGGAAACGCCTAGAAGGTCAAGAGTCAAAGGCAATACAGTCTTAAATCACAACCAGGATAAAACTGGTTATTAAATTAAGTAATGAGTGATTCGGGCACTTAATGAAAGAGAAAATTACCGTAGTTAGTAAAGAGTTCATAAGAATGTAAGATTTTAAGATTTTTTTTTCAAAGTAAAGGATTATAACGATGTTAGATAAAGCCCTAAGAAGTACAGAGCACATTGTTGCATATAAAACTAAACAAAAACCTGATAAATTCATTTATCCTTAAAGTCACAGAAATCTTAACTGCCTTTGAGAAGAACAGTGAGTGCTCTGGACTAGGAGAATGGGTTTCTTGTCCTGAATACAACAAGCTTTAACTTGGGTAAGCAGCAACCTCACTGAGTCAATTTCCATACAAATAAATGGTGGGAGTAGTATGGGTCTTGTAAGTTCTTTCTAGGTCTGGAATTTGGTGCATCTGGGAGAATCTTCAGCTGCTCTTATCATCTGCAAATCCCTACAGTCTTCATAGGAGCTCTTATGACCAAGGTGACCAAATCATCTCATGAGACATAATTGGGAAAATAAAGCAAATGAAATCCTAAGGACAAAATAAATAAGAGTCTAAAAAAGAAAAATGCATTTGAAAAAAAAATTACATTTACATTTTAAATCTCTCAGAATTTTTCTCTCAGTGAATTTACCTGGTGTAATACAGTTAGAATCAAATCTGGCCTCGGTAGGAAGAGTTTCTCCTTTTTCTATTGCCTTTTTAATTTTGTCTTCTGCCTCCTTTGCTGACCTGAAACGTTAAGGAAAAAATATCTTAAAGTTTCTGGAAAAAAGCAGATGTCTTTATATAAAGTAAATTGCTATTTAGATGCTTTTATAATTAAAATACTAATTCATCAATTTTAAGGCTCAAAACATAATACAAGTTTTGAAATGATTATAATTGATAAAGATGAGCCTCCAAATTGTTTTTATTTATTTAAAGAATTGTTTTTTTTTTTAGAGGCCAGCGGCTGGCATAGTGGTTAAGTTCGTGTGCCCTGCTTCAGTGGCCGGGGTTCATGGGTTTGGATCCTGGGCACGGACCTACACACAGTTCATTAAGCTATGCTGTGGCAGCATGCCACATACAAAATAGAGGAAGATTGGCACAGATGTTAGCTCAGGACCAATTTTCCTCATTGGAAAAAAAAGAAAGAAAAAAAGGATTAAGAGTTTTCAGATAAGGACTATAGAAGTAGAACATTATAATAGTAAAAAACTGAGACAGAACATTACAAACACTTATTATAAAGTAACTGCCTTCTTATCACAGTTACACAGCAAATAGATTCTAGAAACAAGCTAAAAAGTATAACATTAAATGTTCATTATATGTACTACATTTAATAACAGCAAACAAGAAATGCCTTATTAAAATGATCTCTAAGAATATTATATAAAAACAGTTATAAAATTATAATGTATATCTTTGGGTTTTCTCATAAAAAGTTAAAATGAAGGCCTAATAAGATTAAGATGTCAATTGCTAAAATCATCGCATTTTTGAAGCAACAGAATTTACCAGGAAGAACATGAGTTTTAGAGTCAGACAGACCTAGGTTTGAATACAGGCATCCTGATTCCTGTCTGGCTTCTCCTGTTACCCATCTTTGGCACACCAGTATGCCACACAGCATACAAGTCAGGAAGCTCTGCTTTATGTCCATTTTCTACAGCCTTGCTACTAGTTCTATCTACTGTGCCTTGTGGAATTCTATTTCTTTGATAAACAAACTCTTCTTCACATTTAAACTCTCTCTCTTACTGACCTCTTCAATGTAACTAAAATTTTGAAGAAATCAACTAATTTGTAATCTCGCCAGAGAAATCCATTCTTTCTTCTTTTCTCTCCCTCCTTGTTTGATTGAACAAATGATTATTTAATGTTATTATGTGAGAAGTTTTTGGGATATAACAAAAAAGAAATGATTCCTGTTCTCACAGAGCTTATATTCCACTGCAGAGACAGAAAAACAGCCACAGTGCTTAATGTGGCTGCAATACAGAGAATGTTCAGGACAGGGACAATGTGGGACTATTACAGCAATCTCGGTGGAAGATTATAGGGGCCTAGGCTGAGACAGAAGCACTAAAGATGAAAAGTAAATAGAGATGACAAATTTAAGAGACTAGATAATCAGGACTTGGATGTGGGGAATGAGGAAAAGGGAGAAGTCCAAATTACTCCTGGATTTTTGAGTTGAGCAGCTATTTGCATGGTGTTGCCATTCACTGAAATAGGGAACAGAGAAGGAAGGCAGTTTTGAGGCAGAGATTAGTTCAGTTCTGAACACGTTAAGTCTAAATCGTATCTGTGCTTTCCAAAAGGAGATATCTAGCAGGCATTTGGATACACAGGAGCTCTGGAGAGAGATACCCACCAGAAAGATAAATTTGGGAGTCATCAGTATAGACACAGTAATTAAAGTCATTGAACAAGATCATCAGGACTCAAGATAGAGCCTTAAGAAACACCAATATTTAAGAAAAAAGCAGATGAAGAGAAGATAACAAGGAAACTAAGAAAGTACGGCCAGAGAGAGCATGGTCACGTGAAGTTGAAGGAAAGGAAGTTCAAGAAGAAGCAATGGGGCTGGCCCGGTGGTGCAGCAGTTAAGCGCACATGTTCCGCTTCTGCAGCCTGGGGTTCGCTGGTTTGGATCCTGGGTGCGGACATGGTACCGCTCGGCAAAAGCCATTCTGTGGTAGGTGTCCCATGTATAAAGTAGAGGAAGATGGGCATGGATGTTAGCTCAGGGCCAGTCTCCCTCAGCAAAAGGAGGAGGATTGGCAGTAGTTAGCTCAGGGCTAATCTACCTCAAAAAAAAGAAAGATAGAAGGAATGGTCAACATTGTTAAATAATGTAGCTAAGTGAAGTGATATAAAGATAAAATTATTCTTTACACTTAGCCATAAAGAGTCTATGTGTAATCTTTTTTTTCTTTTTAAGAAGATTGGGAAATAGACAAATGATTCATGATGGAGATTTTTTTTTAAGGTATGCTTTTCTTTTGGTGAGGAAGATTGGCCCTGAGCTAACATCTATTGCCGATCTTCCTGGTATTTTTTTTCTGCACAAAGCCCCAGTACATAGTTGTATATCCTAGTTGTAAATTATTCTACTTCTTCTATGTGGGATGCTGCCACAGCATGGCTTGATAAGCAGTGTGTAGGTCCATGCCCAGGATCCTAACTGGCAAACCCCGGGCTGCCGAAGCAGAGTGTGCCAACTTAACCACTCAGCCACGGGGCTGGCCCCCCATCTGTAATCTTATAAGGAAGTTTCAGTGGCCTGGTGGGACAAAAGCCAGATGGCAGTAGTTTAAAAATGAGTAATAGATGCAGAAAAAATATGAATAAAGATTATGAATGGAGAAAACAGTTGCTGTGGAGAATGAGAAAAAGCCGACTGGGGGATTTGGGAGAAACACGGAGCACTCAATGCCAGCACAGTATTTAGTAAAGGCTTGTGATGGTTATGGTGGATTGGCCCTCAACATCCACTCCATTCTCCTAGATTGTCTTCTGATACTAGAGAGGTTGGAAAGATAAAAAAATTAAACTCTCAGGCTTCCCTGCAGCTAGGTTTCTGGATTTGACTTAGATTTTTGTTAGTTAGATGCCTCTATCAAAGGTTTGGAAAGTGGAAGTGTAGTGAAGTCTGCATGACAGTTGAGGCACCGTGTTTGTGGGGCGTGTGTCTTTCATAAATAGCAGAAGCGATCTCAATATTCAGGAGCTTTGTAGGTGCTGAGAAGCAAGGTGCAGGGCATCCATTTTTTCTGGTACAGATCTAGCAGGCGCACTGGGGCTCTAGAGCTAACAGACACAGCGATGGCTTCTTGATTGCTGAATTGTAACTAAAGTGATGTATTCTTGGAGCTACAGTTCAGGTGGTAGCTTCTTAATTCCTGAATCACAGCTAAAGGAATGAATTCCTGGAACCACCTGTTCTGGTGGAGGCCTCTGAACTCCTCCCCTTCCAGAGCGTTGCAGTAGTAGTCCCACTTGGTGGGTCAGTTCTTTGGTGGTGTTCTGGAAGTCATTCTTGAAGGCTCATCTAGATTCCCACCCTTTTGGCTCTCACAATGATTTTTATAAGCACCTAATTGTCTGTATTATTTTAAGCCCTTTCTGCTTAAAATAGCTAGATTTCTATTACCTGCAACTGAACACTGACTGATACACTGGGCTCATATAATCCTTTCGCAACACTAGATTTTCTAGCCCAGCAGCTCCTCAAAACTAGTTTAACAAATACCAGGTGAGTCTGGTAAAAATAGTATCCAGGGCTCAGTTTTGAGAGATTCAGATTAAGTAAGTCTTGGGTGGTACTTGAAAATCTAAATTTTAGTAAGAGGTGGTCCTCATCTTCAAGGACTGCACAGTCATTCCAGTATCTTTAGTATCTTTTCTCTTTTGGTATTTATATCAGCACTTTCTACCATCCTTTCCCCATTCTTACTGCTAACCTTCTCCAAGGTAGTTTCCCACCTTCCTTGATGATTTCCACCTCTGATTCACAGGTACCCTTTCCACTCCTTTACCTGCCATTGTGATGAAATGACTCATTATGCTAACGACCCATCAAACATGCTAGACTCATGCTTTCTTCCCTTCAGTTCCAACAACCCTCCTAACTTTACTTCTGCTAGTCATAATGAGGATGCAGCATGCTCTCATTGCTATTTAGAAATATTCCACATGTCCAAGATTTTGAATTTAAAACCCTCTCTCTGTGTACAACCTTTTCTCATCCTTTTACTTGTCCTACTTCCCATCTCACACACTGGGCTGCTAATATCTTGAGTATCCTAACTCAACTCCCTTCTCATACTCCATCAGTCACCTTCTAATCTCACTTGCCTTTCTGCCCAATCTGGACCCATGCTCAATCAGAGCCAGCTTCTAGCCCAGGGTTTGGGCATTCAACAAATGTCTGTTTAACTAAATTAAATGTCAATGATATTCTCATTAGAACAATCTCTCCGTTCACTCTGAGGTTCCTTAGTTCAGGGCAGACTACCATAGAAGCTTTCTTTACTACTACCATTTCCTAATTACCAAGGAGAAGTTTGAAAAATTTGGGACAGAGAACAAGAGAGTAAGTTTATACAGCCCAACATATGCTTTCAGAAACGACACCTCACTTGAATTACTAATTCATTTACTTGATTGATAAAGTATGACATTATAAGTACGGGATATTTCCATTTCTGGGGGAATTTAAGCAGAGAATATGAACAGAAGATGCATTGTGTTAAGTCAATCATCTTCAAAATAATATATTTTATTACTCTAAATAGGATTCAAAAATAAACCATAAATGTTTTACCTAAAACGCCTCCCACGCTGCTGGTTCATTTTTGCTCGAGGAGCCACACCATCAACAGCCATAAAGAACACTTTCCTAGGTTTAATAATTCGAAACAACACCTCCAAGTAGTGAAAAATATCAGTAAAGATTTTATCATCTGAAATTCTGAAGTGAACATCATCATCATTAGGATGGGAACACTGATGTATAATTCCATTCATATCTAGGTACAAGTTGTCAAATTCAGGAATCTAAAAAACAAGGAGAAATGATCCAGATCATTATTACAATCAACCATGGATATCTAAGCAGCTGGGAAAAGCAGCTGATAAAAAACAGGATATAGGCACATTCTTATTACATAAAAATTGAGTAAATAATCACAGCTGCATAAAGAAAGTAAAGAAAAAAACAAGAGGAATTGGTACGATGGAGACATATTCTGTGTTTATGTAATGCACCAATAGCTTGATCAAATTTACCGTTCGGAAATTATCTACTTTTTAAAATAAGATAACCCAGGAAAACACTAAATAAAGTGCTTGGTTCATTTGGTACTCAAAATATTAGTTTACTTTCTTTCTACTATTTGACATTAACTTCTCAAAGCTTCAATTTCCTCTATAAATGGGTAACATGATGCCCATTTATATCAAAAGGCTGTTTGTACATGGTCATTAAAAGGTTTTACAGATGATTTAAAGCTGTATTTTATATTTGGTTTCACTGAAACAGAGTCAATGATATGGTTATAGTAATTTAAAAAGCTTAGATTATGCCAAGTGATTTAGGAAACTTTGAAAACTGATTTCTTTTTGATATGTGGATTAAGTAATTTCTACACTTTGGCTAACAGGCATCTACTGTTATAAGAAGGCCTCCATGGTGCCGGCTCTCATTTATTCTTCCTCTATTAAATGATTGTGAGCAAGTAAGGGGAACACTACTGTAATACACACACACTAACAAGAAATGGAAATGGGTACAACTTAATAGTGACAATATCTACTATAAGAATTTTAGAGTAGGCTGCCTTACATACTAATTAAAGAAACATTTTGAATTTTCAAACATAAAAACATAATGCGGGGGCTGGCCCCGTGGCCAAGTGGTTAAGTTTGCACGCTCCGCTGCAGGCGGCCCAGTGTTTCGTTGGTTCGAATCCTGGGCATGGACATGGCACTGCTCATCAAACCATGCTGAGGTTTGAGGCAGCGTCCCACATGCCACAACTAGAAGGACCCACAATGAAGAATATACAACTATGTACCGGGGGGCTTTGGGGAGAAAAAGGAAAAAAGAGAATCTTTAAAACAAACAAACAAACAAACAAAACATAATGGGCTTTCCTTGCAGAAACTTAATGAAAACCATCTCTGAACAATTATTCAAGTTTTACGATATGTACAGGTAACAACACATTTTCCTATTATTGAGAAAATGGCATGCCTTTGAGTTTTGGGGGTGAAAAGTTTTCACCTTTGAATCAATGAGCACCATAAAAATATATTTATAAAACACTCGTTTATACAGAATTGTACTAAGCACCACATAAAAAAAAATTTAAATGCCCTTATTGAGTAATATGCTCAACTGAAAAGACAATTGTGATCACGAAGTTTAAAAGTACATTCAGGGGGCTGGCCCCGTGGCTGAGTGGTTAAGTTCGCGTGCTCTGCTGCAGGCAACCCAGTGTTTCGTTGGTTCGAATCCTGGGCGCGGACATGGCACTGCTCATCAGACCACGCTGAGGCAGCATCCCACATGCTACAACTAGAAGGACCCATAATGAAGAATATACAACTATGTACCGGGGGGCTTTGGGGAGAAAAAGGAAAAAAATAAAATCTTTAAAAAAAAAAAGGTACATTCAGGATTTACTATTTCAAGTAATCTGAAAACCTCAATCAAAATCTCAATGAGGGGGGCTGGCTCGGTGGTGTAGTGGTTAGGCCCATGTGCTCCACTTTGGTGGCCTGGGGTTCACAGGTTCAGATCCCGAGCACAGACCTACACACTGCTCATCAAGCCAAGGTGTGGTGGCATCCCACACACACAAAAAAATGGAGGAAGACTGGCACAGATGTTTGCTCAGGGACAATCTTACTCAAGCAAAAAGAGGAATGTTGGCAACAGATGTTCGCTCAGGGCCAATCTTCCTCATAGAAACAAACAAACAAACAAACAAACAAACAAAAAATGTGATTCTTTTGAAGGAGTAGGACAACTTTACAAAATGATTGCAAAGATTCCCTAGGAGAATAAACATGCCAAGAAGAATATTAAAAGGAAGAGTAATGAAGGAAAATCTGCCCTATATTACATTAAAAATTATAAAACAGCTTGACTGAACTAAATAGTTTAGAAAGTAGTCCAAGTGTATTTGGAAATTTAGTATATAAGAGGCATTTCAAAGCAGTAAAAGAAAGGGATGGGGCACCTAGCTATCCACGTGGAAACAAAACAAAACTGTATCTTATCTTATAACAAAATAAATTCCAGAAGAATTAGAAATTGTAAAGTGAGAAATGTACGTTAAAACATTATATACAAATATTTTGGTAATCTTAGGGTGGGGAAAGCCATAAACCATAAACCAAACAAATGGTGGCATGGGATATCTACAAATGTATTTTTTTAAATCTATAGCGTTAAAAAAAAGTGCCATAAACAAATTCAACTGAAAATGACAAAATACAGGGAAACATTTGCAAATTAGGTAAAGTCAACATTCCTAATATATAAAAATTTCCAAATATAAGAAAAGGAGCAAATTTTAAAAGCATGGAAAATGCAAAGCAATGCAAAAGAAACACAAAAATCTAATAAACATATGAAAAGATGTTCAACATCCCCAAATGTCAAATTAAAATAATACATCATTTTCCTCATCATGCGCAAAGATTATAAAGACTGATGTTACTCATTACTCTTAAGGTTTTGGGGAAGTGCATATATCACATTAAAAGCAGTATCTTATTGCTTAATGAATATTAAAAGCAGTAGCTGCCATTTCCTAAGCACTTAGGCATCAAACATTTATATTTATTCTCTCACTTAATTATGATAACAACCATAAAAGAAATATTTTGGTTATCCATTTTACAGAATAGGAAAATCACAGAGCTAAAGAAGAGAGAGAGCGATGGCATTTATACCCAATAGTCTGGGATGGGAATATAAATTGGTGTCACTAATATGAAAGTATATATCAATATTTAAAGTGTGTATATCTTTGACTCAGAATTTCTACTATAGACATTCACCCTTATCCATGGGGGATATGTTCCAATACCCATAGTGGAAGCCCAAAACCATGAATAGTACCAAACCCTATGTACGCTGTTCTTTCCTATACGTAGATACCTGTGATAAAGTTTAATTTATAAATTAGGCACAGTAAGAGATTAACAACAATAACTGATAATACAATAAAACAATTATAACAATATACTGTAATAAAAGTTATGGTAGATCTTAGCAACCTCAGCATACAATTTTTTTTCCCTTTCATTAAGTTGAGAACTTTCACCTTTTCAGTTAAAGGAAGCACTTTACAGCTTCTCTTCAGCATATCCAAATTGCCAGCATCACTACTCTCGCACTTTGGGGCCACTACTAAATAAAATAAGGGTTATCTGATCACAAGCTCTGTGATACCACACAGTTGATCTGATAACTGAGATGGCTATTAAGTGACTACTGGGTGGGTGCCGTGTACAGGGTGGATCAGCTGGACAAAGGGATGATTCACTTCCTGGGCAGGAGGGAGCAGGATGGCAAGAGATTGCATCACGCTACTCAGAACAGCAAGCAATTTAAAACTATGAATTGTTTATTTCTGGAATTTTCCGTTTAATATTTTCGAACCTCAGTTGACCAAGGGTAACTGAAACCATGGAAAGTGAAACCATTGATCGGGGGGACTACTGTATTGGAAATTTATTCTGAGAAATAACAGAAATGTGCACAAAGATATAAGTACAAGAATATTCACCATAGTATTGCTCAGAAGAGATAAAAAAAGAAAACAATCGAATACAATGGAATACTACAGAGCCATTACAAATTATGATATAGATTCACATTTGGCATGGGATGTATATAACACATACAGTCAAGTGACAAAAGTAAGTTACAAAACAGCAGGTATATTATTATGCCATTTATAGAAAATATTTATCTACATGTGTATCTGCATAGAAATGAATAAGCATTCGTACTGCTTTAAATTGCGGTTAAGTATTAACATCTTAGTACCTAATTTTCTCAAAACACTAGTTTCTTTTTGTTAGTATAACTTTGTATCCCACTTAATGTTGTTGCAAAATGCCTTTTACATAGACAATATATATTTGACTGTTTAAAACAGCTGTTAACAATTCTTTTTCTTGAGTTATTTAATACTATTTATCTTAAACAATCCTAAGGTTTTGTTGCTTCAATTCATTTTTTTATATTCTGTTTTAAAATATACTAATATACTATGCATATTTTAATAAACTATTTGAATATATAATGTTTTTACATACTGTGTATGTTTTAGAGATTATATAACATGCTATAGTTAATAAATTCTCTCACTTGACAAATATTTACTGAGGACTTAATATGTTGTAACACTGTGCTTGATGCTAGGAAATACAGTAAATACACTAACACAGTGAACACAGTAAAGGATAAGACAGGTAAGCTCCCTACACAAGAGTAAACACTTTAAAACGGAAATGCTAACTTCTGTTCTGTATCATTGAAAATTTAGGTTTTTCATAGCCAAGAAGCAATTTTCAGCAAAGTGCATAGAAGACTGGTTTGAAAAGTGCGGGCTCTAGCATAACAATGAATGCACTGAACAGTGTTGAACTGTACACTTAAAAAGCGTTAGGATGGCAAATTTTATGTTATGTATATTTTACCACATTTTTAATAAAATAGTGCAGGCTCTAGAGTATGCATTATCAACAGGAACAATATGGCTCCCGAGGGGGCCAAAATTGTTGGGGGGGATGATTTACATAATGAAATACCCAGTACATAAAGAGACAGACAGTATAGCTGTGGTATTAAATTTCCATGGGGGTGGGGCGGGCGGGGGGCGAGAGGTGGTGATTAGGAAAAAACCAAGTCTAAAGAGCCGCCTGGAGGATGGGCAATAACGAAAGAAGAGGTTAAGAGAGACTGCTCTAGAGCAATTCTGCTTGGTTTCAACACTTACTTTACTAGCTATGTAGTAAAGTACTTCGGGTAACTCATTCTTTTTGTGACTCAGTTTTCTCAGCAACAAAATAGAGCTAATAGTACTAGGATTGCTATGCTTAAATAAATGAATGCATGTAAAACACTTAAAACAGTGTCTAGTACATGGCAAGTCCTGAACAAATCTTGGGTATTATAACAGCAGTCTACCGGATTATAATCACAAAGAGAACTACATATACTCAGACTTTATCATCTCAGTTGGATAACCTTTGTTTTGTTAAGTTTTCATTGGATATGTATGTTCTTCATTAGAGCTTAATCTCTTTTTTTTCTTTTATCTATATATATATATATATTTTTTAAAGATTTTATTTTTTGCTTTTTCTCCCCAAAGCCCCCCGGTACATAGTTGTATATTCTTCGTTGTGGGTCCTTCTAGTTGTCGCATGTGGGACGCTGCCTCAGCGTGGTTTGATGAGCAGTGCCATGTCCACACCCAGGATTGGAACCAACGAAACACTGGGCCGCCTGCAGCGGAGCGCGCGAACTTAACCACTCAGCCACGGGGCCAGCCCCTATCTATATTATTTATTCATTAAATCAGCAAACATTAACTGATCAACTACTATGTGCCAGACACTGTGCAAGAAATAAACCACATAAGAAACAGACTGTTCCTGCCCTTAGGTATAATAGTTAGGGAAGACAGACAGGAGTAATGCAATGTACCCTTCTTCACAAACCAAGGACTGGTACAGTAAGTATGAGAAAGTCAAAAGCTTTGAGGAGAAGACTCAGAAGGAGGAGGAGTCTGACAGATGGGAAAGAAAAGGTCTTTTAGGCAGGAACCACAGGAACAAAGGCACAGAAGCATGAAGTGCATGTGTCTGGGAAATGAGTAGGTTAAGAGAACCACAGCATAGGGATATGTGGGAAAGCAGCAGGTGACATAGGAAAGGTAGTGAAGTTTCACATCACCAACCACCTTAGAGGCCCTGCTAAGGAAACTGGACCATAGTGTGCAGGCAATCTTGTGGTTTCCTAGAAGAATAAATGTTACTGGTCAGAGGTTTTTATTCTTCTCCATCCACCTCCAGTAACCAGGACATTGATTAAGCACATAGTAGATGTGCAACTTCCTTTTGGATTTTCTATTTTCCTTTTGTATTTTATAATCTTTCTGTAATCTCCACATTCTGGTCTAGTCTACTGTCCTCAACTTTAAGGAAAGTACCTTTCTTTTAAAGCAGGTAATGTTTTGCTCGTTTTGCTTTATTATTATTCTTATTTATCTATTTATCTATTTTGCTTAACTTCTTCCTCACTCCCAGTCCTTCACCAAACAAGAAATGTGCTTACAATAATATAACGCTAGCACCAAATATTATGTATCTCTGTATTCCTCAATCTTATGGTACATAAGCTTTAAATTCAATACAGATTTATGAAATAACTGTAATTTTATACAGTTATAACATACTCCCACCAAACTACTGAACCACTCCATTAAACTAGGCATTGAAAATGGTTCTAGGTGTCTAATTTACATATTTAAACATGAACAAGTCTTTTTTTTTTTTAAAGATTTTATTTTTCCTTTTTCTCCCCAAAGCCCCCCTGGTACACAGTTGCATATTTTAGTTGTGGGTCCTTCCAGTTGTGGCATGTGGGACACCGCCTTAGCACAGCCTGATGAGTGGTGCCATGTCCGCGCCCAGGATCTGAACCTGCAAAACCCTGGGTCGCCTAAGGGGAGCACAAACTTCACCACTCGGCCACGGGGCCGGCCCGCATTATCATCCCTTTTTTTTTTCTGCTTTATCTTCCCAAACCCCACTGTACATACCCCCTGCACATAGTTGTACATCTTAGTTGCAGGTCCTTCTAGTTGTGAGACGCGGGACGCCGCCTCTAGCCTGAGGAGTGGTGCCATGTCCTCACCCAGGATCTGAACCCTGGGCCGCCGCAGCGGAGCGTGCGAATTTAACCACTCGGCCACGGAGCCGGCCCCCGCATCATCATCTTTTAAGTACTGCTTGAGAGAACAGCTGGTAACCCTTTGTAACATTTGCTTTTTGTTGTTAACTATGAGAACCAAATGTTTTTTGAAAGATATCACTTTAATGAATCAAGTTTTAAACCTATTCTTAGTATTCATGTCATAAAACTGCCTTAAAGAACTGATTTTTGTTCTTCAGTAACAAAATTCCTCAGGATGGAGAGAATCCAAGATACTTTCACCAAACCAAATTCTGTGCCAGAGAGCACAGAGTAAAAATATTACTGAACAAACTTTGTACTATTAAGTCAGTCTGAATAACAATCACAATTTTTCACTTTAGAGATAAACTGACTGATGCATGGCAGGTACTCAAATGTTTGTTGAATGAAGGATCCAGGAAAAGCCAAAGTTATTTGTCTCCATTTTCGCAACGTACTAGTAACCTTTTTTACCCTCTTCTCTGAAGAAATGTCTCCCTAAATCTAACTCAAACCATGTTTCAAATAAATTAAACTACCATGTTGGACTTTTTGGTAAGCTCTTCCTCAAATACCATATCTGATTGTAATCCAATAAACAATCTTTTCTGGAAGTTTAACCCTACCTTCACGCTTACAGTACTTTTTAAAGAGATGAAACCATAATTTAAAGCCAGCATGATGGTGTTCACTGGATTATTTCCCCCCACTATTAATACCATGCTATCCATCATAACTAATTCAATTGACCATACACATTTCAAAGCTGGTTTTTTTTTCTGCAAAATATAAAATGGACAAGAGATTTGATGAAATCATTAAATGTGACAAATACTAACCTGTCACCCAAAGTCTAGCTTACCTAATAGATTACTGCTTTCTATTCTCTTTCCACAGTTCCAATACATAAATTACATTCTTGGAATCTACACATCAACATTGCTCTGGGGTCATTAAATACCGAATATTGTGACTACTATTAGTACTCTAACAATCCGTTTCTCTCTCTCTCTCACACACACACACACGCACACACACAAAAGCCGCCAAATAACGTCCTCTGCCCCATGCAAATGTATTTTTGTTTATCTTGGGATGGGAGATTGGCACGGTCTTTGGGATGATGCAAACAGTAAGGAAAGGTATCACAAACATGAACCATCAGCCACGTCAACAGTCCAGGCATGGGGGTGGGGAGGGATGCGGCTCTGGATAAGGAAAGTAAACAAGACGATGCGACCGCGGAGGCGGCTGGGACTGTGTGCACGGCGCGGAGGTGTTAGGACCTCCTCTCCGGCTTCGCCGCCTCTCGGGGAAGGCCGCCCGCAGCGCCCTGCGGAGGGAAGGGAAGCGCTCACTGCAACCCTCCTCCCCGACTTCCCTTCCGAGCCGCGGGCGGCCTGCAGGCAGCCGAGCTGTCAGAACGCCGCGATACCCCGGCTCTGCCCGGACGCGCGGCCTGTGGCCGCGCCCCCATTCGGACAGAGGGTGACCTCAGCCCTCCGGGCCCCCTCCCTCCGCCGCTCAGCGGTCGGCGCCGGCAGAGAGCCGAGGCCGGAGAGCCCAGCGCCGGTGGAGGGCGGGCCGCGGGGCCCGGGTCCTCGGCTTCCCGGCCACCCCCGCTCGCTCACCCACCTGATGCTCTTTCACTACTTCGCTGAGGCAGGGATACCGCTCCGAGATCCATCGGTAAAACTTAGGGACTCCCATTTCGACCGTCCACACTGACTCGAGTCGGGGCCAAACCGAAACCAAACGCCCCGCCGGGGCCTACGCCGCAGCCTGCGGCCGTCGCTCCGCGGATGACACCACTCGGCCCGCCCGGCCGACCATAGAGAGGCCGCTGGCTAGAGCGGCTGCCGCCGAAGCCGCGCGCCCGGGGCGGGGCTGAACTCCGGCTCGGCTCGCCGCAGCCGAGCGCCCGGGGCTGCTTTTCCCGGCGCCGCGGCGTTTGGCTGCCTGTGTTAGACTGGCCTCTGAAAATGTCAGTTGCTAGAGCTGTGCGCTGTAAGCCTCGCGAGGCCGCTGGAAGAGTACAGAACAATGAATTTTGTCCTGGTTGCTTCTGTGTCCCGGGCTTGCTAATCTCAGTATTTTTCAACACAGATTTGGAAAGGTCTGGTGATTTATTTGGTTTAGTTTGTTTATGTTTGGTGAGCGGGCAGGTTTTTTTCTTTGAGGAATATAAATCTCCAGCAACGTTTTGTTTAAAAACGTCCTTTTCCAAATTATTTGTTGAAAAAAAATTTTCTAATTCCCCTCCACCCCCAACCCAGCTTCGTCCTTAATTCTTAACCTTAAGCCTTCAATAGGAAATTATATAAGGTTTACTTTTCACATTCCTGCCTCCGCGTTATCGTGTTTTCCCCATCACACTTTCGACTGTACAAAAAAGTAGAATTCTATCAAATGAACAAGTGAGATTACCTTTGTTATAAAAAGTTTTCCATTTATCTGAATGTAGTAACCTCATTGCTTTGTAATTAGCATGAATTAATGGAAACCTTCTGCAAGAAAACCTCCGAAAAAATTTAACCACATTAAAAAATTTTTAGATTTTGAAATCTCAGGAAATCTTAAGTATTGCTGTCTTCCAAGACCACTGGATTCTGCAATCTGGTACACTTTCAGTTGGCAGCATTTTTAAAATTACAGAATGTTTATATAATTTTCATATTCATGCTTGGCTTATGCGTTTTTACCTATCACACTTCCACAAGACAAAAAAAGAAAGTTTTATTAAGTGAACTTAATGATATGCTATTTATGTTTTTATCTCTTTTACCAGACTGTCAGTTCCTAAAAGGCAGGGGAAGTAGCTCTGTGCACAAATCTAGCACAGTGCTTTGTCCACAGTATTTATTCAATATAATGTCGTTGTTCAATGGAGTCCGTATGCTGGCTAGTACTTAAAATCAATGAAAGTCGTAAAATGAAATTAGGTTGACTTGTTTCTTGCAAATACATCTTTTTACAACATAAGAACATATGATGTTTCATTTCTCCAGTTATAATACACAGTATATATTAAGAAAGCGGTATATTTCTTAATGACAACATATATTATCTTAAATATTATTAACAATTAGGGAGAAATAATACGAGTTGCTCCGAGAACATGAAGAAACTGATGTACTTTGGAAATGAATAGATACATAAACCACACATTGATACCAAATGCATTAATTTTAGATAATTAACATATTCTTTGAACTAATTTCATTTCACATATATGGGGTCCAACCAAGGTACATTTGGCATAGTAAGTTTTCATCAGTAGCTTCTTGTATAAGGTAATGCACGTGTCCTTCAATAGATAATGGTAGCCCTGTCACTCTATTTCGGGTCTTGATTACACCTTGCAGTCTCTGCTCGATGTCAAGAACATGAGTCTTTGCCTAAAAGGAAGAAATTGAAAATCATAAAGGCTAAGGACTCAATGACATGTGAATGTTGATAATTTGGAATTACTATGTTTCTGTTACTTAACAAATGTTAATATCATTTTACTGTTCATTACCCCTTTTCTAAGAGCAAATACAGACAAAAGAGAGAAGAAATGAAACAAATACAGTAATTTGAGATATTGATTTTAAGGCTTGCAATGTTGATCCAACATCAACTGCTTGGACATTTTTCTGGACTAAATGAAATACTGGGGAATCTCTTCCACATGATAATTCTAGAAAAATAATAATTTTAAAAAAAATCTACCCTAGAAAAGAAACACTGGAAATATAGAACATCGGGAAAACAAGTGATAAAATAGCAGTATTAAGCCCTCATATATTAATAATCACTCTTGCCTTGTTAGGAAACAAGGAAAGCCTCAATAAATTTAAGAAGATTGAAATCATATTAAACATCTTTTCAAACCACAATGCTATGAAAATAGAAATCAACTACAAGAAAAAATTGGGCAAGTCACAAATATGTGGAGACTAAAAAACATGCTACTGAACAATTGGCTCAATGAAGACATCAAAGGAGAAATCAAAAAATACCTGATGACAACTGAAAATAAAAACAGAACATATGAACTCTTATGGGATGCAGCAAAAGTGGAGCTAAAAGGGAAATTTATAACAATACATGCCCACCTCAACAAATAAGAAAAATCTCAATAAGTAATCTTAAACTACACCTAACAGAACTGGAAGAAAAAGAACAAACAAAGCCCCAAGTCAGCAGAAGGGAAATAATAAAAATTAGAGCAGAAATAAATCAGATAGAGAGTAAAAAGACAATAGAAAGGATCAATGAAACTAAGAGCTGGTTCTTTGACAAGATAAAACTGACAAACCTTTAGCCAGATTCACTAAGAAAAAAAGAGAAAAGGCTCAAATAAATAAAATTAAAAATGAAATTACAACAGATACCAGAGAAATATAAAGGATTATAAGAGATTACTATTAAAAACTATATGCCAACAAATTGGATAACCTAGAAGAAATGCATAAATTCTTAGACTCATATAACCTCCCAATAGGGAATCAAGAAGAGAGAGAGAATCTGAATAGACCCATCCCAAGTAAAGAGAATGAAATAGTAATCAGAAACTTCCCCAAAAATAAGAGTCCAGGACCAGATGGCTTCCCTGGAGAATTCTACCAAACACTCAAAGAAGATTTAATACCGATCCTTGTCAAACTATTCCAAAAAACTGAAGATGGAACACTTCCTAACTCATTCTATGAGGCCAACACTACCCTGATACCAAAACCAGACAAGGACAACATAAAGAAGGAAAATTACAGGCCAACAGAGCTGCTGAACATAGATGCAAAAATCCTCAACAAAATATTGGCAAACCAAATACAGCAATACACCATGATCAAGTGGGATTTATACCAGAGACACGGGGATGGTTCAACATCTGCAAATCCAACAATGTGATACACTACATTAACAAAATGAGGAATAAAAACAACATGATCATCTCAACAGATGCAGAGAAAGCATTTGATAAGATCCAATATCCATTTATGATAGAAACTCTCAATAAGATGGGTATAGAAGGAAAGTACCTCAACATAATGAAGTCCATGTATGACAAACCCACAGCCTAAATCATACTTATATGATGAAAAACTGGAAGCCATCCCCTCTGAGAACAAGAACAAGACAAGGGTGCCCACTCTCGCCACTCCTAGTCAACACAGTACTGGAGTTTTTGGCCAGAGCAATTAGGCAAGAAAAAGAAATAAAAGGTATCCAAATTGGAAAGGAAGAAGTAAAACTCTGTTTGCAGACGACATAATTATATATATAGAAAACCCTAAAAAAATCCATCAGAAAACTATTAGAAATAATGAACAACTATAGCAAAGTTGCAGGGTACAAAATCAACTTACAAAAATCAGTTGCATTTCTGTACACTAATAACAAACTAGCAGAAAGAGAAGTCAAGAATACCATCCGACTTACAATCTCAAAAAAGAATAAAATATCTAGGAATAAATTTAACCAAGGAGGTGAAATATCTATAAACTGAAAACGTAAGACAGTATTGAAAGAAGTCAAAGAAGACATGAAGAAATGGAACGGTAGTCTACACTAATGGATTGGAAGAATAAATGTAGTTAAAACGTCCATATTACCTAAGTAATCTACAGATTCAATGCAATCCTGATCAGAATCCCAATGACATTCTTCACAGAAATAGAACAAAGAATCCTAAAATTTATATGGAACAACAAAACAACCCAAATAGCAAAAGCAATCCTGAGAAAAAAGAACAAAGCTGGGGGCATCAGAATCCCTGACTTCAAAATATACTACAAAGCTATAAGTAATCAAAACAGCATGGTATGGGCACAAAAACAGACACACAGATCAATAGAACAGCATTGAAAGCCCAGAAATAAAACCACACATCTACAGACAGCTAATCTTCGACAAAGGAGCCAAGAACATCAATGGAGAAAGAAAAGTCTCTTCAATAAATGGTGTTGGGAAAACTGGACAGCCACATGCAAAAGAATGAAAGTATACCATTATCTTACATCATATACAAAAATTAGCTCAAAATGGATTAAAGACTTTAATGTAAGACCTGAAACCATAAAACTCCCAGAAGAAAATAAAGGCAGTACACTGTGACATCGCTCTTAGCATCTTTTCAAATACCATGTCTACTCAGGCAAGGGATACAAAAGAAACAATAAACAAATGGGACTACATCAGACTAAAAAGCTTCTGCAAGGCAAAGGAAACTGTGAACAAAATGAAAGACAACTCACCAACTGGGAAAAAATATTTGCAAATCACATATCTGACAAGGGGTTAATTTCCAAAATCTGTAAAGAATTTATGCAACTCAACAACAAAAAAACAAACAACCTGATCAAAAAATGGGCAGTGGGGGCCGGCCTGGTGGCGCAGCAGTTAAGTACGCATGTTCCGCTTCAGCGGCCCGGGGTGCGCCGGTTTGGGTCCCAAGTGCAGACATGGCATCACTTGGCACGCCATGCTGTGGTAGGTGTCCCACATACAAAGTAGAGGAAGATGGGCATGGATGTTAGCTCAGGGCCAGTCTTCCTCAGTGAAAAGAGGAGGATTGGCAGCAGTTAGCTCAGGGCTAACCTTCCTCAAAAAAAAAAAAGACAGGATATGAACAGACATTTTTCCAAAGAAGGTATACAGATAGGCAATAGGCACAAGAAAAGATGCTTGACATCACTAATCATCAGGGAAATGCAAATCAAAACTACAATGAGATATCACCTTATACCTGTCAGAATGGCTATAATTAACAAGACACGAAAATAACAAATGTTAGAGAGGATGTGGAGAAAAGGGAACCCTCATACACTGCTGTTGGGAATGCAAACTGGTGGAGCCACTATGGAAAATAGTATGGAGATTTCTCAAAAAATTAAAAATAGAAATACCATATGATCCAGCTATCCCACTACTGGGTATTTATCTGAAGAATATGAAGTCAACAATACAAAGAGATATGCACCCCTATGTTCACTGCAACATTATACACAATAGCCAAGATGTAGAAGCAACTCAAGTGCCCACAGACTGATAAATGGATAAAGAAAATGTGGTATATATACAATGGAATACTACTCAGCTATAAAAAAAACACAAAATCATCCCATTTGCAACAACATGGATGGACCTTGACAGTATTATGTTAAGCAAAATGAGCCAAACACCATATGATTTCACTCATATGTGGAAGATAAACAAACACATGGATAAAGTGTATAGATTAGTGTTTACCAGAGGGGAAGGGGGTGGGAGGGTGGACCAAAGAGATAGAGGGGCACATTTGTATGGTGACAGATAAGAACTAGACTATTAGTGGTAAGCACAATGAAGACTATACAGAAACTGATATGTAATAATGTACACCTGAAATTATACAATGTTATACACCAATATGACCTCAATAAAGTAATTAAAAAAAAAACTAACGAGTGCTCTAAAGGCACTTAATGTTTGCATTAAACTTTTACACAAAGAAGAAAGTGGTTAATGACAGATTTATAATTTGGTTAATGAGAGAGAGATTTTAAGACAAGAAATAATAAATAATACCTATACTTACATTAAAATATATATATATACACCTATCCTGAAAGTGTTTAAGGCAAACATTTGAATGAATATTCTAATAATAGCAACAATATGCTAATACCTAATATTTAGATTATGTTTCTATGTGCAAATGGGAGTTCTAAGTGAGCTACTTGGAATTCTACACATTTCTCTCCATCAAGAAAGCATATCAGAATGCAAAAGTGAGAATGATGTAATTACAAGAACAATCTTCAATCTATTCTAACTTATTGAAAATAACTATCTGCAAAATTTGAGGCTTCAACTAATATCAGTAAGGACTGAACTCTACATATTAAAGCTGAGATCCACTGCTTTGCAAGTTCAGGCAATTTGTGTTCAAGTTTTTCCCACTCTATCTCATAATTGTCAACTGTCTATGTTTTGTGTTTTTTTAATTTTCCTTTCTCCCCAAAGCCCCCCAGTACATACTTGTGTATTTTCAGTTGTGGGTCCTTCTAGTTGTGGCATGTGGGATGCCCCCTCAGCATGGCCTGATGAGTGGTGCCATGTCTGCGCCCAGGATCCAAACTAGCGAAACCCTGGGCCACTGAAGTGGAGCACATGAACTTAACCACTTGGCCATTGGGCTGGCCCCATGAATTGTCTATGGTTAAACAAGTGTCTTGGACTCTGATTTTATTACACTAATGATAATAATGTTAACATTAGTAATGACAATAAAGAAAACTTATGGCATTGTCATACCAGAGAACTGGATTTCAGAGTATTCAATGGTCAGCCACTGATAGTATTTAGAATCAGTTTTCATTTGTAGAGATAAAGAGTATCAGCTCATATCAAGCTACATCTTCTACTAACCTTCTCATTGACAACTTCCCCAGTTTCATTCAGTGGTGCTTTGGAATGCCCTTTCACTGGTTTACTCCATTCCACAAGAGGATCATGTAGAAAAGTCTTTAAGACACTAAAATAGAAACAAATATTACGGTAATAATACAAAGTCAACACTTAAGGATGAGAAGCTAATGATAATATTCCTACAACACACATTACTACTGTTTTAATACAATGTGAAATTACTGTTTGGGGGTGAAGTGAGGGAAAGGAAAGGTTAGGGAGGGAAGAAGCAAGATAGAGGAGAGTAAGAGGTGTTCTTGGAGAGTAGAGTAAGATGAGTTTTGTGTGCCGTCTCTAAATACATACTGTAAGCTGGTAAATGAATATTTATTGAATGAGTGAATTTTATCCCCTGCCATGTCTCCAATGACCATAAAATAGCTAAAGCTACCATATAGACCCAGCCCAGATCTTTTGACTGTGTTCTGGATGTCAAATCTAACTACTATGGGAAAATTCAACTTTGATATCTTGCAGGTACCTCAAATTCAATATTTTCAAAACAAAACTCATGAGCCTTCCCCAAACTATGTCTCCTATAATCCCCAAACCAGTAAAAAACAACATCATTCACTCATTTGCCCTGAAGAAAAATCCAGGAATCATCTTTGCCTCCTCTTCCTCTTAATACCCAATTCCACCTCCTAAAATCTCTTTAGAATCCCTCCAATTATCTCCATCTCCACTGTCACTACCTCATCCAATGCACCATCATTTTTTCCTGGGTTACTGCAACAGTCCTCTAATAGTTTCCTGGCCTCTAGCCCAAACTGGAACTGTAATTTTTCTACAGCACAAATCTGATAATCTCATTTCATTTCCTCCTCCTCTTCATTTTTTAAATTTTCTTCTTAGAATCCTCCAATAACTTCCAGTTGTTCTCAGGGCAAAGTTTAAATGTGTAAACTGGCCTCATGTGGATCTTTCATAATCTAGCCCTGCTAGTATCATCTTAGCAGCACCTCCTTAAAGTCTACCCTTTAGAATACAGTATTGCATTTTTCAGGCAGGTCATGCCTTCACTTGCCTTGATATTTTTATCACTCAAAGCACTCTCTTCCCTTCGGCATGGTCAACCCTATTTATCTTTAAGGTCTCAATTACTTCCTCCAGAAATTATTTCCTCACTTCCCCAGAGTAGTGGGGGCTCCTAGTAAATGTCTCACAAGACATTATACTTCCTCTTTCAGATAATTGCCTTTGCCTATATCTAACTAACTAATTGTTCTACCATAATGCCTGGTAGACAGCTTTGAAGTAAAAAGGTGAATAAATGAGCTTTAAAAAACTACTTCCCACAGCTAACATTAGATTTAATGGTGAAAGACTGACTTCTTTACTCCTAAGATCAGGAATAAGATAAGGATGTAGACCTCTCACCACATCTACTCATCACTGATCTAGCTAGGGCAATTGGCAAGAAAAAGAAAAGGCACTGAGACTGGAAGGGAAGAAGTAAAACTTTATATGCAGATGACGTGCTGTTGTTGAGAAAAAATCTTAAGGTATCTACAAAAAATAACTATTAGAACTAATAAGTTCAGTAAGATTGCAGGATATAAGATCAACATACAAATATCAGTTATATTTCTATACACTAGCAATAAACAATCCAAAAATGAAATTAAGAAAAAAATCCCATTTAGAATACATTAAAAAAAGTAAAATACTTAGGAACATATTTTTAAAAGGTAAATACAAGACTTGCAAACTAAAAACTACAAAATGTTGAAAGAAATTAAAGACTTAAATAAATGGAAAGACATCCCATGTTCATGGATTAGAAGACTTAATATTGTTAAGATGTCACTATTCCTCAAATTGATTTACAGGTTCAACGCCATTCCTATCAAAATCCAGGCTTTTTGCAGAAATTGAAAAGACAATCTTAAAATGCATATGGAAATGCAAGGGACACGTAATAGCTAAACAATTTTGAAAAAGAAGAAAAGTTGGAGCACTCATTTCCTGATTTCAAAACTTACTACAAAGCTACAGTAATCAAGATAGTGAGTTGCTGGCATAAGATTAGACATATAGATCAATGGAATAAAACTGAGAGTCCAGAAATAAACTTTTAGATATATGGTCAATTGATTTTCAACAATGTGCCAAGGCAATTAAATGGAGAAAAACAATCTTTTCAAAAAACGGTGCTGGGACAACTGGATATACACATTCAAAAGAATAAATATAGACCCCTATCACACTAGATACACAAAATAACTGAAAATGATCAAAGTGCTAAACATAAGGGCTAAAACTATAAAACACTTAGGAAAAAACACAGGTGCAATTCTTCATGACTTTGGATTTTACAGTAGTTTCTTAGCTATGACACCAAAAGCACAAATAACAAGAACGAAAATAGAGAAACTGAACTTCATTAAAAGTAAAAACTTTTATGCTTCAAAGGGCATCATCAAGAAAGTGAAAAGACAACCCTCTAGAATACAGTATTGCATTTTGTATGAGAGAAAATGTTTGCAAATCATACATCTCATAAAGGTCTAGTATCCAGAATACATAAAGAACTCTTACAAATCAACAATCAAAACACAAATTATCCAATTAAAAAATGGACAAAGGAGGGGCTGGCCCTGTGGCTGAGTGGTTAAGTTCGCGCGCTCCACTGCAGGCAGCCCAGTGTTTCATTGGTTCGAATCCTGGGTGTGGACATGGCACTGCTCATCAAACCACGCTGGGGCAGCGTTCCACATACCACAACTAGAAGGACCCACAACAAAGAATATACAACTATGTACTGGGGGGCTTTGGGGAGAAAAAGAAAAAACTAAAATCTTAAAAAAAAAAAAAAGGACAAAGGATTTGAATAGACATTTGTTTAAAGGAGATACAGAACTGACCAATGAACACATGAAAAGATGGTCATTATCATTGGTCATTAGGGAAATGCAAATTAAAAGCATAATAAGATACCATGTGATACCAACTAGGTTGGGTAAAATAAAAACAGACAATAACAAGTGTTGGTAAGGATGTGGAGAAACTAGAACCCTCAGACATTGCTGTGGGGATTGTAAAGTATTACAGCTGCTTTGGAAAACAGTTTGAAAGTTCCTCAAAATGTTAAGCTTAGAGTTAACACATGACCAGCAATTCTACTCCTACGTATACCCGAGAGAACTGAAAACATGTATCTATATAAAATTTGTTACTCAATGTTCATAGACACACTTCAGAATAGTCAAAAGGAGGGAACAATTCAAATGTCCATTAACTGATGAATGGATAAACAAGCTGTGGTATACCCATACAATGGAATATTATTTGTCAATAAAAAAGAATGAAGTACTGATACATGCTACAGCATGGATAAACCTTAAAAACATTATACTAAGTGAAAGAAGACAGACACAAAAGGCCACATGTTGTAAGATTTCATTTATATATGAAATGTCCACAATAAGCAAATCCATAAAGACAGAAGGTAAATTAGTGGTTGCTATGGAATGGCGGGGGAATAGGAGCATGGAGTGACTGCTAATTTCTTTTGGGGGTGATGAAAAGGTTTCATAATTAGATAGCAGTGATGGTTCCACAATCTTGTGAATATACTAAAACCACTGTACTGTGTACCTTAAGAGTGAATTTTATAGTATGTAACTTATATCTTAATAAAGCTATTAATAAAAAAATCTACTTCAACCAATGTAAAGTGGCTTCTATATAAAGAAAACATACTTAGGAACCAATAATTGCATTCAAAGTTACAGTTAAATTATTTACAAAATATAGATGACTACCTCATTAAAGGCTCTCTCTGATCTCGCATCAGCCTCATTGTAACTTCACAAGCTCTTCGAAAAAGACCTTCTGTTCCCATAGGACCCATTCCATTAACCATATTATGAGTCAGGCGAAATGGAACAATTTCTGGAACTTCAAAGGTTTCTCCCTTAAAACAATGCATTTCATTAAAAATTAACAGGGTTGTTAAAACTTTAAAATATTTATGCAAAAAATTTAGAACTTCATATCTAGACCCTTTTAGCAAAGAGCAAACATACTGTCAAAATAGTTATATTTGTAACTCTGTTAGAGGCCTAGATCACGAAGGAGCCGTATGACTCTTCCTTTGCTTTTGGGGAACTTAAATACAACCCCTTGGATAAGATCTAGAGGATGGATGGACTCACCTTTCAGTGAATTACTATAGTGAATAACATTATAGAGAAATTTTTATGCATTCAATCTTTAGTCTTATATTAACTTCCTTCATGTCGTTCTTGAATAATATAAAGTACAAATAAATATTCTCATATTTTTCTTCTTTTCTTTAAGAGTTTCACTTTTAAACAGGAGGGGAAAAGCAATAGCCAAGTGTTAGAAGCTCACATCTCTCAGACAGGAAATGTTACAAGTAATATAATGAAGTCCAGTTCATTTATTTTTCACCATTCTCTAACCTGCCTTTCCTAGGGCTTTTTCATCCCTCCAATCAGTTTCCCTAAATTTCTCTCTTATATGATTTAACCTATACTAGTGCTTTATCTTTAATTTGTTCTGTTGGGTCTGTGATCTTTCTTGGTTTCCTGTGACAGCAGAAAGCAACCCAAAGAGAATGGAGATGAAGAAAAAAGTGAGTTTACCTACCAATCTGCCTTCCAGGATCACAAATTGGAAAATTGGAGGGGGTCTTATGGAGAATCCCATCACCTTACTTTATTCTCAGGCCCCACTCTAGATTTACACAATCTGAATGTCCTGGGATGTTTCCTAGGTATCTGCACTTTTAAAAGGACTCAATGATTCTGATATGCTGCCAGGTTTGGAAATAATCACATTAAACTACTCTGTCTCTGTAAAACTGAATCTCAGTAAAATGAACTGATCTGCCCATGTTCATACAAGTAAGAACTAACTGAGTTAGAACTTGAACACATGCTTTTGGACTTCCAAGTTCAGTGCTGGTTTTACTACATCAATCTTCTGAGTTCTCTCTATCCTAAGTTGCTTTACTGAGGGCTATGGGATCCACTGATCAAAACCAGTCAACAAACTCTCAGTGTGACTCAGCTGTGACCATAATTGCTACCAAGGCATATGTCTATGAAGAACAGCTGTTGATGAAGGGAAATCAGTAGAAAATATACAATTAACTAGAGTAAGTCACATCACATACCTTATTAAAGAGACAGTTGAAATCCACATGTACACATTCACCAGTCAAAGAATCAAAGAGGATGTTTTCACCATGACGGTCTCCAAGGCCCAGGATATAACCAACCATTGACATAACTGCAGTGGAACGGCAGTATGCTGATCTGCTACTGTACCTGAAAGAAACACAAAGCCTATCAAATATCCTTATGTCATATGAGGCAACATAAATCTAAAACATTTTTTAAAATCCAACCATAATAATGTATTATATTTTTGGTAACTTACCATGATGTAGGATCAGGGAATGTTCTCAGAAACCACTCATGAAAAACAGGAGGATGCCTAGGTAGGAGAAATTCTCGGAATACTTTGAGTTTTTCAGACAAAGCTGCCGCCTTTGGTAGCATACACTGGCGAAGTTCTTTCCCTGTCATATAAACTCCTGCAAGGTAGAGTGATTTCTATTAATTACACAAGCCAAATAAGAAAAGGTGCAATTTTTTTGTTCAAATAGGACAGGAAACATCTTCTTTTATTCCAACTGCTTATCAAAAGCAATAATAAATGGAAAATTTTCAATTATTCATAAGTAAATTTATCTTGACACTATAATAAAACAATAAACACATTACCTTAATACTTATCCAAAGTGAAGCCTCTTGATGATAATTAATGTCAACCAAAACCAATGTTGTGGAATCGACTCCAGAAGATACCACTCAGAATAAACCTAACGTGAATAGTGCCCATGCAATTGTAAAAATGCTGCAGGCCTCATTAAAATTATAGTGATCTTGTTGTTAGTCAGCATGTAGTATAGGTCCACATTGAATTATTACTAAGAAACCTACAACGGTGCTCTGAAATAATTTACTCTGTGAGGGCTAGCCTATAAGATTCATAGTATACCTGATTCTTAAGCTAATCTTATACAATGCAAATCATCTGGGGAAGCAGAAGTTTCATTCTAGCTAAATTCCCTTTTCTTTCGCTGATAGTGAAAAATTAGCTCTCATTAGCTACAATATATTTACTTATTTGCTAAAGTCTAGTATATACAAAAAGTAATTTCAGAATTGCTAACCAATAACTCTGTGAAAAACAAATTTCAAATACACTTTTGTAAGCTACCTCAAATTCTTTAGAGATGAAGATAGAAAAGGAACCAAAACATAAGGGGGGGGGGCCAGCCCCGTGGCCAAGTGGTTAAGTTCGCGAGCTTTGCTTCGGCTGCCCAGGGTTTCGCCAGTCCGGATCCTGGGCACGGACATGGCACCACTCATCAAGCCATGCTGAGGCGGTGTCCCACATGCCACAGATAGAAGGACCCACAACTAAAAATACACAAGCATGTACGGGGGGTTTTGGGGAGAAAAAGGAAAAATAAAATCTTTAAAATAAGTGAAAAAAAAATGCATAAGAAAGGAAGGAAAACACTTAAGTACTGCTGTATATAGAATCTCATTTGACCTAAAAGTTTCACTACGGCTTATACCAAAAAAATATACAATGACATACGTTAATAACAATTATACCCATATTATATGTGTTAGTAGTTATTATACCTATATTATATACTCATATTGTAAGAATTAATTTTAGTACCCTTTTCCTTATATAGTTTGGTCAGAATAGGTCTCAAACCAGCAGTGTTGTTAACCCATTCAATAATCCCACATTCATCATTCAGTGGAATAACTGCGTATGTTCGGATATGAAGTTCTCTTCTACGAGATTCTGCATCTTTTCTTAAGCACTGTTAAAAAAACACACACATAAACTTAAAAATTAAAAATTTCTAAACGGTATGTGAAATATATCTAGAGATTGTTCATTTTATAGCAATTTCGTCAATGAAAGATTACTATGAAGTAGATGAATAATTCCTCATAATGGTAGTGCAGGAAACTACTATGAGAGCATCCCTAATATACTTCCAAATCATTAAAGATGTCTTCCAAATCATTAGAGTCCTTCTTTTTAATTATTCACTATGAATGTGACAATACTGTGTTCAAAAATATTATAGTTGTATATTTGACAATGACAAAATACTCTCTTATTTTTTATTGCTTTCAAGATATTACTGAAACACTAAGTACTTAGGCACAGAGACTACTGTTTAATTTTGATTATCTCAAAAATGCATGAACAAAAGAGTATGAGTTTTATGATATCTCCAAAATATATTTCTTACTCTTGCAGATTAACATTACAGCTTCACTTGAAAAATTATCTCCTAGCAGAAGAAAGCTTTTCATATCTCATCTGATTAATCCTGAAATATATTAGGTAAGGATAAATAGTATTTTGTTTAATTCTGGAACGATGTGAAATAAACTAAGCACACATCTAAAATTGTAACCTGTTCAATTCAAAACTGCAATTACTGATGAAAAACACATTTTAAACTCTGGGAATAAGTATGCTACATAAATGTGAACAAAACAATATGGCATGAGAATCACATGTAAAAATCAGTATGTGGCTTTCTAGACTAGCATAGTAAGACTGTAGTTTTTCACCATCAGGCTATTTTATTTGACCACGTTAATGTGGGGGAACAGTAATGAAATAACTTAATCAGTAACAAAGCTAATTAAGATAAATTTATAAATAAAAGCCAGGCCATTTCATACTCCCAACCAGAAAAACACTCAGGGAGCTTCGGGACGAACATACTACTGATTTAAGAGTCAGTAAATTAAGTTACCATTTATGAAACAATGTTTTAAATAAAAAATATTCCTTCCCTTCACATTGCCTTTGAAATGGGTTTTTAATGTGGTATTAATTTTTTAATTTTTTTTAGTTAAACTAAGTGTAAATCATAATTGTCCTTTTTTAAAAAATGAACTCATCTGCTGCTATATCTTTTCTATGTTAAAGGTCCATAACTTTTCCTGCTAATAATAGAGGTACCAGTGAAATGTGGGGAGGGGATGGAAAGAAGGGACAAAAAGCTTACAGAAAAATAGTAAGGTTTCATCTTTCCACAATATGGTTTAATTTTCACCAATGGAAAAAACAGATCCCATGCATTTATAAATACCTGGCTACAGAATAATTCAAAATACCTAAGCCCATACATTTATAATAACCATTTAATGAAATTTCTCAGAGCATCTCTGGTAAAAATCAAGCACTTACCAATAGAAATGAAAAAATTACTAATGATCACCTTTAAACAGCATGTTGGTAAACATAGAACCTAATTTTTTTCTAGAACTAAAACAAAAAATATAAATAAATCTGATAGAAAAAGTATATTATAGATAATGTAAACATTAAATAAAAACATTTTACCTCTTTAATATGTCTTATACATTTTTTTCAACATGCTAAAAGTATCTTATTTTTAAAAAATTAAGTGAAACCAGCATTCCACTTCTGGGTACATACTCAAAAGACTGAAAGCAAGGACCTGAATAGATATTTGTATACCTCTGTTCATAGCAGCATTATTCACGATACCCAAAAGGTGGAAGCAACTCAAGTGTCCAGTGATGGGTGAATGGATAAACAAAATGTGGCACTTATACGAGCTATCTAGAGTAGTCAAATTTATAGAGAGAGAAAGCAGAATGGTGGTTACCATAGCCTGGGGGCATGGGGAATAGGGAGTTATTGTTTAATGGATACAGAGTTTCAGTGTGGGAAGATGAAAAAGTTCTGGAGAGTGATGGTGGTGATGGTTGCACAACAATGTGACTGTACTTAATGCCACTTAACTGAAGTGGGCAGTTAAAAATGGTTAAGTTGGTAAATTTTATGTTATGCATATTTTATCCTCCCCTCCAAAATTAACTGAAAATGAAATGAAAGGTGGTACATTTCATTCCCTCTTTTTTCTTTTACATTATGTAAGCTCAGGTATACATTATTATATTTTGATTTCTGAATAGACTACGTCGTGTTTACTACTCAAAGTCTAATTGCCATCCATTATTGTACACACGTGCCCTTTTACCTCTTTCACCCTCCTTTTTAAGAGCGATCTATTTGCATACTGAAAAACCCATATCACAGTGATAGTAATTCTAAAATAAAAGCAAACCATCTCCAAACCTTATTAATCAAGGAATTGAATTCCATTAGTCTACAATCCTTTCTCAGATCATCTTTTGGCTTACACATCATGATGTAGAACTTTCCATCTGATCCTTTTAAAGAGATCTTCTTTGGTTTCTGAAGAGAAGCAAGAATTTCCACCTAAAAGATAAGTTATATACAAATTAAGGTAAAAAATTCTTTGTTTAAATTTCTATATATGATATAAATGCTGTGTTACATAACATAATAAAAAGAAAAATAATATAATAGCCCACATTATGCAGCAAATTTTTTATTTTAACAACTTCTTTTATCTTAATTATCTATGATAAGAATGGTTGCCCATGAGTATAGACACATTTTCACCCATTAGGGACGGCTATGAAGTAAAGGATTATTTTATCAGCAATATAAGTACATACACATCCAAATTTAGGCAGCCCCTTAAAGCAGTCATAATGTTTAAAAGATTTTTGAAACAGTTTTTTAGTACCCTTTTTCAGAGCCTGAAACACTGTTTTTAAATGTTTTTAATGGTAAGAAATGTTTATCAATTGAAGGTAACTTGATTTTTGAAAAAAACTCCTCCAAAATCAAGTCTACCTGATGAGGTGAGTAAATAAGCTGAATACTATTCTTAAGTTAAAAACAAAGCATGGGGGCTGGCCCAGTGGCACAGCGGTTAAGTGCGCATGTTCCGCTTCTTGGCGGGCCGGGGTTCACCTGTTCAGATCCCAGGTGCAGACATGGCACCACTTTGCAAACACCATGCTGTGGTAGGTGTCCCATGCATAAAGCAGAGGAAAATGGGCATGGATGTTAGCTCAGGGCCAGTCTTCCTCAGCAAAAAGAGGAGGATTGGCAGTAGTTAGCTCAGAGCCAATCTTCCTCAAAAGCAACAATAACAACAACAACAAAAAAACAAAGCACGACGATAAGTAATAAGAATGATTTCATTGGTTTTGTAACTGGCTCTGAAGCAGTTAAACAAACGTTTTCAGCCATGGAAGTATTGGAATATAGAGTTTTGAAAAGTATTTACTTAGAAGTGCTCTATTACCATTTCTTTAAAATAGTCATATATCATACTTCAAAATCAAGAATCAAGCTTGTCCTAACTGAATTTCACTTCCTCCCAAAATACAAACAAAAAGTTACATTTTGTTCTCCATTTGTAGGACAAAAGAAGAATAGGGAAAAATCAAATTGTAAAGAAAATCAAGATTACAGTCATGCTACAACAATATGATCTTCTGAAAAATCAAAATAGTAGGCTGAACATGGGATTTTTTTTTTTTTTTTTTGCTTATTTTTAATATCCATGACGGCAGCTTTAAGCAATGCTGAGCTATCCACCTGGGCCATCTGAATTAGCTCTCCAGGGACAAGTCCTTATTTTTTTTTTCTCTTTTTTTTTTTGGTGCTTTGATTACAAAGATGCATTGGACTGGTCTGTTTTCCTAAACTCTATTATTTTTAAGGTGCAATTTTTTTTTAAAGATTTTATTTTTTTTGCTTTTTCTCCCCAAAGCCCCCCAGTACATAGTTGTATATTCTTAGTTGTGGGTCCTTCTAGTTGTGGCAGAACATGGGATTTTTGTCACTTAATTTTGTCCCAGGAGTATAAGAGTTTTACTTTTCCATATTTCCAATTATTTTTTTCTTTGCAAATAAAATTCACTTAGTCTCTGAGAAAAACACTTTTGAACTTAATTTTAAAATTTTAACTTAACTAAATTTTAAAAACGTAATTACAGTTATGTAAAACTGAAGTTTACCGTATCATCAAAGCTTGCAATATAAGCCCAGTGCCCAGGAAATGGATCATGGTTAGCATGGGCACCCGGAATTGATGGAAGAGTAGGTATCATGACTGACTGTAAAGGAATGAGGATTTCACTAAATGTTGCTTCTTCTACCAGCTTTTTAAGCATTTTAAAGTGAGTGCTCATGCTTAATGTGGAACTACTTCCATCCACCTGGGGAGAAAAAACAGTACATTTTAATTTCTCTGTTTACCTTGATTTACAGAACCATTAACCCTTAATTTTGCCCAAAACAAAAATTTCCCTTCTACTATATCTTAATTACAATGGTTTAGCTATCTGTAGTTTTCTAAGTATTTTTATACCTCATCTCACCTTAATCCCTCTGTGCTCTTTTACCTCGTCAGTAATAGGACCTACATCATAGGACTGTTAAATGACTAAAGGAGATAATAGGGGCCTACAATTTATTATCAGACATTACAAACTCCAAAGAGCTCTGGAAATCAAACTTGTTTTTTATACCACATCTCATTTGGCAGCAAAATACCTGAACTTTTCCCTTGGTGCGAAGATTAATATGTTTCACTGCAGAAATAATTACGTATCTGATTACAGGATACTCTACCAGATGACTCTCAGTGGTATTAATATAAAGTATATGGACTGTATTACCTTTAAAAATCTGACAAACTTTGAATTCCTACATGTAGCTAGCCAAAAAGGTTTAGATGAAGAACTGGAAACTTGTACATGTAAATCACTTAGAAAAGTGCCAGTGTTTAATAAACGTTGGCCATTATCTTAATACTGTCACTGATAATGTCAACTGCATCAGAGGTGAAATGGGATTAATGCAGATACCAAAAACAGATTACTCTTTCAAGATTTTTTTGATGAAGGGAAGGTGAGAAGCAGGATACTCTGTATTTTCTCATCTGTAGACAGTTAATAGAGTGAATATGTGCAAAGTGAAATCTAGCTATTTACCTTATAAAGAGTCTCCCTCTCCCTCCTTATCGCTACCTCATCCCCACTTTTACCTTTCCCACACATTCTTTATGGCTTTGTTCCCTCTAATTCCCTAGGTAAAACAGTAGATTACTCTTGTATGTCCCTATTCTAGCCATAAGTCTACTGAAAAAAGTGGTTATTACACAGATGATAACCATTTGCTTAGCTCCCTAGGAGACTATGAGCGCTTGAAGGCAGGAGAACATGTCTTATTCATCTTTGTTTCCCTCAGCACAGTGCTTGCCCCCTGGTAGGAAATGAAATATGTACCGAAAGAAAGAAAACAAAAACTCCAAAATTCTTTCCTCTCATGTATGTAGGCTAATGTACATAAGTTTTAAAAGTTTAAAGATATGACAGAAAACAATCACAGAGACAACTTTAAATGAGTGTTTTATAGACTTACATTTTTAAGGCTTATTTAATATCTTCTACTTAAAATTATTTGTAATTAATATGTATAATATACTCTCAGAAGAATTTATATTACGAAAAACTTTTAGAAATTTAGAGGATTTCAGAGAGGGACGTATGTTAGAAATTTAAAAAACAGGTTTATTAAGATAAACTGCACATATTTAAAGGATACAATTTGATAACTTTTGATATACATGTATACCAACATATGTTAGAATTTTATTTTCATTAATCAAATGAAAGAAAACCAGCTAAAATCATATAAAGTTTTGTATAAAATTATCCAACACTGGTCTATAAGTAGTAAGATTTACGAGAGTACCGGTTTATTGCACAATTCTAGAAGCTTATCTGTTAGGCGAGTTGCATCTCCGACAAACTTTTCTAAGGATTTCTTCATATGAATAGCTTTGTTTAGAATTTCCTTGCATCTGTTCACACGCATGGGATAAGAAGACTGTCACAAAAAAAAGTTAAATGGAATTTTATACAAGATTTTTAAGAGACAACAAAACTTTTGATTGACAAAAATCAACTTAAGTATTCATGACGAGAGTTTACACTGATACAAATTTTCTAGAAATCAATTTGGCAATACTACCAATAGTCATAAAAATGCTGCTATCCTATGATTTGATGAATTCCCCTCTTAGGATCTACCCTGAAGAAATCATCAGAAATGAGAATATAGATGTGTCTAGATGTATTACAACAGCAAAGAAATGGAAAGAACCTTAATGAACAGCAATAGTTAAATAAATTTTAGATGGCTAACTACTATAAAATTTTATATAATTATTACAATTGTGTCTTCACGGAATATTTAATAACATGATAATCGTAAGCGGAAAATATGAAATTACATGTCTGTGTAATCCAAATTAGGGTTAAAATATGCATAGAACAGTAACGTACAAAAATATATCAAAGTATTAATGAATGGGGGCCAGCCTGGTGGCATATCAGTTAAGTTCACACGCTCCACTTCAGCGGCCTGGGGTTCGCCAGTTCAGATCTCAGGCGCGGACCTATGCGCTGCTGATCAAGCCACGCTGTGACAGATGTCCCACATATAAAGTAAAGAGGAAGATGGGCATGGATCTTAGCTCACGGCCATTCTTCCTCAACAAAAAGAGGAGGATTGGCAGTGGATGTTAGCTCAGGGCTAATCTTCCTCAAAAAAAAGAAATTAATGAATAGTAGAGAGAATTTTAATCTTTTTTATATCTCTGTATATTTTCTAAATCCTCTAAAATATTTGTTAATTAAATATATTTACCAGCTTGTAAATTCCCATTAATGCAATAATATTTTTCTAGTATTAATAGTTCAAGTACTTTGGATTAAACACTTGGAAAAAACAGGTTACTGTTTTACACCAAGCACTAACAGTTTACTAGTTTTCATAAAGAAAACTCATGCTGAATTCATTGATCTTAAACATACTAGTCACTTCCTTTAATATGGTAAATATTTCTGAATTTTAAAAGAGACATAATGTTATAATTTCTCTTTTTTAAGTATTTAAAATTTATGTTTTGCTACACATCTAATATAAGAGTGAAACCTTGGAACTTGTATCTGCATATTAGCATTAAATTATCAATGCCATATAAAATGGAAAATGACACTGTTGTGATTAATGTATTACCTTTGACACAGCTGTCATCATCCACATTGCTTGTTGAGGATAGGCCAGAAATACTTTGGCTATAATTTCCATCAAGACAACAAAAACTTCATCATGAGAATGACATATTCGGGAGATCAATTGTGAAAAAGCAGTCAAAAACTGATATGGAGCTAAGTGATTTGTGTGCTCTGTGATAACTTTGTTTATTTTAGCTAAATCATTTCTCATTTGTACACGATCAGAGCGGCTAGCTGGAGAAAAAAATCAAAGTTAAAAAAATAGTAAAGAACAACATAGTCTATCAGTTCACTTCACAGAAGAAAAATTTTGTCCTAAAAACAGCTTTAAGATATACGTTATTCCTATTTTCAAAGCTAGATAATTTGCCAATTTGTGAAAAGATAGTTTTCTTTGTCCAAGTGGGAAAACATACTTAGGGCCATTGAGAAACTCAAGGGCTTTAAATTTTCACTAGAAACAAACAGAACAAGCCACAATCCACTGTAATTTTTATGGAAAGTTATTTGGCTTAAACTAATATCTTTCAATACATGTTAGGTTCATCAAGGAATGAGCAGATTTTCACTTATAGGCCCTGAGCTGTAACTACTTAAAAAGTCTATGTTTATACTTTCCCTTCTTCTTAACATTTAGTTTCTTGCTCACGCTTTTATAAAATTTTAATTGTCAAATTCATTCCTAGCTTTTAATGTTAGACTGTCAAGCCAAATCTGACTTTATACTCAAATTATAAACCTTCTTAGTTCCTTAAAATTATCACATACAAAATTATACCTTTTTCCCATTCGTACGCCTTAGCACCAAAATCAAGCCATAGTGATAACATTCGTGGCATAGATTGATATATAAATTGATTTCCGTACTGCAGAGATCTGCAATTACACAGAAAGATACTATTAACATACAGTAGTCCCCCCTTATCTGAAGTTTCGCTTTCCGTGGTTACAGTTACCTGAGGTCAACCGTGGTCTAAAAATATTTAATGGAAAATTCCAGAAATAAGCAATTCATAAGTTTTAAACTGCAGGCTAGTCTGAGTAGTGTGATGAAATTTCGTGCCATCCCGCTCTGTCCCAACCAGGATGTAAATCATCCCTTTGTCTGGTGTATCTATGCTGTATATGTTACCTGCCATTAGTCACTTAGTAGCCATTTGGGTTATCACATTGACTGTCAGGGTATCACAGTGCTTGTGTTCAAGGAACCCTTATTTTACTTAATAATGGTCTCAAGGGCAAGAGTAGAGATGCTGGCAATTCAGATACGCCAAAGAGAAAGTGTGAAGTATTTCCTTTAAGTGAAAAGGTAAAGGTTCTAGAATTAATAAGAAAAAAAATTATGTTGAGGTTGCTAAGATCTATGGTAACTTTTATTAGAGTATATTGTTATAACTGTTCTATTTTATTATTAGCTATTGTTGTTAATTTCTTACTGTGCCTAACTGATAAATTAAACTTTATCACAGGTATGTACGTATAGGAAAAAACATAGTATATATAGGGTTTGGTACCATCCGCATTTTCAGGCATCTACTGGGGGTCTTGAAACATATCCCCTGAGGATAAGAGGTGACTACAGGAGTATTCTTTTTTATGTTATATGAATTAAAATGTAAAGACTTTAAACTACTACTTGAGTAAAATATAGTTTTCTGACAAAAACTATGGTATCGTATTTTTTCCTAGCAGCTTCAACTCCTCTCTCTCCTTTTTTTTTCTTACTATGTTCCTCACCAAGCTCTATATTGCCTATACCAAAAATAATACAAGTTGTGACCTAGTCAGAGTCTTGTCAACACTTCTTTCAAATTGTCCTGAGGATCTGTGCCTTTACTTGCATTCCATGGCCATAAGTCTAGGTCAGGCTCAATCACTCCATTTCTGGGAAATTATAATAACTTACTCACCCTAATTCCAGATTTCTTCCCTTCAATAAATGCCAGACTAACATTCCTAAAATTCTAACTTTACCATGATCTCCCCCTGTTCAAAAACAGGCATCAAGAACCTATAGATCAAGGCTATATGAACAACTTTGCCTGGGATTCAAATATTCACAATCTTGTTCTTTCTAACTTTCCAATCTTGGTCTCTTGCTACTCACCAGCATACATCTTTCATCAAGTCCAATTTCCTTACTATCCTCCGAACAAACCACTCAACTCTGTTTCTCTGCCAAATCTGTGAAAAATTAGTAATGTCCTCTCCTTTTTGAATTTAATTATCTTCCAAATCCTACCTTTTCATGAGGTCTACCAGACTTCTGTAGCAATGCAGTACAAAGATGTATACTTTTGAAATCATGAAGCCAGTGGCTTGAGTTTTGACTTCAGATTTGCCCAAAATCCATGACTTTTGGACACGTTTGGTTCATTTTTGGTAGCTTGGTAGTACCAAAAAAGATCTTTCTGATATTTATACCATTTACTTTGATATCTGATCACACATTCTATTATGTACCATTATTGAAACATCCTGTGTATTTACAGTTTCTCTATCTAATTGGACTGTAGCTCCTTGAAGGCAAACACTGACACTTAATCAGTAATAACACAGTAGTTGAATCACTCAGAGGATAAGTAAGTCTCAATGGCTAAGTTTACTCCTTTAAGCATCCAAATGTTTTATTTTAAATACAGCGGATATATTCTAAAATAGCCTTACTTTCCTAAACTGTACTTTTAAAAATCTCACACTATACCTAACAGTTTTATACACATCAAGGACTCTAAATAACTCCTTGTTTTAGCAGAAATGTATTAAATAAATTCTATATACCAATGCACATGACATATGCTAAGACTACAGAGCAAATGAAAGTTATTACTCATTTTAAAAAAGAAAACTGCATTTAATAACTGTCTTCTGCCTATGCTTTCACTTCAAAATGTTAATACACAGGGCATTCTACCTCAATAACAAGCCATTGATAATCATTAATAAAGAAAATTTAGTTTGGATTTTATAAAACTTGAATTTCATTTTCGGAAGAAATGCTTGGCCAAATCTTGCCATCCTAACACCAATGATAAACAAATATTGCTTTGATTCCTGAGAATACTGAACTGAGAAGTCAAAATACCTAACAGCAACTTTAAATAGACTTATTGCTCTGAAGTAAGTTATCCTTCACTGTAAAGCAATGGTACATGAATACGGGAAGAAGAATAAGTGGAATGTCATTATTACTTCTTAGGAATTAATAATTTGTGAAAACATAAACAGTAGGCATGAGACAACATACTATTTGCCTATAGTATATATAAAATATATGCTACATAAAATTGTTATATTTTACTCATATATAAATATTGTTATATTTTATATATATAAAATTGTTACATATATAAAATTGTTACATTTTACCTATTATCTAATTTAAGAGATAAGCTCTTTCTACAAATCTAATGTTAAAACCATTTTCATACACACTACTTCTTGGCAGAATGGGCTGGAAGGAAACATTCCATTGGCAATTAAACACAACCATTAAATATATTAGATTTATGATCTTCTGGAATTCTAGGGAGGAGACTCAAACGACAAGGGTCTGGAACAGGAAGAACACGTAATTTTCATCTCACTGTATACTCTTGGTACTACTGAATTTTTAAAAAAATATATGCTTATATTACTTATTCCACTGAAATAGTTATTTTTAAAAAGAAAAAAATTGTAATAAAAAATTACATCTCATCTAAAGTGATAGGCTGAATCAGTGCTAAAGTAAAAAACATCCTGAACTTGCAAAGATTTGTGATAACAGTTCAATATCAACAGTCACCTTGACATATTTAATCAGCAAACATGCAGTTCTTACACTCACCTTCCGAAATGAAGGACTATATACCGAATGAGATCACCTTGCTTTTCCATTTTGTTGTCTGTGACCATGGGCATCAATTTGTCATAGTACTTGGCAAGGTAGAAATGCCCATCCTCCCACTCTGGCAGGAACAAGGTCACATCCTGTAAAAAACACAGGATACTCACTAAGAAAACCCCACGCTATGCTGGGAAGTGAAATATGAATAGATGACTAGGGATCAAAAGTATGAGACCCATATCTAGGCAGAGCAAAGTGAAAGGGAGACTGACTCTCTTGGATGAGAATAAATAATAGCTACTTTCTTACAAAGGCTTTTGCAGGATGGATGGTCGGTTCTGGCGGTTGTCCAGTGGACAACAGTTCATGATACTTAGCTATAGGGAAAGAAAACTCCATTTACATCGCCACTTTATATGATACATCAAAACAATTTTCAGATTGATTAAATTATTTTATGTATGTGTGTTTATGTATGTTTTCGTTAAAAAAAAACCTCAAAGAAAGGAGACGTAATATCAAATCTCTGAAGAGGATAGGACTTTAAAAGCATAAAAATACAGTTTAAAATAATTAGATATCTTATTTTTCTCTAAGATCTCTCACAGGTTACTGCCCTCTCTTTCAACTCATTCATAATCAGGCTTCTAAAAAGAATTCTCCACCTCTCATTCATTCTTCAAACCTATTTCTTTCTGGCTTCAGTCATCACCACTCCCCTAAAGCAGCACCTTAAATCCAAGAGATATTTTCCAATTCTGAGCTCATCTGAACTCTCTTCAGCATCTGTTTCTGTTGTCCACGCCATTTCCTCCTTGAAACCTTTCTTCCCTTGGCTTCCATGGGGTCACAATCTTTCAAAATTTTTCTTTCTGGCCCACTCCTACTCAGTCTCCTTTGTCATTTCCTCTCCCCTTCCCTGCCCTTTAACTATTTGTGTGGTTTACTAATTTGTGTGTGTGTGAGGAAGATTGGCCCTGAGCTAACAACTGTTCCAGTCTTCCTCTAGCTTGTGTGTGTACTGCTGCCACAGCACGGCTCGATGAGCAGTGTACAGGTCCGCACCCGAGATCCGAACCTGCAAACCCTGGGCTTAACCACTATGTCATTGGGCCTACCCCACTAATTTTGTAATAATATTATTTTAAATGTGATGGAAAAAATACATAGAATGGCTGACTGAAAAAGTTTTTTTAAAAAAATGAAGTTCCATTCTTTTTTTTCTTTTTAAAGATTGGCACCTGGGCTAACAACTGTTGCCAATCTTCCTTTTTTTTTTAAGGATTGGCACCTGGGCTAACAACTGTTGCCAATCTTTTTTTTTTTTTTTCCTGCTTTATCTCCCCAAACCCCACCCTGTACACAGTTGTATATCTTAGTTGCAGGTCCTTCTAGTTGTGGGATGTGGGACACCGCCTCAACGTGGCCTGACAAGCGGTGCCATGTCCGCGCCTAGGATCCGAACTCTGGACCACCGCAGCACAGTGCTCGAACTTAACCACTTGGCCAGGGAGCCGGCCCCTGAAGTTCCATTCTTATCTAATCAAGTTTGAGAACACAATTTAGACAAGGAACCTTAAATGAGATCTTGAGTTTCCTCTGAATCTAATCCTGATACCCTACAGATGCAAACCTGCCTGCGGATAGAGGAGAGAATGGCATGACTAGATGAGTAGAAGAGATGGTGGATTCACACGCCTAAACAGCCACAGGTGTGAAGCTGGTAGTGTGCCTCTCCCATTTAGTCATAGATGCAAAGTGAATGAAGGAAAATACTAATTAAAATTTCTTTCAAAAAGATATTTTTCAATCTGGTTTTATCATCTTTCCATGTTCCTTCCTTCCTCTCTCCCTCCTTCCTTCCTTTCTGGTTTTAAAAATTTTGGAAAATAAACTTTACATACAGAAAAATATATAAATCTTATATGTACAGCTCCATCAATTACCACAAAGTGATCATACCCATACAACAACTCCAGAAACACGATCCCCTCATTCACCTTCCCAATCACTACTCCATTCCTTTTCCCCCAAAATAATCACTACTAGAGACTGAATGTTTGTGTCATTGTCCCCCTTCTCCACAAAATTCCTATGTTGAGACCTAATCTCCAGTGTGATGGTATTTGGAGATGGGGCCTTTGGGAGGTGATTAGGTCATGAGGGTGGAGCCCTCATGAATGGGATTAGTGCCCTTGTAAAAAAAGACCCCAGAGAGCTCCCTCACCCTTTCTGCCAAGTGAGGTTATAATGAGAAGATTGCAGTCTATGGACCAGGAAGCAGACCCTCATCAGATACTGAGTCCCCAAGCACCCCGATCTCGGACTTCCCAGCCTCAAGAACTGTAAGAAATGTTTGTTGTTTAAGCCAAGCAGAATATGGTAAGTTTGTTATAGCAGCCCAAATGTACTAAGACAACCACTATCTCCAGTTCTAATACAATAATTTTGTTTCACCCATTTTTGAACTTTATATAAATGGAATCATACCACATGTATTATTTTGTATCTGGCTTTTTTCATTCAGCATTATGTTCATGAGATCAGTCCAAACTGTTGCATATAATTTTGGTTTGTTGGTTTTCATTGCTATATACAGTATTCCATTATAAAAATATGCTACAATTTATTCTATAACTGATTGACATTTGAGTTACTTCAAGTTTACAATCTACAAACAATGTTGGTATATTTATGTACATGTCCTATGGAAACATGTTGAGTATTGGTAAAGTGGCCGGGTCATAGTATTATCACCTTTAATAGAAACTGCTGGGGCCGGCCCCGTGGCTGAGTGGTTAAGTTCGAGTGCTCCGCTTTGGCAGCCCAGGGTTTGGCCAGTTCGGATCCTGGGCGTGGACATGGCACCACTCATCAGGCCATGCTGAGGTGGCGTCTCACATGCTACAACTAGAAGGACCCACAACTAAAAATATACAACTATGTACCGGGGGGCTTTGGGGAGAAAAAGGAAAAATAAAATCTTTAAAAAAAAAAGAAACTGCCAAACTGTTTTCCAAAATGATTGTACCAATTTATACTTCCAACAGCACTGTATGAGAGTCTAAATGCTCTAGAGACTTTGTAACATTTGGAATTGTCTATCTTTTAAATTTTAGCCATTCTGGTAGATATACAGTATTACCTCATAATGCTTTTAATTTTCATCTATCCCTGTCTAGTACATGGAACATGTTTTCTTTTGTCTTTTTTGGGGTCATTTATATATTTACTTCAATGAAGTCTTCTATCCAATTTTATTTTATTTAATTTTTTTAAGGAAGATCAGCCCTGAGCTAACATCTGCTGCCAATCCTCCTCTTTTTTCTGAGGAAGACTGGCCCTGAGCTAACATCCATGCCCACCTTCCTCTATTTTATATGTGGGACGCCTAACACAGCATGGCTTGATGAGTGGTGCCATGTCTGCACCCGGGATCCGAACTAGTGGACCCCAGGCTGCCAAAGCAGAACGTGTGAACTTAACCGCTGCTCCACAGGGCTGGCCCCCTTCTATCCAATTTTAAAATTTAATTTATTTTTCTTATTGCCTTTTAAGAGTTCTTATTGACTTTTAAGAGTTCTTATCATATTCTGGATGTAAGCCTGTTATCATTTATGTATTGCAATTATCTTGTCATCTGTGGCTTGCCTCTATATTCTTCATAGTATCTTTTGATGAACAGAACTTTATAATTTTAATTTAGTCAAATTTATCAACCATTTCTTATTTTTTTTAAAGACTGGCACCAGAGTTAGCATCTGTTGCCAATCTTTTTTTCCCTCTTCTTCTCCCCAAAGCCCCCCAGTACATAGTTGTATATTCTAATTGTAGGTCCTTTGAGTTCTACTATGTGGGAGGCTGCCTCAGCATGGCTTGATGAGTGGTGCTAGGTCTGTGCCCAGGATCCGATCCAGCGAAACCCTGGGATGCCGAAGTAGAGCATGTGAACTTAACCACTTGGCCACAAGGCCTGCCCTCAAACACTTCTTTTAAGGTTGGTATTTTTGATCTGTTTAAGAAAGCCCTGACTCACCTCTTGGCTTGAACATACTCTCCTATATTATATTTTGAGAACTTTATTATTTTGCCTTTCACAGTTAGAACTACAATCTACCCCAAGTTTATTTTTGTTTATGGTGTGAAGATACTGAGAAGTATCTCTCTTATAACCCCATCTATGTAAAGTTTAATACCAAGTAACAAAGGTATACATTGTGTTTATTCAAAAATTTTCGGGCTAGGATGTGGTAAACTTTGAGGAGGAGGGTGATACGGTGGGTTGTACAGAGCTAATAAAATCCTACTTGACCTGGGTGCTGGTTTCATGAGTGTATTTATGATAATTCTTCCAGCTATACATTTATGTTATGCTCACTAAATTGTCCAAAAAAGTTTCCTGGCTATCTTTATACATGTGTTCTTCCACATGGCCTTTAAAATCATTTTATCCATTTTTGAAATTAAAAAAAAGAGTGAGTTTCTAACTGAAACTGCATTAAACATATACTTGCCTTATATTTTTTCATAACTGCATTGCTTTCAAAGTTGGCTGTTTCTTCCATAAATCGGCCTACTAGTAGCATAGCTCGACCATGGATTAACATGTTCTTACTCTCAGTTGGGGTTTTATTTTCAGAAAAACATAATTCAACACCCTTTTGAAGAACAATTAGTGCCTGATGAACATCACCCTAAGAGAAAAAAGGCAACAACAAGCCTTTTAATTTAAGAACTATTTCAATTTTCTGAAAAACAAATAAAATTAAGATTTAAAATTCATTAGATATTTTATGTATAAATCTATTTGTAATGTTTACCTCTCATTTCCCTCCTATGAAAGTAAAATCCTAAAAAGGAAGCAAGAGTCCATTTCATGTAGAACTCTCAAATTCATTCATTTATTTACTCATTCAATCAAAGTATACAGAGCACTGAAGATAAACGTAGATGATTAGTGATCAAGAAACATGAATAAATCAAAATCTCTGGCTTAAAAAAGTTCATAGTCAAGTGATGAAATAGACTATGTAAAATAACAACACAACGTACTAAGTGCTATTAATAGAGGAATATACACGTGTTTTATGGAGGAAAGAGAAGGGAGTCACCTAAATCTACCTGAAAATACAGGAAAATGGAGGAGACCAGGAGTCAGGAAAGGTTAGCAAATGAGGAAAATCTGAATTAGGTCTTAAAAAATGAATAGAAATTTTCCTGGCAGAGAATTCAGTGAAGAACATTCTTGGTAGAAGGAATAATACTTTTAATTGGGAGAAATGCAAGTAGTTTGGTTTTAGCTGAAGCCCTAAAGGATTTGTGGGATAGTGACAAATGAAACTGAAGAGGTAGGGTAGGACTTGAGCAGAAAGGGCCTTGTGTACTTTCTAGAGTTCAGATTTAATCCTAAAGACATGAAGAATATTCTGAAGGATTTTAATGAGAAGAGCAACAAGATTCAATGTGCATTTTAGAACGATCACAGACTGCAGTAATGTACACAGAGAAGTGGTGAGACCCAAAAAAGGTTGTTAATATTGTTAGAGGCTGTAAATACTACCAGCATCAATGAAAGCAGCAGAGAGAAGTACAAGGGAGAGGATTCAAAAGGTATTTCTAAGGTATATTTAATCTCCAACTGGATGTCAAAAGTGAGGGACAGGAAGTTTAAGATGATGCCCAGATTTGTCTTAGATGAAAGAATGTGAGAGTTCTACTTAGAAAAGTGAAGAACATGGGAGGAGAAACAGGTATTGAATATTAGATGACGAACTGCATTTTTAACACACTGAATTTAGGTATTACAATACACAGACTAGCGCTAGCTCAGAAAATGACCGGGTACCGACTAACGCACGCTGAATGATTACTTTTACCTCCCGTCCAGGAAACATCTCCTTCCCCGTCCTTTCTCAGCCACCAAAAGTTGGTGCAATCACAGATGGCACCAACTGTAGTTGCTAAGTGTCAATTTGAGAATATGCTATGCCTATTACTAACTCTAGACTGGTGGCAAGCATGAGGAGATATGTAAGTAACAGCCATTTAAATCTGGGGCATAAGCTTTGCAAATAATTCAGATTTTAAAAAGCTCCTTTCTCATTACTGTAGCTTTAATTTGAGAATTGCTGGGGACTTTTGTTCTGATGCTAAGCCCTTCCTGACAGGCTAGATTAGAAGTGAATCTTGACAGTAATACTGGCAAGTCCACACAAAATTAATTATCTGCCAAGTATCTAACTAAAGATACTGTTATACTCGTTTAACAAATATTTTTGAGTGCTTACTACATGCACCCTATATACATATAGAAGGCAAAAACAAAGTAAAAATTGGTCACTTTCCTCAAAAAAAACCAATGAAGACACATGAAACCTGAAAGAAGGGTACTTTTGGTCTTGAAATGGAAACATATTTGTGGTCTTCAGGATAGAGGGAACAGTTATTTTCCAGATTATGGTAGACAAATGATGAAGAAAGATGACAGAAAAAGAAGGTTCTGAATTTAGATTAGGGATTGTCTCGCAGTCAGGCCTTTGTAGGAAGTACATAATCCATGACAAAATAAATATATGATGAAATTCGCTTGGCCAGTACCTTGGACCACAGCCACTTTGCCCTTTCCACATAGAGTTCAGCAAGTCGTGATTCTCCAGCATTAAGGAGAGCATTGTAGGCTGTCTGGTGGTGACCAGCCTTTCTAGCTACTCTGGCACTCTGTAGCCAGCATTCTCCAACCATTTCATTGTAATCTGGTCTAAAGAAATGTGACAAAACAGGGAGTAAAGAGCATTTTTAAGTGTATTCAACAACTTCGTTAAAATATCTCTTCCCAACATGGAACCTTCTCAATATACTATTTCAAAGGAATCAAAGAAGATGAATTTGTTAAAAGACTAACTTTAGTTTTCTTAGAGTGCTCCATTTTTATTGATTACAAGTCTATGAAGACCTTATTATATCTGTACTGCCCCCAGATATGTTTTTAACATTAAAAAGACATAGCATATGAAAGTAATTCTTAAGTTCTAGGTTCATTTCAACTACATAGTGTAGTCTTGACAACCGAAAATAGAAAAATACATATTCAGAGGGAAAATTATGAAAAATAAATACTCGCAAATAATATGCAAATATAATACTAAATTCATGACAACTGACATGAAAAATAAACTGTGAAATACCTTTTGTTGAGGCTTAATAAAGCTCTCCGGAGAGCCAAAATGGGCTCCTTGGCTCTGTAGGAATTCTGGGTCATTTCTAGTCGAGCTACCCAGTTTAGAGAATCTTCTTGAGAACTGTCACCTGGACACTGTTGAAAAAGTGGTTTGATGCTATGCTCCAACTCACACAACATGTGTAATCTGAAGACAGATAGAACCTATGTTAAAAATGTTATCATATTCAGCCTTATTAATCTGATACATAAAGCATGGATTTTTAGCCATGAAGAATCTGAAATGTGCCGTTTTCTTTGGAAGAACTTTAACCAATGTACATTCTTGGTATATAAACTGTCATGCTTACACCTTTTCAAATCGGGTATAAAAAAATTGCAATTTATGTTGATTTAAATATTTAATGCTTTGCTATGATCCCCAAATTCCTATTAATTAAATTGGAGAAGGGTACATAAAACTAAATTCAAATGTATGAAAATTAAACTTTATCATTTATATGAAAAGAAAATATGGATTCATTATAAATCAACATAAATATTTGCATATATTGCTGGTGCTACTGTATGAGGGTCTGGCATAGCAGATGTCAGTAAAAAATTGTGACATGACTACAATTTTAATTTTTTTTTCCTAAGAGTGATGGAAACACTCATGATACATCCACACTAGCTTCTTCCCCATGTATAGTTGTCAGTGTCTATGATTCAGTGTTCAAGGATGCAGCTGAGTAGCTACAGAACAGAATAAATCTCAGTGGTCCAATCTCTGGTCTCATTAAGCTATTACCGAATGGGCTGATAAAAAATATAGTAAATTCTTCTAACTTAAAAAAAAATTACTTACTTACCTTTTTAACTTATTATAGCTCAATTACAACTTTTATTATTTTCTTCAGGTGAATGAACACACCTAAAATGTTTTCCATCATTTTCTTCCTTATCTCTAAAACTTAATATTCCTTTCTAGTAATGGTAATGCCTGTATTTTTTTGGGGGATTTGAGGGAGGCAAGATGTCAAATGCATTTCTAAATGAGAAGAAAGGGAACTAACAAGTACTAAGCACCAATGTGCCTGGCACAGTAGATGTCTAGATTATTTAGGTTAGTTGTGTAGAAAATAAACTATGACTTAACAATAGGACAAATATATGATATTTTTGTTATTTTTTAGAAGTCATAATTACCTTTCCAATTAAAAGGACATATGTTAAAACACTTTTATAAAATTATAGGCTAATTGTGAGGTAAAAGAATGAAAAAGCCATTCTGAGTAGCTATGCATGACACCAAACATACCATTAGTTATTTACTAATCAAAAAATTCCAAGCCTGTCAAATGACACTTATGAACCAGGAATATATAAATGGAAATTTCAATACCTCACAATATATTCATATCCTCGTTGGTAAGAGCCTCTTTCAAAGCTTGCAGCTGAAAGAGGTACAATTTGTTCTGCTCTCACTAGTTTCAATGTGTCATAAAAAGCTGTGGCATCTCTTTTTTTGGCTGATAATAATAGCTGTCCCAGTCTGACGCTCCATGTTGTGGATTTCCCATCTGAAAAACAAATTAAGAGTCAAGGAATGCTATGGTAGCTGGGTCCAAGATCAAGCTTTATTTCATTTGGCAATACGGTCAGCAGAAATACTGAACAGATAGTTTCATTCTACTTTGAACAACTGAACAAGGCAATCATAAAATAAGCTGAGAGATTAATTATGAATGTTGCTTAACTACTTAAGTGTGAATTTTTATTGCATATTAAAACTGCTTATATTTTAAGAAGTAACTTTACCTGCTGCCAAATAGTTTTCCACCAAATCCCACTGTGACAATTTCCAAGCTGCTTCCACTCTGTATGTGTTTAACTCATCTGTCCATTCAGACCTATTAAAAGAAACCCATATCAACTAAGCTTTTATTTATTTTAATTTAAAGTGGCATTTAAAGATTTCCCCCACTGGTTTAGTTACTCTATTTACTCTATTTATTAATTGCTCTATTTATTGTATTTGTATTGTATTGTACAGATCATCCTCAAGATGGTGTTACATCCTGATAGACCCATTGTAAGCAGAAAATATCATGTCAAAAATGCATTTAATACACCTAACCTACCAAACATCATAGCTTAGCCTAGCCTACTTTAAATGTGCTCAGAACACTTACATTAGCCTACAGTTGGGCAAAATCATCTAACGCAAAGACTACTTTATAATAAAGTGTTGAATATCTCATGTAATTTATTCAATACTGTACTGAAAGTGAAAAACAGAGATAGTATTGGTTGGTTTACCCTTATGATTGCGTGGCTGACTGGTAGCTTCAGGGGTTGCTGCTGCCCAGCATCACGACCTGAGTATCATACAACATATTGCTAGCCCAAGAAAAGATCAAAATTCAAAATTCGAAGTATGGTTTCTACTGAATGTGTGTTGCTTTTACCCTATTGTAAAGTTGAAAAATCGTATGTCAGAGCATCATAAGTCAAGGACAGTCTGTATTTTGTATTTGGACACAAAATAATTACGTCTATCCAAAAGAACCAGCCCCCATTTTTTTTCCTAAAGATTTTATTTTTCCTTTTTCTCCCAAAAGCCCCCCGGTACATAGTTGTATATTTTTAGTTGTGGGTCCTTCTAGTTGTGGCATGTAGGATGCTGCCTCAGCATGGCCTAAGTCGTGCCATGTCTGTGCCCAGGATCCGAACCGGGGAAACCCTGCGCCGCCGAAGCAGAGTGTGAACCTAACCATTTGGCCATGGGGCTGGCCCCTGAACCCCCCAAATTTTAATCTTTTCATTCCAAAAACATTTTTCCAGTAATTACTTCTGATAGAGCCATTTAAAAATGCCATTCCTCAATAAATTAAATTGTGCCATATAGTAGAGCAGAATTAATCCCTGGATAACTACAAAGTGCAGTTGTAAGATTAGCTGTATGCTTAAATTGAACAAAGGGCAAGAAGAAGAAAAAACCAATGGACGGGCCGGCCCAGTGGTGCAGTGGTTAAGTGCGCATGTTCCGCTTCTCAGCAGCTCGGGGCTCGCCAGTTCGGATCCCGGGTGCGGACATGGCACAACTTGGCACACCAGGCTGTGGTAGGTGTCCCACGTATAAAGTAGAGGAAGATGGGCATGCATGCTAGCTCAGGGCCAGTCTTTCTCAGCGAAAAGAGGAGGACTGGCAGCAGTTAGCTCAGGGCTAATCTTCCTCCAAAAAAAAAAAAAAGCCAACTGAACATACATGCATTCAGAGGTAAGCAATTCTAATAACTTGGGATTTTGAATTACATTTAAGACAAAAATACAGGAGCTGGTGTGGTGGGTGAGGGCCAGTTGGGGGGGGGGGTGCATAGAACATTCACTAGTAAGGGCATAAGAAAGGTACAAATGATGTCTCAGTGGCATAATAAAGGATATAAAATTATCTACCTAAAATATAACCCTACTCTTAAACTATTTCAGTTAGTTTAAAATTTGGGTTTGGGGGGCTGGCCCGGTGGCACAGCTGTTAAGTTTGCACGTTCTGCTTCTCGGAGGCACGGGGTTCGCAGGTTCAGATCCTGGGTGGGGACATGGCACTGCTTCGCAAAAGTCATGCTGTGGTAGGCATCCCATATATAAGAAAGTAGAGGAAGATGGGCATGGATGTTAGCTCAGGGCCAGGTTTCCTCAGTAAAATGAGGAGGATTGGCAGCAGTTAGCTTAGGGCTAATCTTCCTCAAAATAAATAAATAAATAAAATAAAATAAAATTTGGGTTTGTAAAGCCAACAGGATATAAGTAAGTATTTTTTCCTAAGCATTCTACTTATGTGACACTAAGATGGATAGTGATATTTTGGATTGTGACTGCACAAAAGAAGCTAGACCTTCCCCATGTTTCTTCTTTATTAATCATACTATTTGAATACCTGCTAATGCTAGATCCTAGGCTAGGCACATTTTTCCATTTGACTATCTACTAACTCTAAAAGGCACACATATCCCCATGTTATAAATAAGGTAACATGGGGCCGGCCCTGTGGCCGAGTGGTTAAATTCCTGAGCTCTGCTTCAGCAGCCCAGGGTTTCACCGGTTCGGATCCTGGGCGCGGACATGGCACCGCTCATCAAGCTATGCTCAGGTGGCGTCCCACATGCCACAACTAGAAAGATCCACAACTAAAATATACAACTATGTACCGGGGGGCTTTGGGGAGAAAAAGGAAAAATAAAATCTTAAAAAAAAATACAATAAAATAAGGTAACAGACTCAGAGTGGCTGAGATCAATGCCCTTAAAAGCCCTCCTTGCTCTTTCTGTAGTAAAAACACATAGAGAAAATGTAAGAAATGAGTCCATTAATTTTTATTTAAAAAAAAATCTAAAATAGCAGAAGAATTGAATACTCTCTAATTTCTAAATATGAATATGACCAAAAACAATTTAGGACAAAGCTAAAAGAAATAGAACAGAAATATAATTTCAAAAGTCCAACTTTGAATAACTTTACAAGTTTACCATCAGATGCCAAAATATCAAAATTTTAGGATAAAAATCTGAGTAGAATTAGCAGGTTTGCTATCCAGAAAGGGTGTATCAAACCAAGCCTTATAGCAAGAAATACCAAATGGCAAGGAGGATTAGGTTGTGAGAACTTATCCCAATAAATGGACACATTAAAAAGAATGACTGTGTAGGTCAAGCAGAGTCAATAATTTTGGAGAAATATTTGTTTAAATGCAAATATTCTCCCCAAGGAAAACATGTCCCCTCAATGACCATTTGCTCCAATATGATATAGCATCCTTCACTGAATGTTGACTCTTGCCTTTTCACATCCCAAAGATCAGGAGGCTCTATGTATCCCAGATTCCAAGAGAAAAGAGGAGTCTAACTGTCCAGTGTGTACCATAGCTTGACACCTCGGCTCGAGTCATGAAAAATGGTCCCAAATTCACACAATCCCTTTATTCATAAGCTCTATATCTAAAACATAACAATTCTTTCCCTGCTTTTGCAAAGTTTCCTCCATCATTTTATACATTTTATAAATTCCACTACTGTTAAACCATCTAACCAACTGTGAGCTTCTCTGCTCTTAGACATTGTAGAATGGTGGTCTTTATAAATCACAAGTGGGAATTTATAGAAACTGTACTTAGAAGAGCTGCATTCAGAGTGATCTAACTAAAAACAGTGGCCTGGGGCTGGCCCGGTGGCATAGTGGTTAAGTTCGCACGTTCCACTTCAGCGGCCTAGGGTTCACTGGTTCAGATCCTGGGTGTGGACCTACACACCACTTGTCAAGCCATGCTGTGGCAGGCATCCCACATATAAAGTAGAGGAAGATGAGCACAGATGTTAGCTCAGGACCAGTCTTTCTCAGCAAAAAGAGGAGGATTGGCAGCAGATGTTAGCTCAGGGCTAATCTTCCTCAAAAAAGAGAAAAAAATAAAAATAAACAAATAAGTAAGTAAAAACAGTGGCCTTTGTGCCCTTTGCTTAACTAAGATTCCATCCTTTTGACCAGATCTCACTGGTCAGAAAAGTCAGTTGAGGTCTGGTAAATATACTAAGGAATAAGGCTTTCAGCTCTCAAAGTAAGGTAGCTTCAAGAGCAGAACCAATCTCTACAATTATTCTCCAAATTAGAAGAACTGTGTGGCCTTAATCTTTGCCACACATAAGCACTATTTTTTGGTATCATTTGGTTTGCTATAACAAACCCATTTTTTTAAGGAAAGGAAAGCTGCTTTTAATTTTATCAGTCCTTTAGGGGAAAATCAACTCATACAGTCTAGAGGGGTATTCCATAATTCAGTCGCAAAGTTTCTCCCTCCCCAACACAGAAAATAACTGGTGCTGATAATGTAGGCAGAGTTTAGACACCCTTTGAAAAAGTACCCATACGAGCCTCCACAGTGGTAGGTAAGCTCTGGAAGGTTCCTGTCTTAAAGCAAATCTAATTCAAGGATGACTCTTTAGATAGAAGACAAGCTGTTAAGTGCTAGATCAACTTATGAGAAAATAGGAAAAAATATTTTTTAGTGCTTATCTCCAACACATGAAAACACAAAAAAAATATCATTACTTTAGTAAACATTACATGGATCCAATTCAATCATTAAAAATTCCCATTCAGATACAAAAAAGAAAATAATTCCTTTTAAAAAATATTACCTGTTAGCATGCACTCCATTCACCTGAGTGATTACAGTAGACAGCTGACCAAGACCTAACATGGACTTCACTACACCATGGTAATGAATGATCTAGAAATACAAAAATATTTAAAATAGCAACTGTCACTTCAAATATATCTTAGGAGCCAAAAACAGTTTAGCTGATGTTCATTAAAAAATAGATTTACCTCACTGAACCTACCCTTCTTAGTTTAGCAACTGGCTTGCTTGGCTATATGTCAGAGCTCCCTACCAAAGTCCTAAATGCATCTGAATATTTTTTTAAAATGCAGACAATCTAAAAAAATCTCAGATTGAATTTATTATTTTGGTCTAATTTTTGGTTCCAATTAAATATAAAAGTAATGAATACTTTTTAATATTTTAGTTAAAGATCATCATATTATTTCTCATATAAAAGTTAAAATTCAAACGTCACAATACTATTAATATATCTTTTGGGCTTTAATAACTGAAAATAAATAGGATTGTACAATATTCTTTAAGATTAAAAACAAGATTATGAAAAATAAAGGCCCTATACATTGAGCTTCTGAGAAAATAAACATGTCAAACATGACAAAAAGCAATACCCCAAGATTAGAGAGAATCTAAGCCAAAATTAAAATCAGTGATCCTAATCTCTTTCCTGTCCCAACAATCATGAGATATGTAATAGACCCCCACTAGTAATTGTAGCTCAGTGATTCTAAGGGACAATTTTAGAGACTCACAGATGGTGATAGGGGGCATATAAAGTCTGAAAAAGTTTCTTAAACTGTAGAGAATCACTACTATTATTAAAAATTGATGAATACTTACACTTTTAAGACAAACTAAAATTATATAAATTTTAGAGTAATTAAACAGTTTAATATAAACATACTCCACAATAAATCTCATTCATTTCAGGGATTTCTAAGGTCATAGAAATTTGGCATTGGAAGAGATCTTTGAGATCATCTAGCACAAATCTCTAATTTTATCAGCCAGGAAACTCAAACTCAGAGATGGTTAAATATTTTCCAGACACACTGGGACATTGGTAGAGACAGCATGGAAACTAAGGTTTACAGAGTTCCTAGTCTAGGGCTTGTTTCATTATGTTCCCTTTCATTTATTATCTTACCTGGTCTGGTTCTAGCTGAATAGCCCTGTCATAACAAGCAGTGGCATCCCTCAGTAAGCCAATGCTTTCATGTTCAAGGATCTGTTCTTTTAGAGATGGTTCTGCCTTTCGAATTGCACTTACTCCAGCCACTCCATCTGGTTCATGCATAGCAGCATACAATTTCTTTGTTGAACCATTAAAAAAAAATCAATCAAATGAGGGAAAAAACACAACTGGAAGTAAAACTATAAAACCAGAAGTTTATGTGAAAAGAGCATATGAAAATTTTTTCTCAAAAAAAAAACAAATACAATAAGTATTTGTTTTAAGGCAGACTCACAATAAAATTATAAACTTATTTCCAGCCATTCTATTACCTCAACACACTTATTCCACTTAAATACAAACCTACTTTAGTAACTGTTACTGATATTGAGAGCTGTAGAGAACCTCAAGGACCTGACCTCTCTTTAAACCCAATTTATAATAAATTCTGTTGAAAATAGTTTATAAGTGTTTTATTGCATTTTAAAACTTAAAAAGTTTTAAACAAGCATTTTAATATACTGGTATTGAGATGCCTTCAAAAAACCTAAGACATCAAACCTGCGTTCGAAGGAGATATTCAGGCTGAAGATAAAAATTTAGGGGCAGTTAACATAAAGATGGGCGGGGAAAAAAAAGGAATAATTTAGGAAATGAATAGAGAGAAAAGAAAAGAGGGCTAGGGAAGGAGATTAAAGTTGTTCTATGCTATATTTATAGATAAGGAAGAACTAGCAAATGAAACTGAGAAGAGAAACCAGAGTAGTTTGAAGAAACCTGGAGAATGTGGTATCCCAGAAGTCGTGGGAAAAAAGCAAATATCTTAAGAAGAAAGGAGTGGTCAAATGAATCTGTGAGTTTAAAAAAAGTGAGGACTAGGGAAAATTGACTGGATTTGTTAATACGGAAGCCACTGATTTTCTTAGCAAGATTAGTGCCAGTGGAATGGAGGAAGAAGTCTTGTTGGAATGGGCAAAGAGTGAATGAGAAGTAAAGAAGCGAATATAGGGAAGATAGAAAATTCTTTTAAAAGCTGGCTGTAAAGGGAATCAGAAAGATGGGAAGTATCTGAAGGAGAACATAAGATCAAGGGAATTATAAAAAATTAAGGTAGAGATACCAGAGCATGTCTATATACCCTGGTTGAGAAAAAGAAACTAATGACACTAGAAAGCAGGAATATTTGAAAAAGTGAATCCTTGAAATTGAGAACACAGGTAGAAAGACTGAATTTTCACAGGAAGGGATCCTTCCTCAGTAATAACAGAAGAGAAAAAAAAGAATATGGTACAGAAGCCAGTGTATTTTCAGATTTGGTAGACATTTGGCTTCTGTTTTCCTAATGAATGATGAAGTAAGATCATCAGTCAAGAGTAAGTGAGGTGGAAGCAGAGAAATAAGAGAAGGTAAGAAGGGGCTGGCCCCGCAGCCGAGTGGTTAAGTTGGCGCGCTCCGCTGCAGGCGGCCCAGTGTTTCGTTGGTTCGAATCCTGGGCGCGGACATGGCACTGCTCATCAAACCACGCTGAGGCAGCGTCCCACATGCCACAACTAGAAGGACCCACAGCAAAGGATATATAACTATGTACTGGGGGACTTTGGGGAGAAAAAGGAGAAAAATAAAATCTTTAAAAAAAAGAGAGAAGGTAGGAAATAGTTAACCTTGAAGAGTGGGAAAGCAGGCTTCCTACAGAAAGACGGAAAGTGGGGTTAAAAAATCCTGCTGCTGTTTGAGATTATGAACTTAAAACCAGTTAAAACTCATTGTGCGATTTTTCTCCAGCAATGTTCAGCTGCTTACATGCAGACACTGGGAAGGCAGATGGGTGAGTTTATCCAGGGTTGGAGTTTTACAAAGTGAGTACAACACATAGGAAGAAAGACAATGGAGTTGAACATTTTTCTAAGGGAATGATTTTACAATGAACAACAGACTCAAAGCTAGACAAAGAGGAAAACAAAGACAGGAGAGAGCTAATACTTATCCAAAGACTACACGCTACTAATTTTCCAGTTCTTTCGCCACACTTTGCTTTTTGACCTGAAAAAAGCCCACCAATGACCTCTTATTTATTTCCATTGTATTAACCTGACCTGTACTTACTTTCTTTTCTTCCCTACACAGTCATAATATTATCACCTAAACCATTATTTCACCAGCATTGTCATGGCTGATTTCTCTTATAACCAGTACATCCCTTTATGCAACCACCCCCACATTCAGGCCCACATTTCTCAAGAGAATAGTAATGAGCTGCTTGCTCGAATCATAGCCTTTTCAAATCTTTTCTCCATGACTGCAACAGGCATTTAGCAAAAATGCCATTCTGGCGATAGCACTTCCCTGGTTCAAGTCTTCTAAGAATCCTGGACAACTTAAAAGGTCCTCTATGATTTATCTTTCCTTTGCCCAAATCTTTATCCTTTCTCTGCCATTCCAAAACTAACACTTTAGCATATGCCACACTTTTTTTCCACTCCATTAAGGATGCCTCTGCTTAGAATGTCTTGCCTCTTTCTTTCACCTATCTATCATTCTTCAAGACCCAGCTTAGGCATCATCTCCAAGAGACCCTTACTGACCCCTTGCTCACCCACTCCCACCTCTCACCCCACTCCACAAAGATGAGTTAAGTATCCTTACTCAGGGTATATCTACATTACTCTCCTTAAGATATTACACTGAACTGATGTTTATCTCTCCCCACTAATCTGTAAGCTTCTAAAGTGCTTACAAATATCTATTGCCTAGCATAGCATCTAAAACACTCAATAAAATGTTCAATAAAATGAACAATATAAACATAAAAGACTGGTTATATTAAACATTATTATTAAGTTCACTATATTAATTTCAAACCTGTAAAAATCCAAGATGCTCTTGAATATTTTGCTTCTTTTCTGTAATAAATGATTCAAAGTGCATTACAGCTCGCGTGTATGCTTTGGACCGAAAGGAAGCTACTGCCAGAGTATCCTGAGGTATGAGGTCTAGAAAACGAGTTACACTCTGATAATCTTCATAATCCACAGTCGATACTAGATTATAAAAAGATAATTGAGTTATTAAAGACTTATAAGATGAAATTTTAAAAATGTCAATTTATATTTCAATTTATTCATTTTAAATTCAATTTATTTCACTAAATAAATTAATCTAAATGTATTAAGGTATCATACTTAGAATGTAACTATCAACAAGATGATTGTTCAGAAGATTCTTGCTTCAACTTCATCATTATTACTTAACCTTACCATGGACGGTCATTTAATTGCTTGAGCTTCTGCTTCTCATCTATAAAAGGGAAATATTAGTATTTGTCCTGCCTTCCTTACAATGTTGTTGTGAGGATTTAAATCTATATTAAATGTTGAAAAGATATAAAAATGAAACAAAAAATACAAAGATGAGTTATTTATTACTGATAACTATAAAAACACTAATAGAATGTAGCCATTGGTAGGAAAAAGGCAGAATTATGAAAATATAATTTTAAGTTTAGAATTCTTTGTTAACAATTTCTTTTTTTTCCCCTGTGTTGCCATATATGCAATATCAACTACAACAACAAAAATTGAAAGTAAAGTGCCTCTAAAGTAAAATCATAAATTTAAAATCACTTTTAAAAGGGTAATTTTTTTCAAGAGCCTAAGACATAAATTAGAAACTTCTAAAGGAGAACAGTCTAGTTTAAGAAGATTCATTTAAAACATTAACCTTATTGAAGTATAACTGACATATAATAACATATTAGTTTCAGGTATACATCACAATAATTCAATATTTATATATATTATGTAACGATCACCACGATAAAAACAACATAAATTTTAATAATGATTCACAACAGCATGTAGAAAATAGGAAACAAATTTCTCCAAAATTTAAATAGTTAAGATAGTAAATTTAAAAGAAATTCTATTTAAAATAAGTCCCTAACTTCCATCAAAATTTGTAGATCATTTCAAATTATGAGAAATGTTAAAGGTATTGTACCATTTAACCATTTTGAACCATTTTACATATTTGAACCATTACAAGTGTTTTCTTAAAAGCTAGACTTTTCATTGCAATGTTAGTAGAAATGGTGATAACAGAGTTCATGTTTGGTTTTATAGTACCATTTTCACATGCAGAAATAGGAACATTTAATTGTTTAATTAATGGAAAATACATTAATAATTAGCCACATTCCAGAGACAAACACTCCCCCAAACATAATTATTTGCAAGTCCAAACCATTTTAGAAAAATAACAAACTATGGTGCTTAAGAACAGGAGTGTATGTGCTTTCGCAAGGATAGAAACAGCAAGAGAGAAAGGCTCACAAATTGAGAGCTGTGCCAGTGAAGGCCTCTGTAAGGATTGTTAGTCAATTTTTTCAATTAGCTTCAAAGCCTAGGGGGAAAAATAAGTAATGTCCATTAAAATGGCTGAGGTGTATAGAAGCAGACAGATTATATACTTTATCCACTTGCTGCAAGAATGAAAAAAACAAAGGTTCAAGGACATTAAGAGTATCCATTACTGTCTTAATAATAGAATTCCTCTCAGCAAAAGCTTATATTGTAGAAGCAAGTATCATTTTCTAACTCTAATGAGCTCCCCTTTTAGTCACCTTAGTGGGAGTTCTAATATCACAGGAAAAAAACTGCACAATGTATAGCAGGGTATAGTGTAATATACAATTTACATATTCATCATCTCATTTAATCCCCAACCTTCTAAGTGAGATAATATTAACTCTATTTCACACAAAGAAAAATTAGATATGTATCTTGCCTAAGGAAACGAGAGTAAGAATTTAAAGAGAAGTTTTCTAACTATAAATTCACTGCTTTTTCTCAATGAAAAGGCCACCTTACAGGGAGAAAAAGGTATGCAAGAAAACATAGGTCTTTTAAAAGCTAACGCTTAAATTATAGAACTGATATAGGAAAGAGCTAATTGGTTAATAATTAACAGAAGAAAATAAATAGAAGTTATGACTCACCCTTTGAGTCTACTTTATCTCTGTTTGATTTGCTTTGTGGAAATTTCTCAGCATTTAGTGCCTGAAATTTGTGTCTTGCCCACTGTGTGAGATGGTCAAGCATGGAGAACACAGTCTGTGTACTGAGTTGACACAGATCAGATGCACTGTCTTGGATACTTATGATATGCTGATCATCATGCTTTAGAACTGCCATAATTTCTGTATAAACCTAAGAAGAATTTTATGGTTAATAATATGTCTATATAATATCATTTTACTATTATCTGACATATAAGACTATTCTAAGGCAACAATTTTCAAAAGAAAAAAATCCCACTGTGGATTAATAATAAATTATCTTTCTTATCTATAATTAAGCCAATAAAATAGTACCCCAAAGAAAAGCTACTATAAAAGAAACACAAAAGCAAATAGAAAAATCTTAAAAAATTGTTTTGGCTTATTCAATAAATGATAATGAAACTATCTGCTAACTAGTAGTAAATAAAATTTCAAACAATATCTCACACTATCCACAAAAATCAATTTCAGAGTAATTGACGGGCTAAACATAAAATCAAAAGGTTTAAAAGAAAACTGAGAAGAATACATTCATGACACTGGATAAGAGAAAGCATCACATAAAAGGCTTAAAATTCAAGTTATAAAAGATTTACAAGTTTGGCATTTACATTTAAAATTTCTGTACGGCAGAAGGTATGAACAAAGGTTAAGAAGAAAACCACTAACTGGGAAAGATTTTTGTAAGATATGACTGGCACAAATTGATATCCAGATTACATACAGAACTCCCACCAATTAATTTGAAGGGACACCCTCCACCCAAATAAGTAAAGGATATGAACAGACAATTTATCGAAAAGTAGTCCAAATGGCCATTACTGGTAATAATGAAAATGCAATTAAAACAATAACATGTCTTTTTTTTTAACCATCATGTTGCCTAAAATTTAAATGTTTGAAAATATCAAGTATTGGCAAGTGTATGGGAAATGGATACACTTAAGAGCAGCTGGTAGGACTCTAAATCAGTATAGACAATTTTGAAGACTCTAATAAAATTTTAAATGTACTGTGGGGGATCAGAATTGGCCACCACAAGATATGGTTCTTTGGCATGAGGATTATTTTGAGCTGGTTACTTTTAAAAACTGCAGACACGAGAGAAATTCTGAAAAGCAGAAGTTACCCTTTATAAGAGACACTTATATTTGTAAGGGAAATCTCCATGTGTAAAGGTATCTCCCACTCTGTACCAGGAAGAGGAGGATGAGCTTATCTCTAGAAACTCTTATCAATGAGGAAGGCAAGGACTTAAATCTTCATAATAACCTTACTCTTGTTTACTGCACTTTTCTGGTAATCTCCCATAAGTGACTCCTCCCACCCCCAACATCCTCCTTTGTAACTAAAGATGGTATTTAAGATGAGAACATCTGCCATTTTGGCGAGTCACTCAGTTTTCCTGAGCCTCTCCCATGTATACATATTATAAAGCTTTGTTTAATTTTCTCCTGTTATTCTGCCTCACGTGAATTTAATTCATAGCCTGGCCAGAAGGACCTAGGGTGGATAGAGGAAATGTTTGCCTCTCCTACAGTACATACCATATAACCCAACAGTTCTACTTTTTGGAATCCATCCTAGACACAAATACACATTTTCACAAATAAGAACTGCCATGATGCTTACCACAGCATTGTTTGTAAAAGCAAAAAATTGGAAATCATCATTATTATGGCAATAGTCAAACTACGGTACAACTATAAAATGGATGTGTTATATTACATAGCATTAGTTTAAAAAAGAGGATAGCTCCATATATGGTTAATAAAAAAAAGACAACAAGCAAGTTGCAGAACAACACCTGCAACAGGATACCATCATAAAGAACAAAAGAACCAACTGCGTTAAAAAAAAAGGTCTGGAAAAATACACATCAAATTAAGAACAGTGATGACCTCTGAGGAAGTGGAATCAGGAATGGTAGTCACAGGGTACACTCTGATTTATTTGTATAATTTTAATTTTTACATTAAGAACATAGTAATATGTTACTTATGCTATTAAAAATAATCATGTTTTTAAAAAGTGTTATATGTATGTAGTCAAAAAATTAAACTTACAAAATATTATAAAACAAAAAATAAAATATTTCCCCTCCCCTAACCTAATTCACAGTATCCCTCCACAGGAACAACCACTGTCATTAGTTTCTTATGCATCCTTCTCAAAAGTTCTGTGCATATTTGGGTGTATATGATATATACTTTCTAATTTTCTACTCTAGGCATTGTATAATCTTTTGATAAATAAAAGGTTAAAAAGGATTTTGTAAGCATTTAGACCTGTACACACATAGCAAACACTGATCTACATTTCCTACTAACATGTAGCCTTTCTAATTCTAATTACATTGGACAAACGTTTGGACAAACAGAAACCAAATACAATGGTATCTCTCACCTCCTGCTGATCTTCTTGACTACAACCCAACAAGACATACACTAGAATATGTGGAAGAAGATAGATGGTCACCTTGAAATCATGCTTCATCATAATGCTACAGCAGGTGAAGATTTTACTGGCAAGATCATGCCGAACCTGTAGACTCAAATAATTTAGGGAGAATAAATAGTTTCATACATTTTATTCTGTTCATTAATGCCAAAAAACACGATGTGAGATAATTTGTCAATGTGGATGGTATCAGAACGGGTGGGTATTCTCTTAGGGAAAGAGGCGTGTACACTCAAGCAGGGAAGATTTCAGATCACCACCTCTCTGGTCACTCTAAATATCCCCAAGAGCCTGAACTGCTGAGACCCCTACAGGCAATGTAGCTCCCTAAGCTGCCAACTATCTCAGCAGAAATGGTCTTCCCCTTTTACAGTTCATTTTTAAATGCATTATGTTTTGTTACAGATTAATTTCCCTAATTACAGTATATTTTACTTAGCTAACATTAAATTTAGCATATTAATTCCCTGAGCACACAGATGAGTAAACTAACCAAAAAGTATGCTCTGGGCCAGCATATTAAGTACTAGATTCACATGTTTAATAAGTAGTAAACAGTGATTAACTATAGGAAAAAAATTAAAAAAATAAAAAACTAAATTACTTGGGATTAGAGTCAAATTTTATTGCTATGATCTACCCTTCAATTTGCCAACATTACTGTTCTCTTATGAAAACGTAAAGGTATTTCCTTCTTCAAATATAAATGCTTCACTTAGGAAAAAAAAAAACAAACTAGGGACCAGCCCCGTGGTGTAGTGGTTAAGTTTGCGCACTCTGCTTCAGCGGCCTGGGTTCATGGTTTTGGGTCCTGGGCATGGACCTATACCACTTGTCAGCCATGTTGTGGTGATGACCCACATGCAAAGCAGAGGAAGACTGGCACAGATGTTAGCTCAGGGCCAATCTTCCTAAAGCAAAAAAAGAGGAAGATTGGCAACAGATGTTAGCTCAGGGCCAATCTTCCTCAGGAGGAAAAAAAAAAACAAAATGAAACATCCAGAGCTGGAAGTAATTAATTAAAAATATTAATTAATATTAAAAATATTAATAATTAATATTAAAATTATTAATATTAAATATTAATATTAATTAAAGATATTCTACATTTCACAAATTATATTTTCAGTATGTTTCTTAAAAAAAGATATTTTCTTGAAATTACAAGATAAAAATTTTTATAATAATACTTTAAACAATAACAGAAATAATTAAAAACAAAAGCTGTGAATTTTAAATTTTCCTTAAACATTTTCTTGGACACACAGTACCTTTTGTCTATCAGGCATGTAAAAATCTCATATTAGGAAAACATCAGAAATATACCTCTATTTTTCCATGAAATTTCATTAAAAAAAATCTTTATTTTTATTTTGGAGGAAGTTCACATAACATATCTTCTATTAGATGCAGCCACTAAAGGATTTTTTATTACATAAAAAAGCATTTTATTATGTAAAAAACTGATAAAGCATTTATATCCTTTTAAACAGTATTATTTTACAATGTAAAATGAACAGATATAATGTAGTAGACATTTTACAAACACATTAAGATCACAGTAATTTGCTTGATAAAACAATTACCTTCTTACTCAAAAACTGTTACTAGTTACAATAGAAATTACTATTATTATTAAACATTTTCTACCAAAATTTCTATCATTATCAGAACAAATATTTCAGTGCCTACTGTGTGGGTTATGTATTCCAATAGATGTTCTCATTTCTTTTAGAATTTCTGTTTCGTTGACAAATTCTAAGCAGAGTTCTCTTACCTTTGTTATAAGATAACCTGCCCAAGATGCTGACCATTCTGCAAACTTATTACCTAATTTACTTAAGTAAATTGGCTTCTTTACTTCAGACCAATCTGTTGACTTCTGAGAACTCTTATATCTGTAATTTTGAAAATTTGTTTATTAAAAAATATATAGATAAATATCCATCTGTTAAGAACTTGAAAGTATAAGAAACTATATCAACTCATTCATTGACTACCCACTACTGCTTTGCCTTTACTGAAAAGTGGTCAAAGATACTACTTTTCCTATATCCTTCTTGATAGTGAGGTAGGAGGTCATTCTTGCACACCCCAAGTACTTCAAAGGATTTGAGTCTGCCTCCTCCTCTTCCTCAATGCTCCTTTCAGATCCTTCGCACTCCATTCTTGTGTAAGAAAGATCCGTTCCTTTGAGGTTTAAGAAACCCAGGTATACCATTCTCTACTCTTCATTATGGGCATCTACCAAACTCGTTGATTACTCAACTCATTGATAACTTTAGTACACTGCTTTTTTTCTTTCTTCCCCAAATCTTATCATCCTGAGTGACTTCAAAGTCTGGCTGGATCATCTAATGAAACTCTAAACTGCTCAATGACTTTCTCCTCTACTTCTTTATCAGGACTCCTTTGCCAATACAAAGAAACTTCGTCACTTCCAAAATGAACTATTTAGACACCTCACTCTATGGCCAGTTTCCCAAATTTCCAATTCTTTCACCCAGTTACTCTAACATACCTGTTCCTTCTCACTGAGATCTTCTGTCCCTTGACCCTGGCTAAACTCTCCTGATCCTCTTCTGATCTCCAGATCTCCTGATCTGACCTTCCTTTCATTACCTCTTTCCCTAATCCGCTTGGTCTCCACGGTCCTTCAATTCAAGCACTCTCTTGGTAACATCCTCTTCCCAGGCCACTGTCATATTATCTTTACCAGCTGTACCCATCTGCCAATCTTCCAACCTTGGATCAATCTATATCTCTGCCTTCACTGAAATGACATCCAGGCCACTGTACTGACAGGAAAATCACTAAGTTGCTTATTAGATTTAGTACTACTATATATTCTTAGTCTTCAACCTCAATGGACCTCTATGCTGTGCAGAAATCCTTCTAAATTTGCCTTATTAACCCTCTCTTCCGTTTTCTAGAGTGGCTATTTCAAATTATCACCACTCTCCTCACATCACCTATACCAACTCCACTGCCACTTTCAGCCAATAATTTCATCTCCTATACCTCCTACTTCATGGAGAAAAAAAGCCATTGCTTCCCACAATCAAATCTGTAAACTTAGCTGAGTTCCATCCATCATTTCATCTTCCTCCATTACAAAGAAAGATATTTCACTCCCTCTAGGTCTAATCTCCCATTTGGGATATGGCTAACATTCTAGATGCTCCTCAGGGTCCTGTTTTATATCAGTGATCTCTTCTTTCTTCCATAACTTCGAATGATCCTTTCTATTTGCTCCTCAGTATTAACATTTAAACATGGTCAAACAACTCTCATCTTACTACTACACATATATAGCATATTTTTGAGGGGAGTGGGTTCCTTTTCAATCACCAATGTAAAGTTAGGAAATGACAAATATAATAAATGCTCTAAACTTAAGGTCCTTAGCATACATTATGTGTTTCACCATATTCTAAATTTCTAAAAATGGAAAAATCCAATAATCTCTCAGTTAACCATCACTATTTGAATCATCACAAATATAATTCCCTAGATGATTTTACCAAGTTTTATGGTGAACTTAGCTAGAAACCTACTGATACTGGGGTACAAGCCAAGTTCTGCCTGGCCACATCCTGATGTTTTTTCCTACAGTTATTTCTATGGCAACTCTGAACTATATAGCTGATCCATCTAGTCCTAAAAAGCAAATGTCCTAAATATAGATATCCTTTAATCCAGATTTACTGACTGCATATAAATAGCCCAATTGAAAAAAAGTTAAAGGAGAGTATAGGAATATAAGTTTAAGACAGCAAAAACAAGAAAATGTTTTTAGGAAATTATTTCCCCCAGGCCCTCTGGAGCAAATATCAAGCAGTCCAAGCTATAAAACTGACCTATTGGCTAACTTGGTATCTTGCTGCGTCATACAAAAGCTTTTGTACAAACATGGGTCAACTCCATTAATATTGTCCTCTACTGCCCTCTTATTTTTATGAGGCAGCAATTTCAATAAGCAGATCCCAGCTAGATAAATCTCCTAACTTTCACCATTGAGGGACCATCTGAGACATTCTTTCAAGCTCTCAGATATAAAAGTAGAAAGATCATACGAATTCTCACTGCTTTGCTAAGATCACTCTTATAAATGACCACTTAAATGTTGCTTCTTATGAAATATTAAGTCGAATAACAAGTAGGCAGAAATGCTGGCTTTTACTCCGTCTGAAGTACGCAATAGCCACACTACGCCCTCCAAAAAAAGCAAAGAATTTATTCAACAAGCTGGGATTGAATAAACATTTGTTACTGAGTATTAATTAAATGTCAGGCATTCTGCTAGGTACTTTTTTTTCTTTTTTTTTAAAGATTGGCACCAGAGCTAACAACTCTTGCCAATCTTTTTTTTTTCTTTTTTCTGCTTTTTATCCCCAAATCCTCCCAGTACTTAGTTGTATATTTTACTTGTGGGTTCTTCTAGGTGTGGCATGTGGGACGCCGCCTCAAAGTGGCCTGACGTGTGGTGCCAGGATCCGAACCAGCGAACCCCTGGGCCGCCGAAGTGGAGCATGCGACCTTAACCACTAAGCCATGGGGCTGGTATCATGCTAGGTACTTTTTAATATTATCTTCTTTATTCCTAACAATGATCATACAACATAAGTAAAACTATTCCTGTTTTCAAGATGAAAATATTGAGACTTGGAAATCTTAAGTAACTTGCCCAAGACTTCAGAGCTAGCAAACACAGAGCCAAGATTCGAATTTAGGTCTTTGTGACTCCAAAGGCTATAAACTTTCCACTAGATTATGGAAACTCTTAAGCATCTTTCTATATGTGCTATAAAATATAGAATAAAGAAATGGAGAAGTGTGGAGTCTTCAAAAAAGAGAAACCAAATTTTAACTGTAGACTTTCACTTTATATTAACAAAAAAGATCTTTAAATGATGCTGTTTATAAGAAATAAAATGATGTTTAAAAGGTTTCTAAATATAAAAGATACCTAGCAAATAAGTATACATACTTAAGGGCTTTATAAAGAATTTCACCACAAGTCTGGGCACTGTAAGGCTCAAAGAAGTAATTTATACAAGGTCACAAATCTAACAAACAGGTGACCTAGAGTACCTAACAGTACAGTTTCCACCTAAAATTAATTTATAATTTATGGACTTCAATTAGTCTTAACCAAGATATTAAAACTGGAAAAGAGGGGGGCCTGCCCAGTGGCACAAAAGTTAAGTGTGTGCACTCTGCTTCGTAGCCCAGGGTTTGTCAGTTCGGATCCTGGGTGTGGACCTCCACACTGCTTATCAAGCCATGCTGTGGCAAGTGTCCCACATATAAAAGAGGGAGATGGGCATGGATGTTAGCTCAGGGCCAGTCTTCCTCAGCAAAAAGAGGGGAATTGGCTGCAGATGTTAGCTCAGGGCTGGTCTTCCTCGGAAAAAAGGTTAGAAAATACTTTCTTAAAAGCAGAGGGAGAAAGTATCTTCATGAGGAGAAATCGGTAGGGTTGAAAATCTCTAAACTCTAAACAGAGCTACTAAAGGCTTTGGAAATAGCTTTAAACTCGTAAATTTCTACATTAATTACACCTATCAAAAGCTTCAACTCATATTCAACTTAAAGTAGATTCTTTCAAAGTATTTCTAAGAGTTGAATTAAAAAAAAAATCAATCCTTTCAGCTTTAATGAATTTGTCTAAATACTTAAAATTATAGAATTTAACCAATGAGCAGACTGTATTTCTCATTTTGACAAGATTATAAACATAAATAATAGTGAAAATACGTACTAGAATCTACTAAAAATACTTTTCATGCTAAAGAATTATATCAAAAACAACATTAATTTTATAAAGTTCAAAATAATTTTTTGAAAATAGTTTTAGAGAGTCTACAGACCTAGTGTTGAGGTGAGGTTCCAGGATTTCCCGAACATGCTCAGGAAATCTCCTCCACAACTGGTGACCGGGGCCATTGGTCTGCATCTCTCTACAGTCGTAAATAGAAAGTAGCTCCTACAAATACATATTTTACATTTGTAAATCCACAGTGAAGCAGATAAATCTTTACATTCATCAATATTCTACACATTATAGTCATAGAAATACACAGAACAATATACAGAATTATAAAATTTTGGATTTGTGAACTTGCTTAGGGCACTTATTTCAATGCTTAGAACCATTTAGGTGATTCTTATCTGAATCTGATTTGAATTCTTCAAATTCTCAGAATTTGAACTTTTCTGAATTTTAATGAAGCAACTACAAATCCAAAATAGTTCAAAAATTCAAGCTATCTCAAATTCTAGATATAAAATACTAAGCTTAAAATTCTGAAAATAAGATGCAAATGTTAAAAACCAATTTACTATTCAAGACCTGAAATTAAATGATTATATTTTACTTTCCTGAAAATAAAACAAGTGAGATTTTATAGATGAAGAAAAAAAATATCTTTGACTCTGATGTCAATCAACAAGACAAATATGTTAGGGTATTATATCTTCCATCACCTATTACTTCCTTTCCAATTCCACTGAAAATGACCATATACAATAGATATATTCGTAATATTTATGAAATATTAGCACTGTCTAGCAAAATATGTACTTTATATTTAGGACTTTGAAATACAAGAAAGTATATGAAAAGTTCAAATATAGAAATATCCAAAATTCATTTTCATTTAGCTTTAATATGTTATTAAAATTTTATTTGAAGCTGATATTTGGCAAAGTTACTCTAGCTAACAGAAGCCCTCTTAATCATCCTCCAATAACAGCCTGGCAATATCAGTATCAGTGCCAATATGCTTTTTCTCTCGTTATACAAATGAATTGTTTTTGTTTGTAATTAAGGCTACCCATTCCACTTCTAGACTATATTCCACATCTCTTTACTTACTTAAAATAGTATGTCAAAATTCTCTTTTACATCATCACTTTTCTCCTCTCTGATGAATTGTTCCCAAGCAACATATAAACATAGTTATTTTTCCCATCTTTACTCCTTTTTCCCTCCCCAGCTACCATCTCATTCTTCTGCTCTCTTTGACAGCAACACTCCTCAAAAGAGTTTCTGTAATTTCTCCAATTCCTCTCCTCCCACATGTTCTTAAAAATACTCTAATAAGGCTTCTTGTACTCCACTGAACCTGCTCTTGTCAAGGTCACAAATGACCTTTATGTTACTATAGCCAATGGTCAATTCTCAATCACCCATGATCAGCATTTAATACAGTGGATCACTCTATACTTCTTAAAACACTTTCTCGTCTTCCAGAACACCACATTCTCCTACCTTATTGGCAGCTCCTTCTCACTTTCCTTACTTGGCTCCTCTCTTTCCCCACTGACCTCTCATTGTCCAGGTCTCAATGACTAGAATGTATTTACCTATATTCCCTTTCTTGATCATCTCATCCAGAATCTTAGTTTTAAATACCACCTCTATAATAAAAACCTCCAAATTTATATCTGTAAACCAGATCTCTCAGCATGAATTCCAGACCTGAATATTTAACAAAACAAAGAAACTTTTAATAGAAAAAAAATACCATGAAAAAGGGCAAAGAAAGCCAAACTGGAAAAATATTTATTACATGTATGATAGACAAAGGGTCAGTTTTCACTATATCTAAATAGGCCTTAAATATCAATAAAAAATAGACCAATACTAAGAGAGAAATGGGAAAAGATCATCACGGGAAAATTCACAAAAAAGCAATACATATATAAAAGATGTTATACCTCTCTCATAATTAAAGGCAAATTAAAACAAAACGGTACCATTTTTCATATGTCACATTGGCAAAGATTTAAAATTTTGATAAAAGGCGGGTTTGTCAAGGGAATATAAACTAGTGAAACTTTTTCTGATAAAATCTATCAAATTGTAAACTGTACTTGCTCTGAGACATATTTCAATTTCTAGATATTTATATTATTGATATATTTACTTGAGTGCTCAGAAACATACATATGTTTTCTAAATCATTTTTTGTAAAAGCTAAACACTGAACACAACCTAAATGTGTTAAATTTCTTAAATAAATTATGGTACATTCATACTGAACATTAAGTCAGGGAAACGAATGAATTGAGATACATGTACTGACATGGAAAATTACCCATATAGACCCAAGATAGACTGTTAAACACAAAAGAAAATCAAGTTACAGAACATCATAAGTAACACACTCTTCCTCGTTTGGTGGAGAAAACATATATATTTGCATACACATAGATAATCTTTCAAAGTACCTATAATAATCTGTTAAAAGAGTACATTTCTGTACTCTCTGAAATTTTTATCATGAATTGGTATCACTTTAATAATGAAAATGATAGTTAAAAAAAAAAGTTTCCAAAGTATAGATTTTATAGCTTTCTTACTAGAATTCAATAATGTAAAACCTGTAATGACTATATGCACTCTTACCTGAATAGCATAAGCAGCTGAATCTTGAGCTCGGCTGTTATCTGCATATGCAAGGTAAGCTCTTGTTAGTTCCATCAACAATCCATAGGCAAAGTTTGAATCTTCTACTCCAGTCTCAATAAAAACAAGAAAAAAATCAAGGATAATTTGTATGAATTTTCTTAAGCTGTACTATGCCTTCTACGGTGAATTTAACTTACTTGGCTAAGTGATTTAACTTAGAAAAGGAAAGGACAGTAAGGTTCAAACTAAGTTTGGTACCAAGTCTAAACTATGATCTGTAGATAAAAAGCCAAATTTAAGGCTTGGTTGGCTATAAAGTACATTAGAATCATTCAAATTTTACAAAGCTCCAACAATATGCATTTTTTGTTCTTTAACTCTTAGAAAGAAAACTGTATATATATATATCATTTCCTAAACTGCATTCTCTACAACCCTGGTCACTTGAGAAGCTCCAAGAAATAATTTTTAAATACCCTCCTCTTGGAGATTCACAATGTACACTGATACATTAAAAGTTCTGCTTAATTTTGTTATACAGTATTTCTCAAATTCATTTGACTATGGAAACTTTTTTTATACACACACTATTGAACACCCTGGGAAATTAGTTTCCCATGGAAACACTTAGCAATAGTGTTTAAATAGTAATATTTAAATAACTAATTAGGTTTGAAGTATTTGTCAAAATTGAATTAGGAAGCTTATTTAGAAGAACACAGCACACGGGACTGGGCTCAAATTTCACTGCTTTTGGCTAAAGGTCTCTGCAATAGCATTAAAGAATAAACTTAGAAATTACCTAAATTGTCTAGTTTAGATCAAGTTCCACTAAGGATAACCTGTATAGTTCTTTGTAAATGGAACACAGAAACCCTAATAGGACAGAGAACTCTTCTTGTCATTCCAAATAACCATTACTTACCACAAATGTAAAATCTTTTCCTTGGGTTTCAGTTGTTGAGAAATCTAGTCGACCTGGATCTATTGCCCCCAATTCACCTAAACATTCCCCACAGAGCAACCGAGCTTGAGAGTTTGCATCTTGGCAACCTTTCAAAAGCACTGTTACCAATTGTGAGATAACGGGTTCTACTGTTTCACTATCTGTTGCATATTTTATCAGTTTTTCCTAAAATAAAAGTCAGAAAGAAAGTTTATATGCAACTGTCACAAACTAGTATATTTTCCTAACTAGACCGCTTAAAAGTATTAGGAATATCTGACATAAATATTGACAAAATTAAATTCCTAAATCTGCAGTCTTTTCAGCTAGGTTTTGTGTGTGTGTGTGAGGAAGACTGTTGCTGAGCTAACATCTGTGCCAATCTTCCTCTATTTTATGTGGGACATCGCCACAGGGTGGGTTTGATGAGCGGTACTAGGTCTGTGCCTGGGATCCCAACCACTGAACTCCAGGCCACTGAAGCAGAGAGCACAAACTTAACCACTACTCCACTGGGCCAGCCCCTTTTCAGCTAGTTTTTGATGAGTTCACATAATATACTTCACAATGTTCTGTAGGATCAGAATCATTTTGTGTTTGAAAGTTTTAATCATTAATCCACTAAACAAATAGTTACTGAGTACTAGTATATCAGTATACAAAAATAAGTAAGGCACAGTCTTATCCCAAGTTCACAGTTCAATGGGAAAATCTGTAAACAAATAATTAAAATATCATATCATATGTACAGTAACAAACGTATTTACAAGGTAAGGAAGCAATGAAGAAGATAAAAAAAGAACTCAGTAACTTTCAAGGATAGTGGACACATATTTCAGGAAATAAGTCAAGGAAGAACAGCTATTAGTTAAAACAATAAGACTGAAAAGTGTATAAAAACTAGAAGAGAAGGAGAAAAAAATATGAGAAAAAGGGTTTGTGGGGATGATTTAGAAAAAGAGGTAGGAAGAAAGAGGTAGCCTTAATGCAAATATGTTGGCTCAAGTAATCTTTTTTCATACATCTCCTGAGGATGCTGTAATGAAAAACTTTAAGTATGAAGATACTATTCTCAAGCCAGTTAAGATTTAGATATTGGATTCGTGTGAGCACTTTAGAATTATTTTATTTATTTAAATTTCTTTCCAACAAAAGTAAAACGTATACAAGCAACTCAAACTCCGTGTTAAAATGTGATTCAAATTAGAGCAATATAATTCAAAAGAAAAATAAAAAGACATTTATCTCATCCAAAATCTTCAATATTCAATCACTTAAAGAACCTTACAGGTTAATTCAGGCATAAATACCTAAAATAATGAACAAGTAATTAATAAATAGCAACTCCAATATAAAAAAGATATTTATTCACTTGCTAATATTAGAAAACAATAAGGAAAAAGACACTTTAGTTGGCAAAGATAAATGCAGTTGATATTCAAGGCAACACATATTATGTCACTCTAAATGAAAGATAGTTTAAAAATATACTTATCTCCTAAGTGCTTAAAAATGTCTTCACTTCACTTCCAGGTTAGATAAAGTGGGTTTTATTTTTCAGCAAAAAATACTGAATTCCACAAGAATTTTTAAAATGAGTTATGTCTTCAATCCATCTATTTAGAAAGGCTTTTTAACACATCCATCCAATTTTATCATTTTCCAAATGCCTGACCAGTTGTCAAAACAAATCCATGTTTGCTCCAACTATCTGAAATGTCATTTTTATCACATCCTCAATGTCCATATACACTTGGGTCTATTTCTGGACTTTCTATTCTTTCCCCTTAGTCTGTTTATTCACGTACCAGTATCACACTGTTATAATTATAGAAGCTGTAGAGTATATTAATGTCTGGTAGGGCTACGGAACTCTCATAGGTGCCTTTTTTTTCCTAGAGTTTTCCTAGCTATTTTCACATTAGTTTTTCCATACAAACATTAGTATGAACTTTTCTAGTTAAAAAAGCAAACAAACAACTTGGTATTTCTTTGGGATAGCATTAAATTTCCAAATTAACCTAGGGAGAATTAAAATCTTTATAATATTTAGTCAATCTACCCAATAAATAAGGGATGCTCTCCATTTGCTGATCTCTCTTACATTTTTGTGTCTTTCAGGAATGTTTCAAAGTTTTCCACCTATTGATTTATACATTTATTGTTATGCTTATTCCTAAGTATGTTATCTTTCTCGGGTACTACTGTAAATTGGGTTTTCCAACAAGTCTTTTACCTGGTTATTTCTTGTTATATGAAGATTATTGATTTTTATATCCTCCTACCTTACTGAATTAGTTTGTTGTCTGAGTTAGTTTTACTGATAATTCTCTATAGTGTTCCAAGTATATTAGCATATCATCTGCAAATAGTTTCACATCTTTTCCAATTCTTATGCCTCTGATTGCCTTCTCTTGTCTAAATTTATTGGCCAATACTTCCAACTGAATGTTAACGTGTAGTGCAGATAATGAGCAGGCTTGCTTCTAGTAGGAATGCATTTTATTCCCCCATTAAGTATGTGTGCGTATACACATACATGTATACATTTGTATTAAGGTAGTATGTATCAATTCACATTTTCTTGAATGTTTTTATCTGAAGTGGATGTTACAGTTTGTCAAAGGCTGTTTCAGCATTTATGAGAATAACAGTATGATTCTTCTCCTTAGGTCTATTAATACAGTGAATTACATTAAAGGATTGCCAAATATGAACCATCCTTGCAATACTGGAATAATATTTAAAACTATAATCCAAAGGTCAAAGTAACTTTCTGGAAATAAAAGACCTAAATCTACATCTTGCAAAAACCCACTGTGTACCTGTGAAAATTGACCCCAGAATAGTCAACCCGGAGACATATCTTAGACTTTAACAATAATAATATCCCATGACCAACTGTAATTTATTCCAAGTGAACTTACCTTCTTACTTTGGCTAGCTAACCTATTAGCACTTGGGCTTTACAAGCAAGGAAGGCTTATCAGGGAATTACCAGATGTGATTTATGTTTTGTGACACAGGTGGCAAAAGTGGGGCAGCTATGGCTTTTTCCTAAGACTATATGAAATCTCCTTGAGTTCTCAGACTTAGTTTTTTACATCTAAGAGGTGATGATCAATATGAAACTTCCTTATGTTAGACCATGACCATGTCATCTGCTCAGAAATAACTAAAACCAGAAAATCTCTACGCCAAGAGGAGAGATTCTTTGCTACTCATAAATCCCTATATTAAATTAAAAAGCTAGTGGTCCTTTAAGTTATCTGAAACACAGATAGAGGTTTGGGGCAAGGAGTAAGCACAAGGTAGTTTCAATGTAGTGTAGGGCAGAGAATGAGGTTGTAACATTGATAATATAGACCTATGGTTAAGAGAGCATAAAACCTACACTTGAGATTCAAGGCTCCTCGCATGTGGTAAACCATCTCCACATTGGCCGCTACCCACACTGGTTATACCAGCTCACTGACCCAGAAGAATGTACTTCTTACCATCGTGTATATCTTTTGTCCTAAGTAAATGCTTCCTTCTATCATGAAAATCCAAATATAGCCCAGTTTGTAATCTACTAATTCATGAGGGTCTTAGGCTCTCACATCTCATCATACGGGTTCTCAATATGCAAAAATCAGCACCTCAGTTAAATTTTTTCCATTTTATAGATTTATAGTAGTGATTTGGTATTTTAAATACCAGTTCTCACTCTCATCAAGGTTAGGCATAATCTACATTATGTTGACAAGGAAAAGAACAAAGTTCACGGGCACTATGAACAAGTAAACAAAAATTTAGCTTCACTAAAACTAACAGAATTACAAAAAATTAAAAATAGAAATACCATACAACCCAGCTATCTCACTACTGAGTATTTACCTAAGAACTTGAAATCAACAATTCAATGAGACTTATGCACCCCTATGTTCACTGCAGCATTGTTCACAATAGCCACGAAGTGGAAGCAACCTAAGTGCCCATCGACTGATGACTGGATAAAAAAGATGCAGAATATACATATATACACAATGGAATATTACTCAGCCATAAAAAAGACAAAATTGTGCCATGGGCAGCAACATGGATGGACCTAAAGGGTATGATGTTAAACGAAATAAGCCAGACAGAGAAAGATAAACACCATACAATTTCACTTATATGTGGAAGATAAACTAACACACAAACAAAAACAACAGGTTACCAGAGGGAAGGTGGTGGTGGGGTGGGCATAAGGGGTAAAAGGGTATATTTATATGATGACTCACAAATAATAACATACAACTGAAATTTCACAATGTTATAAGCTAGTATGATCTCAATAAAACTAAAAAAAAAAAAAAAAAAAAAAAGGAGATTCCAGAAGGACAATAACTGGTAGAAAAAAAAAGGAGTTAATTCAGTCAAAACGTAAAATGGCAAAATTACTAAAATTTCATATGACAGGTAACTATAGGAAATTATATGAGAAGACTCACAAAAACTACTGCTGTACAAACACATACACCCTTACCCAAGAAGATGCAGTAACCTAAAATATAACCATCAAATTATGACTCTTCAAAAGCAATAATAAAAAACCACAAATCCCCAGTAATCAGCCTCAAAGGGCATCTCATGGATTACTGATTTTAAGTCAGATCTGATAATCTAGGTCTAAGAAAAAATCACTTCTTTCATTGAACCTACTGAATCTCAAGCAAGTACACCAATCTGTCATCTTCTCTTTAAACTTTCAACGTTTCTTTTCTATAGTTTTAAAATTATATCTCAGTATACCTGATTTTTATACAAGATTTCCTTCAAGCTCGTGAGAGCATGAATACGAACATCTACGTTTTCATGTTGAATTGCTTTCATGGATAGTTGAAGAGTTGTCTGAAGATCAGTACTCTCAGAGGTCTCCTATATAAAAAGCACAGAGAGATACACCTCATCAATGAACCACTTCAGGAACCATTCTGGAAGGCCTGGGGTCCCTACAGAGTTACCATTAAAGTAGTTAAACTATACCCCTATTAAAAGTAGTTTTAAAAAATAATTTCCATCTCTTCCTTTGTATAGCACATGTCATTTTTAGTAAATCTTGGTGAAAGGAATTTCACCCTAAAATCTTTAGAGCTGAAGAAAAATTTTATTCCAACTAAATATGAACTTACTTATCTAAAATAAATCTTTCTTGGTAAAAAATACAAGTTTCCCTTAACAGACAAAATAGCCTTGAACCAGGCCTACAGACTATGCAGATAATTCATTCCTTACTTTAACTACTTACATTTTTATGACTATGATGATTTACTCAGTAAAAGAGGAAATAGAATCTTCAGAGCCAATCTTGGGGTCTGTAGTAAATACCTCTGCCACTCTGACCTGAGGTCAGGTATCCCACTTTCTGCCCTAAAATTCTATGGAATCAACAATAATATTTTCATAATTTCAGAAAGTTCATTGGACTTCAAGATGAGGGAACTACAGATTATTCCCCTTCTAAAGCTCAGGAATCAGTCAGATCTGACATTTCCATACCATAATTTTTAGCACAACATAATCAGAATCTTCCCACAGCTTTTCTCTCTTTACTCAGGGAATGCAGCTACGGCAGCTTCTTTTGGGGACTTGTAAGTAAGGACATATTGACCTGGGTAGTAAAGGTATAAGAACTGTATTCTTTGGTCTCTGTTCTATCTAATGCTATTACATCTTTGATCTAAATGCTAAAACTTCCTTCTAGAAGTCATGGATTCATGATAGGATTATCTAGTAATTCACCATCAGAATATGACTATATTATCCCTAGATATGATTCTAAAGAATCTCTATGAAACATATTCAAACTTGGGAACAATTTTCTGTCAATGATCTCCTAAACCATAAATAAAAATTAAATACCTTCCTGTATTCTTGTAGAACTGCTTTTATCTTTTTTAATTCTGGATGATCAGGTAAAAAATATATTTCATGAAGAAAATCCTGTACAGCATCCCTAAAAGTTAGTGGGAAGAAAAAGATGTATTTGCAAATAGTATGAATACTAAAAATATATAAAGCAGAGGTTGAAACTAAGACCAACTTAATTCATACTTAGAAGTGCTAGTCGATTACTGACATGCAAAGTATTCTTCCTAACCATGTCTAGGATGCTCAGCCAATTAATAGCGGCAAATAATCAAATCTAAGAAAATCACCCTGTGGCAGTCTGTTATATTGGTGGCCCTGAATAAACTACACTTCTTAATATACACACCCACATACAGTCACATCCTCTTGATTTGGGCTAGGTGTTTGACTTGTTTTAACAAAAAGAATGTGGCAGAAGAAATGCTGTGTCAGTTTGTGGTCCAAGTGTTAAAAAGGTCTGGCAGCTCGTGTTTCTATGCTCATGAGAGTCCTGAGTCACCACCTAAGAAGTCTGGCTACCAACATGGACAGAATACATAGAAAGAGAAAGGCTCTTAGACTACATGGAAAGAGGGAGAAGTCCAGTCAAATCTATCTGCCGGCTGATTACAGCCACACCAATGATCATTGGCAAAATCAGCCAAAGAATCAACCAGCTTAACCCAGCCCAGTTGCAAAATTATGAGTAAATAAAAATGTTAGTTGTTTTAAGGCACCAGGTTTTGGAGTGGTTTGTAATGCATCAATAGATAGCCAAACCCAACCCCAAAATACAAATTCTCATAAAGAATTTTAGAGAAAAATATGCAAATAATTCATATCAAGGCTACAATTTTTAATTTGCTTCAAATATAATACACTAATCTTTCTGGGTCCAAATAAAAAGTGTTTCTAAATTCTAGTCTTCATTAACTCATGCAACAAATATGTATTAACTAACTACTATGTACCACTATGTGCTAGATACCGCAGACTTAACAATAAGAAAGCTGAAATAATTCCTTCACTCAGGGAGCTTAAGGTTCTATCCAGCACTGAGTGAAAGAGAATTTGTTTTCATCATATGAAAAAGGTAGAGAAATGATTCCTCTGTAATAAACAGCAAAGATACACTATTTGCAAAATAATCCAAAAAGTATTTGAAAAGTGATCCAGATCACTGATTATGTTGTTCTGTCATGTACAAAATATCAAAAAATACAAGCATTTTAACGGAAAAAAGCTACATTAACCTTTTACTCTGTACCTTCTCCCTGATTAGAGAGTTACTGGAAATGATTAACGGGGATAGCAATAGCATAAGGGTAGATAGGGAAATAAGAAGTACTTAACTCCTAACTTTTCAGAAGCAAAAGAACCAGTTCAACAGTTAAGTACAAACATGAAAAAAATTTTAAAATGTTTAGGAAGACATTCCAGGCTAAAAAGCAGCCTGAGTGAAAAACAAAAATCAAAAGGAATAATGTATATTTTTGTAATAGTAGTCTGGATTGGCTACAGCCTAGTGTCTGCTTTGAAAAATCTTGGGAAAGAATTTTAAGAAATAAGATGTGGCCAGATTTTACAAAGCCTGAATACCAAGATAAGCAATTTGCAATTTATCAGTTTATCAGGAAACAGAGAACCACAGAACGTCTCCATATGCTGGAATGATACAGGTAAAGAGATGCTTCTAAATATGAAGAATATGAAGAAACGTAATAAACGCTTACAGGAAGGGAGGTTGGTTAAAAGGTTAAGGCAATGAAGCAGTAAGAGTTTCAACTAAGGTAAGCTATGGAAAGTAAGTGAATATCCTCCTAATCTTTCTCACGCTATTCAACTATTTGCCTTTTACTGTAAGAAGGTAAATCTAGCCTCACCTTTTTAAAAATTGATGAAAATAATTTTGAGTTGATCTACTAATTAATAAATTTATAATTATAATGAAGCCATGTCACAACAGAAATAGCATTAGTTCAATATATATTGACTTACAGCATGTCAATTACTTTTGTTTATTGACGGACTCTAAATTAAAAAGAATGTGAACAATTCTGCATTACCAACAGTAATCCTAATATCTTGAGACATTAAAATACAGTAATAAAAAACTGCTATCTTTATTATTAATTTCAGTTACAATACCTGTTTTCAATTATGAGGTAGTGAAATATAGCTGCTGTTTCTTTAGGCTGGATGTGTATGAGAGGTAACAAAGCTACTATTACATGACTGAGAAGGGAGCCTAGATAAGCATGATCCAAGCAACGAACAAAGCAGTCCCAAGCTCTACGTGAAAAAACAAATAAAAGTTAAAAGTCACATTACTTTTATTATTTATAAAGCTCCATCAATGAGTTGTTGGCTGAACAAACAATGATATATACAAACAATAAGATTAAAAGGCAGCTGTAAAATGGGATAAAGATCAGTATTGTATACTCAAATAGAGTGATCTCTATAATATATTAAGTCAAAAAAGCAAGATAAAAAACAGTGTTGATAATATGCCACCTTTTGAGGCAAGGTTAATATAAAAAAATATGAGAGTGTGTGCATTTGCTTGTACTTTTAGAAAGGGTGGATTATACAAAAATTAATAAAAATGGATACCTGTGGGGGTCAGGAATGGAAGCTAGATTCTCTGAGTGTAACCTGTTATACTAATTTGAATTTGGGATAATATATGATGTAAATGTTTTATATGATTTTTAAATTAAATAAAGAGAAAAAGTAACTTCTAAAAATTTTTCAAAATGTAGCAATTGAATCCAACAGTATCAAGTTGGTGGCACATGCACACAGAAAAGAATTACGTCATGTGACTTTAAAACATATAATTCTGAATGCACATCTCCAATAAGATACAGTCTAAGGACAAAAAGAACCTCCAAGAAGCTTAAACTGCATTCAGTAGACATTACTGTATTCATTATTGTTAGCAGTAATATTTAAACTAGCAATCAGCCAAATTCTATATGCCAAAACCTCGAAGGCCTGAAAGAAGTGTGGGGAGGGGTCTTAAGGGGTGAATCTGTTTAAAAGAAAAACTTACATGTCTAACAAGTGCATCTGATTTGATTCTGCTTCAAACAAACCAACATCTTTGGGAAAAACATCTTTGAGACAATTGGTGAAATCTGAACATGGACTGAGTTTTAGATGATACTAAGGAATTTCTATTAATTCTGCTAAATATAGTAATTCATGATGGCTATATATTTTTTAAATGCCCTTATCCAGTAGATACATCTGAGGTGTTTACAAGTACAAGGATGTGATACTGAGGTTTGCTTTAAAACATTCCAACTAACAATAAAAAAGGTAGAGGTGGACAGATTAAACAAGATTAGCAATGTTGATAACTGCTGAGGTTGGGAAATGCGTATGTAGGGGTTCACTATACTTTTCTATTTCCCAGTATGTTATAAGATTTCATAGTAAAATATTTTTAAAGAAGTAGGGGCTGGCCCCGTGGCCAAGTGGTTAAGTCCACGCACTCTGCTTCGGCAGCCCAGGGTTTCGCCGGTTAGGATCCTGGGTGCAGACACGGCACCGCCATGCTGAAGTGGCATCCCACGTGCCACAACTAGAAGGACCCACAACTAAAAATATACAACTATGTACTGGGGGGCTTTAGGGAGAAAAAGGAAAAATAAAATCTTAAAAAAAAGGAAGTAAACATTCCATTTTCAATACAAATAGACTTTCTATCTTAATTATTTACATGTAAACCTAATTTCCTTCAAAGAGATAAGAATTTGAGTTAGTGCTACTCAGGCAATCATTTACCTGCAACACAATTCAGGAAAATCATCCTTGAATCGAAGGCCAGTTCTCAGCGTGGTCATCATCTTCACCCTCACAGAACTGACATGTTTGGGTCCCATCAATTTCATCAAAGACATCAAACTGTTCAAGGCCTAAAAAGTAAGTAGGGCTTTAAAATAAAGCCTATAAACAAGCTGACAGGAGCAGATGAGCCCTAAGGACAAGTGTATCCCACCCTGTCTCAAGAGTAGTATCTATTCTCTGGTAACACAGATCTAATAAATGGTGGCCAGTGCATTTTGTCTAACTTCTTAGGTAGGAATTATGAATTTGAAAAAGACAAGTTGAGTCCATTTTATTTTTTTTTTCCCTTGAAGATGATTTGTTATTTTGGCCCTGGTGGTCCTCTCGAACAGTAATTTTCAAATTTATTAACACTATAGTACCTATTGTTTAATTTTCTTCATATCCATCCCAAATTGCTATGCAGAACATGCATTTTTGTCCTAATAGCACTAAATTCAAGATGCTCTAAACTTAGTAAAACAAACAAGTAACTGATGACATACACATATTTTGTGAAATATGTGAATATTATTTTGTGAAAATAATACACATATTTTATTGTGTGTATAACACAGAATCAGACTCGTACCAACAGCTCCAGATTCTAATGAAGCAGTAAAGAAACTCTAGTCAACTATAACTATGTGCCAAAACATGCAAGCTCTTTATTGTTTAAAGTACACACTCCAGTTCTCTAGATTTGAGGTCATTCTCTCACTTGGCATAACAATACGAAAGATCCCATGTAGATGAAATAGAAGTTGTTCAGGAGATTAAATTTACCAGTTGACGCCAAAAAACAAGTATTGGTTGCTGAAATTTGTAGAGTTTAATACTGTATCATGTCTTTCTTGGCTCCTTAATGTTATTAAGAGAAGGGTAGTACACACTGAAATAAAAGCCTCCATTTATGGATTTTTATTATAATTTTACTGACTGAGAGGTGCAAAGCAACAAAAGGGAAATTTAATTAGTATCTAAAATTCTATCCCAATCTATGGACAAAAATTTCCAGTGGTGATCAACTGTTACAGCAGAAATAATGAGACTTGACTGTGCTAAATGCATTTAAACACAAACTGACAAATAATGAAGTTACTTTAATTACTATAACCTAGTATTTTTATTATTCAAAAACACCATGGGCCATGACCCACATCAGACCAATGTGGACCAGTGAATTCAATTATATAACTTTTGCTTGAGCTATCAGGGATTGCTGGTCTCTTTTTTCCCATTGAGCTAGATGCTGTGATGATGTGAGCCTGAAGCTGCTGGGGCCGTCATCTGGCACTTAAGTATAGAGCCAACCCAGGGGAATTTGAGCTAAGAGATTGATTCTGAGAACACTGTGTCCAAAATCAAGCTAGACCAAAAAAGCTATATTACCCTTATACTTTTAGTTATGTAGGCAACAAATTCCTTTAAGCCAGTTTGGGTTGAAGTTTCTGTCTGTTATAAATAAAAGAACTGGAAATGATATAATTCCTCTTTCTAGACTCCCAAAAGCTTATACAAGTTGTTTAGGAACACAGAATATCATACATTTGATTATTTTTTATCTTTGAATGTTTGCAGCTACAAGCAGAAATCATGTCTCCCGCATGAATCTCCCATATGAATTCTATTCCAGCACTTTGCAACTCAACTATTACTACCTACCATTTTCTTATCTTCAATGCCAACACTGGAGCTCAGTAACTGCATGTTAAAAAAGGCCAAAATGCCCAACAACTTGGGCTGCAAATAATCAGCCTAAGGAACAAAGGAAAAAAAAGACCCATAAAACAGATATTATGTAAGTTTTAAACAAATTAAATTTCAGAAATCAACAAATTATCTAACTAACATCATTTCTATTTTAGTTAACTATATTAGAATATTGGAAATAAACACTTGGTGAATTAAGCTTCTTCAAAAGCATGTATTTTCATATCTAGTATTTTAAAAGTTAGTGAAACTGATTTATAATCACCATGACAAAATATGGTTAAATAGTATCAAACAAGGAGAAAATCATGAGCTTTTGCATTATGGAGCGAGCTGAATGGGATCCTCAGGATCTGATTCACATCAGGATCCAGAATGGAGGGGATATTTATCATAAGGAGAAGAACAGAAAAAGACAAGTGACTGTTCTTATTCTATAGCATTTAGAACTAAGATGGAAAAAAAAGTACTTGGTTAGGGAAAAGGTACCCTGCCAGAACAACAGTCACAGAAGAGGGTCAATATTCCCTGAGGTAATAGTGGTAAAGGGGTACAAAGCCATGGGCAGCAACAGTTACAGGCCAGGTATCACTGACCATGGCACTTTGGGTGTCCTGAAGTGAATAGGGTTAATTCTTTCTTGAAAGAGGGTCCTCAAGGAGAGGGTATGGGCTTTAAGTAAGCCAAACCTGCATTTGAATCTCAATTTTGACACTTCCTAGTGTGTGATGCCGGCTAAGCTACTTAACTCCTCTGAGTCTGCAAAATGGGAATAATGAAAACACTTATTGCATAGAGTTGTTGTAGGAGTTAAATGAGATAACATACATCACGCACTTAGAATATAGTAAAGTGCTAAATAAACTTAACTTGTTAATATTATTACAAACTGGGAATGTGAGTACTCTGCAAACAAGAACATTCCTCTCTTTCAAAATCTTTATATACAGGCAGGAAAAGGGGCAAGCAGAAGAGCTGAGGAGTAGTAGCAACTAAAGTATTTTCCTGCTCTAGAAGAAAGTTGCATTGCTTGACGTTGCAGCACTTGATTTAGGTATCTCTAGGTTACATACACTGCCAAGGGGAGGAGTGGGGCAGGAGATGTGAACTAGCACATAGTAGAGGGAAAGTTAGGTGTTCAACATGTCTCTCCAGATTAGATGTTGGGATAAACTTTTCTCTCTCTTTTTTATTTGAGGAAGATTAGCCATGAGCTAACATCTGCTGCCAATCCTCCTCTTTTTACTGAGGAAGGCCAGCCCAGAGCTAACATCCGTGCCCATCTTCCTCTACTTCATCTGTGGGACACCTACCACAGCATGGCTTGCCAAGCAGTGCCATGTCTGCACCCGGGATCCGAACCAGCGAAACCTGGGCTGCTAAAGCGGAACATGCACACTTAAACATGCTGTGCCACCGGGCTGGCCCCTAAACTTTTCTCTCTTGCCAAGCAGAGAGAATCATCTATTTTTCAAGCCTAAAATTACACTTAATTTGCAAATTTCTGATTTGGATTCTCACTTTTAGGCTTAATAATCCATAACTCACTAATTGCCTGGTTCCAGCAAATGCTTCTTAAATGAAAAGTAGATATAGATGACACATAGTCTACATCAACATTCTAATTTTATAGCTCTTGCTTTTAGACCAATAGTTCATTCATCTGCCACTCACCAAATATTTATTACGTATGTCTAGAATACGGTACCAGATACAGGTGTACAAGATAAGCAAAGTCACTTTCTCCCTACTAGCTTATAAGGGAGACTAATGAGTGGAAGATATTGAATAAGTAAATATGTAAATTAGGTTGTGATAAATGCTATACGCAAATAAACATGATCATGCGATAAAGAAAAACTGGGATGATGGAGTTTGGATAGGGTGTTCAGGAAATTTAAAGAATGAGAAAAATCTAAGAGAGTATTCCTACTAAAGAGACTATCTAGTGCAAAGACTCTGAAGCAAGAAAAAGCTTGACATGTTTAAGAAACAAACAAAACAATGCTGAAACATAAAGAGAAAGGAAGAAAAGAGTTGCACAATATGACGGTAGAAAGGTATGCAGATCACATTTAGCCTTACAGGTTTTATTTTAAGAGTAATGAAAACCATATAAGGAATGTCAGCAGGGAATGATATGAGTTTAAGGTAGAAGAAGAGCACTTAGAATGCTGTGGAAATAACTAAGTAAAGAATGTAGTAAGGGATGAGTAAAAGAAGACAACAGCCAGGAGTTTGTGCAGTTGTCCTGGAGAAAGATGATGGTCACTTGTACGAGGGTGGTGGCAGCAGAGATGGAAAGATATAGTTTGTGAGAAGACTTGATAGGATTTGTTACTACTTAATTGTAAAGGATGAAGGAAATGAAGGGCTCATGAATGGCTCCCAGGTTTTGATTTGAGCAGTTAGGTAGATAGTGGTACTGTTTCCTAAGACACAAAAGACTAGGAGAGAAACAGGTTTAGGAAGGGAAAATAAAGATTTCTAATGGACATGTTATATTTGGACCTGTCTGAGATGCTTATAAAACAAGCAAGTAGAGATGACAAAGAGGAAGTTGGATAGTCTCGGTTTGCCATCTTCTCTAACCCTCAGATCCATTCTCTGCCCTCTTTTGCCCGCTCTGTGCCTGGGAGGCTAATGGATTTCATCACTCAAGATCCCTTTCCCTCTGGCTTCCCATGGAATTCAGTCAACAAGAAGCACCAACAGGGGAACAGAGGGCAGGAGGAGAGTGTGGTATTTAAATTTCCTGCTCCCTCTGGGTTTTGATGTGGTTCTGGCAGTGGCTACATCACTCTACAATGAAAGCCCTTCTCCTGCACCACGATTCTAGCTCTCAACCAGGTTCTGATAACACTACTTCTTCGGTTTGCCCAGGACTAAGGGGAATATACGTTTTCTGCTGTTCCTAGTCCCTGGGTTCCTTAACATTCCCTGGTGGTTCTTTTAACCTCACCTATGACAAGAAAATATCCCCTTCATGAAATTATTTTCAGTTAAACATTTTTGTGTGTGCCATCTGTTTTTTGCCAGGACCTAACCTGTATAGACCTGTCAGTCCAAACCTCAGGACATATCTGGACTGGAATTTCAACTATGAAATCATCAAAATATAAATCATATTAAAGCAAAGGACGAGATGATACCAGATTCTCTCTCATTTAAGGAAAGAGTGTCGACAGAGAAAAAGACCCAATTACATAGTCCTGACTCAATCTCATATTTAGTGGATAACACAGATAAAGCACAGGGAAAGAGCCAATAAAGATTAGATTGAGTGGTCAGTGAAGTAAAAAGAAAACCAAGAAAATGTAGTATCATAGATCCCACATAGGAAGGATGGTCAGTTGTACTGAATGCTACTGAAAGGGTGAATAAGATAGGAAAAGAGAAGTGGACATTGGATTGACATCAGGAAGACTGTTTTTGACACCGACAACAAGAATTTCAGCAGAATAGTGGGAACAGAGCCAGATTAGAATGAGCTAAAGAATGAATGGGAAATGAGACAGCAGAGATATAAGCCTCTCAAGATACTTTGCTGATAGTCCTTTGAGTCTCTTGAAGGAACGAGGGCAATTAAAACAAATGGTACTACATCAAACTAAAAAACTTTTGCACAGTGAAGGAAAAGATCAACAAAATGAAAAGATAACATACTGAATGGGAGAATATATTTGCACACCATATATCCAATAAGGGGTTAATATCCAAAATATATAAAGAATTATATAACTCAAGAGCAAAAAAGCAAACAATCTGAGTGATGTCAGCAACATGATGGAGTGAGCTGTTCCCTCTGTCTCTCCCCTTTGAACTACAACTAAATGGACATTCATTGATCAGCGGAGGATACCCACACAGTACCTCAGAACACCTGAGAGACCCGTGCTGCTATACAGCTGAAAGTGGAGGCACTAATCTCAGGGAGGTGGTGGAGATAGGTGAGAACTCTCCAGCCCCCAGGCAGCCCAATAGCCGTTGGCAACTGCTCTCCTGGCTGAAGCACTTACACCACTGCCGCAGCCCCAAGGGTGGGCATGCACCTCAGCATGACTATGGAAACAGGTGAGAGCAGCCCTGAGCCCCTGTGTGGTCGCTCACTGGTCCAGTGGGAAAGCCCACAGTCCCACTGCGGAATGGCTCTGGCTTGGATCCAGTGGGGAGGACCCACCCACCAAGCACAAAGGCTGGTGCAACCTAGAAGCAGATGGCGGCATATCTGCAGGCCAGGCAAAAGTGCCCCTAGCTGCCACAAACATCCACAAGTACCACAGCGGCCCCAAAAGGGAGAATGCAACTCAGTGGGACTATGGGAGCAGGTGGCAGCAGCCCTGAGCCCCTATGTGATCACTCTCTTGTCTGGTGGGAAACACCACAACCCCACCACAGTGCCAGGGAGGAACTTTGGCTCAAACCCAGAGGGGAGGCCCCACCACCAAGCACAACAGCTGGTACAACCTAGGACCAGATGGTGGCAGAGCTGCTAGTCTAGGCGAACAAGCTCCTGGCTGTGTAAATGCCCATAGTACTGGTACGGTCCTGAAGGGAGGTGCGTGTCTGGGTGGGACTGTGGGAGCAGGCAGTAGTGGCACAGAGCCCCGGTGTGATTAATCTCCCAGTTGGTTGGGAGACCCCATTGGGCTGCTGAGATCCCAAGGAGTGGTCTGGGCTTGGACAGGCACATCTGACAGGGATCCTGGAGCTCAGATTACACAGCTCCTGCCCCCTTCCTGTAGTGGCAGCAGGGACCAAATTCTATCTCTATAGGGAGGCACAAGTCCACGCCAACAACCAGTATGAAAAGATATATTAAATCTCCTGAACACAAGGAAAATGACAAGTACCCAGAAATGAATCCTGAAGACCCAGAAATCTATAACCTAAATGACAGAGAATTCAAAATGGCTATCATTAAAAAACTCAACGAGTGGGGCTGGCCTGGTGGCGCAGCAGTTAAGTTTGCACGTTCTGCTTCAGCAGCCCGGGGTTCACTGGTTCAGATTCTGGGCATGGATGAAGGCACTGCTTGTCAAGCCATGCTGTGGCAGGCATCCCACATAAAACAGAGGAAGATGAGCATGGAGGTTAGCTCAGGACTAATCTTCCTCAAAAAAAACCCAAAAAACAAAACTCAACAAATTAAAAGAAAATGCAGATGGACAATTCAATGAATTCAAGAGCGACTTCACAAAAGAGATTGAAACTATAAAGAAGAACCAATCAGAAATGTTGGAGATGAAAAACATAATAGTTGACATGAAGAAAAATCTGGACTCCCTGAATGGTAGAGCTGATATTATGGAGGACAGAATAAGCAGTCTGGAGGAGAGAAATATAGAAATGCTTCAGATGGAGGAGAGAGAACTGACTAAAAAGAAATGAAGAAACTCTCCAAGAAATATCCAACTCCCTTAGGAAATGCAACATAAGGATTATAGATATCCCAGACAGAGAAGAGAAGAAGAATGGAGCAGAAAGCTTGTTGAAAGAAATAATAGCTGAGAATTTCCTAAACCTGGGGAAGGAGCTGGAAAAACATGTGATGAAAACCAACAGGTCTCCAAACTATATCAGTGTAAAAAGACCTTCTCCAAGGCATATAGTAGTAAAGCTGGCAAAAGTCAATGACAAAGAAAAAATATTAAGAGCAGCAAGGCAGAAGAAAATAACTTATAAAGGAACCCCTATCAGGCTGTCAGTGCATTTCTCAGCAGAAACCTTACAGGCTAGGAGGAGAGAGTAGAATGATATATTCAAAATTCTGAAAGACAAAAACTTTCAGCCAAGAATATTCTATCCAGAGAAAATATCCTTCCAATATGATGGAGAAATAAACTTACCAAGATAAACAAAAGTTAAAGGAGTTCATCACCACAAGACCCTCCTTCCCACCAGAAATCCTCAAGGTGGCTCTTGTACCCGAAAAAAAAGAAAAGGATTACAAAACCCTGATCAAGGGGATAAACAGACAGACAAAATCAGAAAATTGCAGCTCCCTATCAGAACAGATTAGCAAAAACTTAATTATAACATTAAAGATAAAGGGAAAGAAAACACCAAAAATAAATACAATCTTGTCATTTTAACCACAAACTCACTATACAAGATGGAATAAGATGTGACAATAATAACTTAGAAAAGAGAAGAGGGAACGGATTGAACCAGCTTAGTCTAAGGTAATAAGAAACTCAGAAAATGGACTATCTCATCTATGAGATTTTTTATACAAATCTCATGGTAACCACTAAACAAATAATTAGAAAAGAGACACAAATGAAAAATAAGGAGAAAACTAAGAAAACCAGTGTAGAAAACTACCTAACAGAATTGGTAGTCCAAACTACACAGGACAAGAAACAAATGAAATGCAGAAGTGGAAAACAAGCGATAAAATGGCAGCATTAAGCCCTCATATATCAATAATCATTCTAAAGGTAAATGGATTGAATTCTCCAATCAAAAGACAGAGTGGCTGGATGGATTAAAAAATAAGACCTAACAATATGCTGCCTCCAAGTAACATATCTCAGCTCCAAAGACAAATACAGGCTCAAACTGAAAGGATGGAAGACAATACTCCAAGCTAACGGCGAACAAAAGAAAGCAAGCGTTGCCATATTTATATCAGACAAAGAAGACTTCAAGACAAAACAGGTAAAGAGAGACTAAGAGGAGCAGTATATAATGATAGAAGAGTCACTCCACCAAGAAGACATGACATATAAATATTTATGCACCCAGCACAGAAGCACCAAAGTACATAAAGCGACTATTAACAGACCTAAAAGGAGATATTAACAACAACACAATAATAGTAGGGGACCTCAACACCCCACTTCCAACACTGGATAGATCATCCAGACAGAAAGTTAACAAGGAAATTGTGGAATTAAATGAACAACTAGACTACATGGACTTAATAGATATATATATAGAACACTGTATCTAAACACAGCAGTTTACACGTTCTTCTCAAGTGTGCATAGAACATTCTCAAGGATAGACCCTATGTTGGGAAACAAGGCAAGCCTCAATAAATTTAATATTGAAATAATATCAAGCATCTTTTCCGACCATAGTGCTATGAAACTAGAAATCAACTACACGAAAAAAGCTGGTAAAGGGACAAAGATATGGAGACTAAACAACATGCTACTGAACAACCAATGGATCAATGAAGAAATTAAAGGTGAAATCAAAAAATACCTGGAGACATTTGAAAATGAAAACACACTATACCAACGCATATGTGATGCAGCAAAAGCATCCTAAGAGGGAAATTCATTGCAATACAGGCTCACTTTAATAAAAAAAGAAAAATCTCTTGGGGCCAGCCTGGTGGCGCAGTGGTTAAGTGCGCATGTTCTGCTTCGGCAGCCTGGGGTGCACTGGTTCGGATCCCAGGTGCAGACATGGCACTGCTTGGAAAGCCATGCTGTGGTAGGCATCCCACATATAAAGTAGAGGAAGACTGGCAGGGATGTTAGCTCAGGGCCAGTCTTCCTCAGCAAAAAGAGGAGGATTGGCAGCAGATATTAGCTCAGGGCTAATCTTCCGCAAAAAAATAAGAAAAAACAAAAAACCTCAAATAAGCAATTTCAAACTACACTTAACAGCATTAGAAAAAGAAGAACAAACACAGCCCAAAGTCAGCAGAAGGAGGGAAACACTAAAAATTAGAGCAGAAATAAATGAAATTGAAACAAAAAAGACAGTAGAAAGAATCAATGAAACAAACAGCTAGTTCTTTGAGAAGATCAACAAAATTGCCAAACGCTTAACGAGGCCCACTAAGAAAAAGAGAGAAGGCTCAAATCAGTAAAATCAGAAATGAAGAAGGAGAAAATACAACAGATACCACAGAAATACAACAGATTATAAGAGAATACTATGAAAAACTATTTGCCAATAAACTGGACAATCTAGAAGAAATGGATAAATTCCTAGACTCTAACAACCTCCCAAAATTGAATCAAGAAGAAATAGAGAATCTGAACAGACCAATAAGCAGCAAAGAGATTAAAGCAGTAACCAAAAACCTCCCAAAAGATAAAAGCTCAGGACCAGATGGCTTCTCTGGAGAATTCTACCAAACATTCACAGAAAATTTATTACCTATCGTTCTCAAACTATTCCAAAAAGTTGAGGAAGACAGAACACTTCTTAACACATTCTATGAAGCCAGCATCATCCTGATACCAAAGCCAGAGAAGGACAACACAAAGAAGGAAAATTACAGGCCAATATCACTGATGAACATAGATGCAAAAATCTTGAACAAAATATTGGCAAACCAAATACAGCAATACATTAAAAAGATCATAGACCATGATCAAGTGAGATTTATACCAGGGACACAGGGACGGTTCAGCATCCACAAATCAGTCAGTGTGATACACCACATTAACAAAATGAGGAAGAAAAAAACCACATAATCATTTCAACAGATGCAGAGACTGCATTTGACAAGATCCAACATCCATTTATGATAAAAATTCTGAATAAAATGGATATAAAAGGAAAGTACCTCAACATAATAAAGGCCATATACGAAAACCCACAGCCAGCATCAGACTCCATGGGGAAAAACCAAAAGCCATCCTTCTGAGAACAGAAAGAGACAAAGGTGCCCACTCTCATCACTCTTATTCAACACTGTACTGGAGGTTCTGGCCAGAGCAATCAGGCAAGAAAAAGAAATAAAAGGAATCCAAATAGTCAATGAAGAGGTGAAACTCTTGCTGTTTGCCGACAATATGATTTTATATATGGAAAACCGTGAAAAATCCATCAGAAAACTATCAGAAATAATGAACAATTACAGTAAAATTGCACGGTACAAAATCAACTTACACGAACCAGTTGCATTTCTATACTCTAATAATAAAATAACAGAAAGAGAACTCAAGAACACAATCCCATTTACAATCACAACAAAAAGAATAAAATACCTTGGAATAAATTTAACCAAGGAGGTAAAAGACCTATAAAATGAAAACTGTAAGACATTAGTGAAAGAAATTGATGATGACATAAAGAAACAGAAAAACATTCCAAGCAAATGGATTGGAAGAATAAACATAGTTAAAATGTCCATACTACAGAAAGCAATCTATAGATTCAAGGCAATCCCAATCAGAATCTCAATGACATTCTTCACAGAAATAGAACAAAGAATCCTAAAATTCATATGGGGCAACAAAAGACCCTGAATAGCTAAAGCAATCCTGAGAAAAAAAGAACAAAGCTTGGGGCATCACAATCCCTGACTTCAAAATATACTACAAAAGCTATAGTCATCAAAATAGCATGGCACTGGTACAAAAACAGGCACACAGATCAATGAAACAGAACTGAAAGCCCAGAAATAAAACCACACATTTATAGAGAGCTAATCTTTGACAAAGGAGCTAAGAAGATACAGTGGAAAAAGGAAAGTCTCTCCAATAAATGATGTTGGGAAAACTGGACAGCCACACACAGCAGAATGAAAGTAGACCATTATCTTTTGCCATACACAAAAATTAACTCAAAATGGATCAAAGACTTGAAGGTAAAGGCCTAAAACCATAAAACTCCTAAAAGAAAATGGAGGTAAGTACACTCTTTGACCTCAGTCTTGGAAGGACCTTTTCAAATACCATGTCTATTCAGTAGAGGGAAACAAAAGAAAAAGTAAACAAGTAGGACTTCATCAGACTAAAGAGCTTAAAGGCAAGGGAAACCAGGATCAAAATGAAAAAAACAACCTACCAACTGGGCAAAAATATGTGCAAATCATATATCTGACAAGGGGTTAATCTCCATAATATATAAAGAACTCACACAACGCAACAACAAAAAAAACAAGTAACCCAATCAAAAACAGGGCAGAGAATATGAGCAGACATTACTCCAAAGAAGATTTACAGATGGCCAATAGGCACATGAAAAGATGCTCCACATCACTAATCATCAGGGAAATGCAAATCGAAACTACACTAAGATATCATGTTATACCCATTAGAATGGCTGTAACAACCAAGACAAAAAATAACAAATGTTGGAGAGGTTGTAGAGAAAAGGGAACCATCATACACTGCTGGTGGGAATACAAACTGGTGCAGCTGCTATGGAAAACAGCATGGAGATTTCTAAAAACAGTGAAAATAGAAATACCATATGACCCAGCTACCCCACTACTGGGTATCTATCCAAACAACTTGAAATCAATAATTCAAAGTGACTTATGCAACCCTATGTTCATTGCAGCATTATTCACAATAGCCAAGACGTGGAAGCAACCCAAGTGCCCACTGACCAATGACTAGACAAAGAAGATGTGGTATATATATACAATAGACTACTACTCGGCCATAAAAAAGACAAAACCATTGCATTCCCAACAACATGGATTGACCTGGAGGGTATTATGTTACGCAAAATAAGCCAGATAGAGAAAGACAAACACCATATGATTTTACTCGGATGTGGAAGATAAGCCAACACGTGGACAAAGAGAACTGTTTAGTGGTTACCAGGGAGACAGAGGGTGGGGGGGGTGGACAAAAAGGGTGAAAGGGCGCACCAATATGGTGACTGACAAATAACAATGTACAACTGAAATTTCACAATGTTGTAAACTGTGATAACCTCAATAAAAAAAATTTTTTTTTAAATAACAAAAAAACCCAAACAAACTGATTAAAAAATGGGGAGAGGACCTAACACACTTTTTCCAAAGGAGACATAAAGATGGCCAACAGGTACATGAAAAGGTGCTCAACATCACTAATCATCAGGGAAATGCAAATCAAAACCACGAGACATCACCTCTCACCTATGTTAGAATAGGTATTATCAAAAAGAAACAATTAACAACTGTTAACAACAAAGTGGAGAAAAGGAAACCCTGTGCACTGTTGGTGGGAATGCAAATTGGTGTAACCACTATGGAAAACAGCATGGTGGTTCCTCAAAAAACTAAAAATAGAACTACCATATAATCCAGCAATATCACTTACGGGTATTTATACAAAAATATGAAAACAATAATTTGAAAAGATATGTGCACTCCTACGTTCAGTGCAGCATTATTTACAATAGCCAGATATTGAAGCAACCTAGATGTCCATTGGTAGTTGGATGGATAAAGAAAATGTGGTATACATACACAATGGAATATTACTCAGCCGTAAAAAGAATGAAATCCTGCCATTAGTGACAACATGGATGAATCTATAAGGTATTATGCTAAATGGAATAAACCAGACAGAGAAAGAAGAATATTGTATGATTTACTTATACGTGGAATCTAAAACACAAAACAAATGAACAAACAAAATAAAACAAATACAGACTCCTAATACAGAGAACAAATCCATAGTTGTCAGAGGGGTGGGTTGGTGGGGAGAAGAGCAAAATAGATGGAGAGGATTAAGAGGTACAAACTTTCAGTCAAAAAATAAGTCATAGGGATGTAATGTACAGCATAGGCAACAAAGTCGACAATATTATAACTTTGTATCATGACAGATGGCTACTAGTTTTATCAGGGTGATCACTTTGTAATGTAAATAAATGTCAAATCACTATGTTGTACACCTGAAATCATCAACATCATTCAGGAAAGGCTGAAGGCCTGTCAGCGGAGGGAAGTGAGAGCTACAGGCAGAAGCGTGCCAAGGAGCTGGAGCAGTTCACCCAGGCGGTCAAGGCCTACCAGGACTGCTACCACAACCTGGGGGCCCATTATTCTGCCAGGAAGTGCCTGGCAAAACAGAAGCAGGGGATGCTGGTAGAGAGAAGAGCTGCTAAAGAGGCTGCTGCCGCCTGAGGCAGCTCCTTGAGCCCCCTCACATGACTATCACTATTACTAAAATAAAGAGTAATGAAACCTGAAAAAAAAAAATTTACATCAACTACACTTCGACAAGAAAAAAAGAAAAAAATATTAAGCCTGAGGATTTATGTATTTTTTCAGATGAAGAAATAAAATAGTAAAGTGATTTCCGAAACAAATTTAAGATAGGGAAAGATAAAAAGGGATAACATATCTTCTAATTTCCCTTAAATCCAACAATGGATTTAAATATAGTTAAAACTGATAAGGTTAGTATTCTGTGCCAAGAAAGGAATAGTCAGAAGGGAGCTACAAATGTATTCTAATCTTTGGTTAAAAAGTAGTGAAGAAAAATAAATTTAAACGTTTGTACTCAGTGAAAAGATAAAATCTAACATCATTTGAAAATGCAGATTTGTCAATGTGAATATATGTTGCTATATATGTTATATGTGGTGGCCATGCAATTTAAATCATCAACCTTTACAAAACAAAAATCCCAATTTAAAACTTAAACTAATCTCTAGCATTTGGAAAATGCATAAAACACCTGTTTCTCCAATTTCATAATTAAGCTACAAAAAGAGGAAAAACAAAACACTCCATACAATATATTCCTTACCATTAGTTCGGGTGATGTGATATCTCTTGGGCCCTGATACGGATCGTCACTAGATGCAAATGAGGCAAGTATTGACAAACCATTGAAAACCTGTTGATAGTGCTCTCCAATACGTAGCAATAATTCATTGTGCAATCCTTGGAAATCTTGTCTCAACAGGCTCCCCAGTTCAATTTCTGTTTCATTCTAATCCAAAGACACATTAAAAGAAAAGTTTTTTCACGTTACTAACATCCTGAAAATAAGTATATTGATTTTAGCACACTATTAGTAAATCAGGAGCTCTAGATTAGGTGACAAGATTTACTAATAGTATTTTAAAAAGGCATTATAAAAGGATTCCAACCTTGTTCTCTCCTGGTAGGGTCTCCAGTGAGCTACAGATAATGAAGAGAAGTGATCAGGCTTTATTGTGAAATAAGATTTTAAATAGGAAGTCCTAGTTTTCCGTAAGCTCTTAAAGTATCATCAACTCATTATTCATAGGCACACATCCCTGAGAGGAAACACAGTACAGTGGCGCAGATCACAGTCTTTTAGTTCAGACTGCTAGAATTTAAATTCCAGCTTTGTTACTTATTAGTTGTGCTGGGGCTTGGATAAGTTACCTAATCTGACCTCTCTCTGCCTTAGTTTTCTCATCTATAAAATGGAAAACAGGGCTGGCCCGGTGGCGCAGCGGTTAAGTGCGCACATTTCACTTTGGCCACCCAGAGTTTGCTGGTTCAGATCCCAGGTGCGGACACGGCACCACTCATCAAGCCATGCTGTGGCAGGCGTCCCACATATAAAGTAGAGGAAGATGGGCACGGATGTTAGCTCAGGGCCAGTCTTCCTCAGAAAAAAAGAGGAGGATTGGCAGATGTTAGCTCAGGGCTAATCTTCCTCAGAAAAAAATAAAAAATTAAAATAAATTAAAATAAGATGGGTACAACTGTAATTTCACAAAGCTGTTAACTATCATAATCTTAATAAAATAAATAAATAATAAATAAATAAAATGGAAAAACAATAGCACCTTTATCTCATTGGGTAACTGTGAGGCGTAAGTGCAATGATCCATATAAACTGTTTAGCCAAGTTTCTGACGTAGTAAGTACTCTATAAATATTTACTGTTATTATTCCATCTCTTCAATACAGATTTTTTTCCTCAAAATGAATAAATAAACTCAATATTCAATGACTATGTGGAAAGAGATTTATTGCTGGCATATCATGAAACATATGAAATAAACTAACATCAGAGAAAACAATAAGAGTCACATATGCATATCTGACAGGTTCTCTTGTTCCCTTGTAGTCTCATATTCCTCAAAGATATTGCTAACATGACATAAAAAGAAGAAGCACGAGCTATCATTTTAAATTGAAAAACTAGCAAGAAACTGGGCCAAATTGCAATCAGAGCACTAAGTAAGTAAACTAAATGCTGACATTATACTATAGCTGAAGGAAATTGCCTCTTCCTATAATCACTCGCATATCATTAGTCAACTTGTAGCCCCAATCAATTAAAAATTCTAAAATGAAATTAGCTGAGAACCTGATCCATGAATGGATGATTATCATATGCCATTATGGTGACATGACCAAAGAAAATACAAAAGAATAATTCTATTTATCATGCATCTCTAGGCCAAAGACAAAGCTTATTAACATAAAACTATTTTAACTTATATTACTCTAGGATAGGGTACAAATTACCCACTCTCATTCCTATAAGAATGCTACAACAGCTTTATCATAATGCTAATTTAAACAAAAGAGTAAAACACATAAATATTCAATTACCTTCAGATAATGAAGGGCACGTTCTAATTCATCCTTGGAACAGGAACAGACCAAATGAGAAAAAATATATTTGAAGTTATTTATTAAAATCTCTCTACGATTGACATTTAATTGTTTTCCTAAAGTTCGAATGAGAGCAGAAGCTGCGGGGCTTGCTTTGGCAGCAAGGTCAGGTAGCAGAACTTGTAATGTCCTCTGAAAAAGAAATATCACAATTACCAAAAAACACATTTGTCTAGGTGATAAAATATTCACATAAGATATATTGAAAAACATTTTAAAATGCCACACAAATTTGGAGTCCACATATGACATATTTTAATTCAGATTTACCATTTATTTGTTCAACAGACATTACGGAGCCCCTACTATGATACAGGCAATTCAGTTATGGTACTGAAAAACAGGCAAGGATCCTGATGGCATAAAGTTTACATCGTAGGGGGGGATACAGGCAAGAAATAAGCTAGTGTATAAGTAAAGAAGATAATTTCTCATGAGTATGTGTTAAAATATACTCATGCTCTAAGGTAGAAATTCCAAGCCTGATTTATTATTTGAGCTAACTTGGATTTAGACAATAAGCAAAAGTAACCATAAATGGAATATTTTAAGTTTTTTAAATTAGAAAACTGATATTACGAAATTAAAGAAAACCTTTTTAACACACTCATGATCCCAATATGGCAACAAATCTATTTTGATTTTGGTCTATTTCCTTTAAGATCTTGCTTATAAAATATATACAAAATTCTAAACATAAAATGGTTGGCCTTTCCGTTATTCATTCAACATGTATTTAACGAACACGTACTATATGTTGGTCACTATCCTAGGCACTGGAGATGTGACAGTGAGCAAGACTCAGGCCCTGCCCTCAGAGACGCTTACACCTTACTCATGTTATGCCTTTCAACTTAATATTAATCCTGTAAGACTGTTATAACATTATAAGGTAGTTTTGACAAAGAATTCATAATTATTATGTGAATGGTTACATAATAGTCTATGACTTAAATATAAGACATTCAGTTTCTTCTCAGGATTTTGTTTAGTTTTGCAACTTGGAAATTGTTGTAGTAAACATCTGTGCTGTTTGGTTCCCAGAGTGGAATTACTGAATGAAAAGGTAAGAATTTCTTTGTGGTCCTTACTGTATACTATCATTTTTCTTTCCAGGATCTGACCAATATACAAGCAATTTAAGTTTGTAAAATATAACACTACAGGGAAAAATTCTGTATGAATCACTATTATAATTTATTAGCTAAGAGTAATGATAAACTTTGCCTTTGGGAAAAGGCTAAGAAGGTAATGTACCCCCTCCATCTTTCAAATCTCAGCCTTAATGACTTTTCAAAGGTTTCCCAAACGACTCCATACTACAAACTCTGTCATCTAAATTCACAGAAGATCATCTCCATACCACTAGTTTTGTACTATATAACTCCAAGTCCTTAGGGGTGGAAATGATTGTTATTAGACTTTGCATTACCAGTAGTGACGTCAGCAACATGGCAGAGTGAGCAGTTTTCTTTGTCTCTCCCCCTTTGAACTACAACTAATTGGACATTCATTGGTCAACAAAGGATATCCACACAGCACTTCAGGACACATGAGAGACCTGCGGTGCTATACATTGGAAGGTGGATGGACTTCCCCCCAGAAGGAGGTGGAGATAGGTGAAAACTCTCTGACCCCCAGACAGCCTAGTACCTGCAAGCAACTTTCTACTGGCTGACATGTCCATAGCATCACCACGGCACCAAGGGCAGGCACTGCACTGGTGGCGTGACTGTGGAAACAGGTGACTACAGCCCTACGCCCCCCCCACGATTGCTCCTTAGCCCAGTGGGAAAATCCACGGTCCCACAGCAGCCACAGGAAAAGCCTCTACTCAGCCTTAGCCGAGAGACCTGGCCCAGCCATCAGACCACTGGGAGGCATTGAGGCAAAAAGGGGCTCCGCTGGCTGAGCAACCCGCTGGCCGCATCTAACAAACAAGGCCCTGCTGTGGCCTGGAGGGGGCAAGGGAGACCAAGCAGGACTGCACAAGTGGGTAGTGACAAGTTGGAGCCCCAGCCTGACTGCTCCCTGGTCCAGGGGGAAAATCCACAGTCCCACAGCAGCCACAGCGAAAGCCTCTGTTCAGCGGTAGTGGAGAGGCCCCGACCAGCATTCATAAGGCTGGAAGGCCCTGGGGCAGAAGTGACACAGCTGGGTAAGCTAACCACAGACTGAAGCAGATACTCATAGCTCAGCTGCGGCCCACAGTGGACAAGTGAAATCTTGCAGGACCTGACGGTGGCAGAGCTGCAAGTCTAGGTGAACCTGCTCCTGGCGGCTGTGAAAGCCCATAACACTACTGCAGACCCTAAGGAAGGAGCGTGTCTAGGCGATCTGTGAGAGTAGGCACCAGCAACCAGAGGCCCTCCTGCGATTGTCCCCACAGCTGATGAGAGACCCCACAGGGCCACTGTGATCACGAGGAGGGGCCCAGGCTCAGTCAGGAACAACCGACAGGGATCCTGGTTGGTGCAGATTACACAGCTGCTGTCCACCCCTCCACCAGTAGAAGCAAGGGGAAGCAGTAACCAAACTCTATCTCTATGCGGAGGCATAAATCCACGCCATCAAGCATTATGAAAAAATATATTAAATCTCCAGAACAGAAGGAAAATGACAAGTACCCAGAAAACAATCCCAAAGACACTGAAATCTGTAACCTAAATGACAATGAATTCAAAACGGCCATCATTAAAAAACTCAATGAGTTAAAAGAGAATATAGATAGACAACTCAACGAGTTTAGGAGCTATGTCACAATAGAGCTTGATACTATAAAGAACCAATCAGAAATGTTGGAGATGAAGACCACAATGGAGGAGATTAAGAAAAATCTGGACTTTCTGAACAGTAGGGTCAATAATATATAAGACAGAATTAGCAATTTGGAGGATAGGAATATAGAAATGCTGCAGATAGAGGAGGAGAGAGAACTAAGACTAAAAAGAAATGAAGAAACTCTCCAAGAAATATCCGACTCAGTTAGGAAATGCAACATAAGGATTATAGGTATCCCAGAGGGAGAAGAGAATGAGAACGAGGCTGAAAGCCTGTTCAAAGAAATAATGGCTGAGAACTTCCCAAACCTGGGGAGAGAGATGGAACTCCATGTGACAGAAGATAATAGACCTCCAAACTTTATCAATGTAAAAAGACCCACCCCAAGGTATATAGTAGTGAAGCTAGCAAAAGTCAAGGACAAAGAGAAAATATTAAGGGCAGCAAGGCAGAAGAAAATAACCTACAAAGGAACCCCCATAATGCTGTCAGCAGATTTCTCAGCAGATACCTTCCAGGCTAGAAGAGAGTGGAATGATATATCCAAAACTCTGAAGGACAAAACTTGCAGCCAAGAATACTCTATCCAGTGAAAATATCCTTCAAATATGAGGGAGAAATAAAAACTTTCCCAGATAAACAAAAGTTAAGGGAGTTCATCGCCACAAGACACCCCCTACAAGAAATGCTCAAGAAGACCCTCATACCTGAAAAAATAAGAAAAGGAAAGGGGTTACAAAACCCAGAGCCAAGGAGATAACTAGAAAGACAAAATCAGAAACCATCAGAACAGGTTAGTAAAGGCTAAGTATAACATTAAAGATAAAAGGAAGGGAAACACCAAGATAAATATAATCTTGTCATTTTAACCACAAATTCACAACACAAGACAGAAGAAAAAAAATCTGACAATAACAACCTAGAAGGGGAAGAGGAAAGAGATGGAATGGCTTCATCTAAGGAAATAAGAGGCTATCAGAAAATGGACTATCTCATCTATGAGATGTTTTATACAAACCACATGGTAACCACTAAACAAATAACAAGAATAAAGACAAATTACAAATAAGAAGAAAGCCAATATAGAAAACTACCTACCTGAATTGGTAGTCCAAAAATCATGGGACGAGAAACAAAGGAAATGCAAGAGAACCGCAAAACAAGCAATAAAATGGCAGCATTAGGTCCCAACATTTCAATAATCACTCTAAATATAAATGGATTGAACTCTCCAATCAAAAGACACACAGTGGCAGGATGGATTAAAGAACAAGACCCAACAATATGCTGTCTCCAGGAAACACCACCTCAGCCCTAAAGACAAACACAGACTCAGAGTGAAGGGATGGAAGACAATACTCCAAGCTAATAATGAACATAAGAAAGCAGGTGTTACCATACTTATATCAGACAAAGTAGACTTCAAAGCAAAACAGATAAAGAGAGACAAAGAAGGGCAGTTTATAATGATAAAAGGGACACTCCACCAAGAAGACATAACACTTATTAAAATATGCATCCAACACAGGAGCATCAAAGTATGTAAAGCAATTATTAACAAAACTAAAAGGAAATATCAACAACAATACAATAACTGTAGACTTTGCATTACCAATGGAACCAATCTCAGCACTAAAGACATAAAGGCTCAGTCAACTGAATTAATTAGCACTAACCAATCAGTATTAACCTTTCAGTATAGCTAACCACATAAAGCAATGACTCAAATCAACATTAACTTAAATTTTATAATATAAGTAACATTATCATATCAATGTCAAAAGAAAACACATAAATTTAAAAATCTAAGGTCTACATCTCCTCAATGTACTTGCCAGATTTTCTTCTAAAAAATCTATAATGGAATAAACACAAAACATTGAATTGAAAACCTCAATTAAGTCAGTTATACTTTGCAACTTACAGTAAGGAAACGATTAAGATCAGGAAAGTCAAAAACATTGGCAATTTCAGACAAAGTATTTAAAGCCATTTCTCTCTGGTGAGCCACGTCTTGTTTTCGCATCTCAGCATTCTGGCACGGAGTACTAGGAAGTGCTGTCATCTGACTGGAGTGTAGGGATTCTACCAAAAACTAGAGCAAAACGCTTTGTTAGCTTTCACACAAGGATGAAAAGTTAACTAACACTTTTTAACCTAACATAAAGGACAGTATCAGACTGTGTTCTGAACACATTACCTAAATTAGCTCATTTAATTTTTATAACAATCTTAATGAGATAGATTACATATAATCTCTCTTTTACAGATGAAGTAACCAGGCTTAGTTAAGTAATTTGAATATCTTACTAGTGATTATACTACTAACACAGGGCAAACCCAGTATTTTAACATATCCAAGTCTTCAGCTACGAATTGAATCAATTTTTTTTAAACAAAGTTCCTTATCCATAATATCGAGGCATAAAAGAGTTTATCATCACTGAAAGAAAGGCTAAAAAAGAAAGGTATCTCTTATTAGATTAACAATACAGCATGATAATTCAATGTATTATTATAAGATGATTTTTCCCTTCTCTCATTTATAACCTACATCTTCTGACCAAAATGCTAAAGATAAAACTGGCAAGATCTAGGTTCTCTTAAATAAAGCGAACACATCGTTGAAAAAATATATATCTTTTAAGGCAAGTAAAAAATATATACACACACACACAGGTTCTTTTTTTTGAGGAAGATTAGCCCTGAACTAACATCTGCTGCCAATCCTCCTCTTTTTGCTGAGGAAGACGGGCCCTGAGCTAACATCCGTGCCCACCTTCCTCTACTTTGTATGTGGGATGCCTACCTCAGTGTGGCTTGCCAAGCGGTACCATGTCCACACCTGGGATCCGAACCAGCGAACCCTGGGCCGCTGAAGCAGAACATGTGCACTTAACTGCTGCACCACTGGCCCAGACCCCCATAGGTTGTTTTTTTTTAATTCTGGCAAAGTACTGCTATTTCCTATAGTCAAGGCCAATGCTGACTCTCACCTGACAGATGGGTTTCTTATATTGGCTGAAAAAGTTTTGCAGTTTAACACTCTTTGCTGCAACCAGAGCTCTAATTTCTGTGTACGCTGCTCCAGAGACAGATGCTGACTTGGACAATAAGCAGTGCAATAAGTGCAAGAGTGCAAAAGGTACCAAATCTCCTTTTGCTGCCCTATAATTAAAAAAAAAGTTATCATCAATGTCAGAAATAAATAGAAATTCACAAATAAATGCATACTGATATCACCCTCTTTCTATGATGTCACCTCTCTCATAACACCATCTTTAACACCAGGCAAACAGAAAAGGAGAATGGCCAAAATAAATAAAGTATACAAATGCTGCTAAATATACCTTCCAATATCCCCTGTTGTGAGAATCAAGGTATCCTTCAACTCATTATTTCTTGAGATTTGAGCATGTGTATATGCCTCCTTCATTCTTAAGACAAAAAGCTAGAACAATAAAATTAACTAGTTAAAAAGAATTTTAGAGCCAGGTTTATGAAAACACAAATATTTAAAAAAAAAAATTATCAACCTCTTTGATAAATCCATCTTCAGAGTCCAAGGATTCCAATATATGCTTGATATTTCCACTAAAAGCCACTCTAACATCCTTGTCTGGATCTTCCATTAAATTTAATAAAGTTCCAAGAACTGTTTTTACATCTGTTTCATCTTCTCTAAAATCAAGATGCTTACAAAGATGACATAGATTATCTATGAATGCTAAAAGGCGAGAGCACATAATATCTAATTTAACACATTACATATCAAAGTTTTACTGTAAAAATATTGTCAATAAATAATAGACTATGAAGAATTCTAAGTTGCCTTACAATATCAATATTTAGTATTTAGAGTTGCAGGGCACACAGAATTGTGGAGGATTAAAATAAATACTCAGAAATTTAAATTTATATTTAATAAAAGTTATAAATAAGTTAAATCTAAAATTAATTCTAGAACTTCTTAAGTTGTAAAGTGACTAGTCACTTAGATTTTGTAGATCATTATATGTTAACCACGATAGTTAAAAAGCACATTTTACTAATCCAAAGAACTGGATCTAAGGGCAATCCTAGCCTTATGGTTAACCTTACATTACAACACTTATGCAGTCCTAGAAACCACCCATCATATATTGTTTTGAAAACTTGAGAACAAGTTGTAACTTACTACTCAAACAATGGATTTTCCAAGTATTTGTATAAATCTCATGTTCTCACCAAACCCATACACCATTACCACTGGAAAATGGCCAAGAAGCTACAATCTATAGTCCTCAGTTGGGCAAAGTATCTAATTATTTGAAGCTCTGTAGGTTCAAGGTAGTGGCAGGGGACACATTAAAAAAGTCCCTGGTATCACTAAAGAGGATATGGAATATGGAACCTCAGAATATTGAGCCAAACATCAGGTACACCCCATTATGCTTCCAAATCATAAAAGTATTTTAAAAATCCAAAAATTACTTCCTTGTTAGTTCTGTGATACAGTCTAATACCAGACATCCCATTTATAAGTAAGCATTACACAAGCATTGACTCTACCAAGCAAGACTAGTTTTTAAGCTTTAGGCTAATTCTATCTCTGATTTTTTAAAAAAAAGCTTAAGTGGGTTTTAAAATACTAAATAAATCATAAAAAAATCACTCACCAAGTTTCACTGGACTAGATGTTTTTTTTTTCAGCAGGAAAAGGAATGGTTTGCAAACAGAAGCTTTTAGTCGAGAAGATGAACATTCGTGTTGAGAAGTGACCTTTAGGCTCTTACAGAAGAGGTCAGTATGCCCATGTTCAGAGAAAGGTTCTGTTAAAGAACTTGTCAAATAAAACATGCCATGAAGTGTACAGACAAGTTGACCAAGTATAGAGGCAAATTCTTTCTTGACAATGTCAGAATCATCTTTGACTTTATCTCTGGGGAAAAAAAAGTAAAGCTACTAAAGCTTCTTGCTTAATTTTGTGGTCTAAATAGTCTTACTTTTAACATAGGGTAAAGTACTGATAAAACAAAGCCTAGAAGGAAAAACTTCCAAATTCTAAAACTAAAAGCAACACTTGCTCTATATATCCAGCAATAAACATAAATTTGCACATATAATCTTTCCAATCAAGTTATATATTCAAATTAAAATATTAATACATACATAAGAATCTTTGGAACTCTGTTATAAGAATTCTGCTGCTGCAATAAGATAAAAAATCCATTAACACAACTAGCCCGGATTACTTCATGGGAGCTCTGCAGGGCCCAGCTGTAAACTGCTGTTCTCCATTCAAGGAATATTCTTCTTGGAAACAGAGTTAGAAGAAACACACACCGTGACTGTGCCTGTGGTGCTGAAAAAATTAAGTCTATTAAACAAGACATCTAAGTGTTAATTTTATATATCTATATACACACATACATATTCATTCTTTGTTGAAAAATCAAATAACATTTAAAATACATATGATATTTAATTAAAAGCTTCTTTTCCAAAAATAAAGTATGCACACTGAAAAAAGGTGTATGCACAATCTTATTAATCAGCAAAATGCAACAGCAAAATCACACACATCAAAAATAGCAAAAGAAATTTTTTTCATAGTTAGCTCCTTGACATTTTTTTTTCTTTTTCCATAGCAAAAATTTTAAAGTCTGACAATGCCAAGTGTTTGTGAGGATGTGAAACAATAGGAACTCTCATATTCTGCTAACAGGAATATAAACTGGAATGAAATCTTTGGAGAACAATGTGGCAGAATAGAACTAAGGATATGCAAATCCTAAAATTCGTTACTTTTTCCATGTTTAACCCCTTTCTTTTAAAATGTACCTCCTTTTTTAATTATTGAAAAGGTAGAAATGAAGTGTTAGAAGTCTTATACAGAGATCAGTTAAAACAAAACAAACCACACACAGAATTTTGTGACGACCTACAGTAGCTATCTGCAATCCTCTGGCTTAAAGTTAGAAGATTAGTGGCAAATGTGGTCAACTGTAAAGAGCCATCATCAGAACAGGAATAAATCCATGGAAGTGAGAGCATTCCACATAAATCTTCCAGAATTTGATCTTCAAATGAAGTTTTTACTACAGAAACACACAACAGGTAATTAATTATATCTTTTCCTTAATCATATTTACCTGTGTTTTTTCAATAAAAATAGACATTCTAAACATCAAGTGGAATTAAAATGAACATTCAATAAACAGGAGTTCTTAACGTAGAAATGACGTTCCGAGGTCTGTGAATCCAAAGAAATTAAATATGACTTTATAAAAATAAGCATCTATGCATTTTTATTATTATTATTATCATTTTTTGGTGAGCAAGATTGGCCCTGAGCTAACATCTGTTGCCAATCTTCCTCTTTTGCTTGAGGCAGATTGTTGCTGAGCTAACATTTGTGCCAATCTTCCTCTATTTTGTATGTAGGATGCCGTCACAGCATGGCTTGACAAGCGGTACACAGGTCCATGCCAGGATCCAAACCTGTGAACCCTGGGCCACCGAAGTGGAGCACACAAACTTAATCACTACACCATGGGGCTGCCCCTGTATCTATGCATTTTTAAGAAGAGGGACCATAGCATTCTTCAGGTTCTCAAATCAAAAAATTTAAAAGTTATAAATAGGGCCAGCCCTGTGGCTGAGTGGTTAAGTTTGCACACTCCGCTTCAGTGGCCCAGGGTTTCGCTGGTTCAGATCCTGGGCGCGGACATGGCACCGCTCGTCAGGCCGTGCTAAGGCAGCATCCCACATGCCACAACTAGAAGGACCCACAACTAAAACATACAACTATGTACAGGGGAGATTTGGGGAGAAAATGCAGAGGAAAAAGAAAAAGACTAGCAACAGTTGTTAGCTCAGGCGCCAATCTTAAAAAAAAAAGTTACAAATAATTTCTATTGATTGAAAAAAATAATATATCAAAATATTACACAAAGAAATTTGGAACTTAGAAATTACTGACAAGTTTAACAGAACTGAAATCAAGAAAAAACTTTTGGGTAATTCAAACATTTGTGCATTTAGGTCTTAGGCAAAAGAGAAAGCTTATTTCTATACTGATTATCTTTAAATGTTATTTCGATCTACTGCTTAATTGTACTCACCTTGAATATAAATCAAAGCATCAAATATTTTCACCACTTTATCAATAAGTGCCTCCAGGTCAGGTTTCTGAACAGATTCTAACAAACTCTTACAGCTCTTAAGCACTTTTGTGTAAAAGTCCAAAGACATCCAAGTTATCACTACTGAAGGTTTCTTCTTACATTTCTGTTGACAGTCTTTGAAATCATGGCTGCAGTTAATACATTTTTTAAAACAGAGAATTAAAATAAATTTTGTTATAGTCAAACCTAATATTGTGTAAGCTAAAAGAAACTGTGAGTATAAAACTAACTTACAGCTTTAAACTAATTCAAAGTAAATATGCAAATGAATCCACATGTCATTTTAAGTTTAATCTCTTTATGTCAGTCTAAATTACTCTTAGGATTTGGTAATTAAAATTAATCTGGGATATTTAAATGTGGCATCACCAGGCTTAAAATGACAGGAGACAGGCCTACATAATTAATAATTGGCTTAGCAAACTCTTTCTTAATAAAAGGGCAAGGGTAGACTTCAGCCTAATTAACTATTCCTTCAAGTTATCTCAAATTCCAAGTCTAATGCAACCTGAAATAATATAGTTTCTTTAAAATCTCCTTCATAACTTTGTATTAGCAAGTCAAAAGAATAAGTAAGGAAACAAAGAATAAAGGATCATGTAAAAAGTTAACAAGCAGTGTTGGTTATAATGTAGCAGTAAAAATAAGATTAAATCTTCAGAGAGGGTTCACACTTTACTTGTTTCTTCTGATAGAAGAATTAACCTATACTAAGAACACCAAGCCGAAAATATACCTCTGACAAGTTCTAAATTCCTACTCTTATTATCAAAGGGAAATCTCTTGACTAAGTGACTGGCTAAAAGAACACTGCCTTTTGAGTTGTATACAAACGCTTATGCTACTTTCTAATCCTGTGTGCTGGGCCGGCGCTGTGGCCAAATGGTTAAGTTTGCGAGCTCCGCTGAAGCAGCCCAGTGTTTCAAGGGTTCGAATCCTGAGCGCAGACATGCCACTGCTCATCAAGCCATGCTGAGGCGCCATCCCACATGCCACAACTAGAAGGACCACAGCTAAGAATATACAACTATGTACTGGGGGGCTTTGGGGAGAAAAAGGAAAAAAATTAAATATTAAAAAAATTAAAATTAAAAATTAAAAAAAAAAAAATCGTGTGTGCCCAGGAAGTTAATTTAGGCTTCAGACAAAAAAGAGCCTCAATTTCTAATTTGTAAAGTAGACATAAAACAGCATGTATCTCACAGTATTGTTGTAAAGATTACCTATGATATGTATAGTACCTAACACAGTATCTAGCATTTAGCAAGTGCTCAAGAAAAGACAAATTTCTTTTCTATTTCACCAAAAAGTTTGTGCTCTAAGGTCACACAAATGCAGTGAATGAGGTCTCCTAAAACAATAAATCCAAGTTTATTACAGGAAATCCACCCAGAAAATACAAGTTGTTTTACCAGTCGATGTTATGAGGAGAACAATGAACAGTACACAGAGCAGTCAGTTGTAGGACAACAGCAATTCCTTCTAACGTCTCAATAACAGGATTCTTTAGACTACTGCATTCAAGGGAAATCTGAAGGGATTCAGCTTTCTGTTTCAGTGCACTCCATAATATGCTCTTTTTGTTCATATCCACATGTTTAATTCTGTAATTAATTATAACCAAAGTAGAAAGATATTCATATTTAATACAAATTTGGTTCAAATGTGGAAAATACTTAAATGATAACATGTAATGTCAACTACTGAAATTTATATTAAGAGAGATTTAAAACAACTTTTAGGGATGGCTGAAATACGGGAATTCTTTGACCACATTACAAAAACAGTTTGCTAACATTTTTGAAATTGCTGATAGATGTATAATCTCAGAGATTTTTCACATATTAAAAAGTTAAATTAGACAGGCAAGTAAAGACTTAAAGAGTCTTTTAGGGGCCGGCTCTGTGGCCGAGTGGTTAAGTTCGCATGCTCCGCTGCAGCGGCCCAGGGTTCGGATCCTGGGCGCGGACATGGCACCGCTCATCAGGCCACATTGAGGCAGCGTCCCACATCCCACAACTAGAAGGACCTGCAACTAAGATATACAACTGTGTACGGGGGGGGGAAAAAAAGATTGGCAACAGTTGTTAGCCCACGTGCCAATCTTTAAAAAAAAAAAAAAGTCTTTTAAGTAACCATATTTAGCCACGAAATCTTTCATACTAGAATAGACTACAAGAAATATTAAAATATTTTAAGCATCCCTTTGACTACCTTTAGAAAGAACAAATGTTCTTTGTGGATTTAAGTCATACACTTAACTAAAGGTGATTTGGAAACATGAATAAAGTTTTATGAAATAACTAAATACAAACTGAATGAAGGTCATACGCCTCAGTCTGTTTTGGTGCTCTTTTGGAAGAGTTTAGAGATGAGCTGAGTCGACGCCTTTTGGGTGATATTCCATCACTATTACTGCTGAGGTTTTCCTGTTGACTTTGGCACTGAACCTCCTCAATGATTTCCATACTTTCCATTTTTAAGGCTGCATAAAGTGGGCCCAACAAATACTGAGAAAGCAAAGATCATTTCAAAAACTCTCTCTTAGAAAATATGCTTATATTATTCATAAACAGTAAAAGTGCATTAGGTATTAATTAAGAGTTTTCTAATAAGGTAAACTATTTTCAGAGTCTCATCACGCAAAACAAAGACCTAAGTTAATCTATATTATTTCACAGTATATATATGGACATACATATATTTCTATACGTAGCACTATGGTTCCACAGTCTTAGAAGGCTTAAGACAAATCCTTCTCTCTATAACCTGTTTTTCCCTTTATCAAAACGCCACAAAGAAAAATTCTATAAGGGAATTACTAACTTCTTTCACCCTAAAAATCCAGCAAGATTTATAGATAAAATAAAGTGAAATATTTAACCAAGTTATTGCACATCTCACTATTTTATGGTACTACCTGTCTTCCACAGTCCAAATAGGAAAAAAGGCATAATTTGGCATGACTAGTACTATGTACCCATATGTTTTCTAAAAGTGATTGATTAGAGCCTGTCAAAGACAAAATGTATGTGAGTGCTTAAAGTTTTTGCAATTAAGTTGATGACTGACCCCCTTTTAATTAACAATGCAACAAACAGGCTTACATTTCACAAATTCTGCTTTAAAATATTCTACTCCACTGGCAGTTCATGACCAATTTAATGAACAAATCCCTCTGAAATCAAAGAAAAGTCCATAATACGGAGCCAAAGTAGATTATGAAAATCATTCTGTTCTGAATATACATTATTATTAAAGATATTCTACTTTTTCATTATTACACTTGCACATACGGATAAATTATGAATAAAATATATACTTAACAAGTAACCTTAAAAATAACTTACCTCTGCATCTACCTGAACTCCAAGCACATTCACAAGAGCTCTACAAATGTTTCTCACATAAACCTTCCTGACTGGTAAAGCAGATTCATACCCAGCTGGCACATATTTAAGGAAATACTGCAGCAAGTGGCACAAAGCTGCTTTTAGCAAATCAGACTTAAGCTGCATAAGCACACCATCTTCAAACATGACACAGAGTTTTTCCAGCAGCATATTTAAATAGACAGGTTCAATACTTCTATAAGCTTCTGCTTCAAAGGGGAATAGTGTCTTTATCAGCTTTGATAAGGGTTCTTCATAGACTTTCAACTGGTCAGCATCCATTTCTACAAGGTGTTTTAATAATTGCAAAAATGAACTGAAAAAAGTGCTGGCTGGTTGTGCTGGTAGTCCTCCAAGCTCAAAGAGTTCAGTTAAAAGGCTAATTGCTAAGGATTTAATTTTTGGACTACCATACTCTAGCAGAACACAACCGATCCGCCAAAGTAAGAGTTCTTGCCTTCTAAAAAACACAATTGCAATAATACGAATAAGAACCGTTAATAAAGTGACTTCAATAAATTCTAAATTTTGCATGTTCATGAGCTGCAAAGGAGCTGGTTGTAAATATCCCACATGTTCATCTAATTGACTTAAAAATCGGTTAACCAACACTGGCCATTCCACAAAGTGTCCCATTGCATTTCTTCCGTGGAGGTAAATCAAATCTTCAAAAAGATATAGTAATTCCTTGGCCAGTACTCCAAAAATAGCAGGACTCTTGCTTTTAAAAAGAAATAATAATGAGCAGATGACTTCACAGATTTTCTTGTGTAACATATGACAGGATGGAGTTGCTGCAATCCGCAGAAGTCTTGTTATGATCCAATTACTGAATTCTTTGAAATAAACAAAAAAAGATACTAAACAAGCAAGTACATCAGAAGTGCTAATTAATTTGCTAAATGCTAGATAATTTATTTTTAAAGTATAAATTTCACTAACAAATAGTCTAAAACATTCCCTGTACAAAGGAAACATTATAGTAATTTATAATACCAATTCTGGAGACAGAGAGACAAGGTCCTAGCTTTCCACTTATTAGATGTGTGAACTTTTCATTTCTCTGAACCTCTGTAACTTCATCTATGAAAGGGGAATAATGACATCTACTTTATGGGTTACCATGAGGATGAAGTAAGATAATATATGTAAAATTCTCAGCATAGTGCCCAAAGTTAAATAACTGCTCAATAAATACTAGTTATTAACTCCCCTTCAACAAATATTTATTGAGTGATGACTCTGCCTCAGGTGCACAAGAACAAATCAGTCATAGTCCTGTCTTCATGAATCCTATAATAAATTATAATAAATTTCTCAAACTTTTTAACTGCAACTAAGAGATACATTTTATATCAGGACCCAGTATACATATGTATATTTATTTTATTTAAATATATAAAACAAGTTTCACAAAATAGTACTTATTCTTTTTTTTGTTTGTTTTTGGTGAGGAAGATTGGCCCTGAGCTAACATCTGTGCCATTCTTCCTCTATTTTGTTTGTGGGATGCCACCACAGCATGGCTTGATGAGCGGTATGTAGGTCCACACACTGGATATGAACCCTGAGCCACCAAAATGGAGTGCTCGAACTTAACCACTGTGCCACCAGGCCAGCCCAACAGTACTTACTCTTATTACATGTAATATACTATGATTATGATATTTTCTAGTCTATTATATTTAGTCTTCATAACCCACTATGGGTCATGACCTGTTGTTTAAAAAACAGTATAGCAAAGAATACAGACAAACAGGTATTTACAATATAGTTTAATAACCACTATGATAGAAGAAATGCAGAACACTCTGTACTAACACAGCATAAAGAAGGAACAAGTAAGCCAGTCCTAGGGCTGGCAGTCAGCAGTAGTGGTCAGAAAAGACTTTTTAGAGGACATGCTACTAAAGTCGAGTCTTGAAATGAAGGCAAAAATTTTTAAAGACTCTATGCATTGCACAAAAAAAAAAAGGGATGTCTGCTTTACATATCCTTATGAGGAAGCCAATAAAGGGACAAAAGTATTGGAAATAGTAACGATAAAGCCTAGAAAAAGCTTCAACATCTAGAAAATGAGTCAGCAAACCTGTTCTGAAAGGGCCAGACAGGAAACATTTTAGGCTTGAGGGCCATATGGCCCCCATGTCAACCACTCAACATTGCCTTTGCAGTAGTTACAGACAATAGGTAAATGAAGGAGCATGGCTGTGTTCCAATAAAACTTCGATTACAAAAACAGGCAGCAAGCCATAGTTTGCTAATGCCTGATCTAGAAGAAAGTGATTACCAAAAATAGAAAAAAAGATTTGGGGGCCAGCTTGGTTGGACAGCAGTCAAGTTTGCATGTCCTGCTTTGGTGGGTCGGGGTTCGCCAGTTTGGATCCTGGGTGCAGACCTACACACCACCTGGCAAGCCATGCTGTGGCAGGCGTCCCACATATAAAGTAGAGGAAGATGGGCACAGATGATAGCTTAGGGCCAGTCTTTCTCAGCAAAAAAGAGGAAGATTGGCAGCAGATGTTAGCTCAGGGCTAATCTTCCTCAAAACAAAAGAAAAGAAAAGAAATAGAAAAAAGAAAACTGCTAAAGTGCTCAATGGTAAAATAACAAATTTGATTACTTCTATTCCATTCTGGGTACACAGATCTACAAAAGAAAATAAGAATGCATGAAATAAAACAAACCATTACCATTTTGCTCCCATAATTTACAGCAAATTTGACCAAAATATGTGTAATAATGTACATGTTATATTTCAGAAGAGGGTAGATTTCATAAAACAGATACAAATGAATGCACAAATAGCAGGACTTACCAATACAACTGCCCTTGGCCTCATTTTGTCCATGGCTTCCATTCACATTTACAAACATAAGTGGGGAGGACTTCATGATATGCCGGATGAAATCAAGTAACATCACAGAGGTTGGCTGAGAGTCAGTTTTCTTTACAAGTTCTAGAGCAACTAAAACAATAAAAGATTCATTTTAAAGAGTCATGACAAATTAAATGGCAGTCCTTTTGTTGAGAAACAAGACTTTGATGACCAGAATTATGTTCAGCACAGTGCTCATGATAAACTGATGGGGCTAAACACTACAACCCTATCTTTTTCATTTTAAATGATTAATAATCATGTGCACTCACCTATTATACATCCATTCACCAAACATGTACTGTAGGCCTACATATGCCTGGCACTACTAAAATCTGAGGATTAAAAAAAACCCTCACAGGGGCTGGCCCAGTGGTTAAGTTCGCACATTGTGCTTCGGCAGTCCAGGGTTCATCAGTTCAGATCCCGGGTGCGGACCTACCCACTGCTTGGCAAGCCATGCTGTGACAGGTGTCCTATGTATAAGGCAGAGGCAGATGGGCACAGATGTTAGCTCAGGGCTAATCTTCCTCAAAAAAACCCTTCACAAACACATGAGGGAGTCAGACATATAAACTAATAACTCTAATATAATATGTTAACTGCACTAATCCACAGAAGAGGAAACAAGTGTCTGGGAAGATGCTGAGAAGGTTGGTCAAGCAGAGACAGGAAGGACAAGCAGTCTAAACAGAGGGAGTACAACGTGAAAACACATCTTGCAAGTATTCAGTAGTCCTTTGTTATTTTTCAGCAACTCCTAATTTTACTGATTGAAAAAAGAAAGGCTAAACAACTACTACAAGTCATAAAATCTATGCCAAATTTGGAATTAAACTTATAAACCATGAGTCAAATGCCACTCTACATTACCCCTCCATGTAATATTAATGGATATGACAAATGTGATACCATCTTGTCAAGTAAGTAATATTTGTCATTTAGATTGCCACAAAGAGGAAACAGTTGATTCAACAACTAAGAGAATCTTAATACCTCCCACAGACAAAGTCACCAACTCTTATTTAAAGAGTTGTTATGGGATTTGCTATTTCTCAATCATTGGCACAAAATCTAGCTAAAATAGGGTCCAGATCATTAGAACTGGCGAAAGTATTTTTTATTTATAATTGTATACAAAGAAGAACTCATAGCAAGCAGCAGAAAAATCTAGATAAACAGGAAAACAGAATTACCTTAAAAGCCTAAATCACATTATGTAACAATACTGTAAATAACTTGCTTGAAAATAGTAACTATCATAAACACTAACTTTATATCTAAAACTACATGGAGAAAAATTCTAGTATAATGTTGTATATATGGAAAAGAAAACAATTTAAGTTATCAAGTTTACATAAGAAATAATTGTTTCTTACCAACATTTACATCTGTAAGTATTCGATCAATGAACTGACATAGAATTTGTCTTGGCTTCTGTACAACCGTATTATATTCCTCTGGACTGGCACTGAAATACAAATGAAAAGTTTTTACCCTCAAAGGGACTTACAATTCTATTTATAAAAAACTTCTCTTAAGTTGAATTTATCAAATACGTTCAGTTTTAATATTGACATTGATATCATTCTTCTGTTTAAAAATGAAAGGACTTGCACAACCAGAGGCACTCACAACTAGACTATACAACTATGTACTGGGGGCTTTGGTGAGAAGAAAAAAAAAACATGAAAGGACAATCTAAACACGTTACCGACTTACAAAGAAAAATGAACATGCTAAATGACACCACAGGCATAACATCTGCAAAATCTAGACCTGCTCTGCTCGATATAGTAGCCATTGTCACATGTAGCTACTGAGCACTTGAAATGTAGTTAGTCCAAATTGAGGTGTGCTATAAGTATAAAATACACTTTGGATTTTGACTATTTGGTACCAAAAAATGTATCTTATTAATAATTTTATATTAATTACATGTTGAAATGGTAATATCTGGATATACTGAGTTAAATAAAATATATTATTGAAAATTAATTTCACTTTTCCTTTTTGTAATGTTGTTACTAGAAAATTTTCAATTATATATGTGGCTTGCATTATATTTCTATTGAGCAGTGCTGATCGACACTTTTAGAAAACCTACAAAAGATAGTTTCTTCAACAAATAAATTCCCAGGGAAAAAAGAGAAGAGGAAAAACTCATAATGAAGATTTAAGAGCCATATCAACCAATTACAATGTATGATCCTACACTTGATTCTGATCCAAAAATAAAAACCATTAGGAAACTGTATTTGACAATTGGGAAAATTCGAACACAGACTACATATTTGATCTCATTAGGAAGTTATTTTTTGGGCCAGCCCCAGTGGCCTAGTAGTTAAGTTTGGTGCACTCTGCCTCAGCAGCTCTGGTTCAGTTCCCAGGCATGGACCTACCCCACACATCTGCCAGTGGCCATGCTGTCATGGTGGCTCAGATACAAAAAAAGAGGAAAACTGGCAACAGATGTTAGCTGAGGGCAAATTCTCCTCAGCAAAAAGAGGAAGATTGGCAATAGATGTTAGCTCAGGGTAAGTCATCCTCAGCAAAATAATAAAAAATAAAAAATAATTTTTTGGTGTGATAATGGTATTGTGATGTTTAAAAACTCTTTATCCTTTAGAGATAAATACGTATATTTATGGATGAAATGATATCTGGAATTTGCTTGAAAGTAAGCTGAGTTGAGGACGAGGGCCATGAATTGATCACTGTTGGGTAAAATGGGAAATCAATAAACCATTTCCTTTTTTTGTGTCTTTGAAATTTTCCACAATAAAATGTTAGGGAAAAATACACATATTGAGTTTTAGGACCAATCACGAAAAAGTAGTATTAAGAGGAGACATAATAATTAAGCACAGAAACGATGTCTTAGAATCCTGAATGAATTCAATTTGAGCTCCATAATTTGGTGTAAACCACCAGGGAATAGAACAGAAGAACATAGTAGAAAGTCTGTGTTCCACTACTCAGGATGAGGAATCGTAGCCATTCACGTAACCAACAAGGATTTATTGAGCACCTATAATGTGCCACACAACACATCAGAAGCTACTGTTGGGAAGGTGAAAGACACAGTTCAGTAGGGGAGACTGATAAGCCAACCTAGCGCTCTACCCAGGGTGGATTGTGAGCCATTCACCAAACCACTTAACATAGGAGGAAGCACAGGACTGGGGAAAAAACAAAACCAGTTTTAGAAATACTGAGTTTAAAGTCTCAAGGGAACAAGTAGGATGTCAAAAGGATTGTTGGAATTACAGTTCTAGACCTCAAGAAATATTTAGCCTAGAGATATAAAGTTATCATTATATAATAATACCTATCAAACAAGGCTGAACACATTGTATTATTTCATATTGCACAAGCAATAGGGATATTTATCCTTAATTTGCATATGAGGACACTGATGCTCATACAGATTATATAATGTACCACTACTAGAGCTAGTAGTACTGGAAGCCTTGGATATGAATGCAAATGTAATAAGTAATAAGAAAGCCAAGGAGGGAACCTAAGTTAAGGTTAGAGGAGCCATTAAGGAGAAAAGCAAAGAGGCCCAGAGGAACAGAAAGAAAAACCATGGGAGACTGTCAACAGGATCAAATAAAAGTAGTTTGTTAAAATGTCCTTTGGATATATTTTTTATTGTGGTGAAATAGACAACATAAAATTTACCATTTTAACTATTTTTAAGTGTATAGTTCTGTTGCATTAAGTACATTTATGTTATTCTATACCATCACCACCATGTGTCTCCAGAACTTTTTCATCTTTCCAAACTGAAACTGTACTCATTCAACAGTAATTCCTCATTTCCCCTTCTCCCCAACCCCTGGCAACCACCATTCTATGTCTCTATGAATCTGACTACTTATGTCATATAAGTTGAATCTTATATTTGTCCTTTTGTGACTGACTTCACTTAGCATAACGTCTTCACAATGCGTCCATGTTGTAGCATGTCAGAGTCTCCTTTCTTTTTAAGGCTGAATAATATTTCACTGTATGTATATAGCACATTTTGTTTATCCATTCATCCCTCCAAGACACTTGGGTTGCTTTCACCTTTTGGTTATTGTGAATAATGCTCCTATGAACATTGGTGTACAGATAACTGTTCCAGTCTCTTTCAATTATTTTGGGTGTACACCTAGAAGTGGAATTGCTGGATCATATGGTAATTGTTTAATTGTCTGAGGAACCAACTCCCATAGGTTTTTCCCAAAGGCTGTACCATTTTACATCCCCCCCAGCAACATACAAAGGTTCCGATTTCTCCTTCTCATCAACACTAGTTATTTTCTGTTGTTGTTGTTTTTTTAATAGCAGCCATCCAAATGGGTGTGCAGTGGTATCTCACTGTGGGTTTGATTTGTATTTCCCTAGTGATTAGTGATGTTGAACATCTTTTCATGTGTTTTTCGGCCATTTGTCTTCCTTCTTTGGAGAAATGTCTATTCAAGTCCTTTCCTTGTTTATAAATCAAGTTGTTTTTTGTTGTTATTGAGTTGTAGTTCTTATTATAGTCTGGATATTAACTCCTTATCAGATATATGATTTGCAAACATTTTCTCTCATTCCACAGGTTGTCTTTTCAGTCTGTTGATAATGTCCTTTGATGTGCAAAAGCTCTTAATTTGGGGGCTGGCCCCACAGCTGAGTGTTAAGTTCATGTGCTCTGCTTCAGCAGCCTGGTGAACGCTGGTTCAGATCCTGGGTGCAGCCGTACATACTACTCATCAAGCCATCCTGTGGGAGCACCCCAGAGAAGAACTAGAATGATCTACAACCAGGATATACAAATATGTACTGGGGCTTTGGAGAGGAAAAAAAAAAAAAGAGGAAGACTGGCAACACATGTTAGCTCAGGGCCAATCTTGCTCACCAAAAAAAGCATACTTAAAAAAAAAGCTCTTAATTTTGATGAAGTCTAATTTATCTATTTTTTCATTTGTTGTCATGCTTTGGGTGTTACAACCAAGAAACCACTGCCAAATCCAATATCATGACACTTTTCCCCTATGTTCTCTTCTATGAGTGTATAGTTTTAGCCCTTACATTTAGGTCTTTGATCCATTTTGAGTTAATTTTTTTTAAGTCCTATGCATTTTAAGATGTAGTGTATAGGTGAAGGCAGAAACCAGATTGCAAGGGCCTGAAAAGCAAACGAAATGTGAATATTAAGAATGCATGCTCTTTCTGAAGCTTGACTATGAAATGAAGAGAGGAACTGGGATTAGTGGTAAGTAAAGGAATATATGCGGTCAACAGGGTTTGGTTTTTTTTTTCCTTTAAGATGGAGAGACTTGAGCAATTGCTACTTGAAACTTGGCTTTCCTTCCTGGGACCATGTACAAGTGAAGAGATAATCCTTGGATAGGAGAAGTATCACTCATTAATATAAGAGGAAAAGATGAATACAGATGCTAATAATTTAATAAATTCAAAAGGCAAATAAAACAAGATAAGATCTCCCGCTTCAAGGAACTCAAGGAACTCAGGTCAGTTGCTGAGGAGAGGGGAGGATTAAAAAATAATTTTAAGCAAGTGTCATATACACCCAAAGCAGGAAATAATTAACTCTGCCTAGAGGATTCATGGAAGGCTGTGTATAAATAATTAGCTCAGTCCATCACTTCTATTGACAAAACAGCTGAGGATGTAGTAGGTAAGCTGATTATCTAAAAAGAATTAAATTATATATTTCATATAAGTAACATAAATCTATATAGCACTGTAAAATGTACATATATTTTCCCACTTAAACAATGCTAAAAGAAAAAATGAGAAGACTGTTTTCTTGATTATTCAATCACAAAGTCCAATCCTAATTGATTACATACAGGATCCATGGCATTTACAGCTAATAAGTGCCATGACAGAATTGGTCCTGGTACACAGAAATTAAAACAAAACTTTTGTTGAATGAATGAATGGTTCATAAGAATCTTCCTGAATCTTCTGGTTCCTTAATCCTTAATGCATAACCTTCTGGATCTGTGGAGTATTTACTTATTCTCTACCACTAAATCATAAATTCCTAGAGGTGAGACACTATATTTTATTTCTCTACATATCCATTGCAGCACCAATAAACCATAAACTCCTATAGGAGAGAAAGTGTTTTACTTCTCTTTGCATCACCTATACTACCTAGAATGTGTCTCGCTTGACAGAAAAACTATGTTACTGAAATTAACAAATATTTACAAGTAACATAAGCTGTAGGTATACAGAATCAAAGAATAAGTAATATTTGTATGTAAAAGCAAAAAACTTGGTGCTATTTATCTTATTATTTAAACCAGCACCAGTCAAAAGAAATATAATGCAAGCCACGTGTGTAACTTAAAATTATGTAGTAGTCACATTAAGAATGTAAAAAGAGGGGCCGGCCCGGTGGCGCAGCGATTAAGTTCGCACATTCTGCTTCTCAGCGGCCCAGGGTTCGCCGGTTCAGATCCCGGGTGTGGACCTGGCACTGCTTGGCAAAAGCCATGCTGTGGCAGGCGTCCCATGTATAAAGTAGAGGAGGATGGGCATGGATGTTAGCTCAGGGCCAGTCTTCCTCAGCAAAAAGAGGAGGATTGGCAGTAGTTAGCTCAGGGCTAATCTTCCTCAAAAAAAAAAAAAAGGAAAAGAATGTAAAAAGAAACGTCAATTTTAACAATAATAATATATCCAAAATATTATTTGAACATGTAATCAATACAAAAATTATTAATGAGATCATTCAAGTTTTTTGGTAGTCTTTGAAATCCAGCGTGTATCTTACATTTACAGCACATCTCAGTTTAGATTAGCTACGTGTGAAATGCTCCCTGGACACATATGGCTAATAGCTATCATATAGGACATCACAGATTTAAATACAACAAAAAGTTTTAAAGTCTTAAACTACAAGGTAACATAAATTGTTTTAGACAAAGTCAGGAGATTTGTCATAAACCAAGTGTAATTTGACGTGTCACTTAAAAATGTGAATGAGGAGGTGTGGGGGGAGAGGAACTAGGATTGTGGGTAGTGGTCAGTTTCCTATAAAATTCTGTATAAAATAATGCATTCATGTGTTGTTTAATTTTTAAGAATCAGTTTTTTAAAAAGGTCAATTGATTATCATTCATTAGATGTACTATCAGAATAAAGAAACTCATGGGAGAGTGAGTATTTCTTATTTTGAACCTCTACCTTGGAACTGAACTAAGAAGGTACACTTTTTCAAAAGTATACTGTAACATTAGAGCGGAAATTTAAAAAAATTTTCTTTCATTCTTTTTTTTTTTTTTGAGGAAGATTAGCCCTCTGCTAACATCCACCACCAATCCTCCTCTTTTTGCTGAGGAATATTGGCCCTGAGCTAACATCCATGCCCAGCCTCCTCTACTTTATATGTGGGATGCCTGCCACAGCACGGCTTGCTAAGGTGTGCGTAGGTCACACCTGGGATCCAAATCCATGAACCCCGAGCCACTGAAGCAGAGCACACGAACTTAAGTGCTATGCCACTGGGCTGGCCCCTGGAGTGGAAATTTAAGTATCACATGAAGCTTGGATACATTTAGCGAACACTCACGCACCTCCTGTGGGACAAGCATCAAATACCAGAATAACCAAAATACTATGCATCTGCCCTAAAAGAATTTGTAGATTAAAGGACACAAAAGTAAACATAATTTTAACATACTATGATTAAGTATTAATAAAGCCAAGATAGAACACAAGAGGGACACTCAGCCCTGAGCAGGGTCTATCAGTCAAGGCTCCCTGGAGAAGGTGATACAAAGCTGAATCCCTCCAGGTAAAAGAAGGGAAAGGAGGAGGTTATTCCAAGCAGAGGAACCAGCATGTGCAACGGCTCAGGAACAAGAACACAGGCTGCTCTAGAAACTGTAAGAGCTTCTAGACGGCTGAAGAAGAGGGAAGCAGTAACTGGAGATGAAGCTGAAGAGGGAAGATGAGGTGAAAGCTCAAAGGACCAACTAATGAGTTTGGATTTTGTACTGAAGGCAATGAGACATTGAAGGGTTCTAAGTAAGGGAGTGAAGGTTAAACATGTTTTTAAAACACGAATTCAATCATGTTATTTCCCTGTTTAAAACATTTCAATGACTTCCCATTACACTTAAAATCTAACTCCCTATTCTGACCTGTAAGGTGCTAAAGGATCTGGTTCCTGCCTACTCCTCCATCCTTAACTAATACCACTCCTCTCTTTGTTTCCTATGTTCCAGGCTTCTTCCTCTTCTTTAAAAATTAGCCTCATTCCCATCTAGGGACCTTGTACTTCCTATTCCATCTCAGACACTTCTCCTCCCAGGTCCACATGGCCAGCTTCTTCTCACCATCCAAATCTCCTCTAGTAGCTAATGTTGCTGCTCCCCAGTCCCACATCTCCCTCCCATTGTCCCATTTAATACTTTAATAGCAATATTACTATCTGAAAATATCTTGTGATTACAAAGTAATTTTAAACAGGAAGGTCCGAGAAGGCTTCTCTGAAATGACATCTGAATGGAACTAGGCAGTGTTCAGAGAGAAGAAACAGTAAGTGCAAAGGACTGAATGACCTTGGTGTATACGAAAAATAAGGCCAATGCCATTGGAGCAGAGTGAGCAAGGGAGGGATATAAGGCCATGAGGTCAGAGGCAGGCAGAGGCCAGATTACGCAGGACCTTAGAGACTTTGGTAAGGAGTGTGGATTTTATTCTAAGTGTGCTGAAAAGCCAAAGGAAGGTTTTGAGCAGGGGAGGAATGTTATGTAATTTATGCTTGCAAAAATCACTTTGGTTGCTGAGTGGGAAATCCACTGTAAGAGGGTAAAAATGGAAATGGAGAGAACAGCTGAGAGGTTATTATAACAGTCCAGATTAGAAATTATGGTGATAGCAGTGGAGATGGTGGGAAGTGTATTTTGGGTTAACAGGACTTGCTGATGGATTATTAAGGGGTAAGACAAAGAATCAAGGACAACTCCTAGGCATTTGGCTGGTACATTCACAATAACCTGGGGAAGTAACAGGTTTAAGGACAGTAAATCAGGAGTCCCGCGTTGGATACGTTAATTTTCATTTCCAGGAGTAGATGTTGAGTAAGCAACCTAATATATTTCTCTGGGCTAGAGATATAAATTTGGGAGTGATCAGCATACAGATAATATTTAAAGCACGGAGACTAAAGTTACTTAGGAAGAGAGTGAAGATGAAAAGAAGAAAAAGCACTTAGAGACTCAAAAATAACTCCCAGATTTCTGGTTTGGAAAAACGAGTGAACATGGTATTCATTTACTGCGACATCCCTACCTCAGTGAATGAGAGGAATTAAAAAAAAAAAAAAAAGCTTGGGGAGGTTTGGATATGTGCAGAATTTGTATTGGACATGTTGAGTCTTAACTGCATATAGAAAATCAGGTAAAATTGCCTGTATTATAGTTGTGTATATACTTCTACAGGAAACAGATATGGTTTGGAGAAACACATTTGGAATCATCAAACAGCAGATGGTAGCTGAAGGCAGGAGAGTAAATGAGATCATCCAGAAAGACTACGCAGAGAAAAGAGTGCTAACAGCAAAAAAAGAGAGGAGCAAAATTTATCCCTGAGAGACTGAGGAAGGAGAGTCCACACATTAGAACAGTGACATTACACTTTTTCTAGAAATCTCATTGTCGTAGTCAATTAAGGAAAAAAATTGGGGAGAAAGGACTGGATGGTATGAATCTAAAACCTAGCTCTGACAACTGTTATCTCTTGACTTTTCCTCAATTTCTGCAACTCAGTTTCTCTTTTTTTCAAGATTTTATTTTTCCTTTTTCTCCTCAAAGCCCCACAGTACATAGTTGTATATTCTAGTTGCAGGTCCTTCTAGTTGTGGCATGTGGGACACTGCCTCAGCGTGGCTTGATGAGCGGTGCCATGTCCGAGCCCAGGATGGAACTGGCAAAACGCTGGGCCAAAGCGGACGCCTGCACTTAACCACTCGGCCATGAGCCGGCCCCAACGTAACTCAGTTTCTTAATAAATAGTGATGACATTTGCTTCATTCTATATCATGGAGCTACTGCGATACTGAAGAAGCTTGAATGAAGCAGTTGCAATGAAAAAGTCATGACAATTAAAAACTATTATTAGACATTTCTCTATGGGTCAGTTTTTCTATTTTTTTCTCTTAGAACGGCTACAAATGAATGAAATGAAAGGTAGCACAAGCTCTGTTATGAAAGAGACCATAAATAAATTCAAGATACTACTATTTTTATTAACAAGTCTTACAGAGGAAGAGAGAATAGGAAAGAGAAGTACTCCACAATAAGGCAAAGTCGGAAAACATACTGAGCTGAGCTTGAAAGATAGAATCTGTACATCAACTAAAACGAGCACTTGTACTCATCTTCTTTTAGAAAGGCAGGTGCTACTTTACTAAATGTCAACACAAAGTATGCTCACAACATTCACGCCAAGAAAAATTCACACACACACAGGATGATTCAATGAAGACAAGTGTGGTCCTTTCATGCAGCCTCTTATTTACGTAACTGAGGAAGCCTAAACGTCCTTCTATGGCCAAGAAGTGGAGATGGACACAACCGCACGCAAAAAAAAAAGGGAATCAAACATCCCATGGGCTTGACGTCGTTTTGACTTTATGTGCTACGTTTTCAAAGTTTAAGAAATTGGAAAGCAACGATTCCCAAGGATAGTGCAACTGCAGTAGTGGTATAAGCCCACTTATTTCTTGCTCACAGTGGGTTACGACTGAAAAAAAAAACAAAACAAGCAAGCAAGCAAAAACCCTGCCTCCCAGTCGTGAGGCCTGGCTGACGGCGGCTGCGTGCGTGCTGGAGGCGACGGTGGCCATCAACGTGCCTCCCCTCTTCCGCTAGGATACTGGTTTAGAGGATTTTACTCCTGGATTTACAGAAGACAAGCTTTTGCAAGTGAAACAACACTAAACTATCTTCAAATTTCGGCAACATTCTATGCACATTTCTATTTTGTGGACGTTGCGGCCGAACCCTGGCATCTGACTAAAATAACGGATCAGGGACTGGATGATCAATACGGAAGGGGTCCCATCTTCAGAATGGCCTGTGGTTTCACTACGTAGAAAAAAACTGCCTTTTCTAGCAATTTGCCTTCCTTACACAAAATCGGAACCAGTGGTTTTTCCTCTAAAGGCAGTTTTGGGTCAAAACATAAAGTTAAAAACCCAAGTCCTCCACGAGCGATCCTAAAGACTGGAAACCGGGGAATGTCCCTGGGTCAAGTCCCTCATCTAAGGGAAGAAGTTTTCTGAGAAGCGACTGAGTGTAGGAAAGTGACCAGAAGGTGACCCGAAGGGCCCCTTCGCTCCAGCTGCCGAGAGGGGCCCCAGGCAGAGGTCGAGCGCCCCGGCGCCGCGGAGGTAAAGCGCAGGTCTTGGGAGACGCCCCGCGTCGTTTTAACGGCCTCTCTGAGAGGGAGGCGCTCAGGTCAGCCGCGGAGCATCTCCCCAAGGGCGGAAGCCGAGGGGACCGGAGCCCGGACGCGCGCGGCAGGGGAGGGAGAGCACGTGAGACGCCGGCCGGGCCGGCGGAGGAGGACGTGGGATCCAGGACGGCCGGGCCCGGCCCTACCTGCCCAGCTCCCGCAGGGCGGGGATCATGGACGCCAGCTCCAGGCCATGCTCGCCCATGCTGAGGCCGCGCGGCACTCGTTCACGACGCAGACGCGGGCTCCTGCCGTCTCCACAGCCACTCTGGTGGGCAGGCGCGGCGCATGACGGGAGCTGGCGGGGCCCAAAACTCCTCCCGGAAGCCGCCGCCGGCCCCGCTCTCCAGGACCTACTTCTTTTCCGCGTAGGACCCGGGGGAGGCCGGGAGGCCGAAAGGGGCGGGGCAAGCCGGCGGGGCGCGCTCGGGTCAAGTTTCTCTGGGCGGGCTCCGGCGCAGCGTAGCGGTGCGCGCCAGGCGGGCTGGGTTCGCCGAGGCTTTGGGTTTGAGGGGCTAGATTCCGCCTTTTCCTGCCGCTCTCCTGGCATCCTTTCTGAGCGAGCCGGTGCAAGAGGCAGGCTACTACCGGTCCTTTCTGTTTCAGTAGGCTTTTTCAACTTGAAGTCTCTTTTCGGTTTCCTTGAGGATTCTCCTAACCTACAATATTTAAAAGAGGGATTGAATTGTGTTTATATGTGTCTCATCAAATCAGCAGCAGGTCAGTGTCTGTCCCCGTTACGGGCGTCTACCACCGATGCTTTAATTTTTAAAGTAAATCAATGGATTCTGGCTGTAGACCTTTTCTAGCTCAGCCCAGTTTGCTTATTCGAAAGATGGCCATCCAAAGTGACTGTTAACCTGTCAACAGCGTGTATTTAATCAGGGAAAGCCATGCAAGTGTGCTTATATTTGTTCTTTGGCACGTGAGGATAAATGCTAAAACAGTATCTAAAAAAATTACAGATGGAATGACAGCTGCATACGCACCTGCCTCAGGGATTTGGCATTTGCTGTACCCTCTGCCTTGACCTTGAACATCCATCTCTCATCATCCCTCTTGAGATGTTTGCTGAAATGTCGCCGGAGAGCCTCATATAGACCAGCACACTTACACTCACACTCTGTTTTCCCCTCCATCCTGCTTTATTTTTCTTCGTAGCACTTAGAACCAAATGATAGACTACATGCTGTTTAATTGACTGTCTCCTCCAATTAGAATGTAAGCTCCATGAGAGCAGGATCTTGTCTATTTTATTCACTGCTTAGATACCCAGGACCTAAAACCGTGCCTGGCACATAGTTGGTGTTCAGTAAAGATTTGTTAAATAGTTGAATGCTGTAGTGGAAAGAACATAGGATTAGGAGTTAGAGGCCCTGCACAAGTTCTCATTCTATCTGCTAAAAACGATATTATCTCGGTTAAGTTACTTAATCTCTCCTACTTCAGTTTTTCATGTATAAAGTGGGATTAATAAGATTTACCTCACAAGATTTTGATAAAGATTAAATAAGAGGTGGTAGAGTCATACAGTGGAATGCCATTTATTTCTTAGTTAAAATGAATGAAGTCTACAACACATGCCAACAACGATGAATCCTGAAAACGATGCTGAGTGAAAAAAGCAAATTGCAAAGGGATACATAATATTATTATATCACTTACATACCATTTTAATACCACAAAATAAGACTGTGTGAGTTATGTATACACACATATACGAGAAAAGTTTAAAAACATGGTTGGGAAGGATGTACATCAACTCCAGGAGAGTGGTACCTCTGGAAAGGGAGAGAAGGGAATGAAATGATGAAGTTTCAACATATCTATGAGGGTTTTCTTTTAATAGAATCTGAATTAATCGTGACACTCAACATTTGTTATATTTGAGTGGATGCTATATTACTATTTCTATCTGTATGGTTCAGATATCCCAAAATGTATAAAAAATAAATATACTTTTTAAAGTTTAAATTAGACAACATGTATGAAAAACAGTTTATCAACTAAAAAGTAACAACTGTTAGGTATTAGTTTTAGATCATATGAGGAAAGATTATAAAAATTACAATGTTATATATGAGGCAATAGCTGAATAGCATTGTAATTCTAAAAGGCAGTGTAAACCCCCAAATGTTAGAAACAATAGGGCTTTGGGACTACAATTTAATTCAAAAAGTTATTTTTGTGCAAGATGTTGTGTTAGGTACTCCAATGACACAAAGATGAGGAAGATAAAGTTATCTCAAGGAGTATACAGTCTGTGGATGTAGAAAGGATATATTAAGAACCCAGAAAATTAAAAGCAAAGAAAAATCTGTTGAATGCCATACGAGAAATATAAACAGGATGCACTGGAAAAATAGAGCAGGGAGAGCTCATATCTACTCCACTGGAAAGGAGGTGGATCAGGAAGGGGCTCAAGGAGAATGTGGCACCACATCTGAGATGAGATGTGAAAGATGAGCAGGATTTGAAGAGACAAAGATTGGATAAAGGACTATATTCTAACTGGAAGCAGCCATGTGAACGAAAAACATAACGAGAGAGAGAGAGGAGTGGTCCAGTTTAGCTGGTATTAGGGAACATTTAGAGTCGTCAGACTGAGCTGCTCGAACAGACCTCAGTAAGCAATGGAGAAGCACTGGAAGATTTTATATAGAGAGTGAGACAATCAAAGCTACACTCAAATCTAGCAGGAGGGTGCAGGACTGAATAGAAGGAGGGTAGTAGATCTTTAGAGAAATCAAACTTCTAGCAGAATATCAATAAATGAGCAATTGATGTCCTTCCAAGCAAACATCCTCCCTCTGGGTACCCATATATTTCTCTCCTCCACCAAATGTTGAGACTTTCGTACAGGCTGATTCTATTTCTTCATCTCCCACTTGGTCCTAACCTACAAACGCTATACTCTCTGCCCTGCCCACCCCCTCTTAAACGCCTTTCACCACAGTCACCCATGATTTTCATATGGCTAAATCCAAAAGATGTTGATCGGTCCTTTCCTTTCTTGACCTCAGCAGCATTTGACAACATAGACTAATGCCTCCTTGGAACCCTTTCTTCCTTTGGCCTACAAGACTCTCTCTTGTTAGCAACACTTCCTTTCAGCTTGTTTTCCCTCCATTTCCCTCTATTCCCGTCACTGAGTCTCCCAACTTTTTTTGATTGCTCAACAACATTGTTGAAATTTTAAAAATAGGCCCCCTAATATGTGCATATTTATTAACCTCATATGTTTAGTACTATATTCTAATATACATATAACTCATGATAATGTAAGTTTGGACATAATACAACTGTTGATTCGTTCCCATCTTCCTCTCACCACCTCTGCCCTTTTATCATTTCCTGGAGTGGAGTGTGAAGGGAGAGCGAGGCAGGAAGCAAAGAGGCTGAAGTGGGTCCCAGTGTCCTTGGGACCTTGGTATTTCCTAAGCCCAGTGTCCCAGATCAAGTCAACAAAGGGGCACCAACCAATGTCTTCCTGGCAGTTTCATACAGCATGTTTATAATATTGTCCCCACTGATGATTAAACTAGGATGGGAAATGACCATCAGGTGGCAGCACAACCCATATGAAACCAAGATGGACATTGCTCTCAGATGCCGAAACTCCTGGCTGCCTAAGTCTGCTAGTTCCATCACGATGCACTGGATGTTTTTTACTCCATTTATGTATTATGTCAGGATTATACCACATAATTCACATTATAGTATACACTAAAATAGAAATCTCAAAGAAATGAGAGAAAAAAATCTAAACAATTTTACAGGTTTTTTTCTACACCTGAATGGACTTGAGCGTACACCTCCTTGGTACACATACACTCAATAATTTGCATTTAAATAATTTTTAACAATTTTAAAATTTATTTATTATTTAATAGTTTGAATTTTAAATAAATTTAAAAAATTTGCTCCTAGGTGATGCTAATGTTGTTTGGAGCTCTACACAGCAGACAGAGCAACCTTTTCAAAACCCAGATATGATTATGCCATTCCCCTGCTTCAGAAGTTTGACTGTATTGAATATTGTCAGACAGATTAATGGGTAGAAAGGGGTGTGTCTGTTGGTTTTCACTGGATAAAGCTGCAATTAACAGAGCAACATAACCCCAAGTCAACATCCTGAAACTTAATAAAGCCCAATAAATGATCCTGTACAGCCGAATTGTGCTGATGCACTTGACCCATTTAGTAGAGACACTGCAAAAACCCATTACAAAAACCATCTAGTTCTCATAGAGGAACTTATAAAGTTTAAGAAACTTAAAAGTAAAGCTATTTGTCTTCCTATCCATGTGACAGTTTCACATCTGCTAAGCCTATGTTATAATACTAGGACTCCACTGTATTTGGAGATGATTCAGACTAATTTCCCTTGTGTCCAGGAGAGTTCTAGCTCAGTAATGAATCATTGTCATTTGCATAGCTAAGGTCCCAAGTATGACCCCAAGATTATATCACATTTGTTTGAATGGTAATAATTATTTGCATTGGCAATCATTATTTTTACTTTGCTCAAAATACTTTCATCTGTTTCATCTGCTGTTAGCCTCCTAGTAGCTCTGCAATGTAAATAAAGCACGAGAAGAGAGGTTTCCGAGTTTTCAAACTTAAGCATGCGTCAGGAGGCTTATGAAAACAGATTCCTGAGCCCCAGCCCCAGAGAATCTGATTCAATGGATCTGAAAGAGAACTTAATAATTTGCTTTTTTAACAAGCTCCTAGTTGCTGCTGACGCTACTTGTCCACGGACCACACTTCGAGTTAGTACTGTTTTAGAGCAGTGATTCTTTTTTTTTTAATTTATTTTTTATTGCAGTAACACTGGTTTATAACTATATAAATTTCAGGTGTACATCATTATGTTTTGATTTCCGTGTAGATTACATCATGTTCACCACCCAAAAACTAATTACAATCCATCACCACATACCTGTGCTTAATCACCCCTTTCGCCCTCCTCCCTCCCCACCTCCCCTCTGGTAACCACCAGTCCAATCTGGTGTGACTGTTTATTGTTAGAGCAGTGATTCCTAACCTTGGCTACACATTGAAATTATGTGGATGGAAACTTCTGAAAAGTATCTGGGAGCTCCCAGAGATTCTGATTTGATTGGTTTGGGGTAAGGCACTTATATATATTTGGTTGCATTTCTCTACTTACCAGCAAATTCTAGCATCTAGTCATATGTCTTATTAATCATTTGGATTTCTTTTTCTGTAAGTTACCTATTCAGTACTTTGTCAGTTTTAATTTGGTTGTGTCTTTTTATTGATTTATAGCAGCATTTTAATATATTATGAATATTAAACCTTTTCTGATTTATACTCTGAGAATGTTTTTTTCTTAGTCTGTCACTTGACTCTTGTCAATAAAGAAATTTTAGTTTTTATTAAACCAAATCTATCCTTCTTTTACTTTATGGCTTCCAAGTTTTGACTCTTGCTTAGGAAGGTTAACCCCAAGGTTACAAGTGCTCTGTACTTTTTACTAAGATTTTTGTACTTCAGTTTCCTGGTGTTCATTTTCTCATTCATTTACTGATCTTTTTTTTTTTTTTTTGAGCAAGATTAGCCCTGAGCTAACATCTGCCACCAATCCTCCTCTTTTTGCTGAGGAAGACTGGCCCTGTGCTAACATCTATGCCCATCTTCCTCTACTTTGTACGTGGGACGCCTGCCACGGCATGGCTTGCCAAGTGGTGCATAGGTCCACACCCAGGATCCCAACTGGTGAAACCCTAGGCCACTAAAGCTGAGTGTGCAAACTTAACCACTCAGCCACGGGGCTGGCCCTTACTGATCATTTTTCAATACGACAATTTGTTTCCCAGATGGATAGTGTATTTGTCAGGATTGAAGTCCCTTTGGCTAGTTAAGAATAAATTGGTTTGGGGCCAGCCTGGTGGTGTTTGGGCAGACCTACACACTGCTCATCAAGCCATGCTGTGGAGAAGTCCCACATACAAAATGGAGGAAGATTGGCCCAGATGTTAGCTCAGCAACAATCTTCCTCGAGCAAAAAGAGGAAGATTGGCAATAGATGTTAGCTCAGGGCCAGTCGTCCTCACCAAAACAAACAAACATAAGAATAAAGAGGTTTCTTAAGCCATATAGAGAACATACAGAATCTTTGAGAGAAACAAACTTCATCATGAGAATTCAAGAACTCCCCAAATTATCTGTCAAGGCAGTTGCTAACTCTGAAAGGACTGGGAACTGCCAAAATAGGATCATGCCTTGCTTCTCTGTTCATGCAATTCAATTTTCAACCAAAGTCTTACATGACTTGGTGGAACCTAAATCATATCTAGAACCCTAGCTATAAGTGAATCTGGGAAATGTAGTTTTTGGCTTTCCAGGAAGGCATCCAAGAAGGAGTTGGGGCAATCTGTTAATAAGTTACTGATTAGTCCATCATTTTCCCCTTATTTTGATATGCCATCGTTTTCATAAATATATCACAGGCAAAAAGATATTTGAGGACAATCAGCAGTCTCTGCTACACTCCACAGCTCTTTTCGTATTTTCCATCTGTTTCAGTTACAGTTGTACATGATTTTATTTTTTTCAAATAAGGATGAGCAAAGTGTGGGGGGAGGTTGGAGAACGTAAGCTGCCCCAGATCATCCATCTATGTCCTAAAGCCATTTTTTCCCCAATGCCTGTTACGCTGACTTCACTCTGGGAAAATTGTTCAGCTTAATCTTCCAGTTCATAATTGCTCATCATCTGTGTCTATTCTGAAACCTAGACCATCCATTTAGTTTTTTATCTCAGTCATCAAAATTTTAAATTCCCAAATAACTAGACTTCCGTACATGTGACATCTTCTCATGTTTCTCTGAAGATATTAATTATACTTTTCAAAAGGCTTCTTCTGATTATTCTCTAGTTCTTTTTTCTTTAATATTAGTGGTAAAAATGCTGCGTCTCTCAGGATGATTTTTTTTCCCCAAAGGTGTAATAATGTTTCGTTATCTGTTCAATTTTGTATTTTAGAATCTCTCTTCACTTTGCCTTTATGATAACTGCAGCCGTCCTCTGCCAACTTCGGGTAAGGAACAGCACTCTCAAGGCAAGGATGCATTGGCAGCTCATCCTCAAGATGTGGGAGACAGGTGTTCTTCCTGAAAGTTTGTAGCTAGCTGGGCTACAATTTAGAACCAGTTGGGGAGGAGAAAGTTGTTGACTGGCCTAGCTGCTCTCTTTCTCCAATTACTCCTGCTGACCAGCACCTTAGTGCCCTCTTCTCCGTTCTTGATCTGTTAACTTTGAGCTTGCACAGCCTCTCCTAAACTGCTCCTTCCTTTGCCTTAGCTCCCTCCTCTGTAGGATTTGAGCTGAACTTTCTTTCCATTTTGTTCTTCTGAGATGCCATCTTATCTGTATTGTCTTTCCCCAACATTTCTGTTTTGTTGATGGCAATTTTTCTTGTTTTGTAGGATACTTTTTGCTATAAAAGGTATCTTCTCTATCATTTCATGGGATTCTATGTGGTAAGTCGGGTGTAGGTGTGCGTGCTTGGTTAGCTGTTTTGATCCCATCTTTCTTAAATTCTGTGTTTGTATGTGTGTGTTTGTGAGAAAGAGAGAGTTTTTTTGCATTATTTTCAGTCTTCTGATTCCTCAGATTATTCCTTTCTCCTCCAAATGATGTAAAAAAAACAAAAAAAGCCAGAATTGAACTGAATCTTAGCCTTTTTCACCTATATTTTTCTTCTCTATTCCCTTTATTCTGGAAAAAAAGGCCAAATAAACTAAATATGTTCCCACCATACTTCCTATTGTTATCCAGTGTCATTCAAAATGCACCTATTTTTCCTGAAATGGGAAGTAAAATTGGTGCCAATAGGTAGCAGCTGATTTCCGAATTAGGATCAGGGGCTGGGTGATAGTTGGGTATTGTGGTTATAAGCATTTTAGAAACCATCAGGTTCCGGGGAACTAACACTAACCAGATTCACAGGGACCAACTTTATAAGCAACAGTGCGCGTTTTTTTAATTTAGAGTATGCGATATATTATAACTTTGCATTGAGTTGAAATTCTCACTCCACCATCCATTTACTCTTTCTGTTATTTAATATTTCTGAATCTCCACTTTTGTCCTTATGAGCACTAAATGAAATAACATGAAACTCTTGGTACAGCAGCTAGCACACAGAAAACATAGAATAGACATTTGAGATGATGATGAAGATGATGATGGTGGTGGTCACTAGAGTTATGCTCTTTTTGGCCCCTTTTCCAGTACCAATGAGCCTGGGAAAATAAATTAACAATCCAGAAGGATCCTTGGGAAGTGAAATCAGCAAGAATTGTTTTTATACAAAATACAGTTTTCAACTTAGCTTTTATTTTATTTTTATTTTATTTTTTGCTGAGGAAGATTTGCCCTGGGCTAACATCTGTTGCCAATATTCCTTTTTTTTTTTGGCTGAGGAAGATTAGCCCTGAGCTAATATTTGTGCCAGTCTTCCTCTATTTTGTATGTGGGTCACTGGCACAGAATGGCCAACAAGTTGTGTTAGGTCCATGCCTGGAATCTAAGCCCATGAACCTGGGCCACCCAAGCAGAGCATGCTGAACCCAATCACTATGCCACAGGGCCAGCCCCAATTTAGCTTTTTTTTTTTTTTTAAAGATTTTATTTTTTCCTTTTTCTCCCCAAAGCCCCCGGTACATAGTTGTATATTCTTCGTTGTGGGTTCTTCTAGTTGTGGTATGTGGGACGCTGCCTCAGCGTGGTTTGATGAGCAGTGCCATGTCCGCGCCCAGGATCCGAACGAACGAAACACTGGGCCGCCTGCAGCGGAGCGCGCGAACTTAACCACTCGGCCACGGGGCCAGCCCCCCAGTTTAGCTTTTATTTAGCCTTCATTTAGTTATGTTATTAGGAGAAAAATAATATTTTGTGCCTCAGTTTTCTCACCTATAAAATGAGGATAATTTAGTAGGGTTGTCATGGATATTCAATGAGAAAACATTGTAAAGTGCTTAAAACAATTATTGGTACATAGTAGGAGCTCAATAACCCTTAGCTATGTTGTTATTAATATTTATTATTACTAATAATATTATATTACTAATATTTTATACAAGCTGTAGAAGAGCCAGAAAATTATCCCTATTTCAGATTAAGTTGGTGATTTTATTTTTTTCAACCAATAATTAGGACACATGATTGGACATAAATTCATAGGATTAATATTTAAAATTGGGACTCTTCTGGGAAAACTGGAACATATGGTTACTATAACTAAAGTGTATATTTTTGATGACCTGAATACTTGTGCCCACCGAATACAGCATCTTTTCTCTGTGAATTCTTCCTACCTGATGCCATTGCTTCTATTGCTTTCAAGCTGTTGCTCTTTTGATTGTCAGTGGAACTCTTTTATCAAATAAAATCTCCGAGGATACCCCAATATGGAAATAATAGTGTGCAGGCTGGACTGGGGCCCTTGACCCTGAGTCCTGCTTATTTATCATCTCCATGACACCCGAGGCTCCCAGAAACACAGTTTGAAAACCTTATTGCTCATTGGTAGTGGTTCAATCAGTTCAGCAGATAACACTTTTCTTTATAATTATTATGCACTGGTTGTGCATTTCTGATGGTATACACTGTTTACTGTTTTATATTTGGGAGATACTTTGGGGAAATACTTTAGTTTTATCAGTGATACATTTACAAATCACATCTTGGGGTTCGTTACTTTTAGAGATGGGTTGTTCCAAACATTTTATACTGATTATTTTTAGCTTCCTCTATAGAGGGTGATTTTTTTTTTTCCTTCCTCCCTCCAAATCAGGTTACACCATATTTAGAGTCTACGCTTCCTCATGAACTTATCTTGGTCAATATTCCCACTAAATAAAGAGCTCATAGGAGTATTTGATTAAACTTTTTCTTAACTTTATTGGGGAATAATTTATGTAAAATAAATTTCGTAAATTTAAAGTGCATGATTTAGTTTTGACAGTTGTATACTCCTGTGAAATCTCCACTACTATCAAGACAAGATTTCCACAAGATTTTTACTGCCCCTGTAGAGTCCATCCCTCCCTCCACCCCTGGCTCCAGGCAATTACTGATTTGCTTTTTGTCACTATATGTTAGCTTGGACCTCATATAAACGGAGTCATACATTTGTCCCTGGCTTCTTCCATTCAGCATAATGATTTTGATATTTATCCATGCTGAAGCCCACATGTGCAATTCTTTTCTTTTCTTTTTTTTGCTTAGTAGTATTCTGTTGTATAGATGTACCACAATTTGTTTATGCATTCACCTGTTGATGGACATTCGGATTCCTTCTGGTTGGGGCTGTTGTGAAAGAAAACTGCTATGAACATTCATACTCAAATCTATGTGTGAACATACGTTTTAATTTCTCTTGGGTAATACCTTCGAATGGAATGGCTGGGTTATCTGGCAGATGTGTGTTTAACTTTTTAAGAAACATTCTGTGAGAACTTCCATACTCAACCCCTTCTGTAAATATGGTTTCAGATAAGGATGTTAAATCCACTGATTTCCCTAGGTGGAAGGCAAGGAGAAATCCTTATCCTCTCCAGCCTTGGCTGGCCTACTTCCATATTTAATTGCTGATCAATTCCTTTGGATTCTTAAAATAATTTCAACTTCCTTCTTTCTTCTCCGTCTCTCCAGCCCTACTGATACCATCTCAGGATTTCTTGGTTTCCTATTTTGTACCCAGTACTGTGCTAAGCTCTAAGGGGGCACACAGGACTTTGAGTTAAAGGGGTGGCAAAATAGGGACCCCTCCTGTTGCCTAGACAGTGCTGGAGGGATGGGAACTACAGAGTATACCACATGTAAAGTATATGAGAACACTTGAGCCTGCATTCCATTTACTTGCACAAGCTACAGGAAACATTCAATCTTTGTTTGAGTGTGAGCTGTAGTTATTTATTTATTTATTTATTAAGCAGGTGTGGCTGTTAAATGAAGAGGAAGTGCTATGTGAAATCCCAAAAGGGGGAGGGGGAGAAGGAGAGAAAACTTTCCTCCTTTAATACCAAATATCTTTTCTCTTGACCAGCGGTTTGCAAATCCAGTGTGGTACTGGAACTACTAGCACCAGTTTCCTCTGAGAAAATATTAGAAATGCAAATTGTCGGGCCTCACTCTAGACCTACCGAATCTGCAACTCTGAGTGTGGGATCTGTGTTTTAACAAGCCCTCCAGGTGACTCTGATCCACGCTCAAGTTTGAGAACCACTGTGCTAAGCTCATGCCAAGAGTGCAGGTGGTCATCTTTAGGCTTGGAGGAGCGTACGTCAGGGTAAATGTGGGCAGTAGGAACTACGTTACCGCAAGGCCCATCCACCTCTCCCCCTCGGCTCTCCAACACCTGCAACTCCTCTGTCCCCCTGGGGCAGAACCCAGGCTCCTGGCCTCAGGTCCTTTCCCCTGGGAGCCGCAGCCAAAACCCGGCAAGTGGATTCCGAGCTGGCTGGCGCAGGTGCCGGCCGGGCATGCGTAGTGGCGCGAGCGCGGCAGCTGGGCGGGCGCGGCGGGGTAGCCGCAGAGCGGACCTGCGGCTGCTGGGATCCCGAGCGCGAGCTGCGGCGAAGGCGGGACGGGCGCGGCAGGTACGGGGCGCGCCGGGGGCCGAGGGGAAGGCTGCGCCGATGGGCAGAAAACAAAGCTTTAGTCTTTCGGCTGCGACTCAGAGGGAGTCTGGGTTTGCCCTCGCTCGCGAGACGGCTCCCGCGCCCGCCGACTCCGGGGTTCGGGGCGGCTCGTGGTGCGCGCAGGTGTTACATCGCGTCTTTATGCCGCTTACACAGTAAGCCCGGGCACGGCATTGTGGCGCCCGGCGTGAACTTAGCCTTTTGTTAACTTTGTTGTTTTCCTCTCTTTCTTTTAAACTTTGAGTGGCCACTGGTGAGGCTTTCTGATCCAGCCTGTTTCTCTTGAATTCTGTGACTGGTTTATTTGCCTTTGGCCTTTTGGTGCACAGGATCAATAGAGCTGGAGTGAAATCGCATCCGTGGTTTCTGTTTTGGTGTCTTTCCTGGAGCAGGGGGCCTCTGGATGCGGCATCAAAGCTGTCAACTTTCAGAGAATTTCGGTGCCAAAAACTTGCCGCGTTTGAGCTTCATTTTCAAGTAGAGACTTTCTAAAGTTCAAGATATTTTTTCCTGATACTTTTCTGCATTACTGTTATTGCCTGAAATAACTTCATTTGGTGCTACTAAAAGGAAGCAGTCTTTTAGATGAGTAACAGAATTTTCCCCTTTCTCGACCCCGTCACTTTTAATGGCTCGTCCAGAAGAATTTTAGCCTGGGGTTATGATATCTGGATAACTTGTGCAGGCTGAGGCTGTGCTGCACAGACTTCTTGGATAACCTGTGAGCCATAAAAAAAAATTTTAGGTCGGGGCACACACTGAACATTATTTAGGTAAAATGTTAAATGTATGATGTGGGAGGCATAGACATAGAATTAAGTTTAGGAAAAAGAAATTTTAAGTTTAGTAGAGAAACCTATGCGGAAAGGAAATATGGATACCCGCCTTTCTCTCCACCCCCCATGATGAATGTTTTAATGGCAGAAATAATATACAATTGGTTTGGACTGTAGAGACCTTCGATGTCAGCCAGGTCAGCTGCTTCAGTTTACAAATGAGAAAACCGAGACGAACCAGGTTAAATGACTTGCTATGGCCTGGGAGCCCCTCCTTGGCAAAGCTGGGCCTGGGACCAGGTTTTCTGATTTTTCATGGCTTTTTCCTATCCCCCTGCTGGTAACTCTCCTCACAGTTTGGTTAGATTATTAAACTTTCTTTTTCTTGTCTATCTCCTTATGCTACGTAGTCTGACTTAAGCAGAAAATTAGTTATTTCTGCTAAGCTTCTAGTACCTTGTGAACTCCTTTCAGAAAGTGCCCTCTCACCCACTCGCCACCTAACAGTTTGCTGGTCTTGAATCCACCCAGCTTCCTTGCCTCACTCACGTTTGGCCCTTGGCCCAGAGGCCTGTTTGCCTCCCTTGTTGAAGTCCTGCCATTGCTGCAGGGTGTAGCTCAGGTGTGACCGCTTCCTAGAAGCCTTCTTTGATTACTGCAGCCGGAAAGTAGCTGTCCCGCCTCTGAACCCTCTAGCATTTATTGCTGTTGTCGGTGCTGCTAGTAGCCCCTTCGCCTTTAGGGTCCCGAGTGCTGTTTTAGCGTATGTCCCAACTTCCTGACCAGTATGTAAGCTCTTGGAGGCTAAAGCCTGTGACTTAGACATCCCAGCCAGCACTAAGCACAAAGTACGTTCTCAGCCACTGTGTATGGGAGGGAGGAAGTGAAGTATGGACAGTTTTGTAAAGGGGTTCAATGTGGATGTTCTGTAATATGGAGGAGGCTACAGAGCCAAGTCAGACCAGCCTGATGGGTGATTCTCATACGTTGATGAGAGATCACCGATCAGTGAGGGGAGTGCTAGGGACAGAGGTAAAATCATACAAGGGAAGAGTTGCCCAGGGCCTGCATATAAGCATATGTGACTCAGAGTGCAGAGCACAGATTTAAGGAATGATGTAAAGGAAAAGTCATTTGGTGGAAGACTCGATGGAGAGAAGAATAGACGTTGAAAATTACTTTATTTCAGGCTTGAGGTGTTGCTAATGGGCTTGTGATGTTCTTTTTATCTTAGAAGCACCTCCAATTATGACATCTCTTTCTCTTTCTTATAGTTATTGATGTGATTGTCTTATTTCTCATTCTAGATGATGAGCTCTTTGGAGAATAATCTTTAACCCCTCACAGTGTCGGGCATGTTGCTATGCAGTATTGGACTCTCAGTAGTTATTGGCATGAATAAACAAACAAGTGTATTTTGGCATGGGGAGGGTGGACATTCAGGATCTTAGAGCTATGAGGTATGATTTTATCCAGACCATTCCCTCATTCTATAGCGGAGGAGCTGAGGTATGGTTGACTAAGCTAGTTAATGGTGGAACCAGAGCCTCTGCTCAAGTTTCCTCCCTAATAGCCCTAAGCTGGTTTCGTTAACCCTTACTTTTCAAGGTTGTTGGCTCCAAGATTAATAAGTTGGCAGAAGAACACTCCAGTTTGAGGTGTTCTATGGATCAGAAGCCCTCAGAGATCAATCTAAAGGGAGGAACTTGGTGGCCCATGGGAGGATGACTGTGTCATTGGAAGAGATGACATGAGATGACCGGCCAATTCAAGCGTGAGTGTATTGAGTGAGGAGGAGTGAGGCTGCAGTCGTGGGAATCTGCACACTGTGGAGTTGAGGGGGAGTCTGGAAAGGACGTGGCAGCTTAGCTTGTCGGGGCAGAAGACACAAACGGGTAGACCCAAAGTCCTCCTACTGAGAGTGGATTTGGGAGAGACATTCTACACTCCCAGGAGGTGGTGAGCGATGGCTGTGGTGTTTATGACCCAGGAACATGGGGGTATAAGGCTGAGAGAGAGAGAGAGAATTGTGGTGAGACTCTCTACCAGGAAAAACAAGACAGAAGGCAATGCTTCTGAACCCAAAATCCTGGTTCAGGAGGTGGTTTGGAATATTTGTTTACCTGGAACAGATGTTGCAAATAGCCATTTTGCAAATCAAAACATATCCTTTCCTTGGAGCTGCAGACAGCATTGAGGGAGCTCTTGTGTGGTACATCCTTTCCATTGACGTTCATACTGTACTTGATCACTGGCTTCAACTGGCGGTGACCTTGTTCTTATAAAAGTGTAAAGAAGAGAGAGCAGTTGAGGGGAGAGACAGAGCTTGAGAGATGGTGACAGAGGGAAGGGAAGACTTGGCCAGGTATAGAGGGATTACCTTTCTTTCATAATGACAGTCAAAATTGATTGGACAGCCAAACGCAAAAATCAGGTGTTACATTTAAGTTAGTATCTTATACACTTAAAAAATGCCCAAATATTAAAATCTAGAATCATATACCACAACCTTGTGTAAAATGACTGTATTAGGTAACTTTCTCAAAATAGTAATATTAGTAACTATAGTATTACAGAATGCTTTCCATGGACCTGACACTGTCCTAAACACTTTACAAGCAATATCTCATTTAATCTTTACAAACCATCCTATGAGATTGGTGCAATTATAATTCCCATTTTATAGATGAGAAAACTGAGGCTTAGATAAAATCACATTTCTGAGGTCACAGAGTTGGCAAGTGGCTGAGCTGAACTTTGTTCCCAGGCCTGCCTTACTGAGAGCTCAAATAACTTAAATATCTTGACAAAATTCAAAGCTTTTTCTATGGTAACCCTAACAGATTGCTTAGAATGGCCGCAGATTTCAGCTGGTGAAACTCCTAACATTCTATGAGCCAGACTTTAATATGAGAAACAAAACAACAGTGATGAATCTTTCTCTTTTTTGTTTTTTTAAATTCTTTCATTTAATGTTTATCTCCTTTTCATCCTCGGAGCATTCCTGGAGGCAGAGACAGCAGCTCTTTTTCTGGGTGCACCCTAAAGCTATTTCTATTCTGCTTCCACCATCTTTTGGGAGTGGAGCTGGGGTGATGGAGGTGAGTTGGCAATGATCCAGAAGGTGCCTCTGAAGTTGGGGGCGGGGTTCGAAGTCCTCTCGTGTACGAATGAGCCTAAGGACTTGAAGGATTTTTTCCCCTGGGGTGGCAGGTTCCACGGCTGGAAGCTCCTGGAATATCTGTTGGTCCTGACCCTTACCCTGATCTCAGGCCTTTGAACTGTGGTCAAACCCCGGGGAGAGTCCAGGCCTGAACACATTCTCCTGGGATCCTCAAGATCAGGGAGTCCAAAGTCAGTGTGGACTTGTTGCAGTTGGAGTTGGGTGTAGCTACTTCAGGGAAGGCCCCAGGTCAGAGACGAGTCATTTAGAGGCAGGACTGGCAGGCCTCAGGTTTGCTGGTGAGAAAAGGCTGTCGTCCCCCTCTCCCCAGCCCCCCCTGATGAACCTAGGTACTCTGTCATGGGAGTCTCAAAGTGGACTCCAGCTGAGCACGTTCTTCCCTCTCTGTGCCATCTGAGCCCTCTTTCCTCTTCCTTCTTCCGCTTCAACTTCTCCTGAGTTGGTTCTGTGCTTTCCCAGAGCCTGAGCTCTGGATATGACAGGAGAGGCTGCCTGCTTCTGGCCTCCACCCATCACTTGTCTCAGTCTCCAAGGACTCATCGTGTCACACAGCTCTCTCACTGAACAGAGATCCGAATCAAGGTTTTCTTCTGGATGGTGATGAAAATCAGGGAGAAAGAGAGGCCTTTGTGCTGCATACAGGTTTATTGGTTATAAAATGATTATACAGTTTTGATTGCTGGAAATTTTGCTGACATATAAAATCACATGAGATGTGAGGCTATGTCAACTTTGATCATCTTAGATATTTTCAGTACTACTGTGTCTGAAAGTGCCTATTTGCCTTTTTTGGCGAGAAACATATAGCGTGGCTTCTGTAAAAGCAAGTTGCTTTTTGATAATACTGTGGGCACAGAAAGGATGAGAGTTAGTGATGATTAGGAGAGTCTTTTGTTTATTTGAAACACTTGTTTCATCGGAAAACTTGATTTTCTAGGAGAGGTAGTTTGTTCATTAAAGTCCAATCGTGAGGACTTTAGACTTTCTAATAAACTAAATTTTTATGATTTACTCTTTTGAGTGATTCAGAGCTGTAAAACTACAACAATATTTGGATGATAACTCACTGCACACAGACATTCCTCCTCCTTCAGAAGATTCAAGCTGACCACAAAGAAAACATGAGAAACTGCTTTTTTTTTTTTTTTTTGAGGAAGATCAGCCCTGAGCTAACATCTGCCGCCAATCCTCTTCTTTTTGCTGAGGAAGACTGGCCCTGAGCTAACATCTGTGCCTATCTTCCTCTCTTTTATGTGGGACACCTGCCACAGCATGGCTTGACAAGCAGTGCATTGGTCTGCACCCGGGATCTCAACCGGCGAATCCCAGGCCGCCAAAGTAGAAGTGCGAACTTAACTGCTGCGCCACTCCCCGAGAAACTGTCTTTTTTAATAGTAAGGTGGATGGATGCCTTAGTCAGGTGGAAGAAGATTTGTAGGGGTCTTCTTCATGATAAAAAGCAAAAGGTTTTCAGGAAGGGATAACAGGAGAAACTCAAAGTATTAGAGGAAACCAGATTTACTTTATTATTGACATACTTGATGAATTGTTTAAAGATCCAGTCCCAGGAAATAGCACATTCTTAATAAAAAATGATGAAAGCCCCTTCAATTTGTTGAAGAACCAAGAAACCAAGAGATTTTAGCAGAGCTGTCAAAATAGAATTCGGATTGAATTTGATTTTAAAACATTGGCGAATGTGTAGAGAAGGATCAGTCCTGTTAATCACGCCTCGGACCAAGGTCTCCTTTTCTAAACCTTCCTCCCAACAATGAATTCCCATGTGGGGCCCGCTGCACTCCATGAGTAAAAGGGTAAACCTCTTCCCACAAATCACAATTGTAAAATCCAAAGTGATGCATGACAGTCCATGACTGAAAACTGATGTTGATCAAGCAATTTGAAGGCCTTAAATAGCACTGCCTGCATTCACACCTTGTTCCCATAGCGGGTGCTCAGAATCTAGATTAAATTGCTGAAATAAAACTGGGTTCAGGGCCAACTCATTTATGGTGAATGATCAAAGGCACAAATAGACTTTTTGTCTCATTTCACTTTGTCATCTTAAATGCCACCTTTTATGGCTATATTGGGTTTTTTTTGTCCTTGATGATCTATACTCACTGTGTACTGTTTATAGATAAAAATCAATGCAAACTAGAATTTTGAGGTTTGATAAATGAGTCTTTGCTTAGGGTTTTAATGCTACTCATCAATAATTTGGTGGAAAGACAATATCAAGTTAGTACGTAATTGAACCTTTAGCTCGATATCAAATTAGTATTTATAACCTTTGGGAACAAACCGGAAATTCTCGAAGATGCCTGCATTCTTTCAGCTGAGGGCTCTCTCAGCATTCTCTCCTGGTGGTCTCTCTTTTCCTTCCTCTCTCCTCAGGTTGAGGTTCATTGAGACACTCTTTTGGTCCAGGGAGTGTTTCCAAGAGTGGCCCAGTTCTTGCAGAGTTGAAGTGTTACTAGCTCAGTGAGGTGCCAGCCTTGAAACACAGCTCGCAAAAGCCCAGTGATGTTTTTTAGCAAAAGTTGTCATCCAAGTGAATTATTGTTGGAAAAACAACAATAAAAGCAATTTGCTTGATCTCTTTTCTTATCCTGAAATAGTCCAAGTTAAGCGCAAGATCACCATCAGTGGAAAATGGTAATCTGAGAATCTCTGAATGTTTAGTGGTCAATCAAAATGAACTCATTAGGGTAATTTAAAGTTTTGATATCTGAAATCAGTTTGGCCTATGATCAGGGCCATGGATGGGAAGTCAAAGTCTGTGATTCTGTTTCTGACCCCATGAGAAGGGAGGCCTTATCTTCAGCTGCAGGTTTGATGATTAAACAAGACAGTGAATGTGAAAGCAATTAGTAAACTATAAACTAAGGAGGTCAGCTGTTTATTGGTAGTTATAATAATTTTCTGACTTGGCTTCTTTTTACTGATAAGTGGCCAAGACTTTGGGAATTAGTTGCTTGCTTGAGGTTACCTGGCTCGGAAGTGGCAGAGATGGAACTCATATCTGTGTCTTCTAATTTCAACATTTGACAAAATGTCAAGGTTCAGCATTAGGACCATAGGGATGGCCTAGACAGACAGAGGGTGCCTGTCCTCCTGGAACTTCAGTCTAGCCTCAAATCTAGTCCTTTCCCAATCAACCCATGTTTTCTTCTTTTACTGACCAGAGGGAATAATTTCTCTGTGAAATTTGTATTTGGTTTTTATAGAATCCTAAATGTGTTTTAGGGCTAAGCCATGACCATGGAGCTCTTTAAGTGAGTTCTCTCTTGCTAAAGGTGGCTTCAACAACTGCCCTCTAATCTTTAGATCTCACTCGAAAGTGATATTTATTAATCTCCACTGTGGAGAGAGGGATGGATGCCTCTCAGTATCCTTCTCATTGTTAATCAGAGACTTGTTGCAGAATAATTTTCTCTCTTCTACAAAATAAAAGTGAGGTGATTAAATAAAGGGGGCTGGACTAGGGGCAGGGCTCTGAGTGAGACATGGCCCTTGTACACGCGGTTTCTCAGTTAGATGGAGGAGGCAGACACAGGGACAGTCTGTGACACGAGTTAGTACCAGGAGGAAGGACAGAATGAAGCTTTGGGAGAGCCCAAATCAAGAGCAGTTAATTCTGTTCAATGAGTTGAGGAAGGTGTCAAGACTTTTGAGTTGAGCTTTGAAAGGAAAGCATGAGTTCAATCTACAGAGAATAGATAAAGGAAAAAGCATTCCATGGGGAAGGGGCAGCACGAGCAAAAGCGTGGAGACAGGGAAGAGCCGGTCTGTTCAGGAAACTTTAGGTACTTTAATGTGTCCTAAAACCTGAGCTCGCCTAAGGATCACCTGGAGAGCTTGTTAAAAAACAGATTGCTGGGTCCCAGCTCCAGAGTTTCTCATTCTTTAGGTCTGGAGTGAGACAGGAGAATTTCATTTCAGCCAGTTCCCAGGTGATGCTAGGATAATGATCTGGGAACCACATTCCGAGACCACTGGGCCAGGGTAGAGAATGTGTGAGATGAGCTAGAAAAAAATTTTCTTCTGAAACTTTACTACCTTCACGAAATTGATGTTTCACGTTTTTTTAAATTAATTAATTTTTAAAGATTGGCACCTGAGCTAACAACTGTTGCCAATCGTTTTTTTTCCCTGCTTTTTCTCCCCGAGTCCTCCCAGTACATAGTTGTATATTCTAGTTGTGGGTCCTACTAGTTGTGGCATGTGGGATGCCGCCTCAGTGTGGCTTGATGAGCGGTGCCATGTCCGCGCCCAGGATCCAAACTGGTGAAACCCTGGGCCACCGAAGCAGAGCGTGGGAACTTAACCACTCGGCCATGGGGCTGGCCCCTATTTTATTTTTGAATTAGTCTCATTTACCTAGTGGTTGCTGCCTTGTGCCCCTTGCTTCCCCCTGTAAGTTCCTCCCCACTCCCCCCAGTTCTTCCAAGAAACCAGCCATTTTCTCATCTTCCACATTTAAAAATAACTGCCGTTCAGCCAGAATGGCCATTCCACTCGTGGAAAGCTGAACAGCCAACGTCAGCTAAAATGACTCATATACTAAAGGGGGATGCATGTGGGTTTTATTTTGTTAATCTGGATGTAATGGTAAACTTCTATCAGCAAGTATTTTTGGAATAGCTTGCAGGTAGGACTTATGCTATTGCAGAAGGTTGCATCCCTGCCCTCAGAAAACAGGCAGTCCTGTAGGAGGGTTAAGATGCCTGAGTTCGTGGCTCCAGCAGGGCAGCTGGTGCTCGGTGCAGTAAGAATGATAGAAACCAAAAGTGGTAGGGCTGAGAAAGAAGGTTCACTTTCCATTGTAACAATCAGGGCAGGCGGGGCAGGGTTGAGGGGATGAGGATTTATGCTCTCTTCTGATGTTTGTGCCTCTTCCTAAGCCCTCTGAGATGAGGGAGCATATGTCTACATAAAGAAAATAATGGAGGAAGGGGCGTTTGAATTAGGCGTGAAGGATGGGCAGAAGCTCAGCGGGGGGGGGGGGGGGGGGGGGGGGGGGGAGTAATCGGGAGAGGCATTCCAGACAGAGGGCAACTGAACCTCACAATGGAAGTGCAAGAGGGAAGTGCAGGTTCAGCCAGGGGCCAGTGCTCTGGCCACTTTGGGAAGTACAGGGAGATAAGACTGGACAGGCATTTGGGGAAGGTTGTGGAACATTTTGAGTATGAGATTGCAGGATGTGAACTTTATTCTGTAGGCGTTGTTGAGTCATAGGCTTATCTCGGGTTTACCTTGACTGCTGGTTCCCTCCCAAACACACCAGATGAGGAGGAACCCCGCGTCTTACAATGCACCAATCAGTAGTTCATACTGTCTTGGAAAGACACCTAAAAATACTTTTTCCTGGGTCTTGGATTTTGTTTTTAAAGATTGGCATCTGAGCTCACATCTGTTGCCAATCTTCTCCTTTTTCTTCTTCTTCTTCTCCCCAAAGCCCCCCAGTACGTAGTTGTATATCCTAGTTGTAGATCCTTCTGCCTCTGCTTTGTGGGATGCCACCTCAGCACGGCTTGATGAGTGGTGCTAGGTCCACACCCAGGATCCGAACTGTGAAACCCTGGGCCGCTGAAGCAGAGTGCGTGAACTTAACTGCTCGGCCACAAGGCCGGCCCCAGAAATGTATATTAATACGCTAATCTGCTAGAAGCTTGGCTATCTGTTTTTCCTGCAGTTAAATGAAACAAGAGCCAAAGGTTACTTTATTCTACCTTAGGTTTTGGAGTATGAAAATACATAGTCAGAATTGGAAATCAGCAGAAGTATGGTTAATAGAAAATTCTTAGAAACTTAAAAAATTCAGTTGCCTCTGAAAAATGAACAGAAATTTGACTCAAGATGTGTTTTCCTTGAAGGACTTGATCACATTGGAAGATGATCAAATTAAGTAGTAGAATTTATTTTTGTCACTGACATCAGGCAGCATCCAGTCTAAGGGTAAAATCGAAGGTATATTTTTTACTGCTTTAAATGTACCTGAGAATGTAGTTTTGCTTGTAATAAAACATGAATTTAGTAGAAATTCAGATTGACTTGAAGAAGAATTCCATGGTTCTGAGGTAGCAAGGGTCCAATGTATAGTGAGCATTTCCATCTACGTCAATTCCAGTAATAACAGATGCTGTGTGAAGGAGGCAGAGAATGGAGGCTCAGAGAGGCTGTGTCATTTGGCCTGACTCACACAGCTGTCGGTAGCTGAGCTGAGATTTGAACCTAGGGCTATGGAGGTTTATACCCTGCTGTTCACCAGGTCAGGCTCCAGAGTTTCCAGTGGTTTTAAATCAGGGATGTAATGAAGGACACAGGCTTGAGTCCTTATCTTACTGGATATTTTTACTGCCAGCAGGAGCAGATAACATCTCTGTGTGTTCAAGGCCCACCAAAATCAGTCAGTCCAATTAACGACATTCTTGTTGACTGCTAACCAAGGAGAACTGAGCCAGCTTTGCCTGGGGCACTATGCCATCTTGTCTGTCTGTGGAGTAGTCACTCCATTTCCACATTGTCACCTGAAATTGAAGCTGGGGGGTCATAAAGCAGGAAAAGCCATGTTGAGGAACAACATAGCTAAGATTTATCAGTGGTTACGTCACTCAGGGTATGTCGCTCAGTGTACATCTCAGTAAGATCTGAAGTTTTGTCCATAAATGATTGGCATAGAGGATTTGGTTTTAAATACTTATCTTTGAATAGGAGTAGATATGGTGGTAGTCTGTGGATGCACTTGAAATGAAATAAAAGTTGCCCAGATACCTGTCTGAGGAAGAGTTGGAAAATTTCCCTGCTTAATCAGCTAATCCTTGTATAAATGGCCGATGTTGGTTGACCATAGATGGATACAAAGTTTTTTTTCTGCTCAGACTTTATGTGTGAGTCAAGATAGAGTAGGCTATGTTGCAGGAACAAATTAACCCTGAAATCTCCATTGATTTCTGCTCACATAAATGTGAGCGTGCATTGGCTGTCTCCAGGGCAGCCGTTCTCTGTGCAGTGACCGAGACATCCAGGCTCCTGTGACTTTTGTGATTTTGCTAGTTTAACCTGGGACTTCCAGATTGTCTCAGCAAAGGAAGGGAGGCCAGGGGATCACATAATGGCTCTGAATTTTTTTGGCCTAGAGTGACACAGATAATTTCTACTCACAGCCCTTTGGCTAGAACTGATCACATGACCCTGCTTACGGCAAGGAACTGTAAGTGAGGGGAAGGGCGTGAATATTCAGAGAACAATAAATGTCTTTGCTGCGCCTTCTTTAGTGCAAGAGAACTGGTCAGTTTGAAAAAATCTCCAGTAAAGCTAGAAAAGTGTGCTGAAATATTTAGTGATAATTACCTGATAATAAATTATAAGTGAGTTTTGCTATAAACTAATAAAATTTGTAGTGATTTCTGTGCGGCTTGTTCTGCAATTTGATATCCATTTGTAGATATGGCTGCATCTTCTAAAGGAATAACAATCAAATTTCTTTTACATCATAATTCTTCAGGGGGTGGCTCTGATGATCAAAGCTTGTATTTATTGAGACATTCTCCTAAGTGTTTTACATGGGTTGAGTTAATTCAGGTTGAGGACTATGATTTCATCTCCATCGTGGAAATTTGTGAATACTCGAGTTCCATCAGCGTGCCTTGTTTGAAATGGTGCCTAGCTTAGACCCGTGGCCATGCAGGTAGCTCTCCTCTAGAAATCAGATTATCAGTAGACTGCCTTACAAACGAGGCCCCCCGGGTGGCAGGTGGCACTCTGGGTGTTGTCTAACTAGCACAGATTACAGTGAGACCTAGTATTTACTGTGATTTGGATTCATACTTATATATATGCAATTTAAGACTTTGCCAAACTTTTTTAGCAGCCATATTTAGGAATAAGTTTGTGGTGAGCCAAAGCCACAGGGTATATATATATTTTTGTATATAAATGTTTTTTTTTCCAAACTGATTCTCTTGTGTTTTTGTGATGCCATTTTTTCTTAAAAGTATACTACTAGTAAACGCAGAACTCCTCTTTAGTTTGTCCTTATGATCTGCCCTTTCCTTGTCCTCTTCACTGTGTCCTAAATTCCACGGTTGGAGTTCCAGGGTAACAGGGACCCTTGCTAGGCTGTGTAGACTAGAGTAGTCCTTTTGTTCTCTGTTTGAGAACCACTATCTTTAGCACAAATGAGGAGCCCCACCTCAGGCTCTTTACATTGATGCCATATTCATTCATCAAATATTTACTGAACACAGTTTTGGGCCAGGCACTGAACTAGGCCCCAGCAGTCTCTGCCCTCATAGAAACGACAGTCTAGACCAAGGGTTGATAAACTTTTTTTTGTAAGGGGTCAGATAATAAATATTTTAGGCTTTGTGGGCCGTATGGTCTCAGTCACAACTCTGCCTCTGCACTTGCAGCATGAAAGCAGTTGTAGACAATATGTAAATGAGCGAGCATGGCTGTGTTCCAATAAATTTTATTTACGGGCACTAAAATGTTAATTTCTTATAATTTTTACATGTCACAAACCATTATTCTTTTGGTTTTTTTCAACTGTTTAAAAATAGGAAAACCATTCTTGGTTCACAGGTTGTATGCAGGCAGGCAGTGGACCAGATTTGGCCTGGATGCTGAGAGCGTTGACCCCTGCGCTAGAACCAGCTCTGTGTGGTTTTATTCTCACATATAGATGGTGAACTGCCTTAAGGATTACTTAAATTGTTCAAGTTCAGTGTTTAAATATAGTTAACTTCATCCAGGCCTTTATTCAATAAACAACTCTTCCATCAGTTGTTGGTGAATGCCATTTTAGCAAATTATGTATTTTGCATAATATAGAAATTTTAACATACAATATACAAATTTGTAAATTATACAAAATACATAATATACAAGTGTGCACACATGTATATAACTATTGAGGACCACTGATTTTATGAAAATCACGAATCACCAATATTTAAAATGGTAACATCTGTTGGACACTTACTATATATCGGGCTCTTTTCTAAGTCCTTTGGTGTTTAATTAATCCTTCCAAAAACTCTATGAAGTTGGTATTATTATCTTCATCTTCATTTTTTGGCTTTGAAAACTAAGACTCAGAATGATTCACCCAACATGATATAGTTAGTAAGAGGAAGAGTTTATATTCCCAAGAATTCTGACTCCAGAGCCAGGGCTCCTAATGATATATTATGCCTTCCTAGGCACTAAAATATGTGCACTAAAGTAGTTCAACTGTGTCTTTTTTATTGCAATGTAAGAAAATAGAAGTGGTGAGTAAAGATTAAAAAATTATTTTTCCTAAGAAGCAGCTATGTAATTGGAAGTCTCTGAGAAGAAGAGAGAAGTAAGTTGTAATACATTTTATTTTCCCGTTTAAGTGCCGGCCTTTAAGTGCCGGCCTCAGAAGGAGAGTTGTGAGACAGAGAAAAGAATTTTGAAAATCAAATATTTACCTTGACACCGACTCACTAATCTAATCTTATGGGCAAAGACCAGGAATTCAAAAGGTACCCAAACTTGTGCCACTCTGGGGCGAGTCTCTGGCTGTGACACTTTAGTCATTAGGCAGTGGCATGGCAGGACTTTCAACTAGTGCATTATACGTGCACAGAACAGACTGATTCGAGACAAGGAAAGATCTTTGTACGCTTTTATTGCATGGTGATCATTTCCTAATTAGGTAATGATTCTCCTCTCAGTTTTGCAGTAGTCTAGCTTATTGCTAAATGGAAAGGGCTGTCAGGTAACAGAGTCTTTCCAAAAACAGAGAACTTCTTTTTGCCTTATGCGTAATTTAAAATGAAGTGTGCCATAAAATTTTACATTTGGTAACTTCTGATTATGGAATTTTTGTCCTGTAACAACACAGGATATGTGTTTCTTTTGTGAGTCATCCTCTTTTAAGGAACTAGAGATGTTGAAAAAGCATTGCCTTTTTGAGTCCCTTTATCCTCTCCCCCCTCACCCTTCACAAGTCTGGGCCGCTTTGGGATAAGCACTTGTCCTTTTGTTCATGATTCCTACAATTATGGCTTCATGACTGAGAATGGGAGCAACCACCAGCTGAGGAGAAAAAAATAAGTGTGTTTCTTTCTCTCAACAGCACTATGCTATAATTTGAGTTCACAAATATCTCAGGAAACTAACAATGGCAGGCGATAGAGCTTGTGCTTAACTACTGTTCGTTCATGTGTGCTCTGTGGAAGAGAGGCAGTGGGAGAATGAGGACGGCAGGGGATCCTAAGGATTGTGACTTAAACACTTAATGAGCCACAGAAGACATGTGTCCAGGCAGGATTTGGCCCCCGGGTGCCATTTTGTCCCTTTGGCAGCCAGGAGAGCCTCTTAGTTTGGTGAAGAAGTTACAGGAGCCTGAGATGCATGTCTCCGGAGTATGGAGGCTCTAGCTGGGCTTCATCCTCATCTCTCTTTTTCTCTTTTCTGAGAGATTATGTTTTAATTTTGCTGCTCTTCTTAAAGAAAACCTTTGCTATCCCGATTTCTCTCGTGGAGCAAGAGGGGCTTGGGATGTTGAACCCTGTTAAGGGCTCCAGGAGTTGAGTGGGACTGACAGAGGCAGAGCAGGACTGGCTCCACTGCACAGCTTGAAGCCAGGGTGTCACCTGAGAATTGAGACTCAAAAGCATCATCTGCAGGATCTGGGCAGGTGAACAGAACATGGCACAGAAGCAGAGTTGCCAGACCCAAGGATGGAAAGCAGGGGTAGAAGGGGTGGTCAAGGGGTGGTCAAGAGGTGCCCGGGGTGCTGAAGAACAGCCCAGAGCTTTACTTAGCTGTGGATGGGGAGGGAGCTGTTGAGCCAGCCAACCTGGTCTGGACAGTTGTTGATGGTTGACCCAGAGACGTAATCTAGGCTAAATCTCCTGAAGGGCCTGTATCTTCTTCTCTCCTTTTACACCACTTAGGTGATAACTGAATCTTCCTCAGGAGCAGGAACATTATTTAGTACGCACAGTTGATGTCATCTGGCTTCAGCATTATGGGTTAGACAAGACAGGGTCACTCTGCTTCCAGAATGAGGCCAGAGACTTTGGGAATTCCTAATGATATCCTCTATCGTTCTCTCTATCATTATCCTGGACGCTCCTGGGATGATGGGCCTGATTATTCATACTTTTCTTCTCTTTATTCTCTGAGCTGATTGAGAAATAGGTAGTGGCCTCGCAAAGTTCAAATTATCAACTTTATTCCTGGACAGGATTGCAGCCTGGGCCTGTGGCCAAATGGTCTTCCTCATACTTTTCCTTCCAGAATTTTAACTTCTACCCTTCCCAGCCCCCGTCTTAGGCAGACCTGCTGGACAGTTGCCTCTGGGGTGCTTACCATATGGAGGAAGAGGAGAGCTTGAGTCCTGAGGACAAGCCACTGCTAAGGAGGGAAGGGGCAAGCCATCTGAGGACAGTGACGTTGAACACCATCCAGTGTAGCAGTGGTTCTCAAAGCGTGGTCCCAGACAAGCAGTATCAGCATTAGTCCAGAACTTGTTAGAAATGCAGATTTGTGGTCTTCAGCCTAGACAAACGGAATCAGAGACTCTGAGAGGTGGGGCCTAAAAGTCTGTTTTAATGAGCCCTCCTTGTGATTCTGTTGCAGTTAAAAGTTTGAGAATCGTTGCAGTAAAGGAATGAGGTTCAGTGGACCCAAGGCACTTTCCCTCTCACCTGTGAGATAAATCAGTTCCCCTTCTTTGGAGGAGAGTGAGACAACAGTCTGTAGAGAAAGAGGCCAGGGTGCTGCTTTAACAATAGACTCTTGTGGAAACATAAGGTAGGAGAATGGGTTTCCCCCAGGAGATAACCCCCGCCCCGCCACCCCCCACCCCACTCATCTCCCCCACATAGTCTGGGAGGGACCAGCAGGTGCTAACAAAGACTTTTTTTAAATGCCCCTTTTCTCATCTGTTAATGTTTATCTTTTCTATAAAGGGTGAAGGAAAGGAGAAGGAACGATGAAGGAATGAATACAGGCAGAGAGAGGAGGAACACTAAAAGATACAGAAAGAAAATAATGAAATGGATATTTCTTCCAACACCATTCTTTACATATGTTTTGTATTTTATTAAACTTCTGGTCTCTGATTTATTTCTCTAGTTGTGACGCCAACTACAGGCCATTTGACTGTGATCATCTGTCATCAGCACGGACTCAGGGCCGCTGTGCTGTTTGCTTCCTAGTTGTGTCTATTCAGTTTCATGTTACTGAATTGTGGATATTGTTCAGTGACATGATTTTTTATGTCCTTCGTATTCACCTGCCAGTTGAGATTATTTAACTTGCTTTGTAACCTTGAGCAGCTGCTTCGGTTTCGTTCAGCAGTCTTCAGATTGGGATGGATGCCTGGTTAGCCACTGAAGAACTTGAGAGATGGCAAGAACTGATCTCAGCAGGCATGTGGGTGGCATTTCATATTCTAAGGTGAAAGAAGAGAGAGATTTCCTGAATGCTTGTGCTTGGGAAAAATCTCTTTTGCTTCAGCCAACCTTTTTAGAGGTTTAGAACAAAACTGTGTCTCCTCGGGTACATAGAACCTCAAAGAGGTTTGGATTCTATGGTTGCTTTTATTCATTTTCCCGCAACACAACCTCTTATAAACACTCAATTCCATGCAGTCCAGAGTGGAAGCTTATTTCTGTTAAATATTTAATCTTTCCAGACACGGTTACAGGAATGAAGAACACTAAAGAATTCAAAGTGTCTCTACTTAAAAGTGTTTTGCTCTGACTTCATCCAAAAATGGAATTATGGTGGTGTTAACGATCAGAGTAACTGAATAGTTCCTATGTTCCAAGAACTCCTGAATCTGCATAACAACCCCAGGGGTAGGTAGATCTTGTCATTCCCTCTATACAGATGAGGAAACTGAGGTACAGAGGACTTAAGTGACTTGCCCAGAACACTCCGTCACCTGCATTTCATGGTTCATGACCACTTTCCTCCATCTTTAAAGCTGACAAAAGTGGATCCAGCCCCTTTCACACTTCAGTCTCTCCTCCTCCTCCTCCTAGTTCATCTCTCTTGTCCATCAGGCAAAGGTTCTGTGCTCTTAAGGAATTCATGTGTTAGATTGGGCCTGTCGAGATTTATCCAGGGTAGCGTCCCAACGTGCATACCCTTAATTACATCTGTGAAGTCCCATTTGCCATGTGAGGTAACATATTCATGGGTTCTGGGGGTGAGGGCAAGGGTATATTTGGGGGCAGTTATTCTGCCTGCCACAGATACATTGTCTGCTTTTGTTGGAAAATGAGACAGCAGTGGTTATCACCGCCAGCAAGGCTCCAGGCATTAATGTTGATGTGTATGAGAAAATGTGATTTAACTGGATATTTTTCTAAATTGAAATCATCTCAGGGCCAGGTTCCAAAACAAGTAGTTTTAGAAAAGATGTTTTGGGACTTTTGTGTCATCAGGCGGAGCTGCAGCAACACTTGTCTCTGTGTGTTGCAAAGGGAGGTAATTCACATTGTGTCTGCTTCTCTGGTAATTTAGATTCAGAAAAAAATATTACGATGTGAAATGGGCACACTCATTCAGCCAGGGTGTTTCCTTCAGTTGCTCATTCCATGCCATATGCCCTTGTGCTTTTACACCTTCGTTCATGCCCTTCCAACTGCCTGGGCTGCCCTTCTCTCTCTCTGCCCATTATCTATAATAATGCACATTCACAACAAGTTTTGACACCTACTCCTTCTGTGAAACATTTTCCAAGTTGCTACTGTACGGCATGTACTCATTTTTCCCAGTAGCTGAATTAAGATGGTAAAAAGAATACATGTCATCTTCCAGTCTTTCAAAGGCCATTTTTGAGTTCCTCTCTCTGATGTTTTCTTCCATAAATCTGTACAGAATTAAAGAAGCCCCTGCAGCATCTTGGACATAGTAGGTACTCAAAACTACTTATTGAATTGATTTGCAGTACTGAACTTACGTGATTGTGTTTGTATTGTGTATACACCAAAGTTCTGCAAGATATGTATATTTATTCATGTTGTTAACAAAAGGAGATTGCTAAGAATGTCTAATTTAAGTGAATAGAACTGGGATTGTTAGAGATGAGGTTTCCAATTTGTCTTTTAATGGCTAGGTCAATTCATATTCTGTCAGGTTACCTAGCAGTATATTGGGGCAAGACAGTGGGCTTTTTGTTTTTTGTCCATTTTTGAGCCTTTAGTTGACATTTACTATACATGCAGAAAAATGGAAAAATCATGAGTGTATAACTTGATGAATTTTCACAAAATTGATACTCCTATGAAATCACCTATATCAAGAATCCAGAATTACTACCAGCACCCTAGAAACCCTCCTGCTTCCTTCCACTTGCTGCTACTCTCAACGGAAATTGCTACCCTGATGGTTTAGAAATTTGAAAAATGGACTATTTTTAAGATATAGAAAGTAATTATTATATTGTGAAAATACTTCTTATAAACAAATTGCCAAGGAAATATACATGGATTTACAGAGATTTAAAAAAATGTGGCTCCTGGGGCCGTCTCCGTGGCTGAGTGGGTAAGTTCACATGCTCCACTGCGGTGGCCCAGGGTTTCGCTGGTTCAGATCCTGGGCGTGGACATGGCACTGCTCATCAAGCCATGCTGAGGCAATGTCCCACATGCCACAACTAGAAGGACCTCCAACTAAGATATGCAACTGTGTGCTGGGGGCCTTTGGGGAGAAAAAGGGAAAAAATAAAAAACTTAAAAAAAAAGAGAAAAAAGTGGCTTCTGCCCTGAAGGTGCCTTTAAACATGGAACAGTAAATTCTTTTCTAAATGTTCTTGCTTCATCAAATAGTTTGAGTTATGTAAACAGCTTTGAGTCAGATTATTATTTCCAATATTTGTTGAATCCTGTAGTGGTTCAAACAATATTTGTGCCTTGAATATTCACAAATTGTTAAAACTGTACCATGCACTTGGCCCTGAGCAGTGACACATCACTTTTCTACATAGTTTTTATTGAGATCAAATCAATATATTCTCTCTGGAATTTTGGTTGAGCTTCATGGTAGGTACTGAAGAGGAAGCTATTGTCAGCAAAGGTGGCAGACACCATACTGCCCATTTTATCTGTCTGCCACAACACCTCCCAGCAGAGTGGAAAGTGAAATTGCTTGTAACAAAATGGAATGGGTGAAATATTAGAGAAGTTGGATTCAGGGCTGTAAAGTCCCTCATTCTCCATTCTTTTTCTGTGTTCAAGGATGTTGAAGCATTATTTCTAAAAGTAAAACATTGGAAACCACCTTAGTTACCAACATGAATGCTTAAATATTGATGCAGAAATTTTCTACTGGTGTTTCTGTTTAATGGTCCTAGTTCTGCCATCCTATGGCCATATAGAGCAAGACTAAACCTTCTTCAATATAGATGCCTTTAAAATACTGAAATACGTAAGAGTGTATTGTTGACAATCATTGGGGTGTAACAGACTGTATTCATTTAGAGCAGGCAATTCGACATGTTCTGACAGATGTATACACCCACAAAATCCTCTCCACAATCAAGATGCAGAACACTTTCATTACCCCCAAAAGTTTCCTTGTGCCCCTTTGTATCCCTCCTACCACCCCTGTTCCGGGCAACCATTTATCTGCTTTCTGTCACCATAGATTAGTTTGCATTTACTAGAATTTCATACAAATGGAATCATACAATATATACTTTTTTTTTTATAACTGGCTCATAACATACAGATCCTGAGCTTTTTCTTTCACTTTGTGAAGCAGTTTTATAACAGCCATTCTTTACTTTTATGGAGCTATCATAAAAGGTGTTTCAGACTTCCTCTTCAGAGAATTAACCATTTGGTGAGAATGGATTGGATCATAGATTTTATAAGTGAACCTAGTCTTGCCTCACTCAAAAAGTAGAATTGGACTGTAACCCTTGAGTCACTTTCAGTCTTTAACATTCTTTAATTAATTCCATATGATATTTCCCATTTCTATTCAAAGGTCATTTTGTACATTTGCTTGAAATTAGTCCAGTGACTGAAAAAAAAAAAAAAAAGTAGTAGGATGTAGAGTGTTTTTGTTTTTAAGTTTAATACAATTTCCTGATTCTTTCCGGGAATCTCAATGTATACTTGATTGCTTAATAATTTTTTCACATAGTGAAAACAAAATTGCCATTTCAAAATTAAAGTAGCAAAGGAATATTTATAAAAATAACATAAGACTTCATAGGGCAGTCCCATTCCATAGCTTGAGCGGGATCTAAAGGGTGAAGTGAATAGCCTGGTATATTTTAAGCACCACAGTCATAATCAAACAGAAATGGTGATGACATCTACATTTTTGCCCTTGATTTTTTTATAGTTGCAAACCACACCCATGTTGCAAATTGGCCTTTCTACTTGAGACCAAGTTCTGAGATTAAATCTGTAGTAGTAGGCAGAACCCTTCAGTGTAGAGTTGTTCATTTTCTTGGTCAAACGCTGACTTTGGCAGAGGATTATTTGCAGATAGAAAGACTGAATTTTAAATCTTCTGAATTGTTTTCTTGGACCTCCAAATCTCAGGTGATAAGACCAACAGAAGCAGGTATGCAAATTTTCCTCTTATGTTAATAGCAATAGTATGACCTCGGATTCTAGAGCTGCTTTTTTATATGATTGTTAAATTGAGATAAACCCTTTATGGTTTTTTGTTTGTTTTTTTAGTGCATTCTTGCTTTGGGGTTCTAGGTGGCTTTGCATCATCAATGCAAATAGTAACCATAGTGTGAAGGTCACATAATTCTTAATTCTCTCAATTTTTTTTGTTCCGAAAACTATTTTTTCCTTAAGCGATGCTTGTGAGGTAAGAAAGGACTGTCATGCTTTATTCAGGATTGGATTTAAAAAATCCATAATTTTTGATTTGGCTTTAATTTTCCCTTTAGAAATGTATGTAGATTCTTAGGAAAATGCTAGAGTGACGGAATATACTTTCTCTGTGCTATCTAGGATGTATATGTATTATTGCTTTGAAGCTGTATTCTTTTGGTCTGATGAGACAGCTCTTCCAGTCTGTAGTTTAATCATGGGTAAGCAAAACTCCTCTTTTTCCTAAAGGGATTCCATAGATATGGGAAGAGAGGGTATGGCCAGTGCCAGGGATGTGGTAAGATTGTATCCACGCGTTTGGAGTCTGAAGAAAATACCTAATTTGAAATAAATTCTTTGTCATCATTTTTGTTTTTCTACATTTTTAAATATCAAATGTACTAGAGAAAGTGCTCTTGCTTCAAAGCTTTTTTCACTGTTTCATTGAATTTGGGAAAAGGTGGAAGGCTTTCAGAAAGACGGTTTCCTTTCCCTATAAACAATGTACAAATAAGCATGTTGCCTTTCACTTGGAGTATTTTCATGGTTCCTGAAGTTGGCTGGAGAACCCTCTGTCTGTACCCTGCACAGTCCTGGAAGCTGTCACAGCCTGACTTTAGCTCTTTTCTTCGTAAAGCAGAAAATGAGTGGTTGCTAGCCTGTGTAAAGCTGAGAAGGTCTTGAATGATGCATGTCGAGGAAACCTGGATACCGATACTGCTGGCAGTTTGCATAGAGCTTAGTGCCAAAGAATTAAAGACTCTTGAGTTTTCTTAAAAGAGGCCAGCTTTTAAAAAGTTAAGCATGTTTCCTTTGTGCAGTGACCTGAGCTCTCAAACCTAAGTAGAAAGTTAAGACTTATCTGCTCAGCTTTGTGAAGCAGTCAATCGTTTAAATGTCTTTGTACGTGTCATAGAATAGAGTTACTGGGTCTGTGGCTCCTTGTAGAGAAATGAACACATCATGAGCAATTAACTCTGGAAAGTGAGAACCATGGACAAATTTCACATAGTTCTTAAATCCTTTATGGCTTGCTTAGGAACCAGAATTCCCCTTCTTGAATTAAGTCCAGAGTCCAACAAAGGCTGTGCCCTGGTGCCACCCTTTCGTAATGAACCAGCCAAATGCTCAATTGTGTGCTTGTGGATGAGGGGGATAACATTCCTTTATGATCCTCAGTTTAGATCAGCTTACTACCCAAAGCATGATATTTGATTACCCTTATTATGTTACGTTCCATAGCTACAAATGTTACTAATGGCGTGGCCTTATCTAGCCATTAAAAAAGTCCACGTTCATGCTGACTTACCGCCAGTGCTGTAAAAGGTCCTATGGCTAAAGCGGACCCCAGTAATAGGAACCCGTGGAGAATGGACAGGATGGTTAGGTGTGCACTGCAAGCACACACATCTTGAACTCCTGAATGTATTCCACTTGAGTGCCTGACTGCCTGTTGTTTCTTCTAAGTGCCGATTTTAATCTCTAACGCTCGGTGTGCCTGGGCCTGAATTGCTTTAAGAATTATGAGAGTTTCCTGGCCTTTTCTGACTACATCTGTCTATTCGAATTGAGATTTTTAGGGTGCCTTTTCTCTCTTTCCTTCCAAATGTTTCCAATCAAGTTCTCAGTCTTGCAGAATGGAAGAGATGCTGGCATTAACTGGTAGTAACAAATAGTGGGGCGAATGGCCGCTGTCCCTGTTCCAGCACAGGTGGGAAGTGGAGCCTTCTTCCTGGAGCAGTGGCCTCCAGGCGTTTTTCATTGCTCTGCTCCCATCAGTAAAAGCATTTTGTGTGTATACACCATTTCCAAGGTATATTCCTCAAATTTATTTTTTATTCAAGTGCTACTTAATGTATATGTTACATACAGTAAAGCATATATAAAAATAAATTTGAAAGAATAAGATGATTTTTAAAAATGTGTTGGTTAGAAGGATTGTATAATATCCTTAACTAATATCTCATGGTACAATATGTACACAGGGTCCTGTTTATTGTCAATGGCAGTGTAAAGCTGTATTTTACACAGTCTTGATAATTTTGAATTCTTTGTCCAACTTGTGGTCACATTTGCCTGTTTTATTTTCTTGTGTAGCTGGTGAAGATTCCTGTTAGGAGTAGAGCTGTCAGCTCCTCCATTTTCTTGTGCTAATATGACTAGTGTAGTTTCAAGACCCTATTTCTTTGCAGGCATCTTTTAAAGCTACTTGGCCGTTTAGTGAAGATAGGTTTGATATCAGCTAGGTTATATAATCCATCAGTCTGCTCAACCAGGAGTACACAAACTGCAGGGCGTCAGAAATGCTGGAAGTGAATGAAGGCGTGACGGCCCACTGTCCCCCTCTGCTTCCTGGAATGTCCACTCCTCTCCTGGGGTATCCCTTCAGCTATTTGTGACGTGAGATCATCAGTCATAAGGACCAAGTTAGGATGCTAGTGAAAATACGTATGTTAATCATTTGTAAATCTAATCTCATCCCCTAGTATTTCTTCATGATATTTACTTCCTGCACCCTGGTGGAGACCATTGTCCCTGGTCACTGTGGTCTCTCAGGACATGGGGTGTGGCCTGAGTTTTCTCATCTGTAAACGGGGTTGGACTGGATGACTTTTAAGGTTTTTATCTGGGGTTTTACCTCATTTAGTTTCCTTTTATCTTTCTGACTAGTACATGCCTATTAACTCATCCTCACGAGTAACTAACTTCTCACTGCTAGGAGGTTGTTTCTATAAGGAATAATTTTCAGAAATATGAGTGACATATTAGAATATGCTTTGTAAGTTACGATTTTAGAAATATCTGTTACACCCAAACCACAACTTTAAAAGTCTCCTTACTTTCCAAGGCCCACCCAGCTTAAACATTGCCCCTTGAGGAAGATTTTTGTCAGACCCATTTTGAAGTCTGTACTTCCTCTTTTTCCTGTATACATACAATTCTGTACATTTTTCAGACATGAATCATGGTTTTATGTGCACATGTTTGCCTTTCGTGAGGCATAGGTATTTATTGCTCAGTTTTAGACCAGCAAGCCTTGCTGGCCAACTGATTGCTTTTCATGGAAAATGTTGAAGAACGCTCTTGAGAACATGTTCTCCAAGAAATTATTTTAAAATATTTTCTTTCCAAGGGAACTTTTCGGAAAACTTGGGGCTGGAGTTTATAACCTGGAGCCTGTAGACCCCTAGAAGGTCCAGGTGGGCTTGAGGGTGGGGTGTGCAACCATAAACTCCCTGAAGTGACATGCAAAATTCAGATCTGTGTGCATTCTTCTGGGGGGAGGGCCCATAGCTTTTTATCAAAAAGGCTAAAAATCAAAAGACCTTTAAGAATCAAGCCATAGGGGAAATATAGGAATTTCAAATATAACCTATTCATCTAAATTTATGTTTACTTTCTAACTTGATTTTCATCACTTTTCTATATGTTTTCAGCTCTCTACAACATTTAGTGACCTTATTATGAATATCAGTAGTAGTATTAGCAATAATTAATACCATACCCTTGAAAACGCCATGCTTTAGTCCTACTAACTTATGTACTCGTGACATGGTCTTGCTTGTGAGTGATAATTCTTGTTGAATATAATAAATAATATTTTACTTCTTAGAAAAAAGGGAGAATTGGGGGTTACATTAGAATTGATAAAGTAAAACGAACCACATAGAGAATTGTTTTTTAAACCTCTATAGTAGGTCATCTAATTTCAATGTCTACATAAAAGAGGCTCAGATCTCTTCCTTGAATATCACGTGGAAAGATGATTCCTTGGTTTCCTTGAAAATCTATTTCATGTCTTCATTGCTCTTGGACATTCAAGAGTCAGTGTGGTTTATTGAGAGGAACATGGGACTGGGACTCAGGCACACTGAAAATAGTACCAGCTTTGACATCTACCAGCGGATGGCCTAGGCTATGTAGGTTGACCTCTCTGAGTCTGTTTCCTCATGTGTAAAATAGGAATAAAATAATATGAGGAAACAGATACTACTATTATGGTGCATATATATATATATACACACACACACATATGTATTATTATTTTCAGTTCTGCTTAACTCACTGGATTGATGTGAGAGTCAAATGCAATAATATATGTGAAAGTGCTATATAAAGCTATTGAAAGCACTTAAGTGTGAGACTTACTTCTCTTGATAATGGCGCATTTTCCTTACAATATCACGGTGGTCTTCCTTAGTCTTTGGTTTTAGGTCATGAAGAATCAGTTTCAAACTTGTTTTTTTTTTAAAGATTTTATTTTTTTCCTTTTTCTCCCCAAAGCCCCCCGGTACGTAGTTGTATATTCTTCGTTGTGGGTCCTTCTAGTTGTGGCATGTGGGACGCTGCCTCAGCGTGGTCTGATGAGCAGTGCCGTGTCCGCGCCCAGGATTCGAACCAATGAAACACTGGGCCGCCTGCAGCGGAGTGCGCGAACTCGGCCACGGGGCCAGCCCCTCAAACTTGTTTTTTTCACAAAGTTAAGGTAATTACTATTGACTAAGAATAAAATCTCTAGTGAATTTCCCCTGAATAGTCAGACTTACAGGAAAAATCCACCACATTAAAACACACAAACCGAAAACATTGGATCAGCCAATTAATGTTATTTTAAGATACTGAAATTAACTAAAGTAAAATTTTGTAAGATTTCAAAAGTTGGGTTGGCTCAGACTCACTCTGTAAGCAGAATCATTAAATTCCCTTGTGGCAGGTCCAGAGCACCTTCCTGGGCCCACCCTCCTGTGGAGTAGTGGAAACATGGACCTTGACACCATCGTTTGAATTATATGACACCAGTGCTAACCCGCTGAGTGATGCTGGGCAAGTTACTTAACCTTAGTGAGCTTGAGTTTCTTTATCAGTAAAAATAGATGTAAATACTACTTTTCGGGTTGTTTTAAGGATTAGAGATAATTTATATAAAGTGCCTGGCACATAGTAGATTCTCTTCATATGGTAGATAGTATCAACTTTAAAAAAAATTGTACTATTAATTCCGTGGTTGCATTCCTGTGTCCAGGCACGTCTGTTTTAGCCCTGATTCGTCATTTAACCTTTCATTCTAGGAGCGCTTTATTTAAGCCTGAGAATGAATCCTGCCGTACTTGAACTTTTCCTCTGTATTCCCAAATTGAAATGTTAACTTAGGAGAGTTGCTACATAATTTGCTTTAAAAACAGGTTTTCTGCTGTATTTTCTTAAAACCAAATGAAGAGGATGGTTAAGTAAAATGCTTTATAGAAAGAAGGAGCAGTGTATACGGTTTAGGATGTGCAATAATGTAATATTTAAATTTCCTTTCATATTTTTACTATGAAATAATGAAACATGCAAAAAAATAGTGAAAATAATATACACTCACGTTTTCTCTACCCAGATTTAAGAAATCTCAGCAATTTGCCATTTGTTTTATGCATCAGTTCTCTATTTTCTGTAAGAAGTAAAACATTAGAGATGTGACTGAAGGCCTTCCCCCATTTTCATCCTTCCCTTGCCAACAGTCCTGAAGTTGGCGTATATTAGTCTTCCCATTCATCTTTCTGTATTTTTCCATCAATAATACAAAGTACTATTTTAAATGCTTTAAAATTTTCACAAATGATACCTGCTATGTACTTTTCTCATTAACATGTATTTCTAAGATTTTCTCATTTTAATACAGATATCTACTTTATTTTAACTGTTGTGTAATGTTTCACTAAATGAATATTCTATAATTATCTAGTCGCCTGATGATGGAATTCAGGTTGTTTCCAATTTATCGATACTATAAACAATGCTGTATTTTGGTATGTTTGTACAAGAGTTTCTCTGGGATAAATTCCTGGAAGTAGAATTGTGGGTCATAGAATATGCGTATCTTTACCTCATCCAGATACACCACTTTAGAAAGCAATGTTGGCAATAAGAGCTTCTGATTCCTTATATCCTCTCCAGCACTTGGTGTTACCATCAGTTTCATTTTTGGTAACCTGATGGGTTTAAGGTATTAGGTCATTGTTTTCATTTGCTTTTCCCATTTTATGTAGCTGTTAAGGTAATGTTTAAAATTGATGGTATAACTCTATTAAAAAAATCATACATGTGTCCAGCTGTGTATATACATGAGTATTTGTAAATTAAAATAGTCCATAAGGATACCTCCCAAGTACTGGAGTTGTTTTAGATTTTTATATGGAGCATGAAATACTTTCTAATTTATAAACATAAAAAATTTAAATGTATGGTTTAGTCTTTTGCTTCTGTCCAAGATGGAGTACCAGGGACTGAATTTACCCTCCTGCCTGAAACAACCAAAAAAAAAAAGACAAACTGGACATAATATATGAAATAATTTTTAAAAACACTCAAAATCAGGGGCTGGCCCCGTGGCCGAGTGGTTAAGTTCGCGCGCTCCGCTGCAGGCGGCCCAGTGTTTCGTTGGTTCGAATCCTCGGCGCGGACATGGCACTGCTCATCAAACCACGCTGAGGCAGCGTCCCACATGCTACAACTAGAAGGACCCACAACGAAGAATATACAACTACGTACCGGGGGGCTTTGGGGAGAAAAAGGAAAAAAATAAAATCTTAAAAAAAAAAACAAAAAACACTCAAAATCAGACAGAAAAGGACAGTGATCTTTAAGACACAGGACGTAAACAGCGTGAGTCCTACAATTACTTCATTTACAGCCTTGAGAGAGTGTCGTGGCTGCAACTCAGGGAGGGGATGATGAGTATAGAAGGCCTTCGAGATGAGAATATAGGGAGACAAAGGCAGCCAGAGCTCACAGCACACACACAGGAAAGAGGGAACTCCACAGATCTGCGGAGGGTCCCCCTCAAGTAGTCAGCAGAGTTCTGATCAGTGCATGTGTGCCAGGAAACTCCCCGGAGGCCTGGGCAAGAACCACCTGAATGGATTAAAAAGAAAAATGCTTGGAATGCACATGGAGCCAGGAATAGTGCCTGTTCCCATCAGCCGGACTGGAAAAAAAAGTAATAATTTACAGGGTATTGGTTAGAGTACTCAGAATCATCTTGACTCAATAGTGGAGAATAATTAACCCTTAAAGCATGGTTTCTCAGTCTCGGCTCTGTAGAAGGTTTGGACTGGATAACTCTTTGCTGTGAGGGGATCTCCTGTGCATAGTAGCATGTTTAATAGCATCTCTGACCTCAACACACTAGATGCCAGTAATACCTCCTCAGTCACGATAGTCAGAAATGTCTCTAGACGTTACCAGATATCCTCTGTGAGCATAATCATCTCCTGTTGAGGACTGCATCCTTAGACTAAACTCTCCGCTGGTCCTGCCTAACAAAACTCAAAATGAAGATCCGAAAGGATCAAACTCTTTCCAAGTGATTTAACTGCATCTGAGAACAAAGATCAAGAATAGTGGTAGGGCATTTTTTGCAGAAATGGAAAAAAAGTCCAAGATTTATACGGAATTTCAAGGGATACCAAGGAGCCAAAACAGTCTTGAAAAAGGACAAAGTTAGAGGCCTCACACCTCCTGATTTCAAAATGTACTACAAAGTAACAATAATCAAGATGATATCGTACCGACATATAGATCAATGGAACAGAGTAGACAGCCCAGAAATAAACCCTTGTGTTTTTGGCCAAATGGTTTTTGACAAGGATCCCAAGACTACACAATGAGAAAAAGACAGCCTGTTCAACAGATGGCATTGGGAAAACTGGATATCCACATGCAAAAGAATGAAGTTGAATCCTTCCTTTATACCATATGCAAAAATTAACTTAAAATGGATCAAAGACCTAAAACTGTAAAATTCCTAGAAAAAAACAGGGGAAGAGCATCAGGACAATGCTTTTGGCAATGATTTCTTGGATGTGATGCCAAAAGCACAGACAACCAAAGCAAAAGTAGACAGATGAGACTACGTTGAACTTAAAAACTTCTGTTCATCATAGGAAACAATCAACAGAATGAAAAGGCAACCTGCAGAATGGGAGAAAATATTTGCTGATATAGCTGATAAGAGGTTAATATCCAGAATATATAAGGAACGTCTACCACTCAACAAAAAACCCCGTGAATAACCCAATCAAAAAATGGGCAAACGACTTGAATCAACACTTCTCTGAAGATCTGCAGATGGCCAACAAGCATATGAAAAGATGCTCAAATCATTACTCATAAGAGAAATGCAAATCAAAGCCACAATGAGATATCACCTCACACTCATTAGGAAGCCCAATATCAAAGGGGCAGAAAATAAGAAATGTTGGTGAGGATGCGGTGAAATTGGAATCCTTGTGCACTGCTAGTGGGAATGTAAAATGGTGCAGCCATTATGGAAAATAGTACGATTCCTCAAAAAATAAAAATAGAATTACCGTTTGATCCAGCATTCCCACTTCTGAGGATATATTGAAAATAATTTAAAGCAGAACGTCAAAGAGATGTTTGCATACCCATGTTCATTGAAGCATTATTCACAGTAGTCAAAAGGTGGAAAAAATCCGAATGTCCATCAGCAGATGAATGGATTAAAAAAATGTGGTATATAGATACAAGGAAATATGATACACCTTAAAAGGGGAAAGAAATCCTGTTACATGCTACAACGGGGATGAACCTCAAGGACATTATGTTAAGTGAAATAAGCCAGTCACAAAAGGACTGTATTATTCAACTCATATGAAATTTTTTTTTTTTTTTTGAGGAAGATTAGCCCTGAGCTAACTACTGCCAATCCTCCTCTTTTTGCTGAGGAAGCCTGGCGCTGAACTAACATCCATGCCCATCTTCCTCTGCTTTATACGTGGAATGCCTACCACAGCATAGCTTTTGCCAAGCGGTGCCATGTCCGCACCCGGGATCCAAACCGGCAAACCCTGGGCTGCCAAGAAGTGGAACGTGCGCACTTAACCACTGCGCCACCAGACCAGCCCCTCATATGAAATATTTAACGTAGTCAAAATCATAGAAACAGAAAGTAGAAAGATGGTTGCCAAGGACTGGGGGAAGGGAACGCTAGAGTTTGGATATAGAGTTTCCGTTTTGCAAGATGAAAAAATTCTAGATATCTGTTGTGCAGTAATGCAAATATACTTAACACTACTGAGTTGTAAACTTAAAATTGGTTAGTGTGGTAAATGTAATGTTATGTATTTTTATCATAGTAAAACAAATAATTATAGGAATGCAAAAATATCAATTACCCAACAAAGTAAACCTTACAGTGTCTGTCATTCGATCAAAAATTGCCTGGCATGCAAAGAAGCAAGAAAATATGACCCATAATGAAAGGGGAAAATCTATAAACCAAAAATGACCAAGAACTGACACAGATATTAGAATTCTCAGACAGTGGCATTAAAACAATTATTACAGCCGTATGCCATATGCTTAAATGAGTTAAATGGAGACATAGAAAATATTTTAAAAGACCCAAAGTGAACTACTACTTCTTTTTCTTTTTTTTTTGGCGAGAAAGATTGGCCCTGAGCTAACATCTGTTGCCAATCTCTTCTTTTTTTTTTCCTCCCCAAAGCCCAGTGCATACTGGTATGTCCTGGTTGTAGGTCATTCTAGTTCTTCTATGTGGGATGCTGCCACAGCATGGCTTGATGAGTGGTATGTAGGTTCATGCCCAGGATATGAATTGGCAAACCCTGGGCCACTGAAGCAGAGCATGCGAACTTAACCACTTGGCCCTGAGGCTGGTCCCCCAAAGTGAACTTCTAGAGGTAAAAACTATAACATCTGAGATCAACAATACACTGGATGGGTTTAAGGGCACATTAGACATTACTGAAGAAAACAATAGCGATCTTGAAGACATAGCGATAGAAACCATCCAAAATGAAACAGAAAAGAGTTACAAAAAAAATTAAAAATATCGTCACTGATTTATGGGACAACCTCAAGTGACCTCATATACATTTACTTAGAGTCCCTGAAAGGAAGGGAAACGGAAAAAATATTTGAAGAAATCATGGTTAGAACATTTCCAAATTTGATAAAAAGTATAAACCCACAGATCCAAGAAGCTCAATTAACCCAAACAAAAGATACATGAGGAAAACTAGGTCACAGCACATTGTAGTTAAATTGCTCAAAACCAATGATAAGGATAACATCTTAAAAGAAGCCAAAGGAAAAAGACATATTACATACAGAGGAGGAAAGACAAAGATGATGTAAATTTCTTGTTGAAAACAACGCACATAAGACAGTGGAGGAACAGCATTAAAGTACTGAAAGAAAGACTGTCAACCTAGAATTCCACAGCCAGCAAAAAAATCCTCCAAGAACTAAGATGAAATAAGGACTTTTTATACATGTAAAAAGTGAAAAAATTCATCACCAGCAGACCTACACTACAAGAAATGTTACAGGAAGTCCTTCAGAAAGAAAGAAAATGATCCCTTATGAAAATATAAATCTGTACAAAGGAGTGAAGGGCGGCAGAAATAGTACTATATAAGTAAGCATGTAAGATTTTCTTATTATTTAAATCTCTTTAAAAGAGAATTGTTTAAATAAAAATAGTAAAATGTAGTATGGGGTTTATAACATACATAAAATATATAACAAAAATAGCATAAAGGACAAGAGGGGAAAAATGGAAGTATACCATTGTAACATTCTTATACTATATGTGAAATGGTATAATATCACTTGAAGATAAGCTGTGATAGGTTAAAGCTGTATGGTATAAACCCTAAAGCAACTGCTAAAGTAAGAGAGAGTTAAACAAAGAAAGGAGATAACATGGAATTATAAATAATATTTGAGTAATCCAAAAGAAGATAGAAAAAGAGAAAGGAAGGAAACAAAGAACAGATGGGACGATAGCAAGATGAGAGTCTTAAAGTTATCCATATCAATAATCACATTAAAGATGCATGGTCTAAACACCCCAATTAAAAAGGAGAGATAGATTGGGTAAAAACGCAAGACCCAGTTATACGTTGCCTTGAAGAAACGCATTTTAAATGTAAAGACATAGGTTAAAATAATGGTAATGCTAATCAAAAGAAAGCTGAGTTCTGGCTATATTGACATCAGATGAAGTAGATTTCAGAGGAAAGACCATTTATGGGAATAAAGGTCATTTCATAATGATAAAGGGGTCAGTTCATTATTTCATAATGATAAAGGGGTCAGTTCATTATTTCATAATGATAAAGGGGTCAGTTCAGTATTTCATAATGATAAAGGGGTCAGTTCAGTATTTCATAATGATAAAGGGGTCAGTTCATTATTTCATAATGATAAAGGGGTCAGTTCATTTCATAATGATAAAGGGGTCAGTTCATTATTTCATAATGATAAAGGGGTCAGTTCATTTCATAATGATAAAGGGGTCAGTTCATTATTTCATAATGATAAAGGGGTCAGTTCATTATTTCATAATGATAAAGGGGTCAGTTCATTATTTCATAATGATAAAGGGGTCAGTTCATTTCATAATGATAAAGGGGTCAGTTCAGTATTTCATAATGATAAAGGGGTCAGTTCATTTCATAATGATAAAGGGGTCAGTTCATTATTTCATAATGATAAAGGGGTCAGTTCAGTATTTCATAATGATAAAGGGGTCAGTTCATTATTTCATAATGATAAAGGGGTCAGTTCATTATTTCATAATGATAAAGGGGTCAGTTCATTATTTCATAATGATAAAGGGGTCAGTTCATTATTTCATAATGATAAAGGGGTCAGTTCATTATTTCATAATGATAAAGGGGTCAGTTCATTTCATAATGATAAAGGGGTCAGTTCATTTCATAATGATAAAGGGGTCAGTTCATTATTTCATAATGATAAAGGGGTCAGTTCATTTCATAATGATAAAGGGGTCAGTTCAGTATTTCATAATGATAAAGGGGTCAGTTCATTTCATAATGATAAAGGGGTCAGTTCATTTCATAATGATAAAGGGGTCAGTTCATTATTTCATAATGATAAAGGGGTCAGTTCATTTCATAATGATAAAGGGGTCAGTTCATTATTTCATAATGATAAAGGGGTCAGTTCATTTCATAATGATAAAGGGGTCAGTTCAGTATTTCATAATGATAAAGGGGTCAGTTCATTTCATAATGATAAAGGGGTCAGTTCATTTCATAATGATAAAGGGGTCAGTTCATTTCATAATGATAAAGGGGTCAGTTCATTTCATAATGATAAAGGGGTCAGTTCATTATTTCATAATGATAAAGGGGTCAGTTCATTTCATAATGATAAAGGGGTCAGTTCATTATTTCATAATGATAAAGGGGTCAGTTCATTATTTCATAATGATAAAGGGGTCAGTTCATTATTTCATAATGATAAAGGGGTCAGTTCATTTCATAATGATAAAGGGGTCAGTTCATTATTTCATAATGATAAAGGGGTCAGTTCATTATTTCATAATGATAAAGGGGTCAGTTCATTATTTCATAATGATAAAGGGGTCAGTTCATTATTTCATAATGATAAAGGGGTCAGTTCATTATTTCATAATGATAAAGGGGTCAGTTCATTTCATAATGATAAAGGGGTCAGTTCATTATTTCATAATGATAAAGGGGTCAGTTCATTATTTCATAATGATAAAGGGGTCAGTTCATTATTTCATAATGATAAAGGGGTCAGTTCATTATTTCATAATGATAAAGGGGTCAGTTCAGTATTTCATAATGATAAAGGGGTCAGTTCATTATTTCATAATGATAAAGGGGTCAGTTCATTATTTCATAATGATAAAGGGGTCAGTTCATTATTTCATAATGATAAAGGGGTCAGTTCATTATTTCATAATGATAAAGGGGTCAGTTCATTATTTCATAATGATAAAGGGGTCAGTTCATTATTTCATAATGATAAAGGGGTCAGTTCATTATTTGATAATGATAAAGGGGTCAGTTCAGTATTTCATAATGATAAAGGGGTCAGTTCATTATTTCATAATGATAAAGGGGTCAGTTCATTATTTCATAATGATAAAGGGGTCAGTTCATTATTTCATAATGATAAAGGGGTCAGTTCATTTCATAATGATAAAGGGGTCAGTTCATTATTTCATAATGATAAAGGGGTCAGTTCATTATTTCATAATGATAAAGGGGTCAGTTCATTTCATAATGATAAAGGGGTCAGTTCATTATTTCATAATGATAAAGGGGTCAGTTCATTATTTCATAATGATAAAGGGGTCAGTTCATTATTTCATAATGATAAAGGGGTCAGTTCATTATTTCATAATGATAAAGGGGTCAGTTCATTTCATAATGATAAAGGGGTCAGTTCATTATTTCATAATGATAAAGGGGTCAGTTCATTATTTCATAATGATAAAGGGGTCAGTTCATTTCATAATGATAAAGGGGTCAGTTCATTATTTCATAATGATAAAGGGGTCAGTTCATTTCATAATGATAAAGGGGTCAGTTCATTATTTCATAATGATAAAGGGGTCAGTTCATTATTTCATAATGATAAAGGGGTCAGTTCATTATTTCATAATGATAAAGGGGTCAGTTCATTATTTCATAATGATAAAGGGGTCAGTGCATTATTTCATAATGATAAAGGGGTCAGTTCATTATTTCATAATGATAAAGGGGTCAGTTCATTATTTCATAATGATAAAGGGGTCAGTTCAGTATTTCATAATGATAAAGGGGTCAGTTCATTTCATAATGATAAAGGGGTCAGTTCATTATTTCATAATGATAAAGGGGTCAGTTCATATTTATTTACCTAATAGCAGATCTTCAAAATAAGTGAAGAACTGCAGTGAGAAATCGATCCAAAATTGTAGTTCAAGATGTCAATTAAACAGAAGCGGTAGGCAGAAACTCGCTAAGGATATGGAGGGCTTAAACAGCACTGCCATCCTGCTTGACCTCATCGGTATTTGTAGAACGCGTCACCCAACAGCAGCAGAATACACTTTCTTTTAAAGTACACACAGAATGTTTACCAAAGTAGATCATATGCTGGGCCGTAAAGCAAGTCTTCATAAATTTAAAAGGATTCAAGTCAAATGAAGTGTGTTCTCTCACCACAGTGGAATTAAATTACAAATCAAATTAGAGAGGTTTATAAACATTTGCAAATTATTCTTAATTCCCAGGGATGAAAGAAGAAATTAAAAGGAGAATTAAGTATTTTGAGGTGAATGAAAATGAAAACATGGCGTATCAAAATGTGCGGGATGCCCCTAAAGCAATGCTTATGGGAACTTCACCAAATGGCTGTATTTGGAAAGAAGAAAGATCTCAAATCAGTGACTTCACTTTCTTCCTTAAGAAGCTAGAAAAAGAAGAGCAAAGTAAACCCAAACGCAGAATAAAGAAATAAAATGATCAGAGCAGAGATCACTGAGACAGAAAACAGAAAAACCACAGAGGAAAATTAATGAAACCAAAAGCTAGTTTTTGAGATGATCAATAAAATTGATAAACATCTCGCTGGACTGATTAGGAAAAAAAAAGAAGACACACATCAATATAAGGAGTGAGAGATATGACACCACTACAGACTCTACAGATATTAGGAGGAAGATGAGATATTTTGAACAACTTCATGCCAATACATTTGATGACTTAGATGAAACAGACAAATTCCAAAACTTACTCAAGAAGAAATAGATAACTTAAATAGCTCTATATCTATTAATGAAATTGAATTTGTAGTTAAAAACCCCACAAAGAAAACTCCAACCCTAGATGGCTTCTAATTTAAGGAACAAATAATATCAATTCTGTACGAACTGCCCCAGGCAGATAGGAAGGAATCCTTCCCAACTCATTAATGAGGCCAAAACTATTCTGATGCCAAAACCAAACAAAGAAATTACAAGAAAACTACGGAATGAACATTTACTAAAGAAAAATGAAAGCATATGTCCACATGCAGACTTTTATACATATGTTCATAGCAGCCCTTCTCTAATTGCCAAAATCTGTAAAACAAACTAGATGTCTTTGTGATTTGTCCATACAAAGGACTACTACTCAACAATATAAAGGAGTGAAATATTAAAACACACAACACCATAGATAAATCTAAAAATATTTATGCTGAGTAAAAGAAGCCAGAAGAAAAGAGTATGTATGCATGATTCTATTTATGGAAAACTCTAGAAAATGCAAACTAATCTATAGTGACATTAAACCCATTAGTGGTTGCCTGGGAACAGGGAGAGAGGGGAGTGAGGCATTACAAAGGAGGCTGAGGAAACTCATGGGGGTGTTATGTTCACTGTCTTGATTATAGAGATGGTTTCAGGTGTGTATAGTGTGTCAAAACTTTTCAAATTTTGTGCTTTAAATATGTGCAGTTTAGTGTATGTAAATTATACCTTAAAGCTGTTAAAAATAATTGTATAGTTTAGAAAATATGTTCATGAAAAGTTGTAATATCTTGGGGAAAGACTTACAACGCAATATTTAAAAGTAAATAGTTTTGTATGTAAATTATATTTAAAAAACATATGAAAAGCCTATGTAAGTGTAGTCCAAAAAGTTAACTGTAGTTTTCATGTGTGTATGTGTTCAGTATATAGAATTAAATACAAAAGAACAACAAAAGAGAAAGTTAAAGGTTATCCAAAATCCTATCACTGTGCTGTTACTTTTTATCCATAGGTAAACATAATTCCAGACATCTCTAGGTATATAACATACGGAGCTGTTTTAAATGCACAAACTCTGTCTTTCTCCATTCTTTTTCCCTCCCTCACCCTCCTGCTGTCACCGTTCCCAGAGAGGCTGGCCAGCCTCATCAGAATATCTGGTTGGATACAATTAGTCTATCCAGTGTGAATATAGGAGGCCAGGACACCTCTCTCCCTCAACCGTCCTCCCTGTCTTCCCGCTTCACCTGAGATTCTGAAATTCCTTTAAAGAGAATAGAGCTTTTTAGTCTACGATTAGGAAAGTAGTTTTAAGCTTATAATTCCCTGGAAGAGGCAATAAATTAGTGCCTGACCTTTTGCATAGGCTCTCCCATCTGATCCTGACAACCCTATGAGGTGGGTATTATTACTTCCAGCACTACAGGTGAGGTCCAGAGAGGTGAGATACCCAAGATTGCGCAGCTGGTGAGATGTAAAGCCGGCAGTGCATCCTGGAATTGTCAGGTTTCAAAGCTCAGTGGAAGGCAAGAGGCACAGGGTGCTGAGATGGAAGGCTGGGGCTGCTGCTCTGGGTTAGGGCAGAAATGCTGACTGGAGGGGTTGGTATCGACCACAACCCATGGCATACTTAACTGGGCTGTGAGCAATGTCTTTGGAACTTAGGGACACAGTGATATTTCAGGGCTGGCAGAACCATGCCTGCTTTAAAAAGACTGTCTGGGTGTGGTGTTGAGTATATGTGTTAAATTCTAGCCATATCATCTGTGTCTTTGAGGCTCATTTTGGAATGTAATGATAGAGCACGCAGTATTATATTTGTTTTTTTTTTCTTTTGGAATGAGGGAGTTTGGCCCTGAGCCAACATCTGTTGCCAATCTTCCTCTTTTTTTTTTTTTTTTCCTTTGAGGAAGATTGTCCCTGAGCTAACATCCTTGCCAGTCTTCCTCTGTTTTGTATGTGAGATGCTGCTACAGCATGGCTTGAGTGATGTGTAGGTCTGCGCCCAGGATCCGAACCTGCAAACCCCAGGCTGCCAAAGCAGAGCACACGAACTTAACCACTATGCCACCAGGCGTGCCCCTGTATTTGATTTTTTAAACCTCTGTAGCAAGGTTGAATTCTCAGGCCTCAAAATTTAGGCATGTAGGAAACGTCTTTATTTTTCTACAACAACGTAGTTTCTATCATCAGTACCCACATAGTGGAAAACTTTTCTAGTCATACAGGGTAGAACTCAGTCCTTTAAGGCTGAACTCAGTTTCGGAAATCTCATCATTTCATGGCATGGGTGTGAGGGTGAGGAATTTAGTTCAGGGCTGTTGCTCTGATGGTGGCTTCTGCTGAGACACAGTTCCTGTCTAGTCCCCTGCTGATGTCTGCATTCCTACTTGGTCTGTGGTCTCTGCAGTGCCCCTTCATTCAGACCCTGACTCCCCTTCAAATCCTCCTGGTTTAGTAGTTGAATAGTGGAGGGTGTGGAGTAGGGGGGTTATAAAACAGAAAGTGACCATTCAGCAATTTCACCCGTTATGCTTGAGATAACACTTTGTCTCTCCCCAGTTCCCTCTTCTCCCTGGAACACTTTCTGGGTCGTTTGTATTCAGAAGCTTCTCCCTCCTCTCTTCCTTCTTTGTGTCCAGACCACACCATCTACCCTGTGATACCTCTTGTAACATCTTACAGATGATCTTAACGTCTTTCAACATTTTTTTTTGCTGAATGTTATTGATTACACGCATAACATTAACATGGCTATTTAACTTACTGTTTGTGTTTCTTACATCCCCCAACTAGTCTGTAAGTTCCTGGAATGCCTGGACCAGGTTTAAAACATCTTGATGCCCTTCACCGCACTTGGTGTTGGGCTAAGTGTCTGGTTGGTCCTCAGTAAATATTGGCTGAATGAATTTAAACTTTTTGAATACAGAGTATAAATCTAATATTTCTTTTATATCTCAATATATTTTTGAACACTGAGCAGTCATAATCTACTTATCTGTAATGGAATTGAGTCATTTTATGTTATTCTTTCTATATGTATTTCCAGTGCCCAAGGAAGCCTAGAAAAAACATGTGTGCTACAGACTACTCATTGAAAATGATGTAAGGTATTGATTAAAATTAGCTGGGAGAATTTTATAGCATGGGGAAGATAAAATGATTGTATTACATAACATGGTACGTCAGAGATAGGAAACAATACAAGGCCCGAAAAATGAAAGACTCTGCCAATAGTTTTTTTTCTTTTTTTTTTGCTGGGGAAAATTTTCCCTGAGCGAACCTCTCTGCCAGTCTTCCTCTATTTTGTATGTGGGTTGCTGCCACAGCATGGCCACCAACGAGTAGTGTAGGTCCATGCCCAGGAACTGAACCTGGCCCACTGATGCTGAGCTCACTGAACTCAACCACTAGGCCACAGGGCTGGCCCAGGCCAACAGTATTTTTGATGGCAATTGTTCAAGAGAATGTAAGCAAACAGTGGGTAGATGAATTTAATTCACTTCTCTGAGACTGAGGGAGAAAAACTACACTGTTCAGGTGATTCCCCTGAGCTTATGTTTGGTAGGGTTTTAATGATTTTCTTCACTTGCATTCATACAACAAATTGTTATCAAACATCATCTATGGGTAGGCAATGTATTGCACACTCAGTATTCAGAGATGATCCGAGAAAAGGTGTTTCCTATATTCCAAAATGCATAGTCCTTGATGGAAGGAGGATGGACACAAGATACGGTGTGCAGAATGGCATTAAGCAGAGTGTTGAATGACTTTCTTTGGCGTTGTTACTGAGGGACACAGCTGCTTGGTCTGAGGGAGTTGAGGAAGACCTCATGGGGGAATGGTGTTTGACCTGGATCTGGAATCCTGGCATTTGCAGGGTGAGGAGAGGATGAAGGTAATTCTAGGACAAGACGTGTGTGGAGGTTGGTATTAAGGAAGCACTAACATGCGCAGGATCTGTTGATCGCCCAGTATGACTGGAGCGTGTGGTGTGGGTGGGGGTGTGTCCGATGATGTGGGTTTGGCTAGTTTGTAGAGGGATTCTCTTAGATACCCCTTTGGATTTATTCTCATACATCAAGGTTTATCCCTTCCATTTTTCAAAATCATTTTTAAGTGTCATGTAGGAATGGCGAAATGGGAATCTTCACTTTTTTTCTTCATCTCTTGTGTGTTATAAAGGTAATATATGGTCATTGTGAAAGATATACAACTATATAGAAAAAATTAAATCATCCATAATCTCACGACCCTCACCCCCAAAATAGCTCCTGTTATCATTTTTATGTGTAGTACCTCCTATTCATTTTTTTAAATATACTTTCTTTTCTTTTTTAATGTCCTGTTTTTTACTTATGAATGAATTCCTTCTTTTATCTCTGAACATTTCAGACATACTTATTTCAAAAATCTCTTTCCTGATTCCCAGTTTGGAACTCTCTTACTGACTTCCTTGGTGATGGGTTCTTATATGATTTGTAATTTTTGTCTGTGAGCTCATCTTCAGAGCATTTTCTTCAGTTGGAATTCAGTGTAAACTAGATGGTGGAGGTCTTCGTATGGGGCCATTTGACTTCTGCCTCTGCCAGATCCATATGGTTTCATTGGTTTCTTGGGTTCCTGCAGTGGGGTGATGTGAATTCAGGCCCCACACTCACACCCAGGTTCAATTTGGGGTCTGATTTCTCATAGGTGCCTTTTTACTCTCCATAGTCCATGATGAGCGTCCCTCTTTACAGAGACGCTTGCCCCTTCTTGGTTTCTGGCTTTATGTCCCACTTCCAGCTTTCTGCTGTGTTCAGGGCCTGAGGTTTCAACTCCTGTGCCTTGAGATGGGAATGTGGACCTGCCCTTGCTGATTTCCCACTTCATTTCTGGGGCCAGAAGATTGACATGGGCTGGGATGGGGAAGCATCTGTTTTGTTCACTGATGACAAAAGGAGTCTTCCCCATTGTTCCTCTTCTCATATAAGCTCTGGGCTCCTGGTATAGCTCAGAGAGAGGAGCAGGATCTATGTAATAACTAATGTTGGTCTTCTCAAGTGATCATTTTGAGCTTACTTTGATTTAATTCAGGAAAATACGGAATATAATCTGAGAGCTGTAGAAATTTTATACCTTTACAACGTTAATTTTATTCAAATTTTCTGGTTCCTTATTTGCTTTTGACTAATTAAGCTGTCACCAGTTACCATCTCCTACAGTAGTTTTGCTTATGTTAATTTCTTCTTTTATTTCTAAAGCTCTATAACCCATGGCATATAAACATCAATGCCTGTGTGTCTTAATTTTGACTATATTTTTCTTTAGTGGTTTTTACTTTGAGTTCTCTTTTGATGTAAATACTCTTACCCAGCATTGTCAAAGACATGTTCTGGAACTCTGAGTGTATCATTTTGCCCCTTAGTCTAGATACCAGTTCTCTCATCTGTAGAGTGAGAAGTGTGGACTGGATTTTATAAATGTTATAAATCATTAAGCTTCATTGTGTCTTAATTTCTTTATTGGGATACCTATGTCTAATAATGAGGTAATGGAGTGGACCTGCCTTGGGAAGTATAAAATGCTGGATAAACATAAAGTGCTGTTATTGATCCCAAGATTCTAGAGAGAGAAAATTTCCAGAGCTGGTAGTGTATACTGCTTCTTTTTGTGCTCCAATAGCAAAAGGTACAGATACTCACAGTTTTGGGGCAAATGTCTAGTTGTGGTAAGAGGGCATCCATCTCTTGTGAGTAGGAAAAAACTCTAACCTGTTATGTTTGGCTGGTAGAATCCTTCAGAGATAGCATGCAGACTGTTAAAAGAATGATAAAACTAGAGATTTGTTAACTGGTTTTACTCTCTAAGAAAACTGTGGCAATAGTTTGATAGTTGTTACTTCTTTGTTATAAGGCATTCTTTGCAATTGTTTAAAAATATCATTTTTTGATACTAATGATTTTTATCCATAATTTATAGAAACTCAAGATTTTAGGAAGGTTTTCTATGATCATTGAAAAAACACTCCTGTATATGGTAATTCCTTCCTTTGCCAGTTATTAAAGAGGGTCAGAGTTGGATTCTGTAGGTTGTAAAATAAAGTACCTCAGAGTTTCAACTCCTGAAAACACTTTTAATTTATCTACATAAAAAGTGAAAAACTTCAAGTTTAAACCAATGTGTGTTTTGGAGGTTAACGTTCAAACCCTGACTCGGAAGCGCCCTGGGTGGGACTCCTCTGCTCACTTGGACACAAGTTGGACCAGAATGTCTGCATTGCTGTGAATCATTACATAGAAATTCTTGGCTGGAAATGGGGAAAAGGGGGTTATAAACTAGGAAGTAATGCCCAGGTTATTCCAGAGCACTTGGAGATGGCTCACGGCTTCCTCTCCTCTGACAGCTCTTTGGTGTCGGTGTTGAGGCATTCGTTGTGAGTGAGATGTTTGGCATTTTAGGCAGTTACAATCTGGGCAGTTATCTCCCTAATGTATCATTTCCTGTGACTAAATAATACATAAAAAACAGGAACAAGGTACTTTTGGAGAGGCAAAAAAAACCCAAAGTGATGTAAAATAATTCCAATCATTCTCACAAATCTCATTTAAATCCTTCCATCGATTCCCCGAGTTTCTGTGAAGACAGATCACACTGTGTCACACTTCACCCTAAGTGTTCTGTACTGGAAAGTCAGGTTCTCAGGCAGCTTCTAACAGGAAATGGTCACAGGGTGTCTAACTTGAGATACAGGGATGGAAGGGGATGTATGGAGACCACCACTATGAAGGCAGTATATAATTAAAGGTCAGGACTTGGCAAACTCCCTCGGCTTGGAACTCTGCTCTGCCACTTGTTGTGAAGTTTTGGTCTTCGTTTCTTTAGCTGTAAAATGGGAATTTGTAATATTACCAACCTCACAGAGTTGCTGTGAGGATTAAATGAGACCATGTATGTACCACTTAGAACAGCGCTTGACCTACGGTGAGCACCCATGAATGTTCATTATTGTTAAAGGGATAAGAGAAGTCCCCCTTAGCTTCTTTGTTCTGCCACTGTGGTGCTGTGTTTTGTGTTTTTCGTGTGGAGAGTTTGGGGGAGATTTTCTGAGTCTTGTTTATATGACCGTCAGCTGCTTTTGACTGGGTGAGATGAGTTCAGGTCAGGAGAAGACTGTTAGGCTGCCATGCTTGCATTTGCTTGGGAGTCAGACAAAACTTTTGTCTTTGTTTCATGCAAACATAGGCCTGTGCAGGAGGCAGGTGAACCTAGGGCAAAGAGATTCTCTACAACCTTAGATCTTGGCTTGCTGGTATCCCCTGACCACAGGGATGAACCTGTGGCCTGAGCTCTGCTGACATCCTGGACATTAGGCCGTCAGCCACAGATGGTGGTTGTTGAGGCATCTGGAGACAGCACGCTCAAGTGGCACCTCATGGTTTCCACTGTGAAGCTCCGTAGAGCTGCCTGGCACCAGTCCTTCCAGAGCCTGCTTGTTCAGCCCTCCCTTGATTCTTTGAGCCAACCCCCAGTGCCCTTCCAGTGCATTCCTTTTTTGGCAGATTTTGCTGGAGTCAGTTTTTGTTGCTTACAATGAAAATGCCTTAACTGGCACAAATACCAAGTAGGTAGATTAAATGTTTCCATTGTCTGTAGGTAAGGGGTCACAGATGAAGCCAAGAGTCTGGGAAGTCATAAAAAATTTTTCCTTAGAAAATATGGCTTCGAGTGAGAATATCACTTGTTTTCTGAGGTGCATAAGAAGTGAATTGTTGACCTATTTGAATGGAAAAAGGAAGAGTCTTTAGGCTGGCCAGCATTGGCCTGCTCCAAATCCAAGGTGTGGCATGCAGTCTTTGGAGAAGCCAGGGGTTATTTTTCGTATATCAAAGATGGAAATTACTAATAGGCAAAAGGACTAACAGAAAAATTAAAGACTTTCAAATGGGTGACACTTTTTGAATAAGATCACTCACCATCATTGTCACCAAGAGATTAAACGTGGAGTTTTTAACTAAGTGTTTGTTGTATTGCATGATCTTATCACCCCTTGAAATTTTAAAATTTCTTGAGGGAATGGTATATCTTACATTTCTTCTATAATTAAAAATTACAAGGTGATTGGATGCTATAATACAGTATAGATACTTAGTTAAGAACTCCATTTTGTCAGACTGAGTGCTCTGTGGGGAGACCAGTAGGAATTTTCTCCCTTAGCTGGGACTTGCATCCTTCTCTCTCTGCCTGTTCCTTTTTCAAGGTCCAGCTCAAATGGTACCTCCTCTGTAAAGTCTGCCTTGAATCTTCCAGTCAGAAGATTCTTCCTTTCCTGCTTATTTCATTCTAGCTTGTATTGTGGTTCTGGAGGTGATAGTCCAGCTCATTTTGAGATCTGGCCCTCCAGTAGGGGCTGTGTGGGGGGCCATGTTGAGAAGGGGATACTGAGGCAACTCAAGGCTCAGTGGGAAAGAGCTGTGACTGGTGAGTGACGTCTGCAGTGGGTGAAGGAGGCTCATTTGTTTGCCATTACTGTCATCTGTGATTGTAAATTGAGAGCCAGGTTTGCCTGTTAGTCACCATTTGATTGTCTCGAACACTTGGTACAACACCTAGCACCTTAGATGTTCTCAATAAACGTGCTGAAATGAAATGAGAGCAATGAGGAAATTCATGATGGAATTTAAGCTGTGCTTTCAGAGCAGGTGAAGATTTGGATGTGGGAGAATGGAGTTACTAGGGACAGGAAATGACGTGAAGGAAAGTTATGAGGCAATCAGGAAGAGGCCTCAGGAGAAAGAGAAGGCCTTTCTCTGGGTGTAGGGGGAAACAGGAATTGTTAACAGGGAAGGAGTAGAGTCTGGAGGCATAGGTTTAGCTGAAATTGTAGAGGCCATAATCTGATGAAGGAAATTGTTTCAAGATAGTTTAAAGGAAAAAAAAAGACAAGAGAAAATTTAGTTGTGGGAGACATCAGCTTTTGGAATGTTTTCTTCCTCTAGAATTTAGAAATAGAGAATAATTAGGCAGCTTGGGTAACTTTGATCAGCGGTATAGTGACATCTCATGAAATTATTGTGAACTGGAAGTCCGAAACAACAATAAAAGCAGCAAATAGATTTGATAAAGAAATCTATCATTTCTAATGTTCCTACTTAAAGTTTATTTCAGGCCAATTTTCTTTGAGAAGCCGTAGTGCCTTAGATATCTGATCATGTGTGAAAATGCTATTACAAGAATGGATGGAGAGTTTTGTTTTTTCAACCTCATTCATTCCTGAATTCCTGTCTGCCATGCCTCTTTCTTGTTCCCTTTGTACTGTGGAAGCACATTACTGCAACACACAGCCAGTTATAGTAGGGGACCTACTGAAGTCTGGGATGAGTACCCCTTTGGAAATTGAACTAACTTACAGGGACTTGATGCTTGGGGGTGCCTGTCTTTTGTGGGCTCTTGGATAAACCTGCAAACATCTTGGAATTATCGTTTTTTTTACTCTCAGGGATTGGATACATTACTTTTTTTTCTCTCTACCTGCAGTGCATTAGTAATTTCCTGATTTTAATGATTTGTTGACTTTGAATATTTATTATTGCAGCTAGATTGTCCCGCCCTTCCTCAAACCAGAGAGACCTGCCATTTCTCATAATATATTACTACTCAGTTTGTCACCTGTAGCTAGAGATGGTTAAGAGAGAAATGGGAAGAATCTTTCTGGATAAAGGGAAGGGAAAAAAGATGCAAAGAAGGTGTAGGCCCGGAGGCCTTGAGGCTGTGAACGTCATCTCCATCACTGCTGATTGCCGTGGGAGTACCTGTAGTTCACTGCTTCTCTGAATTTCTGGGATTAGCTGTGGTGACGATAAAATATAAATTATGACAAAAATAATGCTTCCTATCTAGGTGTAAACTTCTTCAGAAAATATGATTATGGTTAATTTTCTTTCCCAATTCAGAATGTCAAAATACTCCTTATCCTTTGAGGAATTGACCCCCCCCCTTCCGTTTTCTTTTTCTAAATTATGTCTGGTATTGCTCTTGTTATATTAGTTTGGACTCTGTTGCAAGCAATAGAAACCCAGTTTAACTGGCTTTTAAAAAATATTGTTTCAAGTAATCAAAAAAGTATAAAGGCTTTAGCACAGTGGACTTCAGGACTCAAGCCTGCCTGGTCGTGTTTTCTCTTCACCCATTGGCCCTGCTTTCTGCCATGTTGGTTTTGGTTTCATTCTCAGCCCAGAGTCCTCTCCTTCTGGAGGCAAGATGGCTGCAGCTGCTCCAGCCTCTCTTTCCTCATGAATACTGACCCAGGGGCGTGTGTGAGAGTCTCATTACAGAAAGTTCCACAAAAGTCTTCTTATGTCTTGTTGACTCCAATTGGGTTATATCCCTCTTCCTAAACCGAATCACGGAGGGCAGAGAATACGATGTGCTGATTGCTTTGGACCTGGAGCTTCACTCAAATGGCACAGATGGATTATAGGGAATGAGTGGAACGCCACAACTAAAATTAGTCCTGTTACCAGAAGAAGGGAAATAGTTGCTAGAGAAGAAAACAAAACATGTTGAGGAAATTATACTTGAGGTGGTGAGGATGTTGCAACCTTCCCTGGGTAACACTTGTGTGCTGAATTTTCTCAGAGAGCCAGAACAGTCCTAAAGTGGACTGAGGCGGGGGAGAGTAGATGGAGCATAAATAATGAATGAGAAGAAAAAGATCCCGGGATGGTGGGCAGATCCAGTTACCTGAGCTAGGAATCTGTGTTAACGCCTCCTGACCTGCTGGCCCCCCTTCTCTCTGAGGAGCTGACACTTGGAAATGCCCCTCATTGAGATCAGGGATGTGGTGAGTGGTGCATGACTGAGGTTGGGTTTTGTTTTGACACATTAAGAGACAAAATGTTTTCTTTTGGCCCTTAGAATGAGCTGATTTGACGGGAGTGTTTCTAAAGAAACTCACAGCATTTCCACCAAGGCCTCTTGGGAGGCCAAGGGAAGTAACTTAGAATCAGGGAGGTGAGGAACCAAAATTAATGGAACAGAATTCTAGTCTCACACACATGGTACTCTGTGATAATTCAAATTGTTTGCCAAATTTAAAAATAAAATTTCAGATAAAAATATGGATTTCTGTCTTCCCTTTTAAAATCAGAAGATTTGGCAACCTTGGGCCTGGTTCCTTTTGACAGTGGTCCATTGGAATCCAGCAGTGGCTTCCCCTTTCAGAGCCCCGCTGACATCATGGACACATCAGGAAAAGAAAGGATGAAGGCTGGGGAGTCAGATATCGGGGCCTCTTTGCTCATCCAGGACTTCAGGGACCAGGAAGAATTTTCATGGGCTATGCAATGGGAGTGTTGATGAGCTTGAGGCCATGTGGCATCATTGATCAGCAGGTCCTGAGAAGAACTGATTCCCACTTCATAGATTGTAATTTGCTCCTCTTCAAGTTAGCTATATTCATTTAATGTTGAGTTTAGAGAGAGTCTGAGGCTTCAGGAAGGCACTGAGGACTAAATCCTCCCCTTTCTTCCATACCTCCAGATGGTTCCAGTCAGAGTCTTCTATAGATACTCTTCACCTAAGCTTTGATCAATAAACTCTGCTTTATGTCGTTTATGTATATATTTAATGCAATTTCCTATTTCTAAACTAAAAAAAATTACAAACCTTGGCTTGGCTAACAAAGGGGCGAAGACTTTCCTACCCCTTGGACAGGCTGCAGTGGAGGAACCGTGCCGGGACCATTGGAAGTGTGGTGGATCCATCAGTGCACTCGTCTGAGTGGAGCTGAGGGCACAGAATGGGAGGCAAGCTTTACACGTTGCCCCTCTCTGCCTGGGCCATCCCTTCATCACCTCTGCACTTACAACTTTAAGTGTTTGGGTTTCAAAACTGAATAGGCACCTATTTGGTGTTAGTCAGGGGTCATGGGGAGAGCTCTGGAGTAAGGGCCTTGTGAGAAGGAACGCTTTTTTTTTACATGCTGATTTTACCATTCAGTAAGCAACTCTAACTCTTCATACCCATTTGTTCACTTGCACAAGTCAGATAACATTTGAACCTCTGTGGTTGGGTGACTGAATCCCGCACACAAAGTGTAGCAAAGGACAGAGTTGTGCCAACAGCTGCCATTTCAATATGTTGTCTTTCCTTGGGAGAGTTATTCTTTCTAAGTCCTTCTATATAATTTTTTTGTGTGTGTGGGTCCATTTCTGAACTCAAAATACTTGTTGACTCACCACATGCTTTTATGTTGGTATTCTGGTTTGGGTCATGCTCTCCTACAACTTGCACTTTGCTTTGATGAAGAGTTTTGCCACGCCGTGAACCCTTCACATGCTAAATGCTTTTCCAAAAACTTCTGCTTCTGTTTTCTTCAAAAGTCTTTGGTCTCTGTCTCTCTTATTCTTGTTTTCTCTTAAATGCGTAAGTATGCATGTGCTTGTGTGCATACATATGCGCGCGCACACACACACACTTTAGCTTCTTTCTCATATTGCCATCCCATATGCTGCAGTTGTCTTGGCTACAATTAGCCCAGAAACTTCCAACCCAGAATCATATATGATATATACTGAACGACCCATAGAATAAATGAGATATAGTATACAAAGAGCTTTCTTTAAATCCAGATTTAAACAGCAAATGAATTAGGGATGATTCTAATTTCTTTATCAAAGAGAAATAATCCTAAGATTACTTTATATCACTTACCAAAAAATCAGTTTTAATTAAACTTCTCAGGCATTTATAGTTGAACCTGGTCAGCGTTATGTTGAGTGTAGTTCTAGAAGAGACTAATTATTCATCTTTAAATCTCCATGCTTAGTCCGGTCAAATAGTACGTATTTGTTGAATACTTGATGAATCAATTTAAACTCTGTTACTAGGGCTATGTATTGGGGCTGTTAGGTAAATAGATGTAGAAAGGCTTTGCTGGCAACTCTAGCAGCCACTGAATGCTCAAAAAACCAACCCCCAAGTCAGTGCCCAGGTGTACAAATGCACAGGAGTATGATGACCGGAAGTGGGGCTGCTCATAGAGATGACCGTGGTGGTGGCCCATGCAGTGAGGCGGGGAAGGGAGGTGAGTCCTCTCTGCTTCTCTGCTTTGCCAGTAGGTTTCCTTGTTTATGTATGTGGTGTTTGCACAAGAGCATCAGCTCTTAAAACATTCATCTAGGGAAGAACCGAGGCCATAGTATTTACTCCTTTGTGAAAGGATTAGGAAAAAGTTGACAAAAATTATTTTGAAAGTTTTAGAAAAAACACCAGCTGTAGCCCTGTGGATTCAAAAATTTGAATGTCATCAAATTAGTCTTTGTGCCCCTAAAACTTGGCATAGTGAACAGGCGCTCACTAACTTGCTGAATGAATAGTGAATGAAGAGAACTGGTTGTAAGGTGTGGAAACTTTCTCTTAATCTCTTCACGCATCTGTTGGTGGCCCATTTGCCACAGACCGTTGTTTTGTTTGCTCCTTTTTTTTTTTTACCCAGTACTGTCCCTCCCCTGTGAAGAGAAATATCACTGTTAATAAATTTTACTAAACTTTCCCCACATACATAATGCAATAAGGAAACATAAAAAGAAGAAAATGTGTATCTTTTACCTCCAAAGAGCAAGCAGTGACGTTAGGAAGGAGACTGAGAATAAAATAGCAAAATATGACTATTACACGGCAACACATAATCAAGAATAAATTAATGTATGTGTGCTGAATGGTGCCTAAGAGCCAAGGTAAAGACGGAGGCGATCCTGTCCAACACAGGTGGGAGGGAGTCAAGGACACGCAGGGAATGGCGGCCAGGGACAGGCCTCCCTTTAAGAGGTCACAAATGAGTCAGATTGGAACCAAGTGTCACTTCATCCCAGGTGTGTTATACGTCATCTCCCTCTTCAAAATGGCGCCTAATTATGGCCTCTCGGATTGTGCAGGCACTTAGGAAGTTGTTTTTCTTATTTGAGAATAAAGTTAAATCTTTATAACAATTACCTTTGCTAAATAGTTTGGGGTTTGGAAAATCCAGGCTCTTGGCAATCAAATAGATCATTTTTTGGGAAAAGTTACCTGGCCTAGCTGCCTCTTGTAAAGTGAGTGAAAAAGCTGAGCTCAATTCTGTCAGTACAGAAGGATGCTCAGGCAAATTTTGAATTATCTCGTACCCATTTAATAACTTGCTCTGTTCAAAGGGCAGTCCAGGCTGGTATGTAGCGTGGGCACATAGTGATTTATTCCAGTGGCCTTGCAATCTTTAAACTTATATTGGAGAACTGAAAATAGGAAGTAACAGGAAAAGAGGACAGTTGTGGTGGGAGATATGAGAATAGTCTGTGAAGAAGGGGAGGAGGACACGAGATATGGAAATTCTCTGGAAACTCTGATCCTAGTCAGTTCTCCAGAGAAACAATATCACAGCTTTTCCCATAAAAGTCAGGTACTTCTTTATGTTCTTTAGAGCAGCTTTATTTTGACTGAGACGCCTCATCTTTCCCAGATACCGTCGAGTCTTTCCTGGGCAGCTGGAGTCTACCCCTCAGCCTCTGTTGTCCTGAGGTCCAGTGCAGAACTAAGGCTTGAGAAAGCTCTTCTCTCCTTGGTCATCGGTCCTCAATGGCTACCTGGGAAACACCTGTTGGCTCGGTCCTTGGATCCCTCCAGCGGAGGTTCTGCCTCACCTTGCCTGTCCCTCATCTCTGCCACCCCTGGGGCAGCGGTCTCCCTTGCTGGCATTCACAGATTGCCCTCCGTCCCCATTGGGATAATCTCTCCCTCTCTGTCTCCCTCATCTAGCGGCTTCTCAGAGGTGCCCTCCTCCTGCCGCCCCATTCCTGGGACACCCAGCCTGAGTAAGCCCTAAGAAAGTTTGTGCTTCTACCCAAACTGAGCAAACCACAGATTCCAGGCTGGTTTTGCTTTCTGTGCTGCTAGAATCCCTAAGACAGGAGGTAGTTATTGCTTTAACTGGGAGGGAGGATGAAGAATAAACACAATTTGATATCTCAATAAATTATTCTGCCACAACAATATTAACTGTTTTGATTGTTCAAGATTGAAGTACTTTAAAAACATTTCTGCAAACCTTGAGGGGCTGTGGGAAATTCCTGTTCAAAGCATATTCTTATATCATCTTTATTATTTTATTTATTATTTCTACTATCTTGAGTTTCTTTAATTAGTGGTGCATTGCTTTGGATTAAGAAGTATCCTTTTTCTCTTTAAGAATAAAAGAATTTTGGGGCCGGCCCAGTGGTGCAGTGGTTAAGTTCACACGTTCCACTTCGGCGGCTCAGGGTTCACCGGTTCAGATCCCAGGTGCGGACATGGCACTGCTTGGCAAAAGCCATCCTGTGATAGGCGTCCCACATATAAAGTGGAGGAAGATGGGCATGGATGTTAGCTCAGGGCCAGTCTTCCTCAGCAAAAAGAGGAGGATTGGCAGCAGATGTTAGCCCAGGGCTAATCTTCCTAAAAAAAAAAAGAATAAAAGAATGTTTATATTATGAATTACTTAAAACAAAAAATACTGAAAAGTACAGAAACAATATAATTGGTATCCATGTACTTACTGCTCAGATGGAACAGATGTTAAAATTTTGCCAAAAATGCTTCAAATCGATCTTTTAAAAAAAAACAATAGATCCAGCTCCAGCCCCCATCTGTGCCCCGCCTCCCTCTCTGTAGACAAACACTATTCTGAATTTTTTGTGTCTTTTCCATGTGTTTTCAAGCTTTACTACATATGTATGGCAGCATAAAAAATATAGTATTTTGTGTTTTTGTAATTTACAGTAAATAGTATACTGTATGTCTCTTTTAGCAGTTTGCTTTTTCTATTTACTGTGTTTTGAGAAACAGATGTAGTTCATTTATTTTACCGATGTATAGTCTCTTGATTAAACAATAATGTATTTATCCATCATTCTACCAAAGAAAACAGGCATTTGCCCTTAAAATATAAATATGAGTGGAATACTGAACGCTTTAAGGGTGTGTTAGTCATTCATACTGAAGTGTGAAGTAGTCATCAGTCCTTTCTTTGAAACTGCTCTGATGCTGGCCATGTGGGAATAGGGATGTTAATTGAACTGCATGTAGAATTGAGAGCTTGGGCCCTGGAAACAGATTTGATCTTGAATCTTATTTTGCTCTCTTCCTTGGGCAGGTGACCTAATCTCTGTAGGCCTCAAGTTTACACTTGAAGGGATGCTCATTCCATCAGTAGAAGAGCAGATAAAAGCCTAGTGAGCTCCTGTGTGTGAGCAGGTTAGCACAATGCGGGCCCAGTGAAAGCCCTCAGGAAATGTTTGCCGTTATTTTTTCTATTACTGGAGAAGAGGGAGTGAGGGAAGAAGGGAATTGTGGAGGATGGGCCCAGGGGGAAGGCTGCCTGACCTGGATCAGTGGCTGCCTCCACTCAGTCTCCAGTGACTCAGGCGAGGGCCGCTGTCGGGGGAGGGAGAGCAGAAGAGCCAGGAAGCCACAAGGTGCCGGTGGAGACAGCTTTGGTCCCTCCCAGCTGGCAGCTTTAGGCCTGGTAGAAAGGCATGGTCTCAGGCTTGTTCCTAATGCCTTTTTCTCTGAAACTGTTCTGAGGAGGCCTGTAGATCCTGCCAGTCATAAAGGGCTGCTTAGACTAATTTTGGTAAAGCTTTTAAAGGCTCAAGGAAGTTAGAAATTTGAGGGAGGATGAAAGATCGGATCCAATTTCATCTGAATTGAGAAGTTCATTTTTAGAATATACTTCCTTAACTTTCCAAATATATATTTGGTTGTGTCAGGGTACACTTGAGGATTAGGAGAGGGGAAAAAAAGGCCTTAACTGGTCAAAGAAGGTTCCACTTAAAATGATATGCGCTTAAAAAAAAAAAAAAAAAAAAGTGGGGGAGGAAAGCAGTGTTGGAATTATTGCAGAAATATAGAGCACATGTCAAAATTCACAGGGAGCTGTATTTATCTACAGAATTTAGCATAACCGACCGTGTTAGTGGGTCTCTGGTCAGTGATCCTGGCCACCTCTGGCCTGCCTCTTTAACGGCTGACTTTGGAAAACTAGCCCATCTGAGCTGTCTCAGGCACCTGCCTGTCTCAGGCATCCAGGAATGTGTGCCTCAGGGCCAAGTGTTTGGTGCTGGTTAAGTGATGTGTTCTTCATTTCTAAAACTGCAAAGTGAATTCTAGTATTGGTGTATTCTAGAGCGTTTCATGACTCAAGTTATGTGCTTGATAAATATGAGCTGATCTAGCTAGAATTTTTTCCTTGAAACTTTGCAAAGAATTTTACAGGGGCTGATTTCTTTTAAAACGCCATCTCTTATTTCTCAAATGTATAATCTCTGCTTCATGTATTATGTAAATTATTATATAATTATTAGGCAAATACATATTTAGATGTTTATGTGGCTTGATATCAGAATGTATTGGGAGACTGCAGAGCATCCTGGCCTAGAATGACCTGAGACAGAACCCTGAGACGGAGTCGGGATCTGCCACAGCTTAGTTCTGATTTTCGCTTTGAGACCTTGAGTAGGTTACTCAGTTTCATGAAGCATTCCCTTCTTAGTTGCCAAAATGGGGACGGGACCTACCTCATGGAGTGGTGAGGAATAAATGAGAATGGACACAAGGCACTTAGGACAGTGCATGGCACATTAATTATCTAAGTGTGGGGCTAGTAAGAAAAAGAAACCTTATAACCCCTAGTTAGAGGGTTGGTGGGCCTTTCTTCTAAAATATTACATACTGTCTTGAAATTTTAATTGATGATAAACATTCTCTTCCATAAATTTTTTAAAAGTCAGTGCTGTATTTTTGTAGCGGAAGCATTTTTCTTTTCATTGAAAAACATCATGATAAGCAGTTTATTTGGGGATCATATAACTAGAACAGTCTTTGATCTGTCAAATCAAACAACTGTCTTTTCTTAGCCAACAGTAGATGTTGCTCCCAAGAACTTTCTTTTGCTATGTAAGAATCCCTGATAAGGTACATCATATACTGTCCCTGGTCTTTGAAGAATCCTAACATTTTCATAATTTTACAAATATTTGGAAAAATATCAATACTACATATTTATGCATGAGTCTATATTTGTAAAAGAGGTTCCGTTACCTCCTCTACTGCTAAATCTTCATGCCTTTGTGGGAAGCTGTAAATTATTTTACTATTTTAATCATAGTATTTTACTTTGTAAGGAAATATAGGTGCTCTTATTTAAAATTGTAACATCTAGATATAGGTACTGTATATATTAATCTTATTATCTATCAGTATTCAATGTGTACCTCCAGACCACTGGTATTTATTTTATTTTTTTCAATGTTTTACTGCAATTGCCTCTGTTGTTTTTCAGTTATTTTTGGTTTTGGTAGGTTTATAGTTTAAAAAAATGGAGAAAAAAAAGTATGTAATGAAAAGTAAGCCCCTTTCCCACTCCGCCTCCAATCCCGCATTTCCCCGATGAGAGGCAGTCGCTGTTACCTTGTATCCTTCTGGAAACGTTTTATAAACATACGACTGATAGAGCGCCCCTTCCCCACCATATTGCTCTTCTGCACCTTGCTTTGTTCTTTTAAGAAAATATCTTGAAGATTGTCCTGTATTTTTCTGTTTGTTTCATTTAAATGCCAAGGGACTTGAAACTCAGCTTCTTTATATTTATTAAAAAACAGAGCTTTAAAAATAAGAAACATAATATTTTATGGGTAAATTGCTTTTTCAGTAAGTTTATGTGCTGGTTTTGCCTGATTTTGTGAGAATAAAAATATTTTATGCAATTAACAAATGACAGATTTGAACAGGCATGAGCAAAGAATAGAACCCCAGGTATATTATCATTTCAAATGCAAGGTCAACACAAGGACCGTTAATTTGCAGCCTTTCTGTAGAATGCAATGCTAAAATTGGACCACTATTTTTAAAATTTGAGGCAAGGGCTAGAAGCCAGTTTGAATATGGGAAAGGATATGCAGGGTGACCGAAACCACAGAGACTCAAAGCCAGCCACCACAGAATTAGCATTTTGCAGACGTGGAGGATTATGCTTAAAAATCCTAAAAGGACTGTGTAATTTCATTCAACACAATACAGTAAAAGATGCTAAAAGTGAGAATTCAGTACAATGTGAATATTTAATGCTAACATGTAAGAAACTGCATCTGAGGAACAAGATGAATTCCATTTACCCCTTTTTCTTACTCCACTGACTTGAGCTCTTCAAAAAAAATTTTTTTAAGCAGTGTATAAGTAATAGTGGGTAATGGTATATATATATATATTTTTTTTATTAAGATTATACTAGATTACAACCTTGTGAGATTTCAGTTGTACATTATTGTTAGTAATGTTGTGGGTACACCACTTCACCCTTTGTGCCCTCCCCCCACACCCCCTTTTCCCTGGTAACCACCGATCGGTTCTCCATGTCTATATGTTAACTTCCACCTATAAGTGGGGTCATATAGAGTTCGTCTTTCTCTGTCTGGCTTATTTAGCTTAACATAATACCCTCAAGGTCCATCCATGTTGATGTGAATGGAACAACTTGGTCCTTTTTTATGGCTGAGTAGTATTCCATTGTGTATGTATACTGTATCTTCTTTATCCAGTCATCAGTTTCTGGGCATTTAGGTTGGTTCCACGTCTTGGCTATTGTAAATAATGCTCTGATGAACATGGGGGTGCATGGGATTCTTGGGATTGCTGATTTCAGGTTCTTAGGATAGATACCCAGTAGTGGGATGGCTGGGTCATAGGGTATTTCTATTTTTAACTTTTTGAGGAATCTCCATACTGTTTTCCATAGTGGCTGCACTAGTGTGCATTCCCACCAACAGTGTATGAGGGTTCCTTTTTCTCCACAACCTCTCCAACATTTGTCACTTTTGGTTTTGGATATTTTTGCCAATCTAACGGGTGTAAGGTGATATCTTAGTGTAGTTTTGATTTGCATTTCCCTAATGATTAGTGATGATGAGCATCTTTTCATGTGTCTATTGGCCATACTTATATCTTCTTTGGAGAAATGTCTGTTCATGTCCTCTGCCCGTTTTTTGATCGGATTGTTTGTTTTTTTGTTGTTAAGCTGTGTGAGTTCTTTGTATATTATGGATATTAATCCTTTGTCGGATAAGTAGCTTGTAAATATTTTTTCCCAATTAGTGGGCTGTTTTTTTGTTTCAATCCTGTTTTCCCTTGCCTTGAAGAAGCTCTTTAGTCTGATGAAGTCCCATTTGTTTATTCTTTCTATTGATTCCCTCATCTGAGGAGTTATAGTGTCCGAAAAGATTCTTTTGAGACTGATGTCAAAGAGTGTACTGCCTATATTCTCTTCTAGAAGACTTATTGTTTCAGGCCTAATCTTTAGGTCTTTGATCCATTTTGAGTTTATTTTTGTGAATGGTAAAAAAGAATGGTCGATTTTCATTCTTTTGCATGTGGCTGTCCAGTTTTCCCAGCACCATTTGTTGAAGAGACTTTCTTTTCTCCATTGTAGGCCCTCAGCTCCTTTGTCAAAGATTAGCTGTCCATAGATGTGTGGTTTTATGTCTGGACTTTCAGTTCTGTTCCATTGATCTGTGCACCTGTTTTTGTACCAGTACCATGCTGTTTTGATCACTGTAGCTTTGTAGTATGTTTTGAAATTGGGGATTGTGATGCCCCCAGCTTTGTTTTTCTTACTCAGGATTGCTTTAGCGATTTGCAGTCTTTTGCTGCCCCATATGAATTTTAGGATTCTTTGTTCAATTTCTGTAAAGAATGTCCTTGGGATTCTGATTGGGATAGTGTTGAATCTGTAGATTGCTTTAGGTAGTATGGACATTTTAACTATGTTTATTCTTCCAATCCATGTGCATGGAATGTCTTTCCATCTCTTCATGTTGTCGTCAATTTCTTTCAAGAAAGTCTTGTAGTTTTCATTGTATAAATCTTTCACTTCCTTGGTTAAGTTTATCCCAAGGTATTTTATTCTTTTCGTTGCGATTGTGAATGGGATTGAGTTCAATGGTATATATATTTTTAAAACCAAAAGATGTAATTACACATTTAGTTAGAACCAGGCCCCAGAATAACTGTAAGAGATAAAAAACTGTCATTGTGAAAGAACATCAAAAGTCCTAAACAAGTTGGTATACAGATCACAAACGACAAATGACCTATAGTCTTAGAGCGCTTCTTACAATTTAATATGATTTTTAAATGATTAGTAAAAAATCTTAATAGATTATTTCAAAAATGATGTGCTTCCCTTAAAAGCTAGAAACGTTCAGGGATGATGTAGAACCTCCTATGTAAGTGTTTAAAAAAAGAATTTCCTACTTAGCTTCAGTTCTTGTCTTATAAAACACTCATTTTCACTTATTTTCTGAAATACATATTAACTCTCTAATGTAGTGAAGTGTATGTAGGAGGAATACAACACAGTTTGTATTCATTTTCAGCTTTAGCCAAACCACTAAGTGATTTTAAAAATAAGAGTTGCCCTGCTCCAGATCAGAAGCCTTAAAAATGTAAGTAATTCCACCTTGAGATACTTATCTTACAGAAATCAACATGGATATGTACAGAGATTTATCTACAAGGATGTTCATTGCAGCATCATTTATAATGCAAAATTGGAAGCAATGCAAATACCGTGAAACAAGGGATTTACCAAATAAGTTATGATGTATTAATATGGGGCTATTAAATATGATGTTGATAAAGAACATGGAAACATACAATGTATTGGTACAAAAAAATTATAGTATACCACATTTTGCACCCATGGAAAAGGTACAGGTGTGCTTGAAAAGTAGACCAGAAAGATACGGATAACAGAAGGATACTGGTTGGTATTTCTGGATTGTAGGATTATGGATAATTTAAATTTTCTGTTTTGAGCACTTGTTACCAGTTACTTTCTACAGTGAATACCACCTGTTTACTTTTGTTACAACCTGGTTTTACGTAAGTTTTTCTTTTCAGTTTGTCTCACATGCTTGGAATAAGAAGGGCCCCACGGATCTGGGAATAACGTCGCACAGGAAAAGGGAAAGGAGGTGGCCATTGTTAAATGTCGTAAAGCTCAACAGTAAAGCCACAAACTCCATCCCAACATGATCCGATTCTAACTTACTTTATTCTTTTTGTGGACATTATTCATACCTTAAAGTTTTACTTTCTGACTACATCCTTTATATTTATAAGTGCTATACTCTTCTCAGACTTGAAATGCTTATTTCACTAAAGAGGTGGGGTAGAATGTAAATGAAAATTACGCAGGCTGTTAAGAAATGTCTACACCTCTTACAAGAACAGGGTGTGAAAACAGCACTTCTTCCCCTTCTGAGTCTGTTACTGTCTGGCCGACCTGTGCTGTCACAGGGCAGTACTGGGGGTCTATTACTGTTTGTTCTTTGTTGGTGAGACCTCTTGGGGGATTTCTGCTGGATATTTCACTGCCTGTGTACTCCGTGTTGCTGAGATCAATGCTTCCTAAAGGCTAATGTTCTTTTTATTACATTGCTTTTTCTAGATTTAAAGACCTGAAGGTAGTCTTTCCTGTCCAAAGATGGAAAACAGCACCACTACCATTTCTCGGGAGGAGCTGGAAGAATTACAAGAAGCATTCAATAAAATAGGTATACTTGAGAAAAACGAAATACGATGTTACTGTTCTGCTTGATATCAGACTTCCAGGAATGGAACAGCACCTTTTATTGCCTCTACCACCACGCATTTACCCCCAGATTTGTTCCTTTTTTTTTTTTTCCAATCTAGGTTTCACTGGATTCTTTCTTTCTTTCTGAAAGATAAAATAAGACTGGCTTGAATTTCTAGAATTGGACTTTGAATTCCTTGATCATTTCTTTGCAGAGAATAATCCCAGGTTAATGAATGACAGTGTAACTGAATATGCTTAACATGATATCCTCATTACAGAGAAAAAAACGTAGACACACTTCCTTGTCTATAAACTGAATTCTGGCCTTCATGTGTTTGTCATTAACTATAACACTTTCTGACTTCACGCAGAATATTTTTAAATTTTGATACTGTTTTTCAAGTCCATATGTCTTATTTTCCTTCTCTCTCATGCATAATTTTAAAAAATCTTAGTGTTGTTCTTAAAGGCCATATGTCTTATTTTTCTTCTGTTACTTTTTGAAGCCATTCAATATTTTGTCTTTATGACATTATTGTTTTGACAACTTTGTATTTTTCTTCCCAAAAAATCCCCTCGTACTCTGTTGGGTTTCTATTCTTCTGCATTTTCTTCTTAGGAAACTTGTGGCAAACAAGGAGAATATAAATACCCTCTTTTGTTCTAGTCTGCAAATGTGTGCAAGTGAAAGGTGAGCCTTTGGAAAGGCAAGCACGGTGAATAGAGGTTGGTCCCCAACGGCATCGGCCTTGCCCCTTCCTCAGGAGGCGCCCTTGCTTGTGCAGGAGGGTACCCCGTGAAAAACAGTCAGAGAGTAGACCAGGGAGGAGAGGATGCTCACAGTTGGTCTTGTGCCTAGATTTCTCACAAACGTAGTGGATAATGACTAAAATCAGTGTGGATGAAATGCATCGCAGAATGAATTTTAGAGACCAATACAGAGAATAAAAGTTTAAGTTTCAAAAATAAAGCTCTCCAAAAAATAAATAAATAAAAAAGTAAAGCTCTCAGGAATCTTAAGACTTACAAATCATTGCTGTGAAATAAAGTGAATTCCACGCCTCTCAGGGCCCTTCCTCTTCTCCCTGCACAGCCTCCCCTAGAGTAACTCAGACCTTTAGAACACAGCCTACGTGGAGGCTGAATTAGGTTCACAGCAAACGCCTTCATCTTGGTCTTTTCTTTGTTTTGGGGGTGGTGTATTTGTCATTATGGTATCACATGAATATGATATGATTTCTAAAAAATTATTTTTAATAATGAATGTATACAGTATTGTATACAGTGCTCAGAGTCTTTTCAAGACAAAAATTGGGCAATTATTGGAATGTTCTACTCATTTCGAGCATTGAAACAGGAAGTAATAGAAATGTATCTCCTAGTTTGGCATTTCTGTTGTTTTGCAGGTACAATTTGGTCACATAAATAAAAACGGTACCTAGGTCTTAGGAAAATGAATGAATTAGTAATCTATTTCTTTGTTCAGCACACCAACTTTAATCTTTATGACTCAGGGACATAGAATCTTGTAATATTTATTTAATGATGTTTTGAATAAATAATTCATTGATGGAACAATTCTGATAGCAAGGTAATTTGCTCTGAGGGAAGTGCTAACATTAGCAGAATACGTACTTGCCTTATTAAATTTATTAAAGATAAATTGCTACTCATGAATTTACTAATCCCTCTGCTAACGTGTACAACTTTTCTCAGAGGCGGAGGGATATGCCCCTCCAACCTTACTAGGTGGGATATTTTTGGGTCTCTAGGGGGAAGTGAGGGGTTAAAAATATTTGTCCTGTTTCATTTTTGAATTGTGGTAAAATATACATAATATAAAATCTACCTTTTTAACCATTTTTAAGTGTACAGTTGAGTGGCATTAAGTACATTCACATTGTAGTACAACCATCACCACTGTCTAGCTCCAGAACTTTGTCATCTCCTCAAACTGAAACTCTATACCTATTAAACACCAATTCCCATCTACTCCCCCCCCACTCTCTGCCCCTGGCTACCACCGTTCTATTTTCTGTCTCGATGAATTTGGCTATTCTAGGTACCTTATATAAGTGGAATCATACAATAGTGTTTTTTTGGTGCCTGGCTTATTTCACTTAGTATAATGTCCTTGAGGTTCATCCGTGTTGTAGCGTGTGTTAGAACTTCCTTTCTTTTTAAGGCTGAATAACATTCCATTGTATGTCTGTACCACATTGTGTTTATCCATTTGTCTGTCGATGGACATTTGAGTTGTTTCTACTTTTTGGCTGTTGTGGGTAATGCTGCTATGAACATGGATGTAAAAATCTTTGTTCAAGTCTCTGCTTTCAGTTATTTTGTGTATATACTCAGAAGTGGGATTGCTGGGTTATATGGTAATTCTTTGTTTAATTTTTTGCGGAACCGCTGTACTGTTTTCCATTTCCGCTGCACCATTTTGCATTCTCACCAGCAATTCATAAGGGTTCCAATTTCCTCATATCCTTGCCAACACTTGTTATTTATTTATTTATTTTTTATTATAGCCATTCTCCTGAGTGTGAATTGGTATCCCATTGTGGTTTTGATTTGCATTTCCCTAATGATCAGTGATATTGAGCTTGTGCTTGTTGGCCATTTGTATATCTTCTTTGGAGGAATGTCTGTTCAAGTCCTTTGGCTGTTTATTAAAGTGACTGGATTTTTTGTTGTTGAGTTGTAGGAAAGTTTTGTTTCTTTTTAAACTGTGATCTTTATGGTTATTTAACCTAAGCCTTGATTTCCTCATCCTAAAAATTAGAATAATGTTATTAACTACCTCAAAGTTGTGGTAAGGATTTCATGAGATAAGGTAAGTCAAGTTCTTAACAAATCACTTGGCACAGGATACGTGCCCATTAAATGGTCTCTGTTATTTCTTGTCACCTCACACCCAAACCACAGAGATCATAGGGGTGGAGCTAGGATTTAAATGCACAGATCTATCCATCATCAGAGCCCTAACTCTTAACTCTTCTTGTTAGTTTAACGTGATGGTCAGCAGGTAAACTTTTCCTCAATTTCATTTATTTTACAATACTCCCCACCACAGTGCTGGAATAGAAGTAAGCTAGCCTAATCTATTTGTCTATTTCAGAATTATGAGAAACAGTTCTGAACTGAAGATGTACTATTAATGATGAGATTTTGCTGTAAATTCAAAGGAAGCAATATTATTATTATAATGTCAAGCAATTTAGTTTTCTAGTTGATTTTTGAGATTGTCGCAATATTTTCATGATTGGTAGATTCTAGTTCAGAAGTTTTCCATTGTTCTGAACAGTATTAATTTTAAAACTTGTGTACAAGAGTTCAGAAGAAAAGTTTCTGTCTTTAACATTAGTTCAGTTACAGTGAAAAAGAAATATAGGAAACAAAGCAGCTGTTGCCAGATGAACAAAGAGAACCTGTACAGGGTGCATCCAGGCAACTAACCAAACAGCCCAGAGGTCTGTTGCCAACACCGGGCAGAAGTGTTTGTGTCGCCTTTGTTCTGTGTCAAGAATCCATATCCAGTCTCTACGGAAAACCCATGGAAGGACAGGCATCTCAGTGATGAGGTGAAAACACCTGGAAACCTATTTCCCAAAGTTCAAATATAGGCGTGAAATTATTTCTTGAACATTTAATCTCAAAATGACATCAGACATGATTCAGCCTACATAATGGTATCATAAATACATAATGAAGAAGCAATGAATTATTGACAAATGAAACAGAACTGCCACCAAGTGAAATGCAGAACAGAAATACCTTGTGTATGTTACGTGATGCACATATTTTATATGGAACGTGGGACGAGCATATCCATGTTGTAAATTGCGTGAAGAAATTAAAGTCCGGGTGGGTGTTGCCTCATCACCATTGCTGCCGTATTTCTTCTGGATAGCTGAGATTTCCCCATGCTTTGTTCTCTGAAACTTAGTCATGTGCTAAACCTGAGTTTTTCATCTCTCAGAGCAATGTCCATACTATGCACTAAAAATAAGTATGGTAGCCCTAAATCTATCAGGTTAAAGTCCATTAAGTATGAATTTTTTGATCAATTGTATAGCATACATTGTAGAGTTCGGGTGCAGGAGATTGTGAAACAAACCTGAAAGGTTTCACCTGCCTGGAATCTCCCAAAGGACCTTCTGAGTGTAAACCTCCTATGAAGAGTACCAATGATATTTAACTGCTCATAATCTATCTCTACAGACATTGACAATAGCGGGTATGTCAGTGACTATGAACTTCAAGATCTGTTTAAGGAAGCAAACCTTCCGCTGCCTGGCTACAAGGTGCGCGAGATTGTGGAGAAAATTCTAGCAGTTGCTGACCACAACAAAGATGGCAAAATCAGTTTCGAAGAGTTCGTGTCAGTAAGTAATTTAATCTTCTCCCGACTATTGATTGTTTTGCTTTGAGCAGAATTTTAGTAATGTCATTGCTCTCTTTGGTTAAATCTGGCTGCAGAGAGCAGAAAAAGTGCTGCTTTAAAATGATGATTATGATAACAGCAACAATTACCACAAATGGTTCATAAAACAAAGGGAAAAATTTTCAAATTGTCGGAATGGAAGTCAGGTTTAGACAATAACTGTTCTTTTCTTAATAAAACTATAGTTAAGTTCAATGCTTATTGACTATCTGTGTGTGCAAAATATTTTAATATCTTAGTAGTTGGCCTTAAGAAATGCAATATTTTTTATAACTGAAATAGCTAAGGTATGGAAGATATACCTCTTAGAAACTGGTTGTTTCCTTTTGATAAGTTACATCTTCAGTTTCAGCAAATGCCACCGGGTGAATTTTGATGCCAGCTCTGGTAGCATCATTTCATTATTAAACTACCTCAAGGCTCAGGGAACTGAGCAAGATGAAAAATAATATATGACCCAACCAATAAAAGAAAAATAGATTGTAGAACTCACTCTTGAATATCATGTATTTCAAACCCCTAAGTCCAAGAAAGATGACTTGGCTAAGTTGCCATTGCCACCTGGCAGTTGAGCACGGGCTGTTACTTCCTCCCGTCAATACCACCATGACTGTATTTTTCATAAGAAAATATAACCATTAATGTAATTGAATAAATATTTATGAAATATAAATTGCGTGGTTTTGCATTCTTTATTCATTAAGCAAATATTTGAGCTCCTTTCTTGCCTGGAACTGTGCTAGGCACTGTGAATAATGTGATGAATGAAGAGATGTCACCTCTGCTTTCATTTACATGTGGTGGGGAAGACAGAATCACACAAATGGATAAAAGATAACTGTGATAATTGCTATGACAGAGCAGTCCAGGTCCCTTGAGAGTTAGCAGAAGACATTGAACTTGGTGGGGAGGTTAGAGAACCCTGGGACTCGGGGAAGGTGTCCCAGAAGTTTGAAGACCGAGCTTTGATCTGAAGAAAGATGTTAAACAGATTAAAGGGGCTGGGGTGGGGGAAACTAGTAGTGTGAGAGGCAGGCAGAGGTGACGGCACGTGTAGAGGCTTTGTGGCTTTAGCGATGGCAGATACTCCCAAGCAACTGAAGAAAAGGTCACTGTGGCTGGGGCTCTCAGGACGGTAAGGGTACAGAATGTGGCTGGAGTAGAAAGTTGGGGTCAGGGCATGCAGGGTCCCGTGGGATTTTTGTTTTATCCTAAGAGCAATAGGAAGCCAGTGAAGTGGGAAGAATAGAGCGTGCAGTGACGTGATCAGGCTGCTGTGTGGAGAACTGATTGCATTCAGTCCAGCCGGTCTCTGGAGAGTCCAGGGAGAGAGGGATTGGGAGAGGGTGTTTCTCTAAGCCCACGTTATTTCCTCTAAGAGCTGACTTATTTGCTTTAACATGTGTACATTTGAAATGTTCAAACAGGAAAATACCTTCATTAGGGTGTTTAAAAATCTTTATCTTGTAGTTAGTTATTCTTCTGTTGTCGGTACAAAAGATCATGGTAAGTCTAGAAGAAGAATATCAATGTGTTCAGTTTAAGCTTAATTATAACAAAGTTTCTTTTAGTGGTTGGGGCACAAACATTTGTCCATTTTGTCTTATTGGTAAAATGACAAGAGTTATCTGTGTACAAAAGCAATGAGTGTGAGAACCCCTGATTGTTATTTATTTTGGTGTCATTCCAAATAAAGGAGTCTAAATAACTGTCTTTCATTTTGCAAGGTTTTTTTATGATTATCTGATCAAGACTCAATTCTACTTATATCCCATTCCAGCTAATGCAAGAGTTGAAAAGCAAAGACATCAGCAAAACATTCCGAAAAATAATTAACAAGAGGGAGGGGATTACTGCTATTGGCGGAACTTCGTCCATTTCCAGTGAGGGCACACAGCATTCTTATTCAGGTAACTTCCCACTCCAAATATAATCGTTCAGTCACTGATTCATTCAACAAGACCTATATTTCATCACATCGAAGATACCATTCATTGTAATTCGCACCATTGTTTTATGTGCCACCGAGGGAAAATCAGACTAAATTATAAAATGCCATCAGATTTGAAATATGTCTCAATTTCAGAGACGTCAGAATGAAAAATCCTAGAATCATTGAAGTTAACAAATTTCTACTATATGTCAGGCACAGTGTACAACAAGGAGATTAGAAACAACAAAATAGAAGTCATTTCTATTTTAGCGTTGAATGTGTTTAATCATGACCTTGGAATGGAGTTTTCATCCTGACTGGTGATGTGAGTTTACTTGTACACCTGCTCTAGGAATGGTGGAGAGGTCTAGTGCAAGGACTTTTCCCTTCCATTTTCCGAGAGCTGAGATTCCTGGTACATCCTTTATCAGGCAACCAAGTGACTAGAGAGCACAGCACCTGATTTGCTTGATTTGATAGAATCACTGGATTGTTGCCCAGTGGGAATTCCAGAGTCACGTTAACTCTTGAGATGTCTTGCCTCATATGAAGGTAGCTTCTCACGGTCAAGATGTCTAAGAACCTTTGGCCAACTTCCTTTTGTTCATATTAACACAATTAGAGCTATGCTTTTTAAATTTTGGCAAAAACTCGTTGTGACTTTTTTCCCTCTTTCTTGCTTTGAGATCTGAATCTGTTAATTATCTTCTTGATTCTCTTCCGTTCTAACTGGATTTTCCTCTAACAATATACTCACACTTCTCCTCCCCATTGAGTATTTTTTCTAATCTTTTCACACCAGGGAAGTGCAGTGATAAAGACAGTGGTCTGTAACTGCTACTTCCATTTTTTTGAAAAATATTCGCTCCTGAACTCCATTTCTGCCTGTTCTGATGAAATGGCTTCTTCATTTTTAAAAAAACTTTTTATTGAGGTAAAATATGCATTTAGCAAAGTGTTGTAATCTTAAGTGTACAGCTTAATGAATTTTTACCTGTGTATACGTCTTGTAGCTACATCCATGTAGCTGCCAACCAGATCAATATATAACATTTCTATCACCTTGAGTGTTTCCCTCCTGCCTCTAGCAGTACCTTTTCCTCCCCAGAGGTCACCACTTTTCTGATGTCTGTTACCATAGATTTTTTTGTTCACTTGTTTATTGAGGGGTAAGATGTACATAGTAAAGTGCACTATTCTTTTTTTTTAAGATTTTATTTTTCCTTTTTCTTCCCAAAGCCCCCCGGTACATAGTTGTGTATTTTTAGCTGTGGGTCCCTCTAGTCGTAGCATGTGGGATGCTGCCTCAGTATGGCTTGATGAGCGGTGCCATGTCCGCCCGCAGGATCTGAACTGGTGAAACCCCGGGCTGCCAAAGCGGAGCGCTTGAGCTTAACCACTCTGCCATGGGGCCGGCCCCCTGCACTATTCTTAAGTATATGGCTTGATGATTTTTTACAGATGAATGTACCCATGTAACTATTATCTAGAACAAGACATAGAACATTTAATGGCTTTTAAAAAAAGAAAAGCTTTATTGAGATGTAATTGAGATACCATGAAATTCACCCTTTTCTTTAAAGTGTACAACTCAGTAGTTTTTAGTTTATTCACAGAGTTGTACAGTCACCACCACTATCTAATGTAAGAACACTTTACCCCAAAGAGAGACTCCATGCTCATTAGCAATGACTTCCCGTTTCTCCCTTCCCCCAGCCTCTGACAACCATTAATCTACTTTTCATTTCTATAGATTTGCCTATTCTGGAAATTTCGTATAAATGGAATCATACATTGGTGGCCTTTTCCTTGACAAACTCTTCTTCATTGGCGTAACATTTTCAAGGGTCATCCATGTTGTGGCATCCATTGTACTTCATTCCTTTTTATTGCTGAATAATATTCCATTCTATGGATAATGTCACATTTTCTTTATCCTTTCATCAATTGGTAGACATTTGAGTTGTTTCCACTTTTGGCTATTATGAATAATGCTGTGTGAACATTCGTGTACACATTTTTGGGTGGACGTATGCTTTGAATTCTCTTAGGGTAAATACCTAGGAGTGGAATTGCTGGGTCTTTTGGTAACTCTATGTTTAACATTTTTAAAAACTGCCAAACTGTTTAAGTGGCTTTACCATTTTACATCCCATGAACAAAGTTTGAAGTTTCCAATTTCTTTACGTTCTCACCAGCACTTGTTATTGTCCATTTTGTTTCTTACAGCCATCCTACTGGTTGTGAAGTGGTATCTCATTCCTGGTTCCTGTACCTGTAACATCCTCCCTTTCCTTGCCCATCTTCAGCTATTAAAAATCTGTCTTTCAAATAGTACCTTCTCCATAAAGCCTTTTCTTTTCTTTATTTTTGAGGAAGATTGGCCCTGAGCTAACATCCATTGCCAATCTTCCTCTCTTTACTTGAGGAAGATGTCGCTGAGCTAACATCTGTGCTAATCTTCCTCTGTTTTACGTGGAATGCTGCCACAGCATGGCTTGACAAGTGGTGCTAGGTCCGCGTCCAGGATCTGAACCCATGAACCCTGAGCTACTGAAGCGGAGTGTGCAAACTTAACCACTGTGCCACCGAGCTGGCCCCTGTAAAGCCTTTTCTTAATCACCTCAGCTGGAAGTGATTATTTTTCTTTGAATTCTTTGAAACGTTGCATATGTCTCTTTTGTGGTGTGTTTATTTCCTTTATGTCACATTCTTTGTATATCTGTTTTATTATTACACTAAAAATTCCTCAGTGGGAGGTACAGTATCTTAGTGATCTTTAAATTCCTGGATTCTAAGTCCCTGAAGGGGTACGTATGGCGAGGCAAGAAGATAAGATGGATTATGATATATACAAAAGAGAAATATTAGTAAATGTTTGTGTCTTTATTGATTGTGTGTGTGTGTGTGTGATGGATTAGATTTTGGGGTACTTGCCAAATATGCCCTTAGGAAAATTACCTAGTTCTAGGAACTGGGGCAGTAATGGGGAAGTCAGCTCACTATGTGCTACCCTGTGATGGAAATGGGAATTATTTTCTTTGAGGGTTTATTTTGTTAAAGGATATTTATATTTACAGGATAATAATAAAGCAGTAGAAGATTTTTCCTTTAAGTTCCTTCCTATTTTCCCCACTGCATAGCCTGACAACATTTTCTGCCTGAAGGTCAATGTACCCACACTAGAAGCCGTGTGTTGAGAAGTGGAGGATGCAGATGGTATCTAGATTTGTGTCAATTTTCTCATAGTAGAAATTCCACTAAAATGGAGCTATTTTATTCATTTGAATAACTCTTGATTGAAATCAGTGTTTCTGTTTTAAACCCCAAATCATAACTCAGTGAATTTTGCAGTGGGGGCGTGGTAGTGGTGGAATTTATTACTGTGGCTGTTTCTTGTATTTTTTCCCCCGGTGTGTGTGTGTGTAATCTGACCTCTGATGGTTGGCTTCTGATTCATTAGCTCTCAGAAGCAATATATATTTGGAAAGATTTTTAGACTCAAACCAAATATTTAATTGTGCTCAGTTAAGCTATATGTCTTACTCTCCTCTAATATAACAAATGAAAAAGTGGAGTGAATTCCCCTTTCTCCTTAAACCCTCTTAAACCCATTGGTGTTTTAGTAGAGTTTTAATGATTAGCATTTATTATTTTTGAACAAAAAGTAAAAAGTCTGTTTTTGTAGCGGAATTAATTTTGTGAATTGAGGTTTGCTGATTAAGATTTCCTGTTTTCAGAGGAAGAAAAAGTGGCTTTCGTCAACTGGATAAACAAAGCCCTGGAGGATGACCCTGATTGTCAGCATCTCATCCCCATGAATCCCAACGATGGCAGTCTTTTCAAGTCACTTGCAGATGGCATCCTTCTTTGGTGAGTTGAGCACTGGGTTAAGGGAGCTGTGTTCTTACTGTCTCCATTGATGAGCGTTCAATGAAGACGACAAGTCAGCGAATCCATTGTCTTTTGGAGTTAGTTAACAAGTAGCTGCGTAGGTCTTGAAGAATTTATCTTGCATAGAAAATTAAGTACTATATGTTTTCCAAAGTTTTCATTCAAATGCAATCTCTTATTTTTCTGATGCCTTTTTCATCTATTTCAGCTAAGGCCAGGAAACTGTTGAGTTATTCTTCTGATGTATTTTTAAATGTTCACAGGGTTTCTTTTTTCACTTCCCAGTAGGGGAGTATTGATTATTGACTGGGACAGGAACGTGAGGAAATGTAAAAGAAAGAGACACCTCATGTGTGCTTCAGTGAAATTCATGTTTTAATTCAGGCTTGTTGTGTCCTTGGCTCTGCAGCCTGTTTCTGTGCCTTGATTGTAGATGCTCACAGGCCATGCCCTTGTCTTTGTTATGTGTGCTGTTGTCCCAGCAGACTTCTTTGTATAAAGCAGGTGTCTTTTTTTTTGGAGTTTATTGAAATACAGAAAACTTACAAAGAAGAACATAACCGTCACAAATATTCTTATCACCCAAAATTAGCTATTGTTTACATTCTGGCACATTTCCTTCAGGCCTTTTTCTGTGTTTTTACTTAAAAAAAAAAAAACCTACTCAAGAATACAGGATATTAATTTGTAGGACATTACTTATAAAATATACCTTGACCTCCACCTACAATTCTGATCTCTTCCTCTCACCTTCAGAGGGAATTCCTATTATGCATTGAATGGGTATTTTCCTATCTTTATTTTAAAATATAAAATATGGAGACAAAATTTATTTGGGTTGCTGCCACAGCATGGCTGACGAGTGGTAGGTCTGCGCCCAGGATCTGAACCTGTGAACCCGGGCTGCTGAAGGTGGAGCATGTCGAACTTAACCACTAGGCCACAGGGCCAGCCCTGTTTGAATTATTGAAATTTTAGAAAGACCAAGTCTCTGTCTGTTTATCTTTCTGTGAAAGCAGTAATTTTACCAGTGTTGATATCACTTTATGAAACTTGGCTTCTTGAGAATTTCTTTGTTCATATTTCAGCCTGCTGAATGTTGATCGTACATGAAATAAAGACTCACATAAAGAAAATTCAAGACTTAAAAAAAAATGAGGAGGAAATGCTAAAATTACTATTGCAGTGAGTGACGTATTTGTTTTAGGTTAGGGAATATTTCTTACATTTTTAAAATTAAGTCCCTGACATGAATTACAGTATAATATTTTAAAGAAATGGATTATTACTTTTCAAAATTTAACTATTTGATCTACTTGCAAAAATAAACAGCATTTTTTGGGAGTCTTAAACTAAATTATTTCCGTTTTCTGTTTAGCAAAATGATCAACTTATCGGAACCAGATACAATTGATGAAAGAGCCATTAATAAGAAAAAGCTCACCCCTTTCACTATTTCTGTGAGTATTTGCCCTTTGCTAGTAATCGTGTTACTGTGCTATAAAATGTAGGGCCTTTATTAATGGATGTTTAGGCCCAGGAAAAACCTTTGATTTAGCATAATTTCGGTTTCCTATAAAAACTAGATGTTTATAAATAAAAATTCAGCTGTGTTTTGTGATGAATGAAATTAAGATTCAAAGCGCTCTGGATGAACTTCTTAAGATAATAGTATTCAGGTTATATTGTAATTATTGAGTTATTTTAATTAATGAATATTTGCTTGATGCAAGCGTTCTTATTTGTTGATTGAAATAGGAATACTGTATAGTTTGACCATTTCACAAAATTTTGAGCCATTCTTTTTGTACTAAACTGTTTTGCAGTCAGCTTCTCCATTCAGATCTTGTTAAAGTCCAGGAATTTATAGTCACCACACTTTTTCCCTCAAAATCTTTAGATCAATGAGTGGATACCACTATTTACTCTGGACTTACTAGGTGCCAGTCATTGTTCTAAACACACTACATGAATTATCCCTTTGACTCCTCCAGCAGCCTTAAATAAGGAAGATACTGTGATTTTCAGATGAGGAAGATGGGGTGCTGAGAGCTTACACATGGTGTTTTTATGGCACTGAATCTCAAATACAGCATTTCTTACTTTTGCATAAATTTGTTTGTTTTTAGTTTTAATACTTGTATGCAGTGCAGTAAAGAAAATATAACTATTGTGTAACTATTTTGTGGTAGCTGTAGGATGGGTCTGAGGGACTACCTCCTTTACAGTTCTGTTTTTAGAGAGAGTGTTCTTCCAGTATGAGTAGAAAGTCGTAGTCCAGGTCTCTGGAATGCTTGAAAGAGTGTACTCATGTAGAATGAGAACAGACAGGCCTCTGGAAGGGGCCAGGTGTTACTGTGGATATTAAATCTGTCTTGTTCAGTAATTTTAGAGCTCTGGGAATAGATCTGCCAGAAAACTAAGTTTCCCATGAAACTTTATCCCGAAGAAGCCTAATTCATTTGTAACAGATTGTAAAGATTGTGATAATGTAGTTTTTCACCTCATGATGATAGGTTTATGAAGTATCATGATTATGGGAAGAAGAGAAATATGAAAAGACGAAAATGACATACAGTAACTGGAAGCAAGATCAAGTAGTTAAGAGCAGGACTAGTGTATGATCTTGGAGACTTTCTCATCTCTCCCCTTCTACTCAGTGTGTTACTGAGCTGCATTATCTCGCTTGTTTAGTGTTATTGAAACAAAAATTAATTATACAAATAAGACTCTGAAAAACAGGTGGTAGTGATTTAGGGACCTAAAAGTCAGAAAACTAACACAAGAGTTTCCTGTATATAGGAGATTGGGTATATGGGGTACAGGAAGTTGAATCTGTTCATTATAATGTGTAAAAAATCTTGTGTGATTAATATACTCACACATACATAGTATATATGTATTTACTTTATACTTCCACATGTGTAAATGTTCACACATATTTATCACCTTAATTTCACCTTACATAAAATTACAGTTTAAGGAGGGAAAACATAAATCTCATTTGGCTATTCCAAATGGAGTAAAAGTGATGATATGTAAAATAAGGATGAAATCTGAATAACAAACTAGGCCTTTATTCTTCCTGACCCAATAAGTGGCTAGCACAGCCCTCTAAAAACCATTAACAAAAGTGAACTCATCTGGGATTGAAACATTAAGGGAAATGAAAATTTGCAAAGTGGTATGAATTAAAACTTGCAGTACCTATCTGAGACTGGTAGTCAAGAGCTGGATAGTTAATTAATCAAAATAGAAGGGACATGAGAAGCTGTCTAAAACAGCAGTGTAAATTTTTCTGCCTGATAAAGTGGGCTGTGTCTTAGGCACAGATGGTTCATTGATGCACAAAAAAGATGGGAGAGAATAGATGGCTAATCCAAGTTCAACTGCTGTGTCTTTTTCTAATATCTCTAGAAGGCAAGATATGTTTTACAGGTTAGGACACTGAAACACAAGGAGGAACAACACCTCTCTCCTGTCCCAGTTGTTGGAGGTTCCCATTGTCTTTGTCTGTCCCCACCAACACGGGTCTTCAGGCAGGAAGGTTGAGCACTCAGGGTAGTTGTCTCTGTTAAGACTTGGAGAGCAATCTCCTGTTGCTTCTTGTTCTTAAGGTGTTTAGCATTGCCTTTAGACATTAGTGGTCATCCCATCCCCTACGTGCTACTAGGGCAGTAATGTTGTATCTACCCATTAGAAACTACCATTTATCTGAAGAAGTGCATTTCAGCCTCTTACTTTCAATCCATTTTTTTTAGCTACTTTCTTATAAGTCATTTGCTGTACTTGTAAAGCCAACATTTTTAGTAAAATGATTGTCAAAGGATGCTTCCCCATGTATCACCAACACAACCTGCTGATAAGACAAAGCTGAGGTTTACTGCTTACTGCAGTAAGAGAAAACACCCCCTCAAAGCCCTGGCAGTGGCTTGGAGGTGGGAAAGTGAGGTCAGAATTTGAGATTTGGAATTGTGGTTTAACGCGGATCTTTCAGTGTAGGGGAGAGCAAAAACTGATTACGATTGGGTATGGATCATGATGCAACAATCAGGATTGGTGGAAAGGAGAGGATTTCAAGGTGAGGGAGTCAAAGAATCTTAGAGCATAAAGTGTCCATGGATGTTTTCCACTGAAGAGCTGATGGGTCTTTCAAGTAGTGGCTGCCATGAACAATCAGACCTTTTGCCTTCTTCTCCTGGGAGAATAAAGTCATGCTAATGAAGACAGAGGAACAGTAAGTCATGCCAGTGAAGACAGAGGAATAGCAGAGTCGTGTTAATGTAGGTAGTAAGGTGTGGTTTCCTTGTGAGTGTCCAGGCTCAGGGTAGTAGCAGAAGGTTTTGGTTCTCACTAGTTATAATGAATTTACATACTTCTTTTGGCCACACTGCCGTGATGTCAGTGCATATGCAAGGGGTCACTGTGAGATTAATACCATTATAGGAATGATTTTCAGTCTAGTTTTTTCCCCTGCTGATGCATTCTGGGGAATCACAACCGGAACAAGAGCATCCTATATGCTCTTGGAAGAGGAGATAGAAAAATATTACTGATCAAGACTAAATTTGCTGAGGCTGTCTCTTGAAAGTTATATTGATTTGATTTAAGGTAACTTAAACGCATCTGATGATGTTAAAAATCTTCTAAGGGGTCGGCCCCGTGGCGCAGCGGTTAAGTGCGCGCATTCCGCTTCTCGGCGGCCCGGAGTTCACCGGTTCGGATCCCGGGTGCGGACATGGCACTGCTTGGCACACCATGCTGTGGTAGGCGTCCCACATATAAAGTGGAGGAAGATGGGCACGGATGTTAGCTCAGGGCCAGGCTTCCGCAGCAAAAAAAAGAGGAGGACTGGCAGTAGTTAGCTCAGGGCTAATCTTCCTCAAAAAAAAAAAATCTTCTAAGATTTCCATAAACTATTTGAAATATACTGATGATTTCATATTTTTCATGTTTATTTGCAGTGAATTATGAGGTTATAAAGATATCAAAATATTGCCTGGTTCTTCCTTCTTTGGAAAAACTATAATTAAATGAATATTGCTTAATACCTCCACAAAAATAATGTTTCCAAATGCTTGCTTTAATTACCCTAGACTGGTTCTCAAGAGATATAGCCATTTACTTGGAGCCCAGCAAGATAAATCACTTCAGCATGCTGCAAGAGGAAGCCACCGAAATATTCACTGTGCCTTGTAAACCTTTGTGTAGCTTCTGACTAGTAATCATAAAACCTAAAATTTTAAACAAACTGTGGGCGCAGGGGCCCCATCCACACATTGACTAATCCTTGTATTGAGGGAGAGTTAAAAAAGGAAAAGACAGTCTCTCATGTCTCCCAAAAGCAAATCAAACACAGTTCACGGCAAATCCTCTGGCTGTTAAAACTACATCTTGTTATTTTTGGTGATTTAAAAGTCTGACTGCATAGATTATTTGTCACCATTAAATGGCCACAAAAACAAGGCCCAGCAGCAAACAGGCCACTGTGTTTTTCCAAAAGATGATGGGAAAAAAATCCTCAGTATATAGGATGCATTTGTTATTTCTAGGGAAGAAATTTGAGGAAGAAATAAAAAAAAAGCTAACAGCTAAGGTCACCCTAAACTTTTCTAATTCAGTGTCTTTTCCACTTTTCTGCCTTATGTTGTTCTAAACTCTTTTTTGTTGTTGTTTTGTTGTTCTTTCTATTTGTATTTCTGATCACTGATATAGCATTAATAGATGACAACTAAAGGACAAGTTGGTATTTTTAAAGAAATTTTGCCTTCAGCTAAGCCCTTAGATTAAAATTAATGGCATATTTGGGTAAAAAAAAATTTGAGTTACCCTTATTTTATTTGAAAATAATTTCAAACTTACAAAAAGTTGCAAAACTAAAAACTGTACAAAAATACTCATCTACCCTTTACCTAGATTCACCTACTGTTGATCGTTTATCCACATTTGTATGGATGCACGCACATTCTCTCTCGCGTGTGCATGTGTGTGTGCCTGCATGTACACTTTTTTTCTAAACCATTTGAGAATAAGTTACATACCTCATGACCCTTTACCCATGAATTCCTTAGCATATATTTACCAAGAACAGGAATATTCTATTACCACTGTATAGTTATCAAGTTTATAAATTTATATACTTAGAGGCACAAGGTATCTATTTGTCCCTCCTAGTTGATGTTAATTTTTATTATCAGGTCAAAATATTATCCAGTTTTTCTACTGTGTAATTACTGTTTTCTTTTTCTCCCTCACAACTAATAAACAGTCTGTGGGGAGACACTTGAAGACGATGCAAATATCCTACTCCTTAACAGAATTTCTCCCTGGATTTAATATGCATTTATAGTTCTTTCATAATCTAGTCCTTACTGTGATGGTTGAAAACTGATGTCTTTTCAACTCTAGCACACCCTCCACATTTACCAGTCATTTCCTTGGCATTCTCCTGTAACCAAGAGAGCTCTTCTCTTCCCCTTGTCCCTCTCGCCCCTCACCTCTCTCTCTGTTACTGATACGGACTCAGGAATTCCTACCTTTTCTGTGGCTTAACTCATTACCGTGCTTAATTATTTTGGTGTTCAAATTGTCCCATATTTGGCCATAGAGAGCTACTTCAAGTTGGCTGGGTCTTTTTTTTACCTTTTTTTAAAATTGTGGTAAAATATGCATAACATAAAATTTACCATTTTAACCATTTTTAAATGTACAGTTCTGTGGCATTAAGTACTTTCACATTGCTGTGCATTCATCAGCACCGCTCATCTCCAGAACGCTTCTCATTTTCCTGAACTGAAACTCTATACCCATTGAACAGTAACTCCTCATTTCCTTCTTCCCGCCATCCCCTGCCTGTCACCATTGTACTTTCTGTCTCGATGAATTTGGCTACTCTAGATACCTCAAATAAGTGGAATCTACGATAATTGTTTTTTTGTGATCGGCTTATTTTTCTTAGCATGATGTCTTCAAGGTTCATCATGTTGTAGCATGTGTCAGAATTCCCTTACTTTTCAAGGCTGTGTAATATTCTATTGTATGTTTATACCACATTTTGTGTATCCATTCATCTTTGTGGATGGATGCTTGGGTTGTTTCTGCTTTTTGGCTATTGTGAAATAATGCTGCTATGAACATGGGTGTACAAATATCTGTTTGAGTCCCAGCTTATACTTCTTTTGAGTATATACCTGGAAGTGGAATTGCAAGATTATAAGGTAATTCTATGTTTAATTTTTTGAGGAATTACCATACGTTTTTCCATAGAAACTGAACCATTTTACATTCCTACTAGCAATGCACAAGGGTTCCACTTTCTCCACATCCTCCACCACTTCTTTCTTTCTTTTTAATAATAGACATCCTAATGGCTTTGAAGTGGTATCTCATTATTTGTTTAATTGACATTTCCTTAATAATTAGTTATGTTGGGCATCTTTTCATGTGCTTATTGTCCATTTATTTATCTTCTTTAGAGAAATATCTATTCATCTCCTTGGCCCATATTTTAATCAGGTTGTTTGGTCTTTTGTTGAGTTGTAGGAGTTCTGTATATATCCTAGATATCAGTCCGTTATTGGGTATATGGTTTGCAAATATTTTCTCCCATTCAGTGGATGCCTTATCATTCTTTTGATACTGTCCTTTGATGCCTGAAAGCCTTTAATGAACTGCTTCCATTTTAATAGTTAGTTTAAAAATTATCTGGAATTAAAACCTAATTGCACATCGTATTCTACAGAAGTGCTTCCAAATAGGAGCATTATAGAAATTTAAAAAAACAGTAGCCCAACACTAATCAACTGGTAGTACTGAAATTTCTATAAGAATATGTCATTAAAACATATTTGTATAATGTGACATTATATAAAGATAACATTAATAATTTCCCTCTTTCCCTTTTCCTTTTGTGTGTAAGCAAGGCACTGTGAAAGTATAGGGAGGGGAGGGACTAATCTTATTGGGGGAGATGATTTGGGGAAATCTTTATAGAAGAGATGATATTTGAGGAATGAGCATATGACCTGGAGGAATAGGAACATTATAGGCCAAGGGAAAAGCACATGTAAAGGCCCTGTTACCTTGGCTGAAGCATAGACCATATGTGTGAAATGTTGAGAGATAAGGTAAGAGTCAAATCATAAAGGTATTTGATTGCCATACTAAGGATTTGGACTTGCCCCTCTGCTTTCCCTCCATGCCTTCAAAAACTCTGACCCATTCATCCACTTATTCAATAAATATTTATTGAGTATATACTATGTGCTAAGTACTGGAGAAACAGCCCCAAACATATCAAAAACCTCTGTCATAGAGCTCATAGTCTAATTGGGGGAGATTTAATAATAAACATGTAAGTATGTGTCAGAGAAGGATGAGGAGTCACATAGGGACTAATGAGGGAGCAGAGGTCATGGTAATGCTTGCCATTTTGTGTAGGGTGGTCAGAGGCGGCTTCACAGATTAGGTGCCTTTGGGAAGTCTTAAAGGAATTGTGGGTGTTGGGGGAAAGCATGTTGCAGCAGAGGGAACAGCCAGTTCGAAGGCTATATGTAGCTGGAACAGAGTGAGTAAGGGGACATAGTGGGAGTGTCAGGGAACATTTGAAGGGTTTTAAAGCTAGGGAGCACCATCATGTGTATATTTTACCAAGATCACTGATAGCAGAGTATTATGGAAGGTGGATTGTAGAGTAAGTCTGAAGATAGGTGTTAGGAAGGAGTTAAGAAACTTGAAGAAAGCCACTGACAGTTTCCAGAGGTATTTAGAAGGTGGAATCGACAGAAATTGGTGACTGGATGTGGGAGGCAAGGAAAAACAAAGATTCTGCTCAGATTTCTGACTTAGGAAGAAAGAAGGCAAGAATTAAGATTGGTCCTCTCAACCAAGACAGGAAATAAATAGGGAAAAGCCAGTTCTAAGAGGGGGATTAGAGGAAGACCAGGGAAACATGACAGAGAAATTGCGTCAGGTTTGGACATGTTGAGTTTGAGGTACTTGTGAAACATCCAAGTGGGCATAACCAAGTGAGTATATAGGTGTAGAGCTAGAGTGGGGCCTGGGGGGAAGTTGGGCTGTGGATAGGCGTTCCAAAGTCATTGGCATATAGAGGTGGTAGTTAAAACTGTGGGATTTTTTTTTGAGTAGTGGTATTTTGCTTGTATAAATAGTACTTGTGTTTAAAAATCTGAAATTTCACAATTCATTGTTTCTTATTTACGGCCACAACTTGTTGATAAGACTTTAGAAAGTACTTCCTGACATGCAGTTTTCTTTGTGGCAATTCAGGAAAATTTAAACCTGGCCCTGAATTCTGCCTCAGCCATTGGTTGTACAGTGGTCAACATCGGTGCGCAGGATCTCAAAGAAGGAAAGCCTCACTTGGTCTTGGGACTTCTCTGGCAGATCATCAAAGTTGGTCTTTTTGCTGATATTGAGATTTCCAGGAATGAAGGTAAGATGATCAAAACTAGTTACTTTTCATTGACATATACTTACTGTGGAAAGAACTTATATTTCGAAAATGTTTTCCTCTCAGCTCTGATTGCATTGCTAAAAGAAGGCGAGGACCTCGAAGAGCTGATGAAGCTTTCTCCGGAGGAATTACTGCTGCGATGGGTGAACTACCATCTGACCAATGCGGGATGGCCTACCATCAACAACTTCAGCCAAGATATTAAGGTTTATATTTTCATGTTCAAATTTGTGACATAAAATCTGGATGTAGAATATTAAAAAAACAAAAGAGGTTCTGACTTAAATTTGAATTAAGTTTAATTCACAAGGACCCGGTGAATGAAATTTTTGCATTTCTCTTTCTGCGGTGTATCCCTCAATTATAGTCACAAAATCTTCTATTTAAAAAAAGCTGGTTTATTTTGTCTTTTAATAAGAAATACAGCTGGCTGTGAGAGGAAGGAGATTCTAGCCTTAGCAGGTTAAGGCATTCTTTCCCACAGATAGGCTAAATTATAACGATGATGTCAATCTGTTAATTTGAACTGAGAAATACATCTGTTTGCTGGACTAGAGATCTTTGTGGGCCTGACCAGTCCAACATTGTTTCTCCCACTTTGCCAATAACCAGCTAACAGGAAGCCAGATTATCTGAGGGCACAGGGAATCAGAAGACAAAAGGAGATCGTCATGTACGTCTCTCTACGGAAGTAGCTTGAAACACTTCCTCCCTACTGGGAGAGCCTCGTCAAGGCAACTGAACATTCAGTCTGCCTAACAGCTCTCTCATGGTCACTGCCTACACGGACATTGCCAGCTTGGGTCCCTGTGACGACTACTTCTCAATACTTTTTTTTTTCCCCCAGACCATTCAGTATTGGCATCAATTCGAATTTTCTCTTTAGATATATATTGACACTTTAGTCATGTTATGTTTTTGTCATAATGGCCTAGATGACGGGCTCTCTCTTTGAAGTGACATTGTATTTCTCTGCTTTCATGTCTATGTGCTCAGTTTAAATTTTTATTTTGGGAGGCTCTCTTATTTTAAAATTCAGTTCATCAAGTATTTATTAAACCCCTCCTATGGGGCATTATGCTGGACATGGGGGATACAAAGACCTAGCTCTTTTTTTTTTTTTTTTTTTTAAATTGACCCTGAGCTAACATCTGTTGCCAATATTTTTGGGTTTTTTTTTTTCCTCCTCTTCTCCCCAAAGTCCCCCAGTACATACTTGTATATTCCGGTTGCAGGTCCTTCTAGTTCTGCTATGTATGACGCTGCCTCAGCATGGCTTAATGAGTGGTGCTGGGTCTGCACCCAGGATCCGAACCAGCATAACCTTAGGCCACTGAAGCAGAGCACACAAACTTAACCACTGGGCTACGAGGCCGGTCCCCAAGACCTAGCTCTTGAGAAGCTTACCAGTTACACAGGGAGATAAACATCTAGTAGATGGATATTTTAGTTGTCTATTGCTATATAACAAGCCACTCAAAACTTACTAGCTAAAATAATAATTTATTGTTTCTCATGATTCTGTGGGTTAAGGCAGCCTGGCTGGGTGGTTTTGCTTTGCATAGTTGTGGTTGGGATCGCTAACTCATTTGCCTTCAGCTGTTTATGGGGCTGGTCTGGAAGGTGCTCAAGGGCACCACTCACATGTCTAGTGCCTCATTGCTTCTCCTGGAGGCCTTTCCACCTGGCTAGCTTGAGCTTCCTCACAGCATGATAGTCTCGGATAATTGGACTTCTTGTGTGGAGGCTAACTTAAAGAGGGAAGAAGCAGAAGCTCTTAGGGCTTGGGCTTGGAAGCCCCCAGAACATCACTTTCACTACATTCTATTGGTCAAAGCAAGTCACAAGGCCCATCTAAGTTAAAGGGGAGGGAAAACAGATTCTGCCTTTCCCTGGGAGGAGCTACATGTATGTACAGGGAAAAATTATGATAGCCATCTCTGAAGAAGACTTCATTGGATGATTTAACACCATGTGCTCACAGCTTATTTATAGAGGTGGGCATGGGGTGCTGTGCAATATAGAGGAGGGCCCTTAATTCATCTCGAGAAACCAGAGTAGGCTTCCAAAGATTATATTTGGCCCTAATCTTAATTGATGCTGGTGCTTGGGAGTGTAAACAAATGAAAAAGGTGAAGAAGAGTATTCCAGGTGTAGGGAAGTGTTGCTAGAAGCTCTGACATGTGAGACAGCATCGTGCATTCAGGAAGCTATAAGTAAGAAGTTACTGAACTATTACTCCATTCTTTGAGATGAGGGTGTTTCTTCAGTTTGAGCACTTTTTTCCTAATCCAATGATGACTTTATTCATTTTAAAAATTCTATTTCATTTCTTTCCTTGAAGGATTCAAGAGCCTATTTTCATCTGCTTAATCAGATTGCACCTAAAGGTGACCAGGTTGGTGAACCTGCCATTGACATTGACCTTTCAGGATTTAATGTGAGTACAGTTTTTAATTTAAAATTTTTTTTGTTTGGTAAAATATATATAACAAAATTTACCATTTTAACCATTTTTAAGTGTACAGTTTAGTGGCATTAAGTACATTTGCATTGTTTACAGCCATCACTTCTAGCCATCGCTAGAACTTTTTCATCGTCCCATAGTGAAATCTCTATCTATTAAACGATAACTCCCATTCCCCTCTCCCGTAACCTGGTAAGCACAGTTCTACTTTCTGTCTCTCTGAATTCAACGAGTGAGCACAGTCAAATTTAGAATTGAGAGAGCAGTTCTCTCCAAGCAGCATTCCCTGGTGGAGTCCTCAGCCCTTCATTAAAGCTTGGCCTTTACTCTTCAGAAGTGTTTTCCTGCCTTAGGCTCCAAATCTCCATGCTAAGCCAGCTGGCTGTCATGACTGAAGAAAGGGCATTGCGTAATTCTGACCTTGCGTATATGTGGAGTGAATTGTATGTGGACTTTTCCCTGGTGCAACATAACTGGAACTCACCAGGACGCTTTTGTGACTGTCACTGTGTACTAGAGAAGGGAACAACAAGCCATTATTAGATGGCGAAGCAATTGGTTATCAGTTCTTCCAACTTACGTTTCGAAATACACAAAATAAAAGGTGGCAATTCTGAGTATTGATGGTGTAGGAAGGACAGGTACAGATGCTGACCCATCTCACACATTTCCTAGGAAGCCCCTTCTTTTAGCATAAGCTGTAAATATCAGGGATGGTTGTAGCTAAACATTAAAATCTGGTCAGACTATAGTTTATGAAAATCTTTTAAGTACTTAAAGTGCAATATCCATAATATTTAGTTTTAAAGACAACTTGAGTCATTGCTAATTAATTATATTTCACATTATTAAAAAGAAATGTAAGAAACTTACTTTTGCTAAGCTATGCAAAATTTGCAAATTATTTTGAGTTAGAAAATTAGGAACTTAAAAAAACTTGTGGAAAATTTCAACCATATGCAAAAGTGAGCAGACTTAGTGTACTGAACTACCATCTGTTCATCCCCAAAGGTCAGCAATTATCAGCTCATGGTCAATGTTTTTTCATTTATCACCTACCTATTTCCCTCCTCTCCCAGATTGTTTTGAAGCAAATCCTAGACATCATATCATTTCAGTGGTAAATATTTCAATATGTATTTCTAAAAGACACTTTAAAAATATAACCATAATACCTTATCATACCTAGAAAAATTAACAGTAATCCATAACATCATCAAAATATATAGTCAATGTTGACGTTGCCAATTGCCTCATAAATGTCACGTTTTTTTATAGCTTATTTGAATTAAGATTTAAATAAGGGCCACATATTGTGATTTGTTGATGTCTACCTTAGGAACTTTTTATTGTTGTTTAATAGCATTGAACCTATTCCTTTCTCTGATTTCACTTACATTTTTACTTCTTTGCATCTCTGACACACAGAATTAGATAAGTCATAATCCTTGATCATGATATACTCTCATCACGGGTCCATTTATCTCCCTCTTTTTATTTATTCTTGCTTGGAGTTGTTTCTTTGTTTGTTTTGGAAACTAACAAACCCGTATGGACCCTTAGTCCCTCAGTCTTACTAAGACCTTGGTGTTAATTCACTGTGCGCTGCTTCTGCATCTCATCTCTCTGCCTCACCTTAGTCCAATAATAACCATCTTGAGTCTTATGTTCAGTGTTCTTTTTTTTAAAGATTTTATTTTTTCCTTTTCCTCCCCAAAGCCCCCCAGTACATAGTTGTGTATTCTTCGTTGTGGGTTCTTCTAGTTGTGGCATGTGGGACGCTGCCTCAGCGTGGTCTGATGAGCAGTGCCATGTCCGCGCCCAGGATTCGAACTAAGGAAACACTGGGCCGCCTGCAGCGGAGCGCGCAAACTTAACCACTCGGCCACCGGGCCAGCCCCTGTTCAGTGTTCTTTTGCTTTTCTTTTTACATAGTTTTCTTTCAACCAAATACATTCCTTACAAAATTAACTTTTTAATTTTACTTTTTAATTTCATATAAAGTTTATCATGTCTTATTTAAACTTCTAGTACTTATTTTGATATATTGATAAGAGTCGCTCATATTGTTGTATGTCATTGTGTGAATATAACAGTTTATTCATCTACTCTCCTGTTGATAAGCATTTGGTTTGTTTCTAGGGTTTTGCAACTGTGGAAAGTACTGTTCCTTCTGATTTTAATATTTTTTTATGTATCCCAACTTGTTTTTCATTGAGAAAAGAGTCTACTGGAAATAGCATTCAGGGTAGAATGAGTGAGGCAATTCAGCCTCTTAGCCAGAAGGCACTCTAATATGTGTCCTTAACCAGGTTACCTCCAATTTGACCGGGAGGAGCTTACTGATATAATATTTGAGAGTTTTGTTGAGTATGTATTTCAGCGATGAGGGTGAAATATTACTCTGATCCCATCAAGAAAACTCATAAACTTGTTCTTACTGATATTTTTTTAAATGGGAAATTGAGTTGGAATTCTTGCAAATTCTGTTCTTATTTTGAGCCACTGTTTGATATATTGCCGAAAAAGTAATTGCTTATAAATATGTAGATCAATAAAAAAAGCATGCCAATCAAAAGTTTAACCTTGACTATTTTTATTTTCTTTCATTGGTTAGGAGAGAAATGACATGAAGCGTGCTGAATTTATGCTTCAGGAAGCAGATAAACTGGGCTGCAGACAGTTTGTGACTCCTGCTGATGTGGTTTCAGGCAATCCTAAACTTAATTTAGCTTTTGTAGCTAACCTGTTTAACACCTACCCATGCCTACACAAGCCTGATAATAATGACATCGATATGAATCTGTTGGAAGGTATGTTCTTTCTGCCTTTAACTGATTCACTGTATGTATCTTCTTGTGCTATTATGCTACTTCACTGTCAGAGGAAGGGGATTGCGGTGGGAGATGCAATTTACTGTGTGTTGGCATGTGCATCCGTGAAAATGTTCACATTAAAGAAAGTGGTTATTGGTTTTGGTTAAAAGAGAATGCTGGGGTAAATCTTACTTGTCTCGCTTCTCCATAAGAGGTTAGTGAAAACTGTCATACATTTAAAATATTTTCTTAAATAGCTGCATAACATAACTCCACCACCAATATGGACAATGAATTATCTATTGGAAAAAATAATTATTTGTAGCTTATTTCCTCCATTGAAAGCTGCAGTTTGACTCCAGTATTGTTCTCTTTTTAATGTTTTTAGTGTACATGAAAAAATTTACAATATTCATTACTTGTCTTGTTGTGTGTGGGCTATTGTTATCTGTCTCATAATTTATAATACTTTCCTGTTTTGCTTCGTGAAATGCAGATTTGACCCCTCCTAATGTAGGTACTGTATTTAGTACTTTTCTATACTCTATAAATGTATTCATTCTGAATGTTCTTTTTATCAGTACCATTTGTTCTTTCTGAGTTGATATTTATTTTTTGCATTGTTCATGCTGTGTTTTTTCTGTCTTAATATGCCTGAAGAATGAATGACAACCAAGAAACACAAATGAAACTTAATTAGAATAGCAGTGCAAGGCTTGATTATGTAAACTCGCCGCCTAATTTGCCTTCCCTAATGATGGGAGATTGTAGTTATAAACACATGAGAAATCAGGTTTGATGATTGGATTTCATGATTTGATGTAGTGCCTTTATCCCTCTCCTGTGAATAAACAAACTTATTTTTATCGCAGCTAATCTTTGAAAGGGTCTATTTAGGTTCTCTGACACAGATTATTGTATATTATTTAGCTATGTTACATTTACTGGATATTATTGAAGCTTAGGATAGATGAAGCGTCATAATGACAAAAATATTCTCAATATTTAGTTCTTTCTCCTTCTCTCTGTATCCCAGTCTCTCTTCTTATCTTCTCCCATTCTCACACTCTCACTCACATGCATGCCAAAACCCACCTTAGAATCAGGACAGAAAGTAAAAACAGTGGCAGCAGTGGTGGCGGTTGTCAGAGGTAGGGGCTGATGGTAAAATATTCTCGCTAGTTGCCCTGGTTTGGAGAAAGTAGCCCTTAAGCAGAGATGCTTCCTGGTGGGGGGATTTGATGCTGCAATGTTCGTTCTCTCACATCACCCACCGTCCTCCCTTCCTCCCCAGTGTGAGACAGAACGAGAAATCAGTTTCATGATCTTTTTCTCTTTGCTACAACCAGAGTGTAGTGTCCTTGTCACTTTATAATTACAGTTTTTTGATTAATGAAAGAAGTTTCAGATTTAACAAATGAGTTCTTTGAGGAATATGATTAATTCAGTTTACTCTTCCTGGGGTCCAGTAAAATCAAATAAGGATGGTATTCTCTACATAGGTATGTAACTGAGAGGGAAGATGGATAAAAGTGTAGCTTTTTCAGCAGAGAAATTTAGGGGGAGAGATTAGAACTTTAAAAAACTTAAATAAAATGGAAGACTTCTAAGTTTTTATCAGTCTGGAAAATTTCAAAATCCCTCTGTGTCTTATAGTAGAAGACATTGTTTACAGTGGCATATTAAAAATGATCTGCTTTTTATAGTCACCAAATTCTTGCTAGATATCTTTTCCAACTTGCTTGTTCTCCTTTGTCACGTTTGAATTCTTTTGCTAGTCTTCAGCATGCTTTTGGAATTTTTCAGTGTGACTAGGATTGCTAAATATTTCCATGAGTATTTACTAGGTATAAGAAGTTACTGTGAGAAATATTTATCAATCATCTTCATTTAGAACATATGTATATCCTGATACATCTGCCAAAAATGTGTTTGACTTTGTCATTGGAATTTTTTCCTCTGTAAATTTGTTTTTATAGATCCTTATGAAATTTGAAGCTTGACCTTCTCACATCCCATATTCATATATTAGTATGTCCTCATTAGCAAAGAATTTTATCTGTATGGAATTAAAATTAAAAGCCCAATTAAATATTAAACCTTCATATTAAATTGAGCCAAATATGTAGGCTACATATAGAAAGACCATAGAGAGAGATTCATTTGTGATGATAGAAAATACATAGGCCACAGAATTAGACTTTCTTCAAATCATAGTTACATCATTTAATATCTGAGGGACTTCTGTGAGCCTTGGTTTTCCCATATATGAAACAGGACTAATAATACTTATTTGGAAGAATTATAGAGCCAGTTAAAAGGACCTCATGAATGAAAGAGTATGCATGCAGTATGTGCTCAGTAATGGTCAGGTCGGGAAGAGACAAACACTTAGTACATCAGCACATTAGTGTTAAATGTACTCACTCACTAAACGTTGGTTCCTTTTCTTCTTCTTAGTAGCCTACTTTTAATATATTTGTTATTTTTTCTGACACTTTTATCAATTGCAGATGTCAATTTGGCCCTGAAAATGAAAAGAATGTCTTATAGTTTTTTCTATCTTTTATATCAGCAATTAAGATTTTACTTCTAAGATTGCTTTAATTGTCTGCAATCCAGACAGCATTTCCAATCTGGAATACATATGTTTTTCTAATGCTTTACCATGGCTTTTGCACAAATGCACAGTGCTTCTGGCTTTGAGCATTTATTTACCAAGACAACTTGAAATGGTTTTAGATAAATAAATGCTCACTTAAAAAAACCTATTTTACTTTCCAAGCATCAAAAAGTAAAATAATGCTATAATTAGTTGAGAACAGTAGGAAGAAATAAGAACCTCTGAAGCTTATAATAGTTTCAAAACTCAATCAAAATACAAGTTTAGTGTCTTTTAAAATATTTTTCACTATATTATCAGGTTCAGCAGAATTTGGATATTATTTTAATTAAAAACTAAACTATTGTTACACTCTCAGTGTTTGTAATTTTAAAACGTTAGATTTTCGTAGATGGAAATAATGTAAAAATTCTCTAACTACTGGAAAAAAAATTATATATATGGCAAAATAACATTGTCATTAGAGAAACCACTAAAAGCTAAATCCAAATCACATGCATCAAGCTGTTGATTGTAGTCTGCTCTTATTTATTACACTTCAGAGAAAGTTCAGATATTTAATTTGCTCCTGTTTAATAACTCCTACAAACAAGGCAAGCATGGTTTCTAGGAATATTTAGTTTAACTTCGTTCTTTTGAAAAAGGTTCTTCTGTAGGTTATATATGTATTATAAAGTGGTAGTGGCAGATGCAACAGCCTGATCAGTTACCTTTTCTGCAGACCAGAGGGAATAAAATTTAGGCAAGAAATATATGGCTATATAATTTAATAGAGCAAGAATTAAAGTAGATTCTGGGAAAGCTGTTACATAATGGCATTGAAACCACATGAAAATTCGCTGGGCAGATTATTTCCTGAAGAGTTGGCACAAAAAACAGAATCCTTTAGATTTTGCAAGGTTTTAGCTTCTATTCCGGGTGTGCAGGTTTATGCTGTCTGTGGCACTTAGTCTGAAGATGACCGCAGGGATGGCTCTGCAGGATGGGCCCCTGAAGCTCAGGTGGTTACAGATTTATATGCCACATTGTCCTGGGAATCCCACATGAACCAAAGTCTAGAGAGTGACTTGAACTTGTCTGTGGTTTAGAAGTGATGAGAGGTGTAAATGTTTCAGTTTTCAGGAGTCCGGTGATGAGATGTAGGCTGGGCCATTCTGTTATCCCCTAACTTTACTGAAAAACAAACAATAATATTATAGAGAGTCACTTAGGACTGTTTGCAATCCAGACGATGACTAGAAGGCAGACATGGCAAGGAGCGCTCACGTCTCTCTCTGCCCACTTTGTGGCAACCGGAGCCCACGTTTTCCTTCTAGATGGTGTAAGCACTGCTGTGAAGGGAACGCTCGGGAAGGTTAGGTCACAGGTTAAAGAACAGTGCCTGCAGGAGTTTCTTCTTGAGGTGATCTTTGAGCTCTAGGGACTTAGCATGAGGAAATGTGTCTTTCCCTTAGCACCCTGCGTGGGAGCTGTGTCACTTATGTATTTTTAGTAGTGACAATCTAAAATAATTCAGGAAGTCTATAAAATAGTTATATCCCCTCATTGCTTGTTTTTATATTACCTGTAATCCCCTCCCCCCTTCATGACTGTTTGGTGTAATTAAAATGTAGGTCTGTGTGCCCAGAAACTTTTCTGCGTAAAACCATAATCTATGCAGCTTTAGAAACACCGCACTGGGGAAGGTGCAGCTTTCCTGTTTCTGTTTAACTTGCTAATACTACCCTGACTGCTGAAGATTTTGTTTTATTAATTTTAGCGTACCCCTTTTGTGTGTAATCATAACTAAAGATATGACCACATAAGTTTATCTGTTACTCTTCTGGACGGAGAAACCCATGGCTCAGTAGTTCATAGACATCCAATAAAGGACTCTTAGGTGGAGAAATTTAGAGCAAATGGAGGCTTTCTAAACAGAGGGAAAAAAGGGACTTTGGCAATTAGAATTTTTCCCCCTAAAAGGATTGCAGTATCACAGGAACCATGGCAAAGTATGTATGGCCTGTTTGTACCTGCCAGAATGGCTTAAAATATAGTTCTTGATTCCATGTGTCTTGAGTCATCAGTGTGAGCTTGTGTCTCCTCTAGGAGAGAGCAAGGAAGAGAGGACCTTTCGGAACTGGATGAATTCCTTGGGGGTCAACCCATACATTAATCATTTATACAGGTAAATATTTTCTTGTGTTTTAGCTTTATGGCCAGGGTCCAACTTTTCAAGTTTCAAACTGTAAGTATGTTTACATGAGAATATTTTCTGAAAAGCACAAGAATCTTAGCCAAGCTTTAAAGTTTCAGAATGCTGGGGATTGGCAATAATGGATTTTAAAAGAAAAGTAAAGAATTATTTAAAAGGATAGGAATATGATAAAATTACTTATAATTTTTGATAATATGAACACTTCGGTAGAGATAATCCATCTTACTCTTTTAAAATTATTGATCAGGAAAATAAATTATTTCAACTTTAACAGATTAGAACAGTAATATTTTTAAATTGTTCTTATATCAATATTTTTCATTATAATTCACATTCTTTAATATATTTTTGCCCAAAACCTCAATTATCCCATAATTTGTTGTGTATATTTTTTCTAATTTATAGAAATAACTTGCTTTCCCTGAGTAATTGTCATAATTTATCTTATTCTTTCATGTTTAAAAATGACAACTCAGGGCCAGCCCGGTGGTATAATGGTTAAGTTTGCACACTCCACTTTGGAGGCCTGGGGTTCGTAGGTTTGGATCCCAGGCACGGACCCACACCCCACTTGTCCAGCTGTGCTGTGGTAGTGTCCCACATACGAAAAATAGAGGAAGATGGGCACAGATGTTAGCTCAAGGGCAATCTTCCTTAAGCAAAAGAGGAAGATTGGCAACAGATGTTAGCTAAGGGCCCATCTTCCTCACCAAAAAAAAATGACAACACATTGTTAACATTGGTGTGTCTAATAGTTTACTGAATCATTTCCTGTTCTCTCTGGTAGTGCTGAGAATGTGTCTCTCTAGGTGTGGATGAGAGAAAACCTTCCTTCTCTCTGTATTCCAGGATCTACCAGCCTGAGTTTAAAATGCAAAAGAGCTCAATTTCAGCTAATTGTATATTTTTTAGGAAAACGGTCTAATTAACTAAATCTATTAGTAGGTTACACACCAAGGAAACTCCTTAATGAACATTAACTAAATTATTTAAATATGAACTGAAGAGTAACGCCACAAAAGACAAAGTTCACTGGCTAACTGAGGATTTATGGTGCAGTAATTTCTGCTTCTTGGTGTACATTCAAAATATCCTTAAAAATCTAAAAGCAGGATTGCCTTATTATGGTTTGATAATTGTTTAAGGGCGTAAATTCCAGCTAGATCACAAGAGACACACATCATCTAGACTGGAACTCTTATTATAACAGCAGGGCAGTAAAAGACTCAAATGCTGGAGGTGAGGAAGGGGTTAGATCTTTATGGACTAATTTGAAAGAATGTCTATAATATAAATTGAGAGAAAATAATCATAGATATAGTAGGATCCCATTTTTATTTTAAAATTGAATGTATACATACTGGTATATGATTTTTTAAAAAACATCTGGAGGGACGAATACCAAAACTGTATGCAGCCTGGGAAGTAGGAGTGGAGGGTAATGAGGAGAGTTTTATTTTTAATTCTAGTAACTTAGAGTTTTTTGGGGTTTTTTATAATGTGCATGTATTTCTTTTTTCGTTAAAAAGTAAATTTAACACTAGAGGATTAAGATTTGTGGAGACTCATAGTAACTTCTTCATAAATGTCAAGAACACTAGAGTTTTCTATGGTTGACGGTGGAGAATTGACCCAGTGTTTCAGTTAAAGATTATTTCTAGTTCTGTAGATCTAGAAATGCTAGCACAGGGCTTCTACGCTTATGTTATGTTTTCTTGGGAAAGGGGATTCAGAAAATCCTCAAAAGTAACATAACCTTAACGAGAACCATCAGATATAGAAAAAAATCAATAGCCAGAGGTCTAGTTGGCACCAGAACCATGTGTCTGTGAATGTGCGTCTGGATCATATTCCTAAACCCGCCCCTAAGTGGTTTCTCCTCACCTACCAAACCATATATATACCAAAACAAAGCATTATCAATCTTTAGGTTGATTTTAACCGAAAATTCTGTCCTTTAAACAAGTTATTAAATATATTTTAAAAACTATTCTAGAATTTTTCTATGACAGGTTTGTTCTGGATCACATCTTGAATTCTCTGGAAATCATTTAAACTCTCTGGGCCTCAGTTTCCCTATTCACAAAACATGAGTAATACCATAATCCATAGAAATAATAGTGAATTCATTTAAAGTAAAAAAGAAAATTTCATGCAACAGATGAGATTCCAGAAGCTATCCAATACTTTAGTTTTTTTTTAATATAAAATTCCCCATGTGCTTATAGATGACCTCATCTGCTCTTAATTACCTTCATAATAGATGTTTTCTTTCATCACTCAGCACAGGGCCCAGCCCCTCCACTGCCATGTGGTGTGTGCGCAGATGCACAGTAACTTGAATATGAACCTTAGCAAAACATAACTCAGCAAACGAGCTGTTGAGGGAGAAAAGCCACGCAATACAGCACAGAGCTAGCAATTTTAAAATCAATTGCTGTTACTTTATGTCCTTAGAGTAAAGAATTGGAAACAGACTCAATAGACATACTTTCATCATCTCAGAAGAATGTATTTCTGAATCCAGAGTAGTAGTAGTGTGCGTTGGTGGTGTAGTGGTGAGCATAGCTGCCTTCCAAAGTAGTGGTATTACTTCCATCATCCTGCTTGCTCATAAATTCCTGCCTCTTAACACTCATTGTTTAACATGAACAGCTGCCTACTGAGCAGCTATTGAGATTTTTATGTAACTATTTTTTTAAAGTTTTAAAAATCATACATAAGTAATACATGAACTCATTCTCACTGTATAAGTTTCAGAAAGTCTGTAAGTATGTAGAGTAAAATTAAACATGATAATTCCTCCTTTACCCCTCCCATATTCCTTGTTTTCCTGCCCAGAGGTAATCGCTATTTACAGTCCATAGCACACAATACTCTTATTTTTCAAAATAAATTTAATAGTAATAAATGTATGCAGTGTTCTACCACTTGCTTATTTAAACTTAATATGTCTGGTAAAGCTTTTTATGTCAGTACATCGAGATCCACCTCATGGTGGCCTGGGAGTCCACGGTGCAGATAGTTTAAAAACAGCCCCTACTGCCAGGCATTGAAGTTGTCTCCAAATTTATAAATACTGTGGCAATGAATGTCTGTACATATATCTTTGTAAACATTTATGAAAAAATTTTGGCTAGATTCCTAGATTAGGAGGTCTGGGTCAAATGGGTCCTTCATCTTCTTTTCTCTCTGTTTTAGTGACCTTACAGATGCATTAGTGATCTTTCAGCTCTATGAAATGATCCGCGTGCCAGTCAACTGGAGCCAAGTCAACAAACCTCCTTATCCTGCTCTTGGAGGAAACATGAAGAAGGTGAATGAAATAATGACCATGGATATGTTATTTCTGTTCTGATAGAAAACAGAGGATTTAGAGTTCCCTAAAGCTTAGTAAAGTGTGATCTCTCCCGACAGTTCTGATTGAAACCAAAATGTGTTAAGCTTAATAGCCTGTTTACAAGTGTGCTTGAATAAGTGTTTGGAAAGATGAAGGCAGTCTCCCCAGTCAGACCCTTTCTATAACTGCTTTTGTCTTTCTCAAGTTGTAGTACTTAGTGTTCTTGAGATGCGTCATAAATGCATTCCTATTTCATAACCACCAGAACTTGCCAAATCTTCACTGGTTATTCATTAATATTTTTCAACAGATACTTATTGATTAGCCACTAGCTGTACAGTGCAGTGCAGGATATAAAATAGTTCATGGCATGGAGTTGGTCTTCAGGATGCCCGAAAGAAATGAGAGGGCCAAGATGTGTGCCAACATCTGCAATACAGTACAGCGCCTGCAAAGGTGAATGTTATGAGTTAGACAGAAGAAAAGGCCACAGGCTGCACTTATCTTGAGAAGCTTCATGCAGGAGGTGGTATTCAAGTTAGCGTTTGAGAAGTGGATAGGATTTTATCAGAAGGGGGCTGGAGAGGGGGCTGAGGGTCAGGAAAAGGGATAGTGATGGGAAGGTATAAAATGTGTTTCTGGGAATGGGGGAGAATAGTTTGGCTATAGCAGAGGATTCTGATAGGTAAGAAGTGAATGTGAACACTAAAAATTTGGATTGGAGCCAGATGTTGAGAGCCTTGAATGTCAGATTAAATTGTTTGGGTTTTAAACTTTACGCAGTGGGAAGCCATTAAATGTTTGTGAGCAGGGCAGTGACTTGATTACAGTTGGTGGGAGAATATCTGGCAGAAGAATGGTAAAGAGGAGCCGGCCCCGTGGCCAAGTGGTTCAGTTGGCGAGCTCCGCTTCAGTGGCCTGAGGTTTTGCCAGTTCGGATCCTGGGCTCGGACATGGCACTGCTCATCAGGCCATGCTGAGGTGACATCCCACATAGCACAACCAGAGGCACTTACAACCAGAATATACAACTATGTACTGGGGGGCTTTGGGGAGAAGAAGAAGGGAAGGGGAAAAAAAAGAAGATTGGTGACAGATATTAGCTCAGGTGCCAATCTTAAAAAAAAAAAAAGAATGGTAAAGAGAAGTATTTGTCTCCATCTTCTCCTTCCTCAAACAGGGGACCTGTGCTGTCCTTGGTGTTCATGTTTGTTCTGCTGAATTGCCACTTGAATATTCAAGTTTTGCTCTGTGTTTTGCTTTGCTTTTCTGCCTTCTGTATCAGGATTATTTGCTTTCTACAGGGAAAGTGTGTTGGACTTTTAAATTTTTATACTTTCATTTAACTTTATTCTTTCATTTAAAATGATGTGAATAGTTTAAAAATGTATATAAATTAATGGACTCAAATTGCCTTAACTTATCAGTATGGTGTTATGAAATTGACCTGCATTTTCATCATTTAAAAACTATCTCTAGTTGAATAAATGCAAATAGGACCACACTCCTGGATAGAAAGACTAAATATTATAATGATATTAAGTTTCACAAATTAAGAGGTGGAAAATAATTCCAGTTAGCGTTCCAATAACTCTCCTTTTGTGTATATGTGGGCATATGTATGAGTGTGTTGGGAAAGGAGATTTATAAAGTGATTCTAAACTTCCATTGGAGGAACAAACAGGCCTAATTCAATAAGAACGTTTTCCAAGACTATTGAGGGAGGAACTGTTAGAAAATATATAAAAATTTATTATAAAGCTAAAGTAATTGAAATGGTTTAATACATAACTAAGCATGGAATGAATAGAGTAACCTAGAAACCTATCCTAAAATAGAAGAACTTAATATATGAGAAGGTGCTTGCTAATTGGCAGGAAAAGGAAGGATCATCCAAAAAATGATGTTAGAACAACTGATTAAGTTTTTTTTTTTCCCCCTGGGAAAGATTCACCCTGAGCTAACATCCGTTGCCAGTCTTCCTCTCTTTTTTTTTTTGTCCTCCCCGAAGCCCCAGTACATAGTTGTATATTCTACTTGTGAGTCCTTCCAGTTCTTCTATGTGAGCTGACCCACAGCATGGCTACTGACGGACGAGTGGTGTGGCTCTGGGCCTGGGAACCAAACCCAGGCGGCTGAAGCAGTGTGTGCCAAACTTTAACCACCAGGCCGTCAGGGCTGGCTCACTGATTAACTATTTTGTTAGGGAAAAAAGTGATCTTCACTATATATCATCCACTAAAATAAATTCCAAACAGATTAAAGGTAAAGACTTGAAGGGTTAAATGTAATAAATAAAACTTTAAGAAAATAGAAGTGAATGATTGATTACTCTTAGAATGATAACGAAATTACAAAGGAAAAAATTGATATAGTAGATTGCATATAAATTTAAAACTTCTGTATGAAAAAATAAACACCATAAAATTAAAAAGCAAACAATAAAAATAATAAACTTGGAAACATATTTGCAATGAATATGACAAATGGTTAATACGCTTAACATATAAATAGTTCATACAAATCAATTACTAAAACTCGATTGCTATTGCTAAAATTCTAATAGCAAAATGCGAAAGTGAACAATTCACAGAAAAAGAAATAACAGTAGATAATACACATATGAAAAATTTTTCACCCACAATAAAGAAAAACAATTTAAAATAGGAAACAACGGAATTGTACTGCATCCAGTGTTAGAAGTAGTGTTCGTTTGTGTAAACTTTGTGGAATCAGTTTGGTAATACATATTAGTAATCTTCAAAAGTCTTTTGACTTAATAATTTCACTTCTTATGTATCCTGATGGAATAGTCAGAAAGACATGAACTTGTATACAAAAATGCTCATCATAGTAATGTTTGTAGAGCAAAAAAAGAGAAAACAACTTAGTTGTTCAATAAAGCTTTCACATATGATACGTCCATAAGATGAAATAAAATGTACCATTAAGAAATAGCATTTTTAGTGTTTTAGTAATAGTGACATAGAAATGAGCAGGATACAAAATTGCATGTATACATATGAGTCTAATTTGTTTAAAATACACACACACACAGACATGCATTCAAGAAAGACTTTTGTTCTTCCTCCAGACCTCTAGAATGAATATGTATTTATAGGCTTTATAATTTTTCAAAAGAAAGACAAAAAGGAAATACATCATAATATTAAAAGTAGTTAAATGGGTCGTGTAATTGCAAGAGATTTATATTTATATTTGTCAGTATTTCTAGCAATTGGACTAGGTACATTTTAGATTTTATTTGATTTGCCTATAATTCTTCTCATGCAAGTAGAATTCTGAAAATTTTGTTAACTAATTTCATGTAACTTTTTAAAATCAAAACTTCAGATGCACAATCTAACAGGAAAACAGAAATTGAATCACTCATTATACCTGGAATTTTTAATGTTAATTATAAGATGTCACAAATGAATCATACGTAGAATGCTTCCTTTCAACAAATACTAGCTGTTTATAGAATGAAACATAAGGCCTGAAATAAATTCAAGTTGTTTAAAAAATGAAGAAGCAGGACCTTCATGACACAGTATCTCAGGGACTTAGTTTCTGGACGTTGGGCATTCGTCAGCAGACATCACTGCTTCATTTGTAAAGTTCGTAAAGCTGCACCACTTAGAGTCTTGTCTTCATTATTTCTTCGGTATTTCTTTTCATCCGGAGCCCCGTATCCTATTATGTAATTTTTCTCATTTTCCAAATGACCTAAGCTTCGCTTTTGTCCAAAGCGTTTGAAGTGCCTGGTAATCATTTCTTCCATTACCTCTGTGAGACGGCACTCTCCAGTTTTGTTCTTGCTTTCTGTGTGCTCATTCTTAACTTTCATAGGCTCTTCATCTTCTAGCCCAACAACTCTAGGAATTCCCTAGGCTCAGTTCTTGGCCCAACTCTCTTAACTTTCTATATTTACGTCCTCAGGGCGCAGATCCAGTTTTAGAATGTTAAGTACTACTATAAACATGGCTTACCTCTAGGAACCTAATTTCTCATTCTTTCTCTAGTTTGGTACTTCTCCAGATCTTAGAAGTGTTTTGACAAATTTGGAACCAACTGTTGCCAAAAAATAGAACACGTCTTTTCCCTTATGCTAGCATCCATTTCCAGTTTCCTTTTCCTTGCTGGTCATATCAACATCTTAGGCCTCTAGACTGCTCTGAGCTCCTTTCTCATCATTATTCCCCTCAGGAATTTTGGTCTAATTATAAACAGATGGAACAATTTTACACATTGAAACAAATTTTACGCATAAGTGATTATTACAGTTTGCTAGAAAATGCTCCTGTTGAAATGAGCGTCAGTGGAAAATATGCTGGTTTTGATCTCTCCTGTTAACACTGTTACATAATCAGAGTTCGGATGCTGTTTTCCAAAAATTAGGACTCTATTCCATTTTTTCCGCTCTGTGCATTTCTATAGCATATATTTCTATTAGGCAGACGAAATCTATAATATAATATGACTACTAGGAAAAAGAATTTTGGAATATTGTCTCCTTGTGTTTTTAAAAAATGAATACATATCAAAGATTGTATTTAACTTATTAAGAGAACCAGGCAGATGTTACAGCAGGTTCAAAGGATGATCTTGCATTTTTATTTGTAACAAACTGACCTTTGGGAATTTGGATTCTTTAAAGAACAATATCCCTTTATTTGTGTAAATTTTGTTATTGTGTGATCCCTTTCTCACCTTTCCTGGAAATATTTTCTTACTCTTAGGAAAAAATATATCTGTGTATCTCAGTTACATTGTTTTGTAATGAAGCCTTAACTAACTTGGGAAAGAAAATCAAGAGAAACTAGTTATACTGTTTTTCTTAACTAAATGTTTACTTTATTCCAAAAAGTATCTAGTAAGCACTTCTTACTACTGGTGATATTACAAGATTGTGAAAGCTTACAATTTCACTAGAGAAAAAAAGACTTACATACATAAGAATTTATATATGTATTTACACCCTGAAATTCGAAGTACAGTATTAGCTGACTGGAGATAATAAACCTCTATAGAGGCCAGAGTAGACAAAAAAATTTACCAGAGAAAGGACTTAACTGGACTTACACCACTAAAAAGAAGTAGGTAGGTAGGTAAGTAATTTGGTTGGTGTTCTTTCATCAGATTCTTACTGTAGGCAGGGCACTGACAGGTCCTGGGCCAGGGGTGGGAGAGTGTGATACAGATTTGTACACTTTATAGTTTTTGCCCTTTAAAAGGAGCTCATGCTATGGTTGGCAAAAGAAAGTGTAAGTAGAAGACGGTGCATAAGCATTACCCAATAAGCATTATTGGGAGTTCAACAAGGGATCGGTCATTATCAGCGGGTACTGTTAAGCTTAAGTCTTTATTGAAGAAAGTGAGCTAGAAGCTGAATTTTAGAGGATGAGTGAGATCTGGATAAAGGATATGGGAGATGAAGTTAGATTCTTAAGGAAACAATTTCTTCTCTATTCTTTAATTTTGAATTTAGAAAAGACAATGTTTATTACCTCTAGTCATGGAATGCAGGAAACCTAGTTTTTTAGTCACGGATTTGCCACTAATAAACTGTGTAATTTTGGACAGTCAAGGCTTTTAGGGTGAGAGGATCTTAAAACTTTCTAGCCAGTTCTTTATTTAGATTAACCCCTCAGTGCTTTGATATCTTCAACTATAAAATGGGAATAATTATTTCCTTAATTGCACTGGGTTATTATGAAATTCCGTCATATAAATTTAAGGTGTCATTGTAATTATTTTTCAGATGCCTGAACTAGGCTGGCATATTGAAAGAAATATTTTAAAAAATTTGTTTTTATACCAAAACTTTTACTTATTTTCTACAGATTGAAAACTGTAACTATGCAGTGGAACTTGGGAAGGATAAGGCCAAATTCTCCTTGGTTGGCATTGGTGGACAAGACCTAAATGAAGGGAATTCAACACTTACCCTGGCATTGTTATGGCAGCTGATGAGAAGGTAAAGGCTGATATGCTTATAAGCTATTTAAAAATTTTTTCTGATAAAGTAAGATTAGGATGGAATTTTTATTGGGAATTACATTGGTTTAGGTTCGGAATTACATTCATGTTATATCTCAGAAACAGCTTATGAGCTTACTAATTATTTGGCATGCATAAACAAAAAATATTTAGTTTGAATTCTTACTTTTCCTTCAACGAATCATTTGAACTAAAATTTTAGCTATTTTTGAAAGATAAACACAGAAGAAATACACACTGCAAAATATATTAATTTTTAAATGATTTACTTGATATATTTTTTGTAAATTATACTTTATTTTAAAAGTGGATCAGTTTCTAGAAACACACTCTTATTAATGCCTCTTAAAAACTGCTTTGTTAGAAGTTGTTTTAATTTTTTTAATACCATCATAGTTTTTGTTTCTGGTTACTGAGCATTGTAACTTTGGAATGTAAGTAAGTGCAAATATCAGACTAAAATTAGAAATACTTATTAGGACTGAAAATATTTCTTAGATATTTATTTAAATATTGATATAAATGATGTGAGAGCAAATGTCATCCCTTTCAGTCTCAAATATGCATCTTTTCTGTTACAGGTACACATTGAATGTGTTATCAGATCTTGGAGAGGGTGAAAAAGTAAATGACGACATCATTATTAGATGGGTCAATGAGACTCTTAAAAGTGCAAACAAAAATACTTTTATTTCCAGCTTCAAGGTAATCAAAAGCTATTTAAAAATTTTTTTGGTAAGATATTAAGTTTAGGAAGCAATTTTTATTGGGAATTACATCGGTTTAGGTTCAGAATTAATGTTATGTCTCAGAAATACACCATTTATGAGCTTAAGCATACTAATTATTTGGCATGCATAAACCAAGAATATTCAGTTTGAATTCTTATATTTTTATTGGTTGTCCTATTGAGTATAAATGCAGATTAATATTATCAGACTCTGGTAAGCTAATCTTAAAAAAGAAATAGAGTAGAGCCAAAAAATCCAATTGTCAAGTGAAAAGAAATATAAAAAGCCTTTGTTTATATAGGACCTATAATGTTTTGTGCTCCGTAGCAGCAGTCTCAGAATTGTATTGACATCATTTCCAAGGCATAACAGAGCCAGCCAAACCGATTCAAGTGGGAATTGAGAAAACTGGTAGGAAAAAAATATCTTGTCCTCTGGCTTCATAATGGCGCATAACACTCACTTCCAGCATTTGTGGATGATTCATAAAGCACTCAAAATGTAATCTGCACATACATACCCACTAATTTTCATGCATTTCCATTGTGTTTTGCTTTTGCATGCAAGCTGATGTTAGCTACAAATAAGCATGTCTGCTTGTACACATTCATTCAGTGAGCCTTGTGTTTGTGATTTTATTATGATATGTGAAAAATCAGCAATTTGTAATTTTTCAGTAAAATAAGAGTGCAAACAGATGAAACCCTAAGCTCTCCTAAGAGTTATTCACCCATCTTTATTCTCTTCTTTGCCTTTGCTCTAAAGTGTAGAGCAGAAGAAATGTCAGAAATTGACAAATTCAGTCTTCTCATCTTTACCAAACACTGAGCCCCAAATTAGTTTTAACAGGACAGTTGGATGTTGGCAGAGATGCTGCCTGAGTCCTACTTCAAGAGTATTTTTTTCTTTTCCATCTTGGAAGGAACTAATGACATTGAGTTTTTGTTTATTAAAAAAAAGGTTTTTTTAGTCTATGATTTGTCTTTATATATTTTAGACATAGAATACAACTTAAAAATGTAAAACAGGAAAGGGGATATATAAAATTATCTAATTGGAAGTTACTCTTTAAAATTGTTACACTGAAATTATATGCATTTGTACATTAATTTACGAAAAATAATAAGCCTGTCTATAATGAAATCAAATACAAGAAAATATTTAGAAACAAATTAATAAGTTTTTATTGAGTTCTTACTATTAAGCAACATTTCGAGGTAAAGAGAAAGATATAGAATATCAGAAACTAATTTGACCCTCAGAGCATTTACCGTTTATTTGAAAGACAAAATTTGTATAACTGAGAAGGTAACTAGTGCAGAGTAAATAATAAAATCCAAAGAAGTAATACAACTAATATTGTGAGTAAGTCTAATTGATTATTTCCAAATGCATGGTCAGTGAAGAGTGGATGGAGAAAACTGGATTTGATTTGAGCATCACAGATGGAGGAGGGGTTTGAACTGGTGGAGAACAAGAGGGGATAACAAGCTAGAATGGGTGCATCTTGAATAAAGGCAAGTCTGAGGAGGTTAGGAGAAAGTTTGGCTAGAGAGGATGGTTCCTAAGGGATGTAGTGCAAGATAGAGGCTGGGTCAAAATTCTAGAGGAATCTGGCCATAATAAAGGGTATTGATAAAAGGGAGTAATGTAAGAAAAGTGACTATTTTAGGACTACTGTTTGGAACGTGGTGAGCAGGATGGGTTGGAAGAAGAATGGTTTAAATGCAAGGACAGTCCATAAGAAGCTGAGGCAGAACGCAGGTTTGAAGTGATAAGGATCTGGACGGAGCTGGGGGTGGGCACTGGGAATGTTAAGAATGGATAGTTGCTATACGTATGTGCCCCTTTACCCCTTTCACCCTCCCCCACCCCCTTCCCCTCTGGTAACCACCAGTCTGTTCTCCTTATATGTATGGGGACGGATAAAAACTAGACTATTGGTGGTGGACACGATGCAGTCTATACAGAAGCTGAAATATAATAATGTACACCTGAAATTTACACAGTGTTATAAACCACTGTGAACTCAATAAAATGATTAATAAGTTGGGAAAAAAAATGGATAGTGACTTGCTATTGCAAAAGAACAGGTAGGATTTGGCTTCTTGCTTTAGAGAAGCACAGGAGAAGAGAGAAGAGTTAAAACTTGATGTTTGGGGCCTGGGGAATTGGAAAACAAACGATAACACACAAGTGGAGATGTCATGAGATGCAGCTGCGTTCCAGAGAAGGCAATGAATTCAGTTTTGAGCTTGTTGAATTTGAGGTAATTTTCAGGAAATGGGGAGTTGGAGGAAAGGAGATATTAAATCTGGGAATACAGACTTGGTGATCAGTTGAACCAGAGAGAAAGTTGGAAAAAGGGGAGACACAAAGCCTGTGAGGGAGAGAGCTTGCAGAGAACAGCAGACTTGAGAGTATGGTTTTACCTAGAACGGAGGAGGCAGAAGTATACTGTAGTAGGGCTTGACATCAAGGAGGTACTTGATAATAAAATCTTTAAAGAGACTATAAATAGTTAAAAAATGTGGCAGTGAATGCCAAAAAAATAGTTGAGGTGGGGAGGTTTTTTCCAACTGTAGAAGGCATTATATTTGAAAGCTATAGTAAGTGGTACTAGTTAGAACCTATTAATCATGATCAAGGCAGTGCTATACTCAGAAATTTCAGAAAAGACAAATATACCCTTTTTAGTTGCAAAGTATTTTCCCTCACCAAGAAGATAAAAAGATAAGATATCAACCAATAACAATAATCATAGTAATTATGATTTATTGAGTCCTGTGTGTCACTATGCTAAGCACTTTACACATTATTGTTTCTTTTAATTATCTCAGTAACTCTTATAAGCAAAAAGGTGAGCATTAGAGAAGCTAAATAACTTGTCCACTGTCATACAGTTATTAAGCAGAATAGCTGGATTTCACATCCAGGTCTGTCTACCTGCAGGTTGAAAGCCAGCTATGGAGTTGTATGGCCCTGTGTTTGACTTCAGCTCAGCCACTTATTAGCTGTGTGACATACTGCTCATTCATTCCATTAGTGTTCAAAGCTTACCCTGTGTCGGGTGCTTTGCTAGTCACTGTGCTACATGATGCCCTCAAAGAGCTCACTGTTCAGGGAAGGAGGTAATAAGAAAACAGTAATCACAGTATGGGGTGTCAGCAGTACTCCAGAAATAAGCTCAGGGGAGTAGGGAGCACATGAGAAGGGCATGTGTTTTACAGAAACCTTAGCAGTTTATACCAACAGCTGGGCTACATCGCTTATGAATAAAACTGAATTTACTTGGTTCACCATTTAGTATCTGTGAGACCTTGGGCAAGTTATTAACTTATCTATGCCTCTATTTCCCCATATGTAAAATGGAGATATTAATATCTCTCTTCTGTCAAACTAAGTTAACAAATGTAAAGAGCTCAGTAGTACCTGGCACAAATTAAGGGCTCAGTAAATGGGTCTTACTACACTATTGGTACTGCCAATATATAATATAAGGGCATCATATGTGGAGAGGTTCCTGTGGAGCTTTTTAGGGAACTCTAGTGGCCACATCACTGTTTTTCCACTTTTACTTTCAAAAATGACATGAAGAGCAATGGAATGGAATGTTCTAACAGTAACGTGTATCAAGTTAAGAGAAAGAGATGGTACAATTCATTATCTTGAAAATCAAGCCAAACTCTAGCTAGTTGTCATTTAAGATTCTAGAAATTATTTTTGCTTAAGTAATTTCTTTATGATTAACTTAAGGAAAGTGAAAGGAAAAATGATGAAATGTATTTATATACTAAATAAGGGTTTTACTATACCCCCTGCCCCCTTTACAAAAGTAAAATGTCTTTCACTGACAGTAAAAGGAGTTGAATGATAGGCTAATTTTCTTGGAAATAGGAAGATAAGGGATCTGATGTAATCTTTAGAAACTTAATTTTTCATTCAACTCAGTAAAAGTTTTGCCCAAGGTGAATCACAAGGAAATAGGTGGAAAAATCCTTGTTTCCTAAATCTAAGTCAAGAAATATTTAATACCACACAAGAGTATAAACTTTCAGCTATAAGATGAATAAGGTCTGAGGATCTAATGTTAACATGGTGACCATAGTTAACTTTATAGTGTATAATTGAAATTTGCTAAGAGAGTAGAACTTAAATGTTTTCACCAAAAATAAAATATGTATATATATATATAAATATGTGAGGTGATGAATGCGTTAATTAACTAGATGAGAAGAATCCTTTCACAATGTGTAGGTATATCAAATCATCAAGATGTACACTTTAAATATCTTAGTATTTTATTTGTCAACTATACCTCAATAAAGCTGGGACAAGAATGAACAATTTTTCCCAAACTTAAAAAAAACTCTCTATAGCACAATTAAGCCACTTGTCTGGTTTTGAATCATCATAGAAATATTATATGACAGGGCGGCCCAGTGGCTGAGTGGTTAAGTTTGTGCGCTCCACTTTCGTGGCCCAGGGTTTCGTGGGTTTGGATCTTGGGCGTGGACATGGCACCGCTTATCAGGCCATGCTGAGGCAGCATCCTACATAGCACAATCAGAGACAGTCACAACTAGAATATACAACTATGTACTGGGGGGCTTTGGGGAGAAGAAGAGGAAAAAAAAAAAAAAAGAAGATTGGCAACAGATGTTAGCTCAGGTGCCAATCTTTAAAAAAAAAAAGAAATAAAAAAAAGAAATATGTGAAAAGTAAGTACATAGAAATTTGAAATTTGTTATAGAATGACAAATGTTCAGTTTAATTTTAGAAAGTATAATGGTGTACATTAGTGTCATCTAGAAAGCGTATTAAAAATGTAGATTCCTAGCCCCATCCACAGATAACCTGACTCATTAATTTGAGTGGAGGGATAAATCTGTGCTTTTAACAAGCACCTCAGGGGATTATTCATGCAGGTGGTCTGCAGACTACATACTGAGAAAACAGGTTTGAGAATTTTCCAGGAATACAGAGGATACCAAAAACCAGATCCGGATTACTAGCACCAGATAGACTGAAAGACCCTAATTACGTTTACTCCTCTCCTTCTTTGTCATTAGTGCCCTGGAGTTGATTCCGACTCCCAGCGACCCTGTGCACAGCACAGCAGAACCCCCATGGTCTTTGTGCCATCCTCTCGTCCTCTGGCACTGTACCAGATGGCGCACCACTGCTATACATAGGGTTTTCATGCCCAGTTTCTTTAGAAGTGGGTGGCCAGGTCCTTCCTCCTCGTCTGTCCTAGTCTGGAAGCTCTGCTGACACCTGTCCACCATGGGTGACCCTGCTGGTATTTGAAATCCCAGTGGCATAGCTTTCAGCCTCACAGCTGCAGCTGCCACAATGTGATGACTGACACACTGGTAGTGTGGTTCCCTGACCAGGAGATGAACCTGGGCTGCAGCAGTGAGAGCGCTCAATCTTACTCCCCTCAAAAACTTTGTTTCATAAAATGAACATTCCTGAAAATGAAGAATGTAAATTTTCAAAAATTAATAAATGTAGTATTTCATAGATCAATGGCCCAAAAAGGCAGCCTGTTACACTTCTTCACATGGCTTCCAATTGTTTTATCAAACATTTATTAAGAAACACATTTGGCTAAGAACTGTACTAGATGTTTTGGCCTATTTTATCTCAGTATTCTCAAGAATCCTGTAACATTCCCACTGTAGTGATTAGCAAAGGGTGATTTTGACTTCAGGTAACAGAAACCCAATTTAAAGTGATTTAAACCAAAAGGAAAGATCCAGGGCAATAACAGAAATCCAGAGCAGGGTAGGCTCCAGGGCTGGTTGAGCCAGTAATTGAAGGTCATTCAGGACTCAGGTTTCTGTCCATCTCTGCTTTGCCATCCAAAGTGCCAACTTCACCCTAAAGCTGGTTTCTCCTCTTGGTCATAGGACAGCTGCTGGTTGGACCAGAGATTTTATCTTCTCATTCACATCCAGGAGGGAGGGGTTGCTGGCTTCCCATAGCTCTTCCTGAATAGTGAGGGCCTCACATTAAATTAAATTGAGCCCAAATTAAATCATAGTAGTAATCACATGTGATTCCTCTATTTGGTTTAGACTAGTGTTTTTCAACCTTTCCCTCATTATTGTTCCCCTAGGGAGTCTTTTTAAACATTTTCTTCCTAAATGCTTCTCCCCCATGAAATTTTAATGCCATAGATATTACTGTATGTCTTATGCACCGTATACTTCATACATAAAAGAATAAGTTTATTACCCCACCCGCCATTGAGAATTCCTGGCCTAGACTAATTCAGGGTCACTCCTGGAGCTGTGGATGGGGTCAGCTTTCCCTGAGCACATGTCCTTGTGAGGGGAAGTATGGATAGAGAGCAAAAGTGGGGGTTCTGTTAGATGGAGAAAGTAGTAAGGAGTGAGTGGATTCTGGGTAGGCCAGCAACAGTGCCCACTCTTCAAGCTGAGAGACGGAACGAATAATTTGTTCAAGTACTGATAAGTGGTAAAATCAGTTCAGACCAGGATTTCTGACTTCAACTGCAATGCTCTATCCACTAGAAATTGTTCATTTTTAGTTCGCCTTGGAGGTAACTTCAAAAATGAAGAGAACCTTGGGAATTAGAGTCATGGGTTCCATACTAGTCTCTACTCACTGGATGTGTGAACAAGTCGCTTGAGCTCTATGACATAGCTTCATGTTCTTCATCTTTAAAAGAGAGATTAAAAATTTCTTTATTACCAGGCTATTACGAGGATTAAACAAGCTGAACATGCAAAGCAACAAGAATAATGCCTTTGTAAATGTTAGTTCCTTTCCATTATTATTTTCATTTTTCTTTGTGAAAAATATTAAGTGAAGGCTTAGGAATCCATGGTCTAAGAAATACAATATTACTAGAACTTGTAAAACTATTATTTTAAAATTCATCTCCTGTTCCCTTCCAAAAGTGTTTATTTCGTACAGAATGGATGCTGCAGTTAGCATACGTTAGGGATCGTCACGTCCACAAACCTTGTTCAGATATGGTGAGAACTCTACACTGTAAGCTCTATAAAGATGGAAGGAAAAGTGTATTTTAAATGGTTTGTGATGTGTGCTGGTTGCAGAGAAGCTGAATATTAAGTATAAAGAAAATTTATAAATTGCTTTCAGTTATATGGTTATGACCAGAAGAGTCTGACATTTATGGAAATTAAACGTAAGGTGTTTATGAATGTTCATCTATTCTTGATTTTCCAGGACAAATCTATTAGCACTAGTTTACCTGTCCTAGATTTAATAGATGCCATTGCACCAAATGCAGTTCGTCAAGAAATGGTCAAGAGAGAAACCCTTTCTGATGAGGACAAGATGAACAATGCTAAGTAAGCCTTTATGGTTTATAATGGAACATAATGGCTCTTTAATTTTCTTAAATCCTTACAGGTAAGGTTACTATGTCCTTAAAATTCACATTTTTAAGCACCACTTCTATGGGAAAGGTACTCACAAACTTAACCTTCTTGCAAATTTGATCTTATCAAAATATTTCATTCTTTTGTTAAAATTTATTAAGTGAAGACACAGTGGATAACAAATACCGAGATATTTCTCTTGTCTTTTCAAGATACGCCATTTCAGTTGCTCGGAAGATCGGTGCCCGGATATATGCCTTACCTGATGACCTCGTGGAAGTGAAACCAAAGATGGTTATGACCGTGTTTGCGTGCTTAATGGGAAAAGGACTGAACAGATTAAAATAATGAAACATTTAATATGATTTTCTGCCACATTAAACACATTGAATGCCTCACAGTTTACAGAATTCTGAAATGTAGTGGGTATAAAACCAGAGATTATTTGTATGCTCAAAATAGCTATATAATTCATTAATGAATTCAATATCCTGTCCCTACTAGTTAGAATTTGTCGACCTTTTTGGATAACAGAACTAATTTACCAGTGGATACTAATAGAATATGTTCATTATCAAGCTGATATTTCATGATTAAATTATTTTTGTTTTCTGAAAGTCTCATTAAAACAAGACTAATTCATTCTTCATGGTTAAAAAAAATCAATACAAAAAAATTTTTGAAAGTGCTGCTGTGAAATGTGTTTAAATTTTTTTGTGTGTGTTAATTTTGATCATAAATGTATTCAAAGTCATAATCTACTTTAATCTTTTTGTTTTTTCCCTTCGACTATGTGAAGTGGTCTAAAACTTTTTCTGTAAATTTCTATATTGTCTACAATTTTTAAGTGACAGGTATTCAGTAACATTAAATTTTTTTATATATGACAGCTAACTCTTAATAAATCCCCTAGTCATTCTCTTGTAAAAGTAGCAGGAGCTTTTTACTTAAAACTTAATTTTGACTGCATTGATACTTTCCATATGCTACTTTGGCAATACAGTTTTAACTATGACATGCAGTGCATATATGTTGCTAGGATATTAATAAAGAGATATCTGTGTGTGTATATATATTTTGCACCTGCACTACTCAGGTTTCCTTAAATGATATGTATAATTGGTCAGTCAGCCAACCATTAAGTATTTACTGTGCCCCCATTATGTGTATAACACTTTTCAGTTTGTAAATATCTGGTCCATAAAGATTCCTTTCAGACATACTCATTTTGGATGTGCATATAGTTATTTTTCAACTGACTTCTTCCAAATATTTATAGTCAAACATTGGTTAGAGCATCTCAAAACATGTTGACACTATACTGTTAGCTTTATATTACACATGTTAATTTTGATCTATACTGAAGCCCTAAATAATTTAGACTATGCCCACTGAATATCTTTAGTAGAAAGTAACACAAAGCTAATATTCAGCATAATTTCACGTTTTTCCCACAGCCTTCTACAAATTGGCAATGTTTGGTTAATGCTTGTGTTACTTGGGCATAGCTAAGCTTCAGACCTAATTTTGTCTGAATTTTTAGCAGTAAACTAATTCTAGTAACTGAATTCAGGAATCTATTTCCTCTATCCTCCGCTGTTAGTGCCAGTGAGCAATACTGCCGTGCAACAAAAATGCTGTCACTTTATCTCAGTGTGATGAGTAGTCTGAATTTCCTTTCTACCATGTATTAAAACATACGTATTCGTAAGAGTGAGACTGTTCATGTGTAGAATTTTTTAAATGAAATCATCAACAGGTGGAATTTTCAAATACATTCTTCTACAAAAGAGATTTTCTTTCCTTTTATATTTTGACGATTGTTTTCTTATATGAAGATTAAGATATGTTCTTGCTCTTTTGTGAGATTATTTAAATCATGTTTCCCCTTTTGATTTTTTCCCCATTATATTTACTAAATTATGTGATTTACATGAAATTTGGCACTTTAGAGTGTTCTTTTTCTCACAGATCACATTTAATAAAAATTCTGTGTATGTACAAATGCGTCAGGATTTATTTCATTTAAAGAAAAATATACAACCTTGAAAATTAATCTATCGTAAGCTTATTTTCTAGAGAAGAACAATTCCTAAACTAATTAGTAAAACAAAAAATTTTTATTAGATTATTTTTGGAGGACTGAAGGTGGTTCTGTGGTTCTTTAGTATGAAGAATTTTAGTAAAGACCAAATGCATGATTACTACAAATTTAGTTTGTGCTGTAATAAACTGAGTGAATGTATGATCCAGGTATGATGCTAGACACTCGAGATTTGGTTGAGAAAAATACAAAGTTTCCTGACCTCATGAATCTTATATTGTAGTAGAGAGTGACAGACGATAAACAAATAGGAATTTTAGATAGTGATAATGCAGTAGGAGAAATAAAACAGGGTAATGTGATAGAGACTGACTTGGGAACTGCGATGAAGATTATTTTTAGTTTGGGTGGTCAGGGACGGTCTCTCTAAAGAAGTGATACTCGTACTGAGATAGGAATGATGAGGAGGAGCTATGTGATAAGGGTTCAGCAGGGGGCCAAGTGCAAAGGCTCTGAGGCAGGAAGAGTCTTGCAGGTATTTTAGGAAAAGAAGTAGGCAAATGTGGCCCAAGAATAATGAGGGAGAGGTAGAGAGTTTGGAGACGTAGAAACGGTCTGTTGTACTTCTAGGACTCGATCCGAATCTGGATTTTCTCTTCTCCAACTGGAATTGTGATGGCTCTTCTCGTCTGCACCTGCAGTTGGTGAGCTGCTCTGAGTCATGTGCTGCTTCTGAATCGTGCATGCCATTGTTCACCATGACTCTTATCATTCATCTTCATATCACAGATGCAAAAGAAACATCACATTGGGGATGTTAAGATACCCCAATTTATGCTGGATGAAGAATGTACCAGAGAGGCAAGAGAGAATATTCTGCATCTGAGATGATTCAAAAGACGTCGGAGGAACAGGGTGCAGTTGCAACACTGGCTTCCTTGGAAGGAGGAAAAGCCCTCCAATACTTTGGAATGCCTCCTAGGATTATCCATTCAAATCGGTTGGAATTCCCCTGAGTCTAAGAAATTAATCCAGCCCCTGTGCGAGTCCTACGGATAAGGAATCACCTAAACCCAGAAGCTTGGAAAAGGCTTCACATTGAAGTGGTTTCTATAGTTCTGAGCCGTCTGAATTTTCACCCTCACACATCCGGAACTGGTGGATGGGCCAGGGTTAGAGTTGTTCTGCCTCTACGTAAAAATTGTACTGGACTGCAAAGAGCGTGTAAGCACACACACAAGCTAACACAAATAGGCACCACCGTGTTCACTGGCCAAAAATTTATAATGAGTAATGTTGAAAGTCCACCAAATACACAAACTGTATTGGAACTGTATTAAGCATTACAGAATACGAGCGATTTATGGGCTACTAAAGAAAGAGAAAACTACAATGATTCAAGAGATATCTATTTTGAAGTAAACACATGAAAATGTTTGGAAAGCTGCGCAATCTTATCATCTACCTGAGGCCCCTTTAGAGAAGAGCTAAAGCGGGCTTTGGTGAGAAAGGTGTATTTAGGCAATTTGGGAGTCAGTGTTGGCAGGGACAAGGATGGAACAAAACGTGAACAGCATAGGAAGTATTTCCCACAAATATAAGATACTCCGAAGTAAATATATGTATTAAAAAGCTAGGGCACTGAGGGCACAATTTAGATTTTTGTAGAGTTGGTTGTGGGAAGCAATAAGAACTACTCAGGAGACAAAATTTCCAGTCCCTCCCACCTCCCCCCCCCCCCAGCTTTTAAAGGTGCAAGCTGCTTTAAATAAAAGCTTGATTGAAAAAAAAAAACCTCAAGGAAGGAGCACTTAGTGCGCTTCAGTTAGCCTCTGCCTAAAACTCATCTTTTAAAATCAAATTTATAAATGTGAAGACGAACAAGAAGCCACTGGAAGGACTGCGACGTAGAGGAGGTCCTAAAACCGTGCTTCTCCAATGGTTAAGTGTTGGTTACACTCGAATTACATGCGAATAAATGTATGACATCAGCAGTGTGATGCCACTTTTACATCACGGACGAGTTGTCAAGGAAATGCAGCCTGGAAAGGCGGGTACCGTGCCCAACATAAGCTCCCACAGACAGGCACGTCTGGCGGCGGGGCGGGGGCCCTCTCCTCTCTGCTTAGGGCAGGGGACACCGGAATATGAAATAATCTGGCAATCCCACAAGGGGTTTCGACAAAACGTTAAGTCGTCAGAGGCTCAGCGAACCACGGCGCTGCAGACTGACTTACGTGCAGCAGGAGACGGCGGGGAAACTACCTTAAATCCGCAACCCGGGTGTGCAGATAGTGCACCCGGCTGTCCTTCAGCAGCTCAAAGCCTCTACCTGGCAGGCGGCTCGCGAGGGGCAGAGGGGCGGGGCGCTGGTAGGCCCCGCCCCGCCTCAGGCCCCGCCCACAGCAGAGACCGCCCCCCTGCCGCAGGCCCCGCCCCGGCGTCGTCGCTATCGCGGAGCGGAAGGTGACGTGAGAGTCGGGAACGCCTCCTGCTAGCGCTGCTCGGCCGGAGGTTCCCACAGCCCAGGAGCTCGACGTGCGCAGAAGCTCCTCTCGGAGCTCCTCTCCCATCGATCTCTCATCCTCCTCCTGGGCTGGGCCGCCCCTTGCGCGGCCCCTGCGGCTCCTGGCACGGCCCCGCGCTCGGCTGCCGCCCTGGCGCGCGCCACTCTGTCGTCCCCGGACGGGCGCGGACCTGCTCGGCCCGGGCGCCGACGCTTGGGGAGGGGGCGCTGGCCCCGGGGCCGCGCATGCGCCGCCACCAGCCTGGGGCTGTCAGTGGAGGGCGACTGCTGGCTCCGTGGGGAGGTGACGCCCTTTGGGACCAACGGGCCGCGCGGCGAGACAGCCGTGGGAACGACTCATCCCTTTTCCAACGCTGGGGCGGGGCTGGGGTCGGGGTCGGGGCTGGTGGGGGCCCCGCCCCCGTCGCCTGGCCTGCCCCCCTCATGGGCCGCGATGATGGCGGCCCTGTACCCGAGCACGGACCTCTCCGGCGCCTCCTCCTCCTCCCTGCCTTCCTCCCCATCCTCCTCGCCGAACGAGGTGATGGCGCTGAAGGATGTGCGGGAGGTGAAGGAGGAGAACACCCTGAATGAGAAGCTTTTCTTGCTGGCGTGCGACAAGGGTGAGAGCTAGGCCCCTTTCTCCGCTTCTGGGCGCCCCTGCCCTCCACACCCTTCATCCTCCCCCGGCTTCAACTTGGGGCGCTCCCTCCGTCCCGCGCGCCCAGCTCTGTGGCCGCCGCGCCGCTGCCTGTCCCGCCGCCCGGCGCCGCCCCTGCCCTGTGAGTGAGTGCGGAGCGGGCGGGGGCAGCCGCGGTGCCGCCCTCCGAGCGCCGAACCTGGGCGGCGGCTCCGGCTGTGGCCTCCCTGCGTGGCTCGGCTGTTTAGGTAGCGTCGTCGGGGCCCGGACCCTGGGGTTTTCGCCCCACCTGTGCTACTGACCGCCTTAATGACCTGATCTCCCTCTTGGAGCTTCACTTCTTTCTTTCTGGAAGCCCACAGGGTTTGTCTACTTCCAGATCTTCCGTTCCGAAAATTCCATGACCTTGCTTGAGGTTCCTCGTGTTTGTAGGCTCTCACCTGGTTTTTGTTTTCCGTTCTCTTTAAAACCTTACTTATCTAGTTTAGCTTCAGCCACCAAGTGCCTTGGTATTCAGAGACTGTTGAATGCGATTGGGTATGTTACTTTCTCGGGCGGAGATACGTGAAATAGACAGGACTGGAGAAATTCTGCCTTAGTCTCAAACTTTCCCCAAATTTACGGAACAACTGTTCGTGCTTTTTATTGGAGAGGAAGATTTGTTGCTCCCTAGCCGATTTAAAATTTCTAGATTTAAAATCTAGAAGTCGATCACTTTTAGGGCCGTAATAAAGTCTCTTCACTTAAGCATACTTTCTATTGATGCATATAATAAAAGGAATGGGAAATTGGTTGCCCTAAGACTGCTTTTATTTCCTATGTGTAAAAAAGTGCTGTACATTTTCTCTTTCTAAATTTATTCAGCTTGCCTTACAATGGCTGTGCTCACTTAGGAAAACTGTGTTTAGGATCATGCAAACTTCCAAAACGTAAACCCAAAGGGCAGCTTACACTGTGAAAAGATTAACTACAGAGGGTTTTTTGTTTGTATGTGTGAGTGTGTTTGTAATAAATGACAGCCTCTCTAACCTCTTACTGCTTTTGAAATAGGATTTTATTTACACAACTTTTTGAAAACATTGATATAGAAACGAAGTCCGCCTATGTCTGTTGTCAAGCTACTTTTATTTTCTTATGTAATAGTATTAAATAATATCATGAAAGCATTCCTTGAAGTCCACCACGGACACAACTTTGACTACTCTTGAAAATGTAAACAAACGATATATGTCTATAACCTTACAAAGATCATTGTCTCTGGATTATGTAAAATGATTTAGTGTTACTGGAGTGAATTGCCTGAGTTCTCTATTCTCAAAAATTGTCTGAGAGGGGAAGGGAAAAGAGTGTGTTGTCCTAGGATGAGTAAGTAGCTACTGCATATACCCCAGCTTACTGAGCTATGGTTATTTTAAAGCAAACAGAAAGTATGTCAAGAAAGGGAATTTAATATTCCTGTCAAACTGAGGACAGAGGAGTGTCATAATGAAATACAGTTGGAGTAACTATTTGTATGGTGTGTATATTTAGGATTATTGCATGACCTGTCTCAAGCAAGAGAGTTTTATATGTGATAGTTTTGTAGCCTATCCTGTAGTGCCATTTGAAATAGCTTGGTATTCTCTGTCAGTTTCCCATTTTATAACGTCATTAACGTCCTTGGAGAAATTTGGCTTTTGGGGGGGGCAGTAAATATGCATGCTTCCCCCCATATAAATTTTTTTTTTATTAGCGAGATAAAATAGGTGTTTTCTGTTTCAGGTCTGTTGAAATGAGTTTTTGCGATTTAGAAAAATGGCTTATTTCTTAGCGTACTTATCATATACATTTACAATGAAAAATAAATTTGTTACACCAGTATATTTTTTTTTGTTTGCATGTTTGTATTTGCTAATATTGTTAAATATTGGTGCAGACATTGTAGGGGTTTGAATTTTAATGCCCATATGAAAACAGGTTAAAAGGCCTCCAGCCTGTCCAAAGTAGGAAATTGGAACAGCAGCCAAGCATAAAACCAGGATCCTTAAAGCACTATGCCTTTAACAAAGTGGTAGATGAGGAAAAGAACCCATCCAGCAGCACAGGGAGACTGCGAAGAAGTTTGTAAATAAGACTCCCCTAAGGATTGTAACTATGGTCCTGCCTCTTATTGGCTAGGGGTTTAAATTGATAAATGCTACCTACTTGGTCTGGGAAAACCTAAACTGAGAAATTAATATGAAAAGGATTTACAGAGTAGCAAAACCTCTGAGTTATCTGGAAGAAATAAACACGAAACATCCTTGGTGAGACAAGCTTTCAAACTAGGCTGCCTGGATTCCCACAATTAAGCTGCGTGCAGATGAGTTTGCAATACCCAACTTAAAGGAGACAGTCACCCATTATCAGAGGCAGGAGCACAACAAATAGCAGGATTAAATCCCTAAGACCTTAAGATAGCTATCATATAGAGCCCGTTAAATAAGTATGTTTAAAATGATTAAAAGTTTAAAATAAGCAAATAAAAACATGATGAAGTAAGTCAAAAGATTTGGAAAGGATCCCAGTAAAACTTATAGAAATAAAAAATATAGTCATTAAAAAAAATCAGTGAATGGGTTAATCAGCAGAAATAGCTGAAGGAGGAATAAGTGACTAGAAAAAAGATCTTAAGAAATTTATCCAGAATTCCGGAAAGACAGAGAGAAAGAGGAAAAATAAATCTTTAGAGACAGAGAAGTTGGAAGGAGATGATCCAACATAACGCCCAGTAGAAGTTCCAGTGGGAGAAAAAAATATGTGGGAATGAAACAATATTTGAAGAGATAATGGCTGAAAATATTGCAGAATTAAGGAAGGGCAGAAGACTTTAGATTCAGAAATCCTAATAACTCCCAAGCAGGATAAGTAAAAAATTAACCCTCACCTAGACACGTCATGAAACCAAAGAAAATACAGCAGAGTTTTAATGGGTGGGTAGCATTCTCCTGCTACTAAAATATTGAAATAAATTCACCTGACAAGGTTTTAAGTGTTATTTTCCAGTAATAGTGATGAATTTTCACTGTTCTGTGTGTTCACTGTCAGTTCAACTTGTGACTAAGAGCATTACTTTGTGAAATATTTGATAAGTTTTTGCCATGAAGTGTTAGTGTCTAAATGTTAATTAGTAGTGCTATCAGGAAAATATTCCTTTTTGTGACTAGTTTCCTTCTTGAGGGAACTCAGGAAATATGCCATCAGGAAAAATACCATTGAACTTCTTCTAAAATGTGTAGGGACTTGAAAGTCATTAGTTAAAATAATAGCAAATTTATTTGAAATTTCAACCAAAAAAACATCTGTTACTATTCTTTTTTTTTTTCTTTTTTGAGGAAGATTAGCCCTGAGCTAACTGCTGCCAATCCTCCTCTTTGCTGAGGAAGACTGGCCCTGAGCTAACACCCATGCCCATCTTCCTCTATTTTATATGTGGGACGCCTGCCACAGCATGGCATGCCAAGCTGTGCCATGTCTGCACCCCCGGGATCTGAACTGGTGAATCCTGGGCCGCTGAAGTGAAACATGTGCACTTAACCATTGCGCCACCAGGCCAGCCCCTGTTACTATTCTTATTCGCTCACCTAGTCCAGTTTTAGTATTTTCTCTTTCTTTATCATGAAATCATTCATTTCTTTTTCCTTCTGGTTTCCACTCTGTTCTTTTCCTGTTGCTTGTTCACAGACTTCTAAGGAAAAACTATATTTGCAAATCACTTAAAATGGTTTATTCATTTTATGTTTAAAAAGTAAAATGAAATAAAACAAACAAAATGCACCTTGCTTTCTTTCTCTAATTATCATTTATCTTGATTTATTTCCCTTATTACTGCACCAGCTGTTCAGCAAACAAATATAGTGGCCCTCTGTGAAAATGATTACCTCTATAATTATTCTCATTTACCCCCATGGGTCAACTGATTTGATGTGGGCTAGAGTTACGCAGAAGGTAATCTGCATGCTCCTGACAAGTCAGAATTTTGCTTTGAAATATTCTGACTTTGGCGTCTGTCAGCCACTCCTGCCTTAAAGTTTTGTTTACTGGCCATTTAATCTAAACAGCTTCATTAATAAGATAGGGGTGTGTGTGTGTGTGTGTAGAGTGGAGAAGAGAGGAATTTGGGGGTATCCTTCCCTCTTGCTATACATACACACAAACAGAGGAACATTCACTGTTTTTCCACAGTATGTTTTCCCCTCTAAAACCTCTTTATAATATCCTCCACTTATTACTAGGTCTCATTTTTAACCCTTAGGATGTGTGAGTAAATGTGGTATGTATTTGAAATGTAAGACTTAAATCCTTTAAGCTTCCTCTATCTTATTTTTCTAGCCTCCAGTCTGTGCTTTTGGGCATTCTTTATTTGCATATCTTCTAAAAGTTTCTCTTCTTATAATCAGTCAGTTATGAATTTTAACTAACAACTTTTTATTTCAAACTGCACATTTAAAATTTTTCTACTTTCTGTGTTTTCAGCTGCTGTACATATTATTTTATCAGGATGTAAGTTTTCACCAAGGAAATGTTCACATTTTCCTTGCACATTTCCATATATGAAAATGAGTTTAGGTTTTTAAATCTTTTAAATCAATAAGCTAAGTTTTCTTTACAGTCATTCTTATTTATGTCATGGATATTAAATTATGTTTGTATATTATTATTTAGGTGACTATTATATGGTTAAAAAGATTTTGGAGGAAAACAGTTCAGGTGACTTGAACATAAATTGCGTAGATGTGCTTGGGAGAAATGCTGTTACCATAACTATTGAAAACGAAAACTTGGATATACTGCAGCTTCTTTTGGACTACGGTTGTCAGGTACAAGGCTAGATGATTTTATCCAGTAGCTTCTAAGTACTGTTAGATATGCCATGTTTTCTTCTTTCTTTCTAGTTTTCTTTCTTCCTCCCTCCCTTCCTTCTTTCCTTCCTTCCATTCTTTCTCTCTCGTGCTTTCTTCCACCATTTATTTGGTTTTGAGCCACTGAAAATTTTTTAAATAAACAAAAAAAAGCCTTTTTTTAAAAAGTATAATATTTTGACTTGATTTATCTTTTTCCTCCCCACTTTCACTTTTCCCTCCCTTATATGTTTTACAACATCTGACAGAGGTAAATTATCATGACTTATTAAAGATGACTTTGCTTTTATTACCTATGTTATTACTATTTATATTGTGTATCTAAAAATAGTACACATGTTCTGGAAGTGTCAGGGGAACTGGTTTTTCTGTGGCCCATATAATTTACAAGTATAAGAACAAAATGCTCCTGACTCACCAAGCAATTTTCAATTTGTCTTTGATGTTCTCCTGTTAATTTCATTAAATTTTCCCTTTTTTCCTGAAATTTAGTGTTTGCTTATAACTAAAGGTGAACAAGTTTTTTTAAACTGGAAAATATTGACCTTTTTGCATGTCTTCCTATCAGTTCAGGGAGAAAAGTAGGCATGCGAATAAGCCTTGAAAGAATTCAGTCAAGAGATTCTGAAGGAAATGTAATAATATTTTCCTTTCCTTTTTGATTTGCTTATGATGGGACTTAGCACATGAATTCTGGCTCCTTTTTTTTTTGTTCTTCTTTCAAATACTATGATTGTTTGCTTTGTTGTGGCTTTAAATTAATAAGGCATTTTTTTTTTGAGTGGCATCAGGAAATACAGAAGATTTTAAAAATATAAGTAGATTAGTTTTAGGTACATTTCTATTCTACATATATATTTATATGTATTACAACATGTGATACTGTCTGTACATACACCTGTTTAGAGTAGAAAAAGAAATTGCTTTCCCAGCAATTTCAGCTATCCAGGACACCACTGAGAACCAGAAAGTAAGTCACAAATACCTCTGAGCAGCCAGAGTAGATGCCGTGAAGTTTCCCAGCTAAGTCTGTGAACTTTAGTCAGAGGAGTACTTCTGGAGCCCTCCTTCAAAGTCTGTTTTTTTCTCATTTTAGACCACTTGAACAAACTTAATTAAATTGTTTTCTGATCCTTAGAGGGTTAGGGGGGCAACAAAGGGGCATGAGGGCTGCAGTGGAACAAAATGAGGCACAGTACCTCTGCTTCTATTTAATAAAGAGATCAACAGCGTTATACATCTGATCATCTCTGAGCGAGCTCTAATAGTAAGCTGAATGATAATTAATGTTTATAACAATGGCCCAGGGTCAGAAAGGAAAAGTTAAATTATATTCAGTCCCTCTTGTTTTAGAAGAAAGAAGAAGATATATAGTAGTTCTGAAAGCAGAAAACTTCCACCAAAATAGTTTAAATTTCAAAGTTAAATACTTAAAGGCATAAGCTTCAGTAACCTAGAAAATAAGGTTATAAAGAAAGTCCCTAATGATTCTAGGTAAGAGGTATTATTGTATAATAATCATTTTTGTCTTGTTACACATATGATTCTATGTATGCAACAGTTCTGCAGTATGCATGGTTCTTTCACATACCTGATCACAGCTGAACATCATAGCCAGCCTGTATAGATGTTCCATTTTATAGATCAGAAAACTGAGGCTCATAGACTTTAATGAATTGCCCAAAGTTCTAAAAGAAGTAAGGGCAAAGCTAAGATTTGTGCCTGACCTTCTGACTGCATTTCCCATGCTCTTTCCAGTTCACTGTGTTCTGTCTCAGGTTATCTGTGTCTTGTCTATCAATCAACAAATGTCCAGGGCCTTCAGTTGGTTGTGATTGTGGAAGAATAGATAAAACATGAGTTCTGTACTGAAGGATATTAAAACTAATTGGACAATGAAAGTACGTGTGAATTACAAATGAATTAAATAATACAAAAGTATATTTGATAAGTGCTGAGTGGTAATAATACTTGACCCTTGTATATTGCTTTGAGATTACGAAGTACTTTCCTGTATTTTGTCTTGTGTTATACTAGTGCCTCTCAACTGGACGGTTTTGCCCCCCAGGGGACATTTGGCAATGTCTGGAGTCATTTTTGGTTTCACATCTAGGGGATGGGTTCCTACTGGCATCTATTGGGTAAAGGCTAGGGATGCTGCTAAACATCCTACAGTGCAAGGACAGCCCCCCACAACAAAGAATTATCTGACCCAAAATGTCAGTGGTGCCACTCTTGAGACACCCTGTTTTATACTTAAACTTTTGTGGTTTACAATAAATGTTTTGGAAACATAGAAGACAGAAGATCACTGTGGATTGGAGCTATCAAGAGAGTTTTCATGGAGGAGTGTCAGTTGAGCTCAGCCTTGAAATATTAATAGTTGCTAATATTTATGTAGTGCTACTGTGTGCCAGGAACCTTACAAATATTCACTTCGTTGCTCCTCACAACAGTCCTGGGAGATGGGTACTATTATTATCTCCATTTTATAGAGGAGAAACCAAGGTACAGAAAAATTAGGTAACTTGCCCAAAGTCACTCCATAAATGGCACACCTGGAATTTGAACCCAGGTTTTGGCTCCAGAGTCTATGTTTACCTACTACCCGAAACTACTCTCAAAAACGTGTGGATAGGTTGGGTACAGAGGATGTTGAGAAGGATGTAAACAAAGGCATGTACAGTGTATATTCCTGAGACAGAATTGGCTTAGCCTTTTTGAACAAAATATTTGAGTTGGAGAGTAGTGGGAATTATCTGGGAAAATAAGTAAAACAAAACTGATGAAAAGGATCTGAATGCCAGGCTAAGGAATTTGAGTTTTATATGATAAATAGGGGGATTATTAAATATTTTTTGAGGAAAGATGTGATATGTGTTCAGTGGTATTCTTGGAAAAACCAGTCTGGTGGCTATATTCAGTATAGATTAGAAAATAGAAAGTGAGAAAGGCCGTAGCTTGGGTGAGCAGTTTTTGTAGTAGTACAGATATGAAGAGGTTAAAGCCTCAACTAGAATAGTGACTATAAGAATGGGGGGGAATGGCAAATGTGAGAGATGTTATGAAGGAAGAGTTGATAAAACTTAGAGAATATTTGAATTTGGAGGAAGGAGTTGAGAAGGGGTCCAAGATGATTTGGAGATCTTACACATGCGTGACTGGGAGAGGGGTGGAAGGAAAACAGGAAGTTCAGAAGAGAAGTCAAGCTTGAGGCAGAGAAATAAATTCTGGTTTTAGCCTTGTCTATTTTGGGAATATCAGGCAGTCTCCAATGGGCAGTTAGAGTGATTACATCTCTAGGGAGAAGTCAGGCTGGAGAAATACAGTAGGCGGGCGTGGATAGGGGCAAGATCACCCATGTCGTGAGAGTGGGCAGAATCACAGGGAAGAGCAAACGGCTGGTGCGGATTCTTTCTTAGGGAGCTTCTACAGTGATAAAGGGCCTTAGAAGAAAAGGGTTTCAGTAAAAGAGTTGGGATACTGCAGCATTGTAAAAACCAAAGGAACAGTTTTAATATGTTGCTTAGAAAGCAAGGAAAATGAGGAGGTAGGCAAAGGCCTTGGAGACTCTGGGATCAGTGGAATTAGAGAAAATGATTGATTTTGGCATTGATTTAAGAACTTTGACAAAGTGAAAGAAAGAAGAAAACTTGAGTAGTAAGAGAAAGATAAGATCAAGTCAAGTTAGCAAAGAGTGAGGAAGGATTTAATGTTTTGGGAGGTGGGGATTAGGACTGTATTTCTGTGAATGAAGGACCAAGATCCTAGAGAAGACAGAAGTGCCTTAAATAGGATGCCAAGGTGGAAAACTTAGCTTTGGAAAGGAAGTAGCTTCTTAGTCTGAGCTTAGAGGAAAGAGTATGGGAATTGTTGAAAATACAAATTCTGAGGTGAATAGGAAGATAGCAACCTCGTAAATACATTATAAATATATGTATTGAATAGATTTTAATAAGGAATGGTCAAATATCAGAAATTGGGGAGCAAAACTAATGAGAACATTTTGTATACCTACGGATATTTTAAAAATAATTTAAAAGTTTTTTTTCTTTCAGAACTGCCTTTGCTTTATCAAATAACATACCATTTGTGCAGAATAAATCAATGGTAATTTGATTTACGTGACTTTTTATTTAAATGTCTTTTTATACCTGAAGCTTATCCTTTTAAGCATTGAAAGATTTAACATGAATCTTTCTTTGTTCTTTACTAAATAGTGTGTCTGAATATAATTTAACTTTATCATCGTAGGTGGGAATCATTAAAGTGTAGTCATTGTCTTTGCTTTGTATAGTCTGAAAGCAGCAGCGTGTTTGTCCTCACAGTCAGTGGCTTCGGACTGCTGTGCGTTGATAGCGCTTTTGCTTCACTGATATTTCATCTTTTCAATGGTTAACTTTTAGCAGTTTTTCTTCCTTTCTCCCTTCTCTGTTGGTTTTAATCCAGCTATTCCCTTATACAGTAAAGATCTGAAGGATACTTGGGAAAGCCAGATATCTGTCATTTATAGACAACTCTAAGTCGGGGTGCCTGGGGCTGTTTCTTCTGGGAAACATGCCCGTGAAGTTAGCTTGTGACAGCTCAGTATGGTTTTTTGGGAAATTTAAAGCTGATCCATGGCTGTGTTTCAGATGATTGAAGTGGCCTGGTGTTTGACTTTGAGAGCAGTGGCATTACTATCGTTAGCTTTATAGGTTAAAATTAAAAATCATAAATAGAATGTGTAGTAGTAATGGACACCTGGTTCTTTTTGGTTGTTTGCCTCACCTGACCAAGAATGGTAAAAACTGGAGAAATGTTTGCATTTCTAGCAGACGAAGAAGAAGAATGCTAGACTTTAGGCTGCAGCCCAGGGAACCCTCAAAGTTTTAAGGGATAAAATAATTAAATTTCCCAAGAGAGTGGGAGTTTTTCCTGTGGGAATACATAGGCTGTTCCTAACGGTTGAATGTGGCCCCCAACCCTTTCTTTGGGGTGCTTAGTCCTATTTTTAGATATCCAGATAAAGTGTGCCACTTTTAGTCCTATTTTTGACATTTAGATACAGTGGACGAATGCTTTATTCTTTTCAACTACAAAGAATATTGAAGATCTGATATAGTTTCATTTTCAAAAGAGAGAATGTTGATTTAAATAATTTTTAAAGATTATAACAGTTTAAAAAACGTACAGATTGAAAATAATCAGAGCATTTTTTTAGATTAAATCATTGTTGACCTTCATGTTTCCTTTCTGCCTTTATGGTTTTCCTTAAAAAAACAGAAGCAAAAACAAAAAGAAACCCCCAAACCTGACATCATGGTTGCCCAGCATCATAATAGGAATGTGGATTTTGTTACAGAGGGTGGAAAAGTCTCTATTTCCTCAGCTTCTGTTTACTTTTTCCTCTTGTCAAAAGTTGGAGCTTCAAAATGAGCTGTAGATTGGGAGTGAAATTATCAAGTCATTTCTCCCTCCTGTCTCTAAGGACGTTGGTAGCCTACCTCTTTGTGGTTTTTACTTGGTACGATTACTAATCTTAGTGTCAAATTTGTCCCATTTCAGTCACCTGTGTGTGTTTTAAAGATGAGAACAGAGGATACCCCCCGTTTACGTTTTCCATTGTCCCCTATCCTCATGGTTGCGTGGATGATCATTTTTATTAGACTGAACACAATCCTTTCCCTGTAGTAATAGTTCTTGGCAATTTCTTTTATAGATTTGGAATGTTAAGATTCTTTTGGTCCAAAATTCAAGATAAAGGTCTTGAAAAAAAATTTCAATTTTAAATACTGCATGGATCAGCACTGTTCCGTTAATAAACTCCTCTGTTGAGCGTTCATTATTTTACCAGCTCATGCAGTGGAATCAGGACAGAAACGTGTGTGTTGTGATACACAGAAGTTCTGCTAAGGCGAGCAAATGTACTATTTGGACAGTAAATTTTTGAAAATTTAGTATTACTGTATATAATACAGTTTAAGTCTTTTTTAAAAAATAGTTTTATTCATGAATTAGTAAAAATAAATAGTTTACCTTTTTATCCTCCATTCTCATTTTTAACCTTTTTTTGTTTAAAGTCCACAGATGCACTTTTGGTGGCAATCGACTCTGAAGTAGTGGGAGCTGTTGATATACTACTTAATCATCGACCAAAACGATCATCAAGACCAACTATAGTAGTTAGTACTCTTAAATATTTATTAATTTGGATTTTTAAACCAAAATAGATCTCCTGCCCCGTTGCCAATTTTTTCCCCCAAATTTATTTTGTTTTAAAAAAATAGATTTTTTTCCCTCTGTAAAATATTGCTTTAAAGTAAGTAGATGCTTGCAAGAAGAATTGGTATTGCTGTCAGGAAACCTTTTTAAAATTAGCGATATTCCTACATTTTTGTCAGTGTGCACCCGTATTTTTAGTTTGGAAAATTTCTGTAGGTTACGTTGAAAATATATATTAGTTTCCAGATGGATTTAAGAATTAAATGTCATCAATGAAATCATAAAACTGGAAGAAAACAGTTGATGACTGTTTGATTGGGAGTCAAAGACTTTCTAAGCTTTCTTTAAGAACAGTGGAAAAAATCACAGTGGCACAGGCTTAGGCTGTATAGAAGTTAAATTTCTGAAATTGAGACAGGCAAAATTTAGAAAGCAGATGGGTAACTGGCAAAAGATATTTTCAGCTTACATCACAAACTCATACTCTTAATACTAGACAAATTGGTGAAAAACACCAAAATCAGAAAAGGACATGAAAAATAATCTCAGAAAATACAAAATATTACTGATAATGAAATGCGATGATAACGACTGATAAATACAAAGAAATATTAATTTCTGCTTATCAAATTAGCAAAGATTTTTAATAAATAATAATCGTTGATGGCAAGGGAGTGATACAGTCTAGTCTCATATACTACTGGTGAGGAGGATATTTTGGAAAGCAGTTTGGCCAGATGTGTCATAAACAAGAAAGATGTTCATGTTATTTCACCTGGTGCCTCCTCCTCTATGAACTTATCAAGGAAGTGGGCAGAGATATGGACAGAAATGTTAATTGCAGTCTTAACTGTAGCAGTGAAAAAAACATGTGACACAATCTCAACATCCCGAAATACAAGATTGGAAATAAAAATAATTACATATGCATTAAAATGGTATTTTGTAAAGAATATTTAGGAACGTGCAAAAATATGATATAGGAAGTGAAAAAAATAAGAATAGTAAACTGTATATATAATATAGTCCAAGGTTAAAAATATGCATAGAAAAGAACTGTATGGAATTATAGCGAAATGTTACCTAACAGCAATCATCTCTGATTGTCAAATTAAGGATATTTTTTTCTTACTCTTTTTTTTAATT